>NC_054595.1:12142745-12777706 GCF_004785595.1 Juglans microcarpa x Juglans regia | reverse complement strand
TCACCTACATTGCTCGCCTATCACTGACTCTACTCAGTGAAATGCCTATGGTATGTTTGGTGTAGTGCTTGTGACATGCTCAGGTTAGTGCTAGCCAAGCAATGCTTGCTCGGTTTCATGCCCATGTGACTTTCTCTCTCTCTCTCTCTCTCCTATTTACACCAATACGTCATGACAACCCTATGGTTGTAATACATCTAATGAAAAGGGTGTTTACCTAAGGCAAACCAAGACACATAAGGGAAGGGGAAGGCTGAGCCCTACTTGTAACCCTAATTCCGCATGGCTTGTGGGGAGTTTAGGAGGTTGTGACACTCCGGATTTTTGCTAAGTTTCCATTTGTAATTCTTGTGGATATTATTTTTTTATTTATTTATTGGATTATTGGCTTAGTGTTGGAAGAATTCTTTAGGTCACTTTCTATTTTGTTGGAATGGATCTTGGAGTTCTAAGTGACTATTTACTGCAAGTATGAGTAGGAATACGAGTATGTTGAATGTTGTTGTTATTGATCGTAAGTTCTTTGAGGTAGTTAGAGATGGGCGATGGGTGAAAATTACAGAGAGGGGCTGGAAGTTGGTGAGAAGTCTACATTTGGAGTTAAGCTCGACTTGTTGGTTCACAAAAGCTTTGGAGGACTGCTCAAAGGTGGGAAGAAGGGAGTTTTATTCGGCTCACAGAGAAGGGGACAGGGGCTTCATCGCCTAGAGGTGTGCTAACTCCCAAGGGGCATTCATCTCGTTGGTGGAGTTCAGACAGGGGGTCGGAGAAATAATCTTCTCATTCTTGAAGGGAGAGATGGGAGGGGGTGGAGTAAGCTGGTGGAAGTGTTGAGGGTGGTAGGTAGTTGTCGTGTAGCTGAGTCGTCTCCTCCAATGGTGGTAGCGGCGACGACAGCTCAACCCTCGACATCGTATTTGGAGGCCCTAAAAAAACCAAAGGTTTTTTACCCACCTTCTCAACCTGTCAGTCTAAGAGGAGGTGCGCTGTTGCAGGCTGGAGATGTCGCTGCTTCAGTAAAGGTGCAGAAAAGGGAAGGGGTTGGCAGTGGAATTGTTGGTCTTAATAAGGAAAATCTTCTATGGGTTGTGATGGAGATGCAGAGGAAAATAGAAGATGTGCAGGCTGATTTATGTTTATTGAAATGGTGCGTTGAAGATGATGCAGGGGTGGAAGTGGGCGTGAGCCAAGGTTATCAGAATGGGCCATGGTCAATGGGCCAGTAGAATGGTCAATGGGCCAACGCATCTCCTCAGGCAAAGGAGTTGATGCTGGGCCTTGGGGTATTTAGCCGAAATTGAAAAGGCCCATGTGGAGGAGATGCGTTGTGTTTGCCTCAGGCCCATCGGCGGGTGGGCCTCAGCCACGGTTGCCGGTGAAGGTGGCGACACCTCCGATAGAGGCTAGGTTGCCGGAATCTGTTCCGGCGAGAAATGAATCGGGATCCTTCCTTGTGTGCGATAGACGCCGGTATTTCGACGGCCACAGAATCGATGGCAGCTCCTTTGCCATTAGTAAAGGATACGTGCTTTGAGGCCTCTTCCTGCTAGGAGATGCCGGAGAAGGGGGGTGTATAGAGACCTCGCGGGATGGCTGCCAGGTGGAGTTGGTGGTGCTACCGCCACCGTGTGACGCCGTTGTTGTTTCAGGTACCTAGAAATCGCCTATAATCATGATGGGAGGGTCCCCTCCCCAAATGGAGGTCTAGTGTCATCCTGAGGACCATCTTGACTCCATTGTGGTGAGGAACTTCGGCTCTGAAGCTCAACTAGAGGCTGAGGAGGCAGGAGTGGAAAGCGTCTCTAGAGGGATCATCCGAAGTGTTTGGAGTTGTACTTATGCAGATTGGGCCTATCTAGCATCGAATGGGGCTTCGGGTGGAATCTTACTAATGTGGGATAAAAGAGTTGTTGAGAAAATAGAGGAGTTTGTGAGAGAGTACATAGTGGCATGCTCTTTTAAGAGTGTGGCAGATAATTTTGTCTGGGCTTTTGCAAGAGTATACGGTAGATGCTTCTTATGGGAGGAACTTGTTGGATTACATAGCTGGTGGGAGATTCCTTGGTGTATAAGAGGGGATTTTAATGTCATCAGATTCCCTAGTGAAAGATCTGGTGAGAGTAGGATGCGTCTAACAATGACTGAGTTCTCAAATTGTATTTTTGACTTAAATCTTATGGATATTTTTCTTTTGGGGGGTTCTTTACTTGGTCGAATAATCAGACATGGTCCTGGTTGGACAGATTCCTAATTTCATCAGAGTGGGAGGGGCATTTTTCGGAGGTGTGCCATTTGCTCGGATAATTTTCCTATCCTGTTGGATTGTGGTGGCATTCGTAGCGGGCGTCGTTACTTCAAGTTTGAAAACATGTGGTTGAAAAGTATAGGTTTTGTGGATAAGGTTAGGCAATGGTGGTCTTTTTACCAGTTCCATGGTAATCCCTCTTACATCCTAGCCTGTAAGTTAAAAACTTTGAAAATTGACCTTAAGTTGTGGAATTCACAATCCTTTGGAGATATAGGGGAGCGAAAAAAATTCATGGTGGAGGAGTTGCAACAGTTTGAGCGGATACTTGAGGCTAGAGCCCTTTTACCAGAAGAGTTATTGCGCAAGACAGAGTTGGTTTCAGAATTAGAAAGAGAACTATCTTTTGAGGAGATTTCATGGCACTAGAAGTCAAGAGCTTTGTGGTTGAAAAAGGGGGATCGGAGTACTAAGTTTTTCCATAGAGTTGCTAACTCTCATAGAAGAACCAATACCATTGAAATGCTAAACATTAATGGTATGGAGTGTAAGGAGGCCCCGTTGTTCTGTGACCGTAAGGAGGCCCCGTTGTTCTGTGACCATGTGGTGGAGTTCTATGAACAATTGCTTACAGAAGGTGAGGGATGGAAGCCAAAACTAGATGGCCTCGGTTTTGACACCATTGAGCCACAGGAAGCCTCCTAGTTGGAGAGGCCTTTTGAAGAGGGGGAAGTGTTTGATGCAGTCAAATGTATGGGTAAGGATAAAGCTTTAGGCCCACATGGTTTTTCTATGGGCTTTTTCCAAACTTGTTGGGAGGTGGTGAAATAGGACATTATGAATGTGTTCCAGGAAGTATCTTTGGTTGGCAAGTTTGAGAAATGTCTAAATACTACCTTTATTATGTTGATCTCGAAGAAGATTGTAGCGGTGGAGGTTAAGGATTTTCGACCCATTAGCCTTGTGAATGGGGGTGTATAAAATTATTTCCAAGTTTCTTGCTAACAGATTGGGGACGGTTTTGGGTAAGATCATTTCGAAGCCACAAAATGCATTTGTTAAGGGACGACAAGTTGTGGATTCAGTCCTCTTAGCGAACGAGGGACTGGATAGCAGATTAAAGGCGGGTTCCACTAGAATTATTTGCAAACTAGATATGGAGAAGGCTTATGACCACGTAAATTGGGATTTCCTCTTGTGCTTGTTGGGGAGATGCGGCTTTGGGACTAGGTGGCGTTCTTGGATTAGTTGGTGCATCTCTACAGCCAGATTCTCTATATTGATTAATGGCTGCCCTACCGGCTTTTTCAGCAGCTCTCGAGGTCTAAGGCAGGATCTCCCTACTTCTCTTTGTTATCATTATGGAGGCCTTGAGTAGGATGATATTGGCAGTGGTTACGCATGGTTTTGTGGCTGGTTTTTCAATTGGTTACCCCAACATGGGCATTATTACTCTGTCTCATTTACTTTTTGTATATGACACGCTCCTATTCTGTGAGGTAGATAGAAACCGGTTGAGGGCAATGAAGGCTTTGTTATTATGCTTTAAAGCAGCGTCAAGTTTGAAAGTTAATTTTGACAAGTCAGAGTTAGTGCCAGTGGGGAATGTAAGCAATATTAGGCAACTAGCTAGTATTCTTGGGTGCAAGGTAGCTTCTCTCCCCATTACCTATTCGGGATTGCCATTGGGGGCTGCCGCAAGGGTCTCATCCATATGGGATTCAGTCATAGAGAAGATAGGAAGGAAATTGGCAGGGTGGAGAAGACTATATTTGTCGAAAGGTGGCTGTTTGACTCTTATTAAGAGTACCCTCTCTAACTTACCGACGTACTTCTTATCTTTGTTCCAATTGCCTGCCAGGGTAGCAGCTCGGATTGATAAACTTTATCGTGATTTCCTATGGGGTGGGATAGGGGATGAATTCAAATTTCACCTGGTCAGCTGGGATAAGGTGTGCGGACCAATCTCATCAGGTGATCTGGGTATAAAAAATCTGAGAACATTCAATCAGGCCTTACTTGGAAAGTGGCTATGGAGGTATAACAAGGAGCCTGAAGCCCTTTGGAAATTGGTAATTGATTGTAAATATGGAAGCATGTGCACTGAAGAGATATCTGGGGTCAGCGGTGTGGCAGTTTGGAAACACATTAGGAAGGGGTGGGGGGCTTTTAGTAGCCATTCTAAATTGGTGTTAGGGTGGGGTTCTCGCATTAAGTTTTGGAGAGACATATGGTGTGGGAATGAGGTTCTACAGGATGCATTTCCAGCTATTTTCTGAGTGGCACGTAACCAGGATGCTTCAATAGAGGACCTTATGGCTCTATCAGGAGATCAAGTGTAGTGGAATGTCATGTTTAGTAGAGCAGCGCAAGATTGGGAAGTGGACACCTTTGAGGCTTTTTTCAGCCTTCTATATTCTGTGAAGCCCAATAGACGACAAGGTGATAGGATGTGGTGGACTCTAGCGGGTAAGGGCATTTTCTCAGTTCGATCCTTTTATAAGTCTATTTCCCAAGCCGTAAACATTCCATTCCCATGGAGGAGAATTTGGAGAAATAAGGCTCCGCCTAAAGCGGTCTTCTTTAATTGGACAACAGCGTTGGGGAGGATTCTGACTACCGCAATCTGAGGAAGCCGTGGATAGTTGTACTTGACTGGTGTTGTATGTGTAAGAGATTTGGTGAGACAGTGGAACACCTCTTGCTACATTGCGAGACATCTAGAGCCTTGTGGGTGGAAGTCTTTAGCCAGATTGAGCCATCATTTGTTATGCCTGCTTCTGTGGTAGATCTTTTGGCCAGCTGGACACTTCCAATTGGAGTTCAACAAATCAAGGCAGTGTGGAAAATGATCCCGATCTGTATTATGTGGTGTATATGGCAAGAGCGCAATGATCGGACTTTCAAAAACAAGGAGCGGTCTCCAGAGGAACTGCAAACCCTATTTTTCAGCCCTTTATTTCTATGGGCCATTGCTTTAGATTTTAATGGCCTAAATTTTCATGACTTTTTAGTTTTCCTTACTTCGATAGATGGGTCATCTTTATTAATATATTCTTGATTACTTATAAAAAAAAAAAAAAAAAAAAAGTTCTAAGTTAGAGAGCCCACAAGAGGGAAATAAAAGAAAAAGGCCCATGGAATTCGGCCCTTAAGGATTTTGTTATTGGAAGGCCCAAGTTGACCCATTGGATAAGGAGGAGGCGCCACTTGGCATTGGGAAGGAGTTTTTGGTCATTTTGGAAAAAGACATAAGTGACACTTGTCAATCATGCATTAGATCCTTAGATGAAAAAGTAGAAGAAGCAAAAAGGGACTTAGGGTTTCGGTTGGAAGGTGTTAGGCGCCACTTTTGCAAGGCACAAGTTTTTAAATGGACACATGTCAAGGTTAGGGCAAAAATTGACTTTTAGAGTTTGAAGATGTGTCATACTTGGTAAGATAAAAAGCATGTTCTAGAAGGCTTTTTGTAAGGGACATGGAACATATAGCCGACGACAACAAGAGGGGGGAGAAGAAGAGATCCAAAAAGTAACCTTGAGAATGACACAAAAAGTCACCTCAAGTGACATGGCCATTTTGGCACCCAAGAACACATCCTCACGCCACATGTCAACCATGCACACTAGAAGAGTGTCTTAGAAGATTAGGGTTTTGAAGAAATTACCTTTTGACCATCTAGTGCATTGAACCTAGACATGAGTAGAAGAGCATGATGGAAAATGGAATAAAAGAAGGATTCGGATGAGAGGAGGAAGGGCACACGACACCATGCAACTTTTGGTCTTCTCCATGCAAGTCCCTTCTTGAGGGAGAAGGGAAGAAAGCTTTGCCAAGTGTCCTCCATGCATTGGTTGGTGAAAAGCAAAAGGAGGCACTATATAAAGGTTTAGCCGAAAATGGAGGGCACTTTTGCTCAAAACCCTAATCTTCCTAAGATTTTCCTCCAATGCATGAGTGACATGTGGCATGAGGAGTGTGTGGGTTCTTGGGCTTGCCGAAATCACCATGTCACTTGAGGTGACTTTTGTGTTATTCCCTAGGCAGTTTTTGGATCTCTTTCTCTCCCTTTTAGCCGTTGGCCACATCCTTGCTTTTTCTTCAAAAAGTCTTCTAGAAACTTGTCTTTTTATCTTCCTTGGTATGATGCATCTTGGAACTCACAAAGTCACTTTTTGTCCTAAGCTTGACATGTGTCCATAAGAAGCTTGTGTCTTGCAAAAAGTGGCGCCTAACACTCCATCATCTGAAAATCCTGTCCTTTTGGCTTCTTCCACTTTTTCTTCCAAGGTTCTAATACATGGTTGACAAGTGTCACCTTAGTCCTATTCTAGAAAGACCAAAAATTTATTTTCTTGCCATTGGCGCCTCTTCCTTGTCCTATGGTCTAACTTGGGCCTTCTAAAGCAATACCCTCATGGGCCTACTTCCTTGGGCCTATTTCTTCTATTTTCTCTTGTGGGCTAGAGAACCATACACTAAAGATCTAAATCCAACCTAAAAATAGAAAAGGCCTAATGAATTCTTCTAACACTTAGTCAAAAATTCAAAGGTAAAAATCATCATCCATACAAAAATGTAAACGTGGTTCCTCATAAAAATCCGGGGTGTCACATCCTCCCCCCATTAAAAATAGATTTCGTCCTCGAAATCAGCACGTGATAAAACTCGAAATAACGCTAATCACTAGGAACTCCCTACCTATAGCACTTGCTGTCTTGGAATCTTCTGATGACGGGGTGGTACGTCATCCTCTTCTGTCACCGAATCTTGCAGAAAATAGAATATCATGTCTAGATCATAATCAAAATACATATTCACCCATATCTCATTTAGCTTATGCTCTATTTCAAGCTCTGTATCTTCGATAGGTTGACCTTCACGGAAACAAATATCATTCGTAGATGTATCTGAGGTCTCAAAAGGCAATGTACCTCATCACTCGTTTCTCTGCTGCGTGACTCGATTCTGCTTCTTGATTAAAATTGCACAAATAGGCGCTTTCCGCATCTTTCCAACTACATTGAGGTTGTCGCTCCTCATGTGGTAATGCTTGTCGTAAATAGAGACTTCCTTGAAAATCCGCATCCATCACATGCGTACGATGGTGTTCGAACTTTTCCATCTGCCTCGATTGAGCTACCATCATTTGCTCCCTTCTCCTAAGACAATTTCTAAGACAGCGCTCTCTATGCTCTCTAATTTGTGCCACTGAAGACATAGACATTTGTGGGTTTCTCCTAGGTCGTGTCATGCCCTGTTTGAAGGATATGATAGGTCAACACTGTGTGCACTACAAGTAATAAATTCGTACAGAAACATTTCATTCATAACAAGAACAAGTACAATCAGTCATCCAAGATGTTCAATCATGGTAAAAAAAAAAGTCTAAGTTACAAACAAGTGAGGATAGTTAGTCCTCATCACATCTTCTCGTTCCCAGGTCACTTCTTGAAATTTGGGGTTATTCCAAAGCACTTTGACTAAGGATATCTTCCGATTCCTCAGCTCTTGTTCCTTTTTATCCACAATCTGCATTGGCCATTCCTCATAAGTTTGGTCCTAACCGAATACTGCTAGGTTCCATTACAACAATTGGCCTTTCTCCAAAACTCTTCTTCAAAGATGATACGTGAAAGACGTCGTGCACTCCTTGCATGTCGATTGGTAGATTTAATTGATACGCTATTGCACCAATCTTTTCTACCACTTCATACGGTCCAACGTATCTGGGACTCTATTTTCCCTTATTGCCAAACTGCACAACTCCTTTCATAGGTGAAATTTTCACGTACACCCAGTCACCTACAGAAAACTCTAGATTTTTGCGTCGTCTGTCGGCGCAACTTTTCTGTGGACTTTGGGCTGCTTTCATTCTTTCCTGAATCACTGCTACTTGCTTCCGCACTTCCTACAAATATTCAGGTCCTAGCACTTTCGTTTCTCCTACTTCATCCTAATACAGCGGTGATCTGCACTTTCTCCCGTATAGTGCTTCATAAGGTGCCATCTGAATTGTAGTTGGAAACTATTGTTGTAGGCGAACTCTATTAAAGGTAAATGGCTTTCCCAATCGCCATTTAGTTCCAACACACATGCCAGCAACATATCTTCCAGTATCTGAATAGTGCGTTCTGTTTGTTCGTTTGTCTGTGGATGATATGCACTACTGAACTTTAAATTTGTGCCCAACATCTTCTGTAGACTCTGCCAGAAAAGCGAAGTGAATCTTGTCTCTCTATCGGAAACTATAGACTTTGGCATTCCGTGCAAACGAATTACTTCCTTGACATAAATTCAGGATAACTTCTCCATGGAATCCATGTTGGTTATGGGCAGAAAGTGTGCACTTTGTTAGTCTGTTGACTATAACCCAAATCGAATTATTTCCTGTCAACGTCCTTGGCAAACCTATCACGAAGTCCATCAACACATCTTCCCATTTCCATTCGGGAATAGGTAGCGGTTGTAATTCTCCTGCTGGTCATTGATGTTCCACTTTCACCAATTGGCATACTGAACATTTCGCAACGAATTCCGCCACATCTTTCTTGATTCCTTCCCACCAAAATCTTTCATTCAGATCTTAATACATCTTAGTGCTGCCAGGGTGAGCTGTATAAGGGGTGCAATGAGCTTCCCTTTTACTTCCTAGGCACTAGGGAATTACCTTCCTTCCCTTGAAATATATCATTCCATTCTCCCCATTCATGAAGTGTTGTGGTCCTTTGCCTTCGAAAATTCTTTGTCGTAAGCTTTCCAGCTTATCATCCTTATATTGTCCTTCTCGAATCTCTTCCTCGGTTAACGAGACAATTTCTTGCACTACAGTTAAAACAGCAACCCTTGGTGGATTTCCAATCAACAAACTCTGCATCTCCACCAATAACGATGGCAATTTAGCCTAGGCCTTGCAATTAAGGGCATCCGCAACTACATTAGCTTTTCCAGGGTGATACTTATTGAAAGTCACTTATTGTCTCGATCCATCTTTTTTGTCTCATATTCAGGTTCTTTTGATTGAATAGATACTTGAGGTTTTTATGATCCGTAAACACCCCACATTTTTCTCCATACAGGTTGTGTCTCCAGATCTTCAATGCAAAAACTACTGCAGCTAATTCTAGATCATGAGTAGGATAATTCTGCTCGTGATTCTTGAGCTACCGCGAAGCATAAGCTACTACTCATCCTTCCTTTATCAGAACACATCCTAATCCCATCTTAGAAGCATCGTTGTACACCACGTAAAGCTTAAGAGGTTCAGGTAAAGCCAAAACTGGTACTGTGGTCAGCCTCCTCTTAAGTTCCTGAAAATTCTTTCACACTCTTCGCTTCACATATACTTGGCATTTTTCTTAGTTAATGTTATTAAAGGACCAGAGAGTTTAGAAAATCCTTCTACAAACCTCCTGTAGTAACCTGCCAAACCAAGGAAACTACGTATCTCATGGGCATTAGTCGGTCTCTGCCATTCCATCACTGCTTCTATCTTTGCTTGGTCTACTGCCACTCCTTTGCTAGAGATAACGTGTCCAAAAAATTTCACTTCTCAGAGCCAAAACTTACACTTACTGAGCTTAGCGTAAAGCCGATGCTCTTGTAGAGTTTCCAACACAATCCTTAAATGTTCCTTGTGCTCCTTGTCATTTCGAGAATATACCAATATGTCATCTATGAAAACTACCACGAAACTATCCAGGTACTGCCTAAAGATTCGATTCATCAATTCCATAAATGCTGTTGGCGCGTTTGTCAAACCAAAAGGCATTATGAAAAACACAAAATGTCCATAACGAGTTCGGAAAGCAGTTTTTGGTTTTTTTATCTTTTTTAATTTTGATAAGTAAAAATATTATATATATATCAATAGGAGTAACCAAGTACACTGGATGTATACAAGAAAATCCCTAACCCATTCTAGAAAGCTCCTATTGCCTCAAAAGCCCATGAAAAACTACCCAACATACATCAAGCCCGAGTTAGAATAAATCACACCTCCCCTACCCCAACCCAATGTTTCCCATAGCCCAACCTCCGTCCGAAATACCCACTATCCGAAAGACTACCCAACATACATCAACCTTTATGCCCTCGACTTGAGCTTCCACCCTTAGTGTCATTGTTGATTGCACAAAAATGATGCTTCAACTCCCTGCTTTTCTTAAAGCTTGATTTGGTATCACGCGAGTGGCTTGCCTCAAACTCAGTTATTAGAGCTTTAAACTGGTCTTCACATCCTCCATGTGAGATTCTCACAATATGCTGAATCTCATTAACCTTTTGCAAAACCCAATCCGAAGATGATCCATCTATATTGTTTAATGGAGGAAGATATACCAAGGGGACAACGTCTTCCCCTGATGTAGCGCCCGACGTAGTTCCAAACGATACCAACGATAAACCCTTGTTCAAATCTTGTGCCTCCTCAACAACACCAATGATACTCTCCATTGGAGTTTCTGGGTTGGCAGCAAGTCCCTTCACCTTTGGCGACCTTGTGTGTGCAGCTTCGACGGACCCTACTTTAGACGTCGGCATTACACCATGATCACATGATGGAACCAAAGCCAAGGGTCCCATCGTTGTTATCTATGTCTTCCCACCGTGCTCCAAGCCTTCCACAGACTCTGCTCCTGTCGTGGACTTCTCTGATACCCAACCTGTCGCCTTCTCTGCCAATATGACTGGGGACAAGTCAGAAACCTCCTCCAAGTGTTTCGTAGAAGCTTGCGTGCATTTCTGTGTAGGAGCTGTTGTCATCGGGGCCGAGATAAGGGTCTCCTCTGGCCTAGGACTTCCGTTGGACCGTGAAACTGACCCAGAAGTGGAGCCCTTCTCAAACACGGACAAATGGAGCTTCGGCCTCCATTTTAGTTTTGGAAGGCGAAGTGGGCTTATGCGGCCTAGCCCAAGTTTGGCCTTCCCTTTGTCTGGCCTCAAACTATTACACCCTGCAGACTTCCTTTTTCCTATTTTTAGAGGCTTCAAACGTTGGCCGAAGCCCAAGCCCAAACCTTTGATTATCTTAAAAATCCAATACTTACTCCAATCTAAACAATTTCAAATCCTCATTCACGCCTGTTACCTCCTTTTTCAGACTATGCAGATTCCTCTGCAACTCGTTTTCTCCTTGACAGCTATCTATTTCAGGTAATTGGTGTCTTGCCGCTTCCCTCTTCAGACTCAGTCCCTCCAAAAGTTTCCCTGCCATGCCTCCCTTTTTGTGTTTCTGTTCAACCGCCAGAGGATGACTTGGAACTCCATGTGCTGCCTCCCTCTTCCCTACACCACCCACCGCCACCTCTGCATACGACTTGGACTACCTCACAATCTCATTCCCCTTCTCTACCTCTCTGTTCATTTATGGTGCAAGGACTGGAGCCTTCTTAGCCAAACTCTGTTTTAACTCCATAGAAAAGCTCTTCCAACCCTTTCCTTCCACTCCTTCCGAGATTGCTATGAGACCATGACCCTCCCTACCACCACCATAGTTAGTTACTTCCAAAAAATGCCCATAAGCGTTCAACCTCCTATGAACAAACAGTGCTTTGATTCCATCCCTATAAGTCTTGAAGAAGTCTTTCCCTCCCTCCGATAAAACACATTCTTCCACTGTACTGGCCAGCCAATAAACACTGGCATGACTGAGCACCATCTCCTTGGTTATCTTCCTGCCCCTTTCTGTGATACGACAATACTTTCCACCCTCCATAGACACTATAAACACCTTTGATTATATTAAAAGGTGTTTAAGAATGCCCATGATTAAACTGCCCTAGATCAAACACCTTTCACCAGATCAAACTTCCCATCGTTGGAGTGAAACCCCGAAAAAACCAGATCTACACGGCGAAAGAAAAACCAGACTGCTCAAAAACTCGATCGCCGAAGATGGTACCAGCGTCAAAAGTCTCTTGCTGGATTCACCGGTCTTGTTTGTGTCGATGGAGGTGCTGAGAACCCAGATCAGCCGCCTGAGGAGAGATGACGGAACACAAACCAGAAACGGATCTAGTAAAAAATAGTGTCGCCGGAGGCCTGCCAACGCTAGACGACGCTCGGCAAAGTAGCCGGGGGCCGGCGATCTTGTCAGTGCCGGTGGTGCGCAGTCACTCACCGTACGAGAATGGGTGGGTGGGTGAGTGTTGACGTTGACACTGGAGCCATCTCTGTGCGAGAGAGAGACGGTGGCAAGATCACGGGGATGGGGGGTTAGGGTTTAGAGAGGCCGCTGGTGAGAGTGGGATGGCAGCAGAAGCTTGAAGGGACGATGGAGGCTAGGGTTTTTTGGGAGGGAAAAGTTGTGTACGGAGAGAAAATTGTCAAAGTAATATAGAGAGGGGCATTACAGGGTGAAGCCCTCGTACCTGGTTTTTTATCTTAAGTTGATAATATCTTGATCTCAGGTCTATTTTTGAAAACACCGATGCTCCTTGCAATTGATCCAACAAATCATCTATCTGTGGTAATGGATACTTGTTCTTGATGGTTACCTTGTTCAGATCTCGATAATCGATGCACATCCTTAGGGTACCATCCTTCTTCTTCACAAATAAAACAGGCGCTCCCCATGGGGACGAACTAGGACGTATAAATCCCTTCTCCAAAAGCTCCTCTATCTGCACCTTCAATTCCTTTAATTTTGCCGGGACCATTCAGTATGGTGCCTTATGTACTGGGGCTGTAGCTGGCTCTAGCTCAATTGAGAACTTCATTTCACGATTCGGGTGTAATCCAGGTAGATTGTCATAAAAGACCTTATGAAAATCCTTTATTATTGGAATCCCTTGGACGACTCCCTTATGTTCCTCTATCAATTCAGTCATAACTGCGAGGTAAGCAACTGCTCCATCTCTTATACTCTTCTTAACTTGTCCTGCCATTACAATTGATGGAATTGACCCAATCACTTCCCCCATATAATATATCCTGTCTTTTGACGGCAAGTCAAAGACTATTTCCCTTCATCGACAATCTATCTTAGCATAATGCTTCAATAGCCAATCCATTCCAAGGATAAAATCAAAACCCATTAGATGGAAAACAATTAAGTCAACAGTTAGGGTCAAACCCGCGACTTCCAATCCACAACCTTAATCATACGGGTATACCCAACTATCTTCCCGTTAGGTATTGCTACTAAAACCTTCCGAGACAGAGGTTCCATACATAGCCTACACCTTTGAACACAGTCGTAGGACACAAAAGATTGTGACGCTTCAAAATCAAACAAAGCATATGTCACGTGTTGCATCAATCTAACCTTACCTAAAAGAGATAACTACAATTACTCAAAACTCTTAGCCGTTCTATCTATTAATCAAGATAGGGTTTGGAAATATTACCGGTAATCACTGCGGCATTAGCTGCCTCTTCTGTTTCCAAATCCACCTTTCTTGGTGTGATTGCATAAACTTTGGCTTTCACAGGGGTTTTCACCATGCCTCCTGGCGTGGCTGTTCCTCCAGGTGTGTTCTGCGAACATTCTCGGATCATGTGACGAGTCTGGCCACATCTAGAACATGCTCCCATTGCGAGTCAGCATTCTCTACTATGCCTTCGTCCATTTCTTCTACATGGTGGTGGTGTAACCGGTATTGCATTCCCAACTACCTTTTCTTTTCCCTTATCCATAGCATGGGGAACCTCCACTTTCCCGGGTGAGTAGGGCATTCCTCTCTTCCGGTTCATATGAACTTGAGAAATTAGACTTCTTTGTTCCGCTTCTGCGATAGACGCTACATTCACCAATTCTTGGAAATTCTCAATCTGCAAGCACGCAACTTGATTCTGAATCCTCGGCTGCAATCCATTCTGAAATTTTCTAGCTTGTATCTTTTCCGTTCCAATCGAGGGGCAAACCTTCCCAACTTCATGAATCGGGCTAATCACTGTTCGACCGTCGTATTGCCTTGTACCAAGTTGGCAAATTCCAATGCCTTTTGTTGCTTGGTCGTCTCCGGAAAGAAACGACTATCAAATTCCTTCTTGAACCGCTCCCACATGAGCATAGCCACATCTTCCAACTCTTGTGCCAATAATTGCCATTTCGTATCCCACCATATGCCGGCCTCTCCTTGGAGTAGATGTCCAGCATATTGAACCTTCTGTTCCTCCGTACATCCACTGATATCATAGGTACATTCTAAATCAATGAGCCACTTGTTGGCTCGCAACGCTCCTTCCGTTCCCAAGAAATTCGGGTATCGATAGACCAAGAACTGCTCAAATAGGCATCCCCAAACATCTCTTCTATGGAGGTCTTGCCGAACGTTTTATCCTTGCTCCATTTGATTTCTCACTACTTCTGTCATTTGGCGAATAGCCTCCGCTATAGCCTGATTGCCTTCCAATGGTTGGTTTCCAGTATCTTGCTCCCTACGCCTGGGAGAAGCATCGTCTCGTCGGTTTCGCACCATGACTTCTTCTTTCTCCTGAAATGCATAAAGCCATTCATGAGTCAAGCTTTCCTAAGAAGGAAAACACCAACTTCCATCCATTGCATCCACGAGTTTCCACGCGTACTCTTTCTCGATATGATTCTTCCAAGATTTAAGCCTATAGCTATAAGATCAAAGCCTATAACTACAAGATTGAAGCCTAGCTTTGGTACTATGAAATTCCCTAGGACAACTTGTGGGTTTACCCAGAGATGTAATTGCTCTGATACCACCGCCCGCAACGCCCCCAGCCCCCGCTTGAGATTTGAAGGTGACTGAATGCGTCGAGACATGTAACATAATGATACATACTCCTCGTACATGACAGGTAAGATGCAATGCACCTAACATCTAGCAGTATGCAATAAAAATCGCAGTGGAAAAATTCTTTTCTATCTACTTAAGCACGGTGGCGAAATGAATAAGACACATGGTACCAATAAGTGCAAATATCCCAAAAGCTTTCATATAAGCATAAGCGCTTCAAAATAAGAGTTGTGTTACCAAAAGATTTCCAAAAATAAGTAGTCTATCATAAAGTTATTCCCAAAACACGGGACTCTTCAAAAGTATAGAGGCCATAGATAATCTCCTAACTTCTCACTTTGCAATTTTCCCAATACTAGAGATCCATCAAGGGACAAAACCCAAAAGACTCCATGAGACTTCCGAATCTCGGGTGAAAAAAGTCCTACTTCCCTAGCAAGTTCCTTTCCTTCAACATACGCCTTGCTAGCCTCCTTGAGGATACACATTACTTGATCCAATTTCTGTGAAAATTGTGAAGTCTTTATTGGGTCAGTGAGCAAAGTACTAAATCCGGGATCGTTCAGACTAACTAACAAGTCCTAAAGAAGCAGGGCTGTCATCTCTAAGGCAGTTGTGGCATAGAGGCATCATCCCTTAATGGTGTATTTGTCCTCTATCCGGGTGCCATCTAAATTCATGATAGGGTCTTGTGCACTTGTTACAACTTCTACCATTCCGGGTTGGGAATGGTAGTGGAAACTACCACAGTGAGATTTCGAGAAATCTTAGCAAGTAAATAGTCAACACACCACAGATAACACAAGCATATGAAAGCAAACCACAAATGAATGCATGTGCATGTACTAACCTTGACTTATGCAACTTGACCTTTCCATAAAACAACTTTTCGTCTTTTAAACTCTTAACACCTTCATGTCATTTGAGCTCGGGTTCTTGTTCATATCATAACATATCATGTCATTTCCTTATCATTTCATGTCGTATTATATTGAGATCACGTCTCATCATTTCATATCATTTCATGTCATTTCATATCATATCATGGCATAACATGTCATGTCATAACGTATCATGGCATTTCCTCCCAAATCCGAAACCTATCTTGCATTCATTTCCTCATCTTACCCTTCTTCCTTTGTCTTGGTTCAAAGCACTTAGTGGTCGAAAGGTCATTTCCTCCAAAACCCTAATCTTCCTAAGATTTTCCTCCAATGCATGAGTCACATGTGGCGTGAGGAGTGTGTGGGTTCTTGGGCTTGTCAAAATCACCATGTCACTTGAGGTGACTTTTGTGTCATTCCCTAGATAGTTTTTGGGTCTCTTTCTCTCCCTCTTAGCCGTCGGCCACATCCTTGCTTTTTCCTCAAAAAGTCTTCTAGAAACTTGCCTTTTTATCTTCACTAGTATGACGCATATTGGAACTCACAAAGTTATATTTTGTTCTAAGCTTGACATATGTCCATGAGAAGCTTGTGTATTGCAAAACGTGGCGCCTAACACTCCCATCATCCGAAAATCCTATGTCCTCTTCACTTCTTCCACTTTTTCTTCCAAGGTTCTAATATATGGTTGACAAGTGTCACCTTAGTCCTATTCTAGAAAGACCAAAAAATCCTTTTCTTGCCATGTGGCGCCTCTTACTTGTCCCATGGTCTAACTTGGGCCTTCTAAAGCAATACCCTCATGGGCCTACTTCCTTGAGCCTATTTCTTCTATTTCCTCTTGTGGGCTAGAGAGCCACACACTAAGGCCTCGTTTGGTTGCAAGACTCAGCTGAGATCAACTCAGTTCAATCTAAATTTAAGTTGAGATTAACATCCAAACACTCAACTCTCAAATTACTAAACTCACATCAACTCAAAACCTCCTTATATATAGGATCCACAATCTTTTTCAACTCAACACATTTTTATAAGTGGGACTCACAACTTTTTTCAATTTTTCATAAATAGTACTAAATTCATCTTAACATCCAAACACATCTAAACTCATTTTAGATGGGCTCCACATAACTCACTCCACCTACTCAACTCACTATTATTCATAAAGATATCAGCTCAGCTCAACATCCAAACGCAGCCTAAAAGATCCAAATCCAACCTAAAAATAGAAAAGGCCTAATGAATTCTTCCAACACAGAGTCAAAAATCCAAAGGCAAAAATCATCATCCATACAAAAATGTAAACGAGGTTCCTCATGAAAAATCCAGGGTGTCATAGGTATGTAGCCTTGTGTTACATGTCCTGACACATTCAGTCACCGTCAAATCCCAAGCAGGGGGTTGGGGGCGTCACATAGGTGCTCTAACAACTTCAGTGGCTGGAACATTCAATGGATATGTGGTTGAGGGTCATGGTGCCGTGATGGTGGTGGTTGGTGGGTGGTGTGCTAGGCATGTGTGTGAGTGCTTGGGTCTGTGGTGGTTTAACCTAGGACGTGTGTGCTTGAGGGTGTGAGGGAAAAGCAAGAAGACTTACCGACGAAGTGGGGTGGCGCACGGTGTGGGGAGCCTAGGTTGTGGTGGCGAAATGAGTGATTTGTAGAGCGTGCAAGGGGTGCGGTGCAAATCTTGAGGAGCAAAGTGGGTTGCCGATTTCTAGGGTTCTATAAATAGGGTTTTTGTGGATTGCGAGTCCAACTGGGATAAAACTTCTAGTGTTGTGACCTAGGGGTATCCAAAATGGGCTTGGGGTCTTGGTCATCCTGGGGTCTTGGTCATCCTAGGGTTTTCAGCTAGACTTGGTCATCCTAGGGTTTTTTGGCCAGACTAGGAGGTGTGATTGCCCTAAGAGTTATGATTATGTTGGATATTGTGATTGGGTTAGGAGTTGTGATTGGACTAGGAATTGTGATTGAAGTAGGTTTTTTTGTCTTGACCTAGATGGCTTACTCCCATGGGGCTCTTAATGGGCTTGGGCAAGCCTAGTACTTGGGCTTGCTCGCCCTCCCTTAGTCATAGTGGGCTTGGGCTAGTTGTAGTGTCAAATCCAAATTTTGCTTTCTAAAAATAGAACCCTAATTCTAGTATAACCCTAACTTTTCTAAATTAGAAACTTGAAGGTTCAGGGTGTTACAGGTCTTATATTGAGATTATCTGTTGTCACTACAGTGGAGTGGAAGACGATTTGTAAAACAATTTCAGGCTAAAAAACTCCGTCCTTTCTTTCCTTCGACAAGTTCCATGGACCTGGTACACAACATTGAGGGTGAGGCCCAGTGGTAGAACCTCTTGCTATTTACTAAAAGGACCAGACTAGCACAATGAAGTGAAATAAAATCACTTAGACAGGTGTTGGTGTATCACCAGCTTTGCCATTCACGCTTTGACACTGTTCAGTTTTGTCTCTCATACTGGTCTTACTAGATTCTGCCTTATAAGGCAGTTAATTGACATATTTCATTCTTTTAATTAGTAGCTTTACCCACACAAGCAGGGTTTATCATGTAATGTGTGTTAGTGTGGTTGAAGGTCTGTATGCACCGTCAACCAAAGTTTCTCGGTTTTAGATAATGAGGTTATCCACTCCATCACTGGTTCAGATGCTGGATTTGTTTTCATTTTCAGGTACCATGTCTCAAGGACAACTATGCATATCTTTTACATGATGTAGATACAGGCACAGTTGGTGTTGTTGATCCTTCTGAAGCTGTACCCGTTATAGATGCCTTGAGGAGGAGAAATCGAAATTTGACATACATATTGAACACTCATCATCATTATGATCACACTGGCGGGAATGCAGAGCTAAAAGAAAGGTACGGTGCAAAGGTATGATATATATATATTTTTTTGGGTAAGGTCTGATATTGTTTTGTCATGCTAGATGTTTTCTTCTTCAATATCGTTAACTGTTGACTCTCAAAAGAACATAGCATGGCCTCTTTTGTGTAATACGAGGACCCATTGCGGAAAAGCCTTTGCTATGGAACTATAATACTGAAAATCTGATACTCATCAATTCAACTGCATAGTATTTGAAAAACCTTTGCTAAATTGCAATGAGTCTAAATGGATCTTTTCTACTGTTAAGAAATTACTTTGCTTTTTTCATATGTCAAATTGTCATAATTTAGCAGTACATTTGAAGAATTGCTGAGAATTGTTTTAAAACTGGCATAGCTGCTACTCTTAGGACAGAATAAGAATTTTCTAGAAATTTGTTTGTGATATATATTTCTTGGAGCTAATTTGGCTGCATTGGTTAGGATTGAATGATGGATTGTATGGTGTCCGTTTAGAAGATTTCCCATGAACTTCACAAAAGTCATCTTGCCTTTCTTGAACCTATTTGATTTTTATATTGATCGCAATGGTCATAAAGTTTTCCTCTTACTCTTTGTTACCTGTAGGTGATTGGTTCAGCAATAGACAGGGATAGGATTCCTGGTATTGATATTGTTCTGAATGATGGAGACAAGTGGATGTTTGCAGGCCACGAGGTGCTTGTAATGGAAACCCCGGGACATACTCGAGGTTGTGCTTATTACCTTGTTAAATTAGAAAATCCAATGGAAAAGCTTTCATTCGGCCAATCATGCTAGATTATTGTCCTTAATGTTTGGTTAAAAGAATGTTTTTTCTTCCCTTCTTTTCTTGTTCGAACAATTTGCTAAGAATTTTACAAGGAACAATTTTCTTGTTACTTCAATTTGTAATACTTTAATCATGTTTGTTTTATTGTAATTATAAATGTATAACATTGACAGTGATGGAAATAATCTTGCAATTTATATAAGTGTTGCATAGTGGTTTTGATGATCATGAGTTGCATTTATACAAGTTGGAACTGAAGTAAAACTTTTTCCATGTCTAATTCTACCATCATATATGATCTTATTGTTAAACAAAGGTTTTTCTATGTCATTAGGCTTTCCCTTCATGGTTAAAGTTTGCAAGAAAAAGAAATTACTTAAATTATGTGATTTCCAAGACAGTAGTTCCATTATATTGTAACTCAAAATGATCCATTCCCCTTTGCGTTTGTAAATTTAAATAAACTACCTGGGAGTTCCACTCTCTCTCTCTCTCTCTCTCTCTAAGTTTTTTTCTTCATATAAATTAAATAACAAAATTGCCTCACTTAAGTTTGCTAAACAGTATTTGTTAGTTCTTTGCCTGAACCATCGGATTGGTGGATGACAAGAACATTTGGAAATTTGCATGTATAAGGTGTTTTAGACTTTTTAAGATATATAGGTTTATGACCTACCTGTAATTCTAGTTACTTTTATTTGCAAGTGGATTCATATCTCCGCAAATTTCACCATTATTCTGGACCTATAGCAGATGGTTCTAGTTTTTCTGCCTTGATTTCCTTTTATCATTATCTGCTCTTCTGTTGCATGCAGGCCATATTAGCTTCTATTTTCCTGGATCTGGGGCAATTTTTACAGGAGACACTTTGTTCAGCTTGTCATGTGGCAAGCTTTTTGAAGGAACCCCTGAACAGGTAAACTTGCATTCTTTATTCTGCCCTGTTCAAAGATTTGATATCTGCTGAAGAGGGTGCTGTACCTTTCTTATCATCTTAGGTTGATGTTGTATGGTCATTTCATCCCTTTGTTTATAAATCTGTTGTAAATTTGATATTTCTCGTGTGTAGGGAGAACATAACTGATAACTATGAGTGGTGGAATTGAAGTTTATCAATACTAAATATTTAAGACATTCATGTTAGAAAAGCTTGAATAATAGTTAGCTGATCGGCCATGTAGTGACTTAGGAATTGTTTCTGTTTCTCATGTTCTTCACGTCTCATCTGTTTTGGCTTGGTAATAGCATATTTTTGCAAAGATCAAAGTTTAGTTACTCTGAGAAAACTGGTAAAGATTTCATGCTTTTGTCATTATTTATGCAATATAACAGTTGATTGTAGATGTTACAGATGCTATCTTCCCTTCAGAAGATCGTGTCTTTGCCAGATGATACAAACATATATTGTGGTCATGAATACACATTGGTCAGTCATCTGTCATCAACCTTTAGTGTTTCCTACTCATTTTTCTCGTGAATCTTAAAAGTTATAGAGGCCCTAACTATGAGATCTGCATTTTGACAGAGTAATTCAAAGTTTGCTTTGTCCATTGAACCCCAAAATGAGGCACTCAAGTCCTATGCTGCCCATGTAGTCCATCTTCGAAGCAAGGGCCTGCCAACGGTACTCCCCCCGAGACTTCCTTTCCTTCATAATTAGTAGGAAAGTCTTTTCAGTATCGAAATTTGAAGCTTTTGCACCATGAATCTTAAGAGATCCTTAATTCAGTTACTAGGTCACATGATGTGAATGTGTTTTGTTAACGTGTTTTTCCAAGCTGTGTATTTTCTATTTCGTGCATGTCTTCCCGTTGAATTGATCAACATTTTATATAGTCCTATCATTATATATTTTGCTAGATCAATGCTGACTCTGTTTCTGGTTTCTCAGATTCCTACTACATTATCGATTGAGAAGTCTTGTAATCCCTTTCTTCGCACTTCAAGTATGGAAATCCGACGGTCCTTAAATATTTCAGACGCAGCTGATGATGCAGAAGCCTTGTGTGTCATCCGTCAATCAAAGGATAATTTTTAAGATGTTTTTGGAGCCTATTTCTTTTGTTGTATAGGAAATGGTAAGCCATCCGTCATAAACTCCACAGATCTTTATGTCAATAGTGTGACATATATTTTTTCTTTGAAATTTCTTAAGCTAGACTACTAGTTATGTTGCTTAAAAAAGGTGATTGCTGCATTCCTGGAAGTAAATACAGTACTCAAAATTTAATTGTTCCATTTTAATGAAAATTGGTTGATGATCAAACCAAATGTTACACTTGAGTAAACTTAAGTTTAGAACTTTTCGACCATTTTGCTGCTGTACGTGCCCTTGATCGAGCTATACAAATAAGACATCAAGATTAGACTCGGATACTCTTCTTTGAATTATATTCATAATCAAGTAGAGCACACCACTTTTGTCTTTCGAAACAACTTGCAGAGCAGAAATGGGTAGCTCCAACTCAGGGATTTGTTAAGGTAGACTGGGGAGTGACAATTTTAAGTTGGTAATGGGGTGATTGCTCGTGATCCAGAGGGTCGGGTCTCGTTACATTGGTGGTGCCTAAACAGTTTTGCATTGATCCAGTGGTTGCTGTGATTTGGGTTTGTAGAAGTTCATTATTGAAGGGAAGGCTCTTCAGGTTGTTTAGGCATTGCAGAGAGAGGACGATAATGGGGAGCAGATTCGTGCATTCAGTATGCACTGAAAATTCTCTCTTTTTTGCAAGGATGGGAAGTTCATCATGCTAAAGGAGAGGCTAATGGCCCGTGGGGAGCCACACTGACACTGGTAGTTGCATCCACTAGAATTTTTAGAGATTACCTGGTGTGTTATTTATTAAATGTTTTAAATTGTGAGTTTTTTTTTCATTATTTCACCATTAAAATATTTGCGAGATCAATTATGATAACCCTTTTGTTTTAAGTTGCCCGCAAATAAATTGTGGTGTCAATTATGGCAATTAAATTTTAGTCATTTAGTAAAGAGTGGGGCTACTATGCCGTTTCACTTTTACCGTTGGACGTACTGTCCAGTGTTTTTTTTTTTTTTCACATTTTTTTAATACATAGAAATATTTTTAAAAAATAAAAAAAAATACACTAATACATTTAAAATCACTTCTTTAATCATTAAATAAAATAAAAAAAAAATTTGACCAACGGTTACAAAGTAGCTTTTCACTTTTAGTAAATATGTTTTCGCCCAACAAAAGTACAACTCAATTTTAAGTAGTCTTGATTTTGTCTCTGCATAAATATTTTTAGAAATAACTTTCTGTGCTATAAGTTAGTACGAAAGGGGGGGCCCTTAGTTTTTTCAATGTAATGAATGTTAACTGAAACTTCATTTTTTTTTTTAAAAAAAAAAGGTAAATTTTTATGAGAAAAATAGTTTTAAAATTAAATCATTAATACAAAAACTAATTTTTTATAGGAAAAAACTAATTAGTTACTTAGTTGAAAAAATAAAATAAAAATTTCACATGATTGTTTCACGAGCTATCCCCTGTTTTTTTGGTAACATTGATGGATTGAAAATGATGATAATAATAATAATAATAAACACAAGGCTCAAATCCTAAATACCCAATTGAGCAGACGGTTTGATAAAAATTAAAAAGAAAATGTAAAACATGCCAAGCCACCCACCATTTTATTTTAACAATTAGCAAATCAAACCATTGTGCAATTAACCATGTGATCTAATTTCGTCTTTGCATAAGATAAAGCTATTAGGTGCAAATGCGAATGAACAATCGAATGAAACTATATGGCTATTGTCTGAAAAATTGTCGAGAGAATATTTTTCGATGATAAAAGAAAGAATTTCAAATGAACAAAGAGCGCAATGCAGAAACAATCTGGATTATTATTACTATTTTTTTTTTTACACACTCTTCTGCTGCAGCATATCACATTCATGACCTAATTCATGCTAACACTAATGAAATGTGATAAATTGGATTGCATAAAGTACAAATTATTAAAAGACATAATTGGAAAGACAAATCACCACATGTCCTGCCGTATAAAATATATTTCGACGATAGTTGCCATCAAACTTTCGAGATCATTAAGTACTTCAATACACTTATTTTTAGTTCTGTTCGGGACATCAGGAGATTAAGGCTCCACTTGGATGCTAAGAGGATTTCAGATTATCTGAATTTATTTATGAATAGTAGTGAGTTAAGATGTTTGAGTATGTCTTGTGTGTCCCATTGAGATATGTTTGGATGTATGAAATAAATTGAGATATGTTTTAACATTTTATAGGAAGTTGAAAAAAGTAGTGGATCCATCAGTAATTGGTTTGTTGTAGTAATGGAATAATAATAAAAGTATCATCAATGAAACTACTGAGTTAAGATGAAAATCGCGAAGTTATTTCCGATGAAATAAGTTGTGGGTTTGGATGGAGAGCATATCCATCCGTACGAAACTATTTCAAATTATCTGAAATCACCTTAGCACCCAAACGGACCCTAAGGTCTCAGAGTTTTCACCAACAAGAAGATTAACAACTCCAGCATAACCTTTAATATTTTTAGTTATTGTCCAGGTAAGTTCACTCCTACGACTACTCTAGTAATATGGGGTAAATGTCTATGGATATGTTCATGATTTTATATTCTAATTTCAAGTGATGTGATTTCAAAGTGCTCAGTACTCAAGAAATCAGGTTAAGCAATTCCATGTACCATTCCTGGTGGAGCATTGCCACGTGTTTCACTCAGGTAGAGGGATTCCCCATGTTGATTAGGTGGCTAGAGAGAGTCCCCATGTTGATCTAGTGGGACGATTCCGTATTGTCTTGGTGGATGTATTTCATATGTTGATTGGATAGAGAGATTCTTTGTGTCGAATAGGTTGAGTGATTTTTGTATTGTTTTGCTAGATGTACTCTATGTGTTGATCGGGTAGAGAGATGCCCTTCCTCTCATGAAAGTGCATATTTTCTCATTATGTATTTCAAGTGATGTGATTTCAAAGTGCTTAGTACTCATGGAATCGGGTTGAGCGATTCCATGTACCATTCCTGGTGGCACATTGCCACGCGTTTCACTCAGGTAGAGGGATTTCCCATGCTGATTAGGTGGCTAGAGAGTCTCCCCATGTTGATCTAGTGGGACGATTCCCGTATTGTCTTGGTGGGATGTATTTCATGTGTTGATTGGGTAGAGAGATTCTCTGTGTCGAATAGGTTGAGTGATTTTTGTATTGTTTTGCTAGATGTATTCTATGTGTTGACCGGGTAGAGAGATGCCCTTCGTCGAATGGGTGGAGCAATTCCTCATACTTAGTAATGTGTATGATGATTCATGATTATGTTGTTTTTCTTAGAGGATGACTATTTATGCTATATGTGATTACTTATATTATATGTGGTTTCGACCTTTATCAGCGACGAAACCAACAATTTTTTGGAAGGGGCTAACTTTTCTACCGTGTGACACATTTATATAAAATAGAAAGAGATTACAAATTCATAAAAACATAATTTGCTACATACACATAAATAAAATTCTAAAAACACAACTTAATATATGTTTCAAATTTCTAACGATAATGTTTCATGAAATAATATTCATCCATTATTATTTTTGTTATGAAATATTTAGAATTTATTTTCTTCATAGAAACTATCAAGTGATCTTTTAGAAGGTCATCTTTCATTCGAATATGTAAGCTATTTAGAATTTATTTTCTTCATATAATGCTATAATTGAGACAATAAATAAATTTTTTCTTGCTCAATGAAGTCTAGAGGATAAAATCTTTCAACTATTTTTCATATAGATCATCAACCTAAAATGATTTTTCTTGTATTTTCACTTGGAATTCCATATTAAGAAGCTCAATATTGTATAACAAAAAACTTTGGGATCAATATTAATAAGTTCATAATTTCACCTAAATTTAGTTTAAATTTAACATTGGTGAGGCCACATCCTTGAAATTTTAAGAATTTTAGAGAGCATATGGGGATTATAAATTTGGAAGGGGTGGGGGGGATTTTCTATATTTATAGAATTATGAATAAAATCTAGGGAGTGTTTTTGAATTTTCAAAAAAATTTGGAGGGGGGCCTTGGGACAACATGGGTCGGCCACTGCCCTTTATTTATAGGAAACTATGCATTCATATTCATTACCATTATCTTGCATTGTTAGTATTGTTATGGGTTTTAACTGACTGGGATTTCATTGAAATCTCACCATGATAATTCCACTACTGTTTCACTACCTTGAACCGTCGACTTTTTAATGCAATGCATATGTAGATCAAGAGGGTTACCTTGAGGACTAAGTGCTAGTGCAGCCAGAGGAATAGCATGGAGGCCTTTCCCCCATTAAGTTTATAATCCTTTGTGAGTTAAGATATTTATTATACTTAGGCGACAAATAGTTTATGGTGCTTTATAATTTTTTAGTTGGGAGGAGAACAAATGTTGTTATGTAATTATATTTGGGATGAAGGAATAGTGACTTAGGATATCTTTACTAATGGATGTGTGATTAAGCCCAAACTATTACACGGTGGTACAAGATAGTTCAGGGTGTCGATCCACAGAGAGTCAGAAGAAACACTACAAGATGCAAGCATAAGAGAAAATATTAAATGACAACATAACAAGAATATGCAAATTCTATCTAAAGCACAAAATTAAAATAAGATTAGGGCACGTATAATAAAAAGGCAAGTAAAGTTTCGGGCTTCTATCAACCGAATCCAAACTATATACACACTTGAAGAATTATAGCACCGAATTCCTAATTGAAAGATATGACATTATATTCATCTACTTTCTCAAATTTAATTCTACAATTTATTATTTCTTTAGAAACCACAGTTTTCATATATGAAAATGAATATCAGATCGAAAGACGACACTATGTTCACAAACAATAGTGTAGTAAAAGATCACATCAATGACATGAAAAACAACTATTTAAGTCACAATTATATATTCATAATCTTATAACTCAACGAAATTAAATCATAGCAAGATTTAATATAATTGTCTCAAACCTATAAAAATCAAAGATAAATAGAGAATTCAATCCTACAATTTTAAACAATAAAATTTAATTTATGAATTGAAATAAAATCAAAGTATTTTCACCAATCAATTTCTACCATAGGCTTTATCTAAGATTTAGTTCTCCATGGAAGAACTAAAAAATAAAAATGGTATTTTCCTCTTCTCCAAAACTGTGCCGTCTGTCTTTTTCAAAAACTCCTAATGACATGCTTCTCTCGGGTATAAAAGAAACCCTAACGTTTTCCTGATTCCCCTTAAAAAATCACCTAACTTTTGGGATTTAGATTGACAGCCACATAAGTGCTTCAAGAGTTAGAATTTAGACATTCTTATCAATTTGTAGCCATTTAAGATAACTTTCTAACGCATCAAGAATCACATCAATTGAATGTGTGAATGGAAAGTTATGATCAAAACATTAAGGTATGTCTAGGCTGTCTCCTAGCGCGTTTTGGACTTGGACTTCTTGCAGTTTCTTTTTGTGATTTGTTTCTTTTTTTTTCTTGATCGGAGTTACTCTCAAACCAACCTTATTTGAAGTTATCCTTTATTTGATATTTTGGAAAGTTACCCCAACATTGAAGTCTTATCATGTTGAAGCATCTTTGTTTTGCTAAAAGTCCACACGTCTATCCACATTGAAAGTCAGCCCACGTTGAAAATGAAGAGTCCGTATTACTTAAAAGTCTTGCTCAATTCAAAAGTCATGCTGCGTTGAAAACTCTTGGGAATTATTCCAATTCAAAAGTTCATTTGAATTTGACTGGACTTTAGCTCTCTCTTTTATGGATTCTGAAATTGAATATAAAAATGTGCTTAGAAATATCTAAAATAAATAGAACCCAAGTTAAAAATACGAATTAATTTTTATGATTTCTATTCACATTTTAGCATTTTAATCCAATAATAGGGCATTTACAGTGCACTTTCGTACACTCTTTAATGTGTAATGAACAATTTCTTTGGTACTACTACTGTTAGTCTCAAACTAATACCCTTTACTAATTCTGCTGCGATTTTGATACATGTGAGTGTTTGGCATATGAACATACAAGTTTCCATGAATGCAAGGGATGTGGTCGTCCGGCTTGCATCTCAGGCATGCGGCTCCTCGACAAACCACAAGCAAGGTTTCCATAGCTTGATATCAAAGCTTTCATGTCTCTAGGTACATATAAAATGTCACTTAGGTATAGTACGAGCATGAGGCTATGATATTTAACGAGTTGGGTTTGAATCTCTAGAATCATAGGCTCAATCTATTAGTGAGTAAGTTCGAATCTTGGTGGTTTGGTATTGAGTGTGAGAATGACAAGTGTGGATTTATTTGGCTAGAAATATGATATGGCATGACATAGAGTTCCTCATAACAGAAAACCAAGGGCGATCATGAAGAGGATCAACCTCGTAAAGATGAGAACCATGCCATGACTCGAGTGATTGACCGTATGAAGGACATGTTGTAGTGACATTAAGAATTTTTCAGCAACAACTACAAATACAACATGTTAACCACCCACATGTCGAACAAAGAGGCTATACGTATAAAAGATTCTTAGCCTACTGATATCTAGGATTCTTCAAGAATGAAGGGCCAATGAAGGAAGAAAAGTGGATCAAGGACTTTGAAAATGACCTTCAAAATATGCAGGTGCACAGAGGATCAAAGGATGCTATACGCCATCTACTTATTTCAAGGAGATGCAGCAATTTGGTGGGATACAAAGAGAAAGCTACTGATCATGGAACTGGGGTCCATGGAAGCCACTACCTAGGTGAGGTTTAAGAAGAAGTTTGATTACTGATACTTCCCTGACATTGTTAGGTAGCATAAGTTAAAGGAATTGCCAGTTTGGTCCAAGTTAGCATGACAGTTGAGTAATATGCCACTAAGTTTATAGAGTTGTGGATGTTTGCCCCACATCTCGTCACCAGAAAAGAGATGCGTGTGGAGAGGTTTCAAGATGGATAGCCACAAATACATACCCAAGTGGCTTCTCTACAGATACAAGACTTTTAGAGACTTGTGAATGTGGCATCAATCACTCAGTGTGAGCATCATAGTCTGGCAATCGTGATAATGAGCCAGAAACAAATGACATATGTTGGGAAGGGAGTAGTTCTGGATCAACCTAAAAGTTTGTTTCCAAGATTGGGGTGCGTCCACACACTATTTGTGGAATGAGCAATGGAGGCTGCATGCCATTGTGTGGCCAATGCAATAGATCCCACAAAGGGGATTGTCGCCAGGTTTCACTTTCAAGTTAACAATGCAGTCAGATTAAGCATTACACCAAGGAGTGCCCAAGAGTTGTCCAAGGAGGAAGGACTTGCCCTATCGAAGGAAGATTGGGCCAAATGCAGGCAGTGCAGGTGAGGATGTATGGATTGAGGGAGGTCGATGAAGACGGTCTATAGGCCCAGGATGTGATGCCCCCAAACTCCGCTTGGGTTGACGGAGATTGAAGCGTCGAGATTTGTAACACAAGGTCACATCCCTGTTCATGACAATTAAGGATGTAGTGTGTAACAACCCACAAGAAATTCACTGGTAGAATTTCTATTGACCTTAGGAACCTCGTGAAAACCTCATACATTTTTACGAATCGACCAATCGCTCAGGTTTCAGTCTGTCATCATAATCAGTGTTATCACTCACTATGGTGCTAGATTTATGAGTTTAATTATTTGAGGTAGTTAGAAGCAATGTTTTGAATACCGTACCGGTCAAGGCACTGGAACGAAATATTTCGGTACCGGTACCGTTTCGGGATAGCGTTTCGGGATAGTCGATCTATAAATAAATTATATATATAAATATATATAAAAATTATATTCTAAAATAATAGTCTATATATAAATAAATTATATACAAATACATATATATATAAATTATAAATAGTCTAGTCTGAATTGAGGGTTAAAAAATAAGCTTGTAGTTTGAAAAAACGAAAAAAAAAAAAAAACATAGGCCGAAATATCGGCCGGTACCGGCCGAAATATAGGCCAGTACAGGCCGAAATTTAGGCCGGTATCGGCCGGTATTTTGGCCGGTACGGAACAGGTATAGTACCTGTACCGGCCGGACGGCCGAAACGAATAATTTCGGCCGTACCGGCCGGTACGGTACGAAATTTAAAACTTTGGTTAGAAGTGTCAAAATGCGTTATGGTCTACGCCATTAGACTCAGTGGATTATTTAGGATTTTATGGCGCAATGGCCTATTTTCATAATTCCGGACGAAACGTCTGTTGGAAATTGTGAAATTATTTTTAGGGGCACTTTGGGGTTGAATTTCGGTAAACGATTTCACCAGAGGTTAATATGAATATTTAGAATTTTTCAATACTAGGTTTTTATGCAATTTTTTTAGAGTGAATAGTAACTTCGATAAGCGCACCTAGTGTAGTGTTTTCAAAATCACAGTATGGAATGTCTAAATTAGGTTAGAGAAGTTTTATTTGGACACTTGACAAGATCTTAACCACACATAGTGAATGGTATTAGACACTTGGTACAAAGAGAAACCTTTATATAGATTTGTGAAGGAAATCAAGGTGTGAGATTATGCCACCTAAGCAAAACTTTGTTTCATCTGTTCAACTAAATTGTGCCAGACCAAAGAGGGTTTCAACCCTAGCAAAACCCTAAATGTTTGGAATCCAATTGAAGCCCCAAAAGCTTGATTGAAACTAAAACCCTAAACGGTTTCCCCAAACCCTAAGTTGGCCTCTAAACCCTTTTTAATCCGATTTCTAGCATTGTATTTAATCACTTGATTAAATCACTTCCACATGCTATTAATTAATCAAATCCTTGTCATGACATCATTATCCAACCTTTTAAACCTAATTTGATTGGGCCAAGAAAAATTAGTTTTGGGCTTGATAGCATCTCAAACCCTAACTAAACCCCCTTTAAACCCCAAATTGAAGCCCACTTGATTGGGGCCCACCAAGGCCCACGAAATTGGCCACCTTGGCAAAGCTTCTTGAAGAAGTTTCCTCCCCCACATGATAGACCATCCACTGCCATTGGCTGCACCCAATAGTGCCTTCATGTGAAGGAGAAATCCACTCTATCAACCTCCATCTCTCACAGCTGCTGCAGGCAGTCCATGCCTCTCACTATTCTCCACTTTATGTCATATAGCCAACTCCAATTAAGGGTCTTTCAAGCCCATAACTTCCCCCTCCAGGAGTCTAAAGTCGTGCAAGACACATTTCTCTCCATTTTATCACTTCTTTCCCCCGTCCTTAGAGAGATACCCAAAAGTGCTCTCTCGGGCAGATTTCTGTGTCTTTTTGCGTGGCCATTTCAGACCCATTGTAAGTATTTTCTCACGATGATTCCTTCATAAAAGTTGTTCCTCTTTGAGTCTAGTTTCATTGGATATCTTATTAGTCTCTATGCTCATTTGATCGGTCAAAAGTATTTTTAACCATGGAAAGGTCATTATAGGCGTGAAACTGGAGAGTATGATATGTTTTAGAATTTTTTTACCAAGCTAATGGACATATCTTGGTCCGAAAATTTTATGGAGTGTTGCTAGCATGTGTTTAAGAATGTTCATTGAGTTTTTGTTGCTTGAATAAAGCTTTTGATGATAGATGTTCTTAGCTTTAGAAACTTGAAAACTAGAAGTGAAAAAACAATTTTTGTTTTGTGAAAGTTTGAATATTTCATGGTTTAATCTTATTCCAAAGGCTTTGATATTTTTATATGATGATCCTAAGCCTCTTATATACATGTTAGGATGTTATTTCAAAGATATTTAGTATTAGTTTTAAAGATATGATTTTCTATGCAAGAGGATTTCGATTTGGCCTAAGATTTGATGTTTTTGGGTTAGATCCATGTTTTGTTGAATTTTAGCCATGTGATTTTAAGTTTGATGGTTGGATATTCTTTAGGACACATTGTTAAACCATGAGATGTTTTATTTTTAAGATTACATGACTTTAAGCCATGGATCATGAGATTGATCAAAGATAGTGGGGAGAAATGTTTCTGTTTTGGACTAAGTTTAAAACTAAAAACTCCAAGTGTTGTTTTGTGATTTTTGGTGACTTTTGTGTAATGATTTAAAACATGGATGATCTTAGGATGATGTTATCAATATGTTAGAAATATGATTTGATTTTTTTGGAATTCTTGGAGATGTTTTTATTAAGGTCAAAACTTGTATTTTTAAGGGTTTACTTTTTGTTAAAAAATTTGGTGTTGATAATTAACTTTTCTTAATGGATATTTTAAGTGTGTTTTTAAACTTAGGATAGGAAGATCTTTGTCATAAACTTTTGGTTTAATCATGAGTTTTGAAATTCGAAAGAATTGTAACCAAAATCAAGAGAAATGACCTATGTAGGTTTTGGCCATAGTGAGTTTTCCATAGTTCTGAATGATTTTAAATTTTTCTGAGTTGATATTTAAGTTTAGGATAAAATTTACATGAGGAATGTAAATTTTGGTAATTTTTGGAGTTAGGGGTAAAATAGTCATTTTCCCACATGTAGAGGGTGAAATGGTAATTTTACTCTAAGTTATCTCTTTCCTCATTTCTAATTGTTAGTAATTAATTTCTAACTTTTAGAATACCCTTTTACAGTTCCTCGTGTGTCGCGCTGATTCTCGTAGAACGCGACTATCGAGGTAAGTTAGCTCTTAACTTACTATCAGGTTACTGTGTATGTGTGATGGGTAAGGGAATTACATTTTATGTTCGTATGTTGTTTTATATGCCATGCCATGCTATGTCATCTCATGTTTATCCTTTACCCGAATTATTCTGTCATGAAATACTTATCTGTTACATAATATATTCTGTCTCATGTTACTATTTGTTGCATGTATGTCACATTACGTATGCCATCTGTTACATGTACGTCATGTCAGGTAATATTCACTGTCACATGTTATGCCATGTTATGAAATGTTGTATGTTACATGTTATTCCATGTTACAAAGTTTCGTCTGTTACATGCATGTCATGTTATGAAATGTTGTTTGTTTCATTATGTCTCGACATATGTCATGTTTGTCGTCTTAAGTTCATGTCACGTTATGCTACGTCAAGACTTCTGTCTTTTCGTATTCATGTCATCCCGTTTCAAATACAGTTTGTGTATCTCGAGAACATTCTTGTTAAGTTATTCATGTCAATCACGACCCTAAGTGCTAGAATATGATAATATCTTAGTGAAACTCCTTTGTTCACACCAGGGTGTCTAAATAGGTGTGAAATTCCCTAGGTTGACGAAGTACAGTCAACAGGTTGTGAATGGGGCCTAACTAGTTGGTCACCGGAGCGCGCAAGGCACTAACGCTGATGGAGCCACTTTGTTTTATGGGTGTCCACAGCAAGTGTGACATAAAAAAATATGGGGCCACAACAACTATGGAGCATGAAGTATGGGGTCACAACAATTGTGGAGCATACACTACGTGAAACACAACAATTGTGACACGTAGAATACGTGGGGCCACAACAATTGTGGAGTACGTATTAACACACTCATAGCTGGTATAGACACTTGTGTTGTGATGCGGTAATCGGCAGGGACACACGGCTCAAGGGGACCCGTGTAGCACCCGTATGGTCACTTTATTCATTAAGTCCACTGAGCAAGATTTCAAGTTCATGTATTTCACATTTAAGTCATGTTTCACGTTATGTTATGTTCAGGCTTACGTTCATGTTAAGTTTCAAGCTTATGTCACGTCAAGCCAAGTTTCAGTTGCAGTTCAAGTTATGTCAGCTCATGCCATGTTATGTCAAGTCACGTTATGCTTATTATTTCATGCCATGTTATGTCAAGTCATGTTATGCTTATTATTTCTGGCCATGTTATGTCAGGTTATGTTATGTTTACTATTGACTTTGATTGTGCATTCATGCATTTATTGTCATGCATGCATCATTAACCTGCGTGAAGGTTTTTTGTTAACTTGCTGAGATTTGAAATCAAATCTCACGGTGGTAGTCCCAACTACCATTCTCCACGAATGGTAGATCTTGTTACAGGATCTGAAGGAGAACTGGGGATCGACCAACTGGAAACGGTCGACTAAGCGACGGTGCGACTTAGATGTAGTTGCCCTAGATTACTACTTGTATTTTGTGGAGTTCAATCTCCAGCACTCTTTTGTTCACAATCATTTTGGACTAGTGTTGTGATCTCAGTTGTTAGTATATCTTTATGTATGAAGTATGTTTTAAGTATTTGGGATATTATAAGTTTGGTGCATAGTATTGCTAAAAAAAAAATTATCCGCTGCGAATATTGCATAATGCTAGATGCATGTTAGGAACATTACATCTTATATGTCATGAACGGGGGCAGGTAACCTTGTGTTGCATGTCCCGACGCTTCAGATGTCCGTTCGATCCAAAGCGGAATCTGTGGGTGTCACATAGTGCACCTAGCAAGCATCTAACAGTATACCGTATTCGCAGCGGATAAATTGTTTTTTAGCAATACTTAATGTAACAGAATGCTAAATCCCAAAACATATCATAATTTCATAATATTCACATCTAAAAAATTATCCACAAGTCTGTATCAAAATAAGTACTGGAGACAGTGCTTTATAAGTACATAGATGAAATAAAACTACTCAGCTAAATCACTAAGCCGCTTATGTAGCTCGACTATGATCTCCAAAATAACTTTCAGAAAATGGAGGATTGACTCCATCAGCTCCTCGTGTGTGCTCCATGGTCTAATCAACCTCGTCTAGTTGGTCGAATCCTCGATCTCCTGACACATCATCTACCAAGTGAGATTTATAAAATCTAAGCAAGTAAAGCTACTAAGCTACCAACAATATAAGTACGCATGCATAACAGTAATATGACATGTATGCTTCATAACATGGACTTGCACATGGACGTGACTTGAAAATAACATGACTTGACATGGAAATAACTTGACTTGACATGCACCTAACATGACTTGACTTGACATGAACATGACATGCTTGTGTGAACACGAGACCTTGTTACAAATACATGTTTTTATAGATTTACTCGGACACAGTAAAATGCCTATGTTCTTCTGTTTCATCAGAAATATTCAAACAAAGCAGACTATCTTCACCCAACGTATTCCATCAGAGATATTTAGACAAAGTTGAGTTGCCTACACCATGAGTATTTTATTAGAGATGCTCAAATAAAGTATAATGCCTCCTTCATGAACACTTTATTCAAGTTTTTGTTAGGGATACTCTGGCAAGCAGAATGGTTTTGCCACAAGTATCCTATGCATGCTTGACTCATAAAATGTTTCATGATGGACATGTAGCACATGGGGTCATAACAATATAAAAGACTCATGCATGACTTAAAAATATTTCATAACATACTCAATACCTATGACATGGCATTCATGGCATGTAAAAGATAATAATGTGACATATAAGTGATGGCATGGCATGTAAAAGATAATCATGTAACATAAGTGATGACATGTAAGAGATAATCATGTAACATAAATGATGATGAGGCATTCAAGGCTTGTAACATATAATCATGTGACAAAAGTGATGATGTGTCATTCATGGCATGTAATAGACAATCGTGTAAAATAAATGATGATGTGGCATTCATGGCATGATGATTGTGACTTGTGATAGATATTTGTACTTGATATACATAACAACATGGTATGGAATAACATAATTCAATTTAATAAACTTAAAGGAGACATGAACATAACTTGCATGGATTTTACCACCATACATACATAAGCATCCTATAGGTAAGTTAGCGGCTAACTTACAAACAAACATATACTTCATGACATGACGTGCTTGATATACATAACAACATGGCATGCCATAACATAATCCAATTTAATAAACTTAAAGGAGAAATGAACATAACTTGCATGAATCTTACCACCATACATATGTAAGAATACTATAGGTAAGTTAGAGGCTGACTTACAAACCAACATATGATTCATGATATGATGTTCGTGACATGTGACAAATAGTTGTGCTTGATATACATAATAACATGGCATGGCATACCATAATTCAATTTAATAAAGTTAAAGGAGACATGAACATAACTTGCATGAATCTTACCACCATACATACATAAGCATACTATAGGTAAGTTAGAGCCTAACTTACAAACAAACATATGCTTCATGACATGATGATCGTGACATGTGATAGATATTCATACTTGATATACATAACAATATGGCATGAAATAACATAATTCAATTTAATAAACTTAAAGAAGAAATGAAAATAACTTGCATGGATTTTACCACCATACATACAAAAGCATACAATAAGTAAGTTAAAGGCTAACTTACAAATTGTCATGCAAATGTGAGCATAACGTAAAAGAGCTTAAACTAAAATGAGAGAGATTCTAGTGTTAGAATATCTCACTTGATCTTCCTAGTTACAAAACTTACTAACTTAGGACCAAATTTGTAAAGTTACCCTCAACTTGTGAGAAATTACAAATTTGATCCTAAAAATAAGGATTTTGCAAATGCACTCCAAAACTTAGCAAAATTTACATTTCTCATGTAAATTTCATTCTAAATCCAAATATGAACTTAGAAATTTTTAAAACTAATCCCAACTATGTAAACTTCCTCTTGGTCGATTCATGTATAGGCTAAAATCTAGGATTTTGTCGTTACTTGGCCATTTAACACTTTAAGATGCTTAAACCAAAAATGAAAACTCTAAAAATCACATCCTTAGTTCTAAAATCATGTTAAAATACTAAATCACACATTCCATAAAAACTTGGATTCACTACATCAAAGAAAATGCCAAAACATCAAGATTAGGTTAAATAAAACCAACTCTTGATGTTTTCTTGGTCCAACACTTTCATATCAACTCCAAGGACTCCAAAAGTCCATAAATAACTCTCCTAAAATGTTCATCATTCAAATCTGAGTGATATAATGCTTTAATAATCAACCAAAAATCACAAAACACAACATAGAACACTTGATTGCATGAAAACTGAGAAACTGAACATGCATACTTTTGGACTTAAAACAAAGTGACTAGATCCTTAATTTTCATGCAATGAATCTTGAAGCAACACAACCATATACCTCACATTCAAGTTCTAACTAGATCTAAGCATGAAATCTAGCATGACATGGTAAATATTTCATTAAAATCAACATTGAACCCAAGAGCCTCTAGTTTATGCTTAAACTCAAACTCTTGCATGTTCTTCAAATATCCAACAAAGACCTAAATCATAAAATTTCAAAAAATCATTCTTAATTCATATATCTAAGCTTTAAAAACAAGATTGACAAAAATATTGGCCATAGAATCAAAATCCTAAAGCTAAAAATCACAACCTACACCAAACAAACCTCCTTTTGAACCAATCGGTTTCTACCATTTCAAAAATCATGAAAAACTATTTTATAAAAATACTAACATGTGTTGAATCAAGCCATAACTTGCATATAATCATGTTAAAACTTCATCAAATCTAGATCTACCCAACTTTTCATCAAAATCTCACAAAACAAAGTTCATCAACGATCAGCATAACTGAACCTCTCCATCATCAATACCAACTTTCATCCCACAAAACTCCAAGAAAATTAACCAATGCTAATCCAAGTAATCTAGACTAAAAAATAAACAAAATGGAAGATTTTGGAGCCATAGGAGATAACTTACAAAAGCTTGGAATGAAAAACACAAAACTGTACTAACACAAAGCGTGGCATATAGTTGAAGGGCTGACTTGGTGGGTGAGGGAACGACCATTTGATGTGATTTTGACTTGTGAAAAGAGGGTGAAAAGCTTAAGGAAGTGGCTACTATTTTTCTAGCTGTTGCAGGACAAGTGGGTGAAGAGTGATGGTCGCTTGTTTGACTTGCCATCAAGGCAATATTTATAAGGTGGCATGACAACCATGGTATGGCCTTGTAAGGTGGTGGCAGCTTGTTGAAGAACATGGGGTAATTGGTGGTTTTCGGTGGACTAAAGGGAGGCTAACCGAAATGCATCTAGTTTGGGGTTCCATGAGATTTTCGGCTAGGGTTAGTCCAAATGCAACTTTTGTTAGTCAAAACTGGACAGTTTTGTTCTCCTCATTTCAAGCTTTTCTAAGTTATTTTCTATGGCTCTAATCTCTTTCAATTTTATATAGCATTGAGTCTAGCTTATTTGGTGTATGCTGGTAAACTTTTCTTGGAGTTTTGATGGATGAAAACTAGTATTGACGGAGGAAAGGTTTAGTGTTGATGGTTTTTGGTGTTTGTGTTGAACTTTGGAAGTTTTGTGTGATTTTGATGAAATGTTGGGTAGAGCTTGATTTGATGAAGTGTTAACATGATTATATGCAAGTTATGATTTGATTCAAAGAATGTTAGTATTTTTATAAAATAGTTTTGCATGATTTTATATTGTTAGAGATCGATTGGTTCAAAACAGATTTTCGTTTGGCTTAGTTTGTGATTTTAGCTCTAGGATCTTGGTTCTTTGGCTTTTATTTTTATAAGTTTTATTCTTAAGGCTTTGATATATGGATATAGAATGAATTTTTAAAGAATTATGGCTTAGATCTTTATTGGAATGATGATGAACATGCCAAAGTTTGTTTTAAACTCAATCTAGAGGCTCTCGGGTTTATTATTGATTTTAATGAAAATGTTTGCTGTGACATGCTATATTTAATACTTGGATCTAGTTAGAACCTGAATGTGAGGTATAGGGTTGTATTAATTCAAAACTTATTTCATGAAATTCAAGGATCTAGTCACTTTGTTTTAAGTCCAAAAGCATCCATGCTCGGTTTCTAAGGTTTCATGCAAACCAAGTGTTCTATGTTATGTTTTGTTATTTTTGATTGATTAGTCAAGCATGGTATCACTTAAGTTTGAATGATGAACATCTTAGGAGAGTCATTTATGGACTTTTGGAGTCCTTGGAGTTGATATAGAAGTGTTGGACTAAGAACATTTAGAGTTGGAATGTTTTGGCATTTTCTTTGATGTTTTGGCATTTTCTTTGATGTAGTGAGTCCAAGTTCTTATGGAATGTGTGATTAATGGTTGGTTTGGATTCAGAGATGAGATGATATGGTTTTAGGTGAAAGATGAAAGTTAAAAAAATATTGTTAGAATATTATTTTTTAATATTATTATTGTTTTGGGATTTAAAAAAGTTAAATTGAATTTGAAAAGGTTGAATTGTTTATTATATTTTGTGTTGAAATTTAAAAAATTTGTTATGAAAAGATGAGATGAAATACTGTCCAGATCCAAACGGGGCCTTAGGAGTGGTTTAGATTCAGATATGAGTTGAGATAGGTTGAAATGGGTTGAGATGGTTTGTGAATAGTAGAATAAAAGTTGAATTATTTATTATATTTTGTGGAAATTTGGGAAAGTTGTTTTGAGATGGTTTTGAATGCAAACGAGGCCTTTAACATGATTTCCAAACTAAGGATGTGTTTGAGAGTTGTCGTTTTCGATTTAAGCATGTCATAGTGTTAAATGGCCAAGTAGCAACAAAACCCTAGATTTTAGCCCATACATGAATCGGCCAAGAGAGATTTTGCATATTTGGGATTAGTTTTGAAAACTTATAAGAACCCTAGAATGTATCTTATTTCAGCCTACACTCTATTACGCTTCGCTTACGTTATGTTATATTTTTGTAAGTTAGCCTCAAACTTACCTAGAGTATTCTTATATATATGTATGGTGGTAAGATCCATGCAAGTTATGTTCATGTCTCTTTTAGGTTTATTAAATTGAATTATGTTATGCCATGCCATGTTGTTATGTATATCAAGCATGAATATTTGTCACATGTCACAATCATCATGTCATGAAGCATAGGGTAGTCATGGCAAAAGCATTCTGCTTATTAGAGTATCCCTAATAAAAGCTTGAATAAGGTGCTCATGGCGGAGGTATTTGGTTTTGTCTAATTACCTCTAATAAAATACCCATAGCATAGGCAGCTCGACTTTGTTTGAGTATCTCTGATGAAATACTTTGGGCAGAGGCAATCTCCTTTGTTTGAATGTTCCTGATGAAACAAAATGGCATAGGCATTTTGTTGTAACTGAGTAAACCTACATAAAAACATTTATATGTTAACAAGGTCTCATGTTCATGCAGTCATGCCATGTTCATGTCAAGTCATGCCACGTTCAAGCCAAGTCATATTATGTTCATGTATTGCCATGTTATTTTCAAGTCATGTCACACATGTTCAAGTCCATGCAGTCACAAAACATACATGTCACATTACTATCATGCATGTCTACTTATACTATTGGTGGCTTAAGAGCTTTACTAGCTGAGATTTTATAAATCTCACTTGATAGTCCCAACTAGCATTCTCCCCGAAAATGGTGGACGATGTGTCAGGGGATCCGAGATCTGACCACAGAGCATGCACGAGGAGTTGATGGGGTTGATCCTCCATTTTATGGATGTTATTTTGGAGATTGTAACCGAGCTTTATGAGCAGCTTATTAGTTTTATTTAATGTTTGTACTTATGGAGTGTTGTCTCTAGTACTTATTTTGATACATAATTGTTGGATAACTTTTGAGATGTGAATATTATAAAATTATGATATGTTTTGGGATTTAGCATTATGGTACATTAAGTATTGCTCAAAAAAATTTATCCACTACGAATATTGCATACTGTTAGGTGCATACTAGGTACAATATATCCTTAGCTATCATGAAAAAATGGCTTGTAAACCCGTCTCTCTCGAACCCTCATTACAAACCTGTCTCGAGGGGGTGGGAGCTTTGGCTCCTTCCCCCTCCCTCCATCCCCCACTGTCCTCTTTGTGTAGTGCTCCATTTTTTTTTTTTGTGTTTGTTGTGTTTGCAGGCTAAGTAAGGGAGAATCGCGGATCTTGGATGTTCGGTGACTATAGATCAACACACGCCTCTCCATGGCGTTGCCCAACCGCCGATCTTCAAGACTTCTGAAGGCGGCGCCAATCGGAGCGGCGAGTTGCTCGCATGCGCGGCCAAAAGATCTCAGAGACATTTGGCAAGTGGCTCTCTCACGACGCCAGGAGGCCCTCTACCGTCGTCAAGCGCGGTGCCACTGGGGTCTGTGAGTCCGGATCCTCCAAGATCGGTCGGTGATTTCTCCCAAGGTGGCATGTGCAGTAGACGTGCTACCGTAGCAGAGTGAAGCATTGTTCTTTTCTGTTTGTTATAGTGGTTTTTCCATTGTATTTTATTTTCATGTCTTGCTTTTCTTTTTTTGAAAAATAAAAAATCCAAAAATGTTGTCCCTTCGGACCTTGGTCCGAACGGTGTGATGTCTCCTCTCCGCTTAGGCGGTGTATGGGGTTGGTGCACCCTACTCCGCATAGTCGGGGTATGGGTTTTGTCATTTGGTTACTATTTCTCTGTCGGGGACAGAGTTTGTGCACGACAGATCCTTTAGACCTGGTCTTTAGTGATCTGTCATCTGGACTAGACCATGTCAGCCATGGAAGTGTGCTGAGGAGCTATTAACGTATGTAACTGACTTTTTTAAGTCAAAGTTGCATATTCTTTATGAATGAAATATGATCCCTTTTATCAAAAAAAAAAAAAATGGCTTGTGTGTCATGAACGGGAGTTTAGGGGTGTCATAGTAATGAATGGCTTGAACCACTAAGGGTCTAACTACACTCTTGGGTTGTATATATCTTCATAGCTCAACTCACTCAATAATAGGCCAGGTCTTGAGTTCGTAATAAGCTCAACTTGTCCAATAAATATTTATAGACTTTTAAATAATTTTTCAAGCTCGTTATCTAATAAATATAGGCTCGTTTGCCCAATAAATTAGTTAATTGGTCTTTATGGCAGTAGATATATTTTGTAACCTTAAAACAATTGTTAAATATTATATTGTAAACTAATGTGTTTATGTAAACTCAAGTGAGACAAGGGTCAGTATTCTAAATTTTTACTTGTGATGATTATTGAATATATTTGATGGTCATCTTGTAACACTCCATCCCCCTATGGTCAAGAATAACGTTAATTTTAGAAAATAGAGAGACCAAAATGCTACTCACTTTAAAAAACATTTCTTCTTAATGAAGCACCAAGCATACAAAATTCCATTTCATAAAAATAAATCATTCTTTATAAATATTACCTTATAAAATGTACTTTAAAAATAAAAAGAGCCTGCAGAAGCTCTTACTAAAAATTACTTAAATCTCATGTTATCAAGTGATGGAGAGGGTTAGCCCAGTAGTGTATCGAGTCTGGTTGCTGACGAAATACAAAGGTATTCACAATGTGTTTCATGTCTCATTGCTTAGGAGAAGTTTTGGGAACCAGAAGCCTTGAGTAATTGAATCAAATCTTACATACGAAAAAAGGCCCGTTTGAATTGTAGACAGAAAGGAGAAAAGATTGAGTTCTAAGATTGTACCTTTAGTAAAGGTGCAAAGGGGAAATGCAGGAAACAAGGAGTTTACATGGGAAAGTGAACGGAACACGCAAGAGCAGTTCTCATATTTATCCAATTATAAGTTATATAACGCATGAGGTAGAGGCTTTATAGACAAAGCATAAGGGCAAATGTGTCTATAAATTGGCTATCACTCTCCCCAAATCGCAACGCAAAATTGCGAACCTCCCATGTTTTTACATGAAATGTTTTTATTGTATTTTTTGTATTTTCGATAGCATTATCTTTCATTAACGGTCTTATCATAACTACCTAATCAACTTCATTCTTAGGACTATAAATTTCGATGCAGGTTTAGACCTTGGTATGCTGCCTGAGAAAGAGGAGTCAATCCTACCAGAGTCCTAACTAAGGAGGCTAGAACCTATTATGCTAGTGTTCATCGTAGTTACCCTATGCCTTTCATAAAATATTCATAACTAAGCCAAGTGCTCATTTATAACTTAGTCGGCCGCCTATGGCCACTAACTCTATGTAGCTTAAATGATGTAATGTTTTGAGGTTATGAAGGGTGAGAAACTCATATTTTTATGAAGTTTAGTTTCTGGTACAAAAATGCTTACTTTGTTACAACAATGTGTTCCATTTATATTCCCGCTGCGTTGTCTCAAAACGTGTTTCATACACGTGTACTTCTCTTAGGACTACTACATGCCTAACGAATCTTCTAGGTGTTGACCAATCGGCCAGCATCCTTGGCACCACAAAACCTCTCCTACTCTTTCATTAAGGATGGGGCACCACAGCTTGGTATCCGAGCTATACCTTATTGTGTGACTTTGGGCAACTCTTAGAAGTATAGGACTGTACTAGAAAATAGGAGTGTGATATAGCATGATAGGTTGAACATATTAGTATTTAGCTTGATCTATGCTTAGGATTGTGAGGTGGGAGAGTACGTAACAAGCTTGCGTTATGTGGCAGGATTTAACGAGGGTGCAACCAAGAGCAAGGATCATCTGATGTGGGAAGGGACGAAGTGCTAGCTAAAACACTAAATCGGATATTGGACATACTGGAACAACAATATGAGATGTGTTCTCGTTATATGCAAGTCCAATTGGTAGGAACCCCCAGAGAAGAAGGAAGGGATGTATGTACAAACTTGGGATTCTTCGAAAACAAGAGACTGCAAGAGCGGAAAGGTGGACATCCAACATAGAGAGGACGTTTGAGGTGGGTAGATGCACTGAGTACCAGAAGGTGTTATATGTGAGCTATCTACTCCAGGGAGAAACAGCTCTGTGGTGGGACACCAAGAGGAACCTCCTTACTATGGAACTAGGAGCAACAAGAAGGATCTTGTGGGAAATGTTCAAGAAAAATTTGACAACTGCTATGAGATTATAAGGAAACAGAGATCAAAAGATTTTACTAATTTGGTCCTAGGGAATATAACGATGGAACAATATGCTGCCAAATTTATGAAGTTAGGAAGGTTTGCCCTCACTTTATTCCTACGGAAGCCATAAGGGTGGAATGATTCTAGGATGGATTGCAGTTCCACATTAGGATGCAAGTACCTTGCCTAGAAATTATGGACTTCTAGAAACTTGTCCATAAGGGGTCCATAGTTGAGCAGGAACAGCGAAATTCGTTGGCAGCATCCCAAACTCTAAAGAGGTGAACAAATGTAGATGAAGGGAGCAGTTTAGGAGCCCCGCAGAAGTTCGTATCTAGAGCTGGAGGGCAACTGCCAGTCGTTCTAGGATCGCAAACGGGTGGAAGGATTCCAGTAAGTAATGTTTGTCATAGAGCTCACAAAGGAGATTGTCGTCAGGCCCGAAACGTGTGCTATAAATGTGGTCAGATGGGACATTTCACTTGAGATTAATGTCAGGAGGAGGACGTGTAGATCTAAGGTAGCCTATGCAAGCCAGGGTGTATCCACTTACCCCAGGAGAAGTTGATGAAGAATTCGTAAAAGTGCAAGAAGCTGGCATCATCACAGGTATAAGGTTATTACTTGTCGTAGTTAATTTCCTTTGTAGGAATCCTTTGCGTATAATAACTAGTGGTTGTCATCACAGGAATGGCTAGGGTGTCACAGATCTATGCCAGAGCTTTGTTTGACTCGGGAGCTTCCCGGTCATTTGTATCATAGATCACAATGGTCCTACCAAATGGGGAATCAATATTCTATACTAAGGTAGCAAGGGGATGTTAGTTGTAAGTAGAGGGAGTAACTTTGGAGGTCGATCTAATTGTGTTAGGTACTAGGTTTCAACATTATTTTGGGAATGAACTAGTTATTTAGGCACTTTGCAAATATAGATTATCGTTCAAGGACTATAACTTTTCAAATGCTGGGAATGGAAGCTAGGGTTTTTAAGGGAAGTAAACTATGTGCCCTGTCCAAAGTTATCACCTCAATGCAGGCTAAGAAGGAATTGGTGGAAGGAGCTGAGGCTTATCTAGCACACCTAATCTTGAGAAAAGGAGTGCATAAGAAAGTGGAGGACATACCAGTAGTAAGAGAACTTCCTAGAGTCTTTGAGGAATTGCTAGGAATGCCCCCTGTTAGGGAAATAGAGTTATCAATTGATTTGAAACTAGGAACTATTCTAGTTCATAGGCACCCTATAGGATGGCCCCAACAGAGTTGGGGAGTGCCGATATTGTTTGTGAAAAAGAAAGATGGAACCCTTAGGATGTGTAATAGTTATCGGGAGTTGAACAAGATGACCACAAGAATAGGTATCCACTACCTAGAACAGATGATCTATTCGATCAACTACAGGGAGCAGCAGTATTTTCCAAAGATTGATCTAAGGTCAGGGTACCATCAACTGAGTATTAAGGAAGATGACGTATCTAAGACAGCTTTTCAGACTAGGTATAGTCACTACGAGTTTATAGTAATGCCTTTTGGATTGGCAAACGCCCCGACAGCTTTTTTGGACATTATGAATAGAGTGTTCCGACCATTCTTGGATCTATTTGTGGTAGTGTTCATAGATGACATCCTTATATACTCCCAAAACGTTGAGGTGGGATCACTTGAGGATAGTGTTGAGGATCCTTCAGGATCATCAATTGTACGCCAAACTTAGTAATTGTGAGTTCTGGTTAGAAGAGTAAGACTTTTAGGTTACGAGATGACTATGGAAGGAATCATGGTGGACCCTAGCAAGGTGGAGGCAATAATGGACTGGAAACGACCTACCAACGTACAAGACATTAGGAGTTTCTTGGGGTTAGCCAGTTATTATCGTAGATTTTTGGACAGATTTTCTAAGTTATCAAGCCCTCTCACAACGTTGACCAGGAAGGACATTAAGTTCGTCTGGACTGATTGGTTTGAGTGAAGCTTTGAGGAACTAAATTGGCAATTAACCACAACTTTTGTTTTGGCACTACCAGAACCGAATAGGCCATTAGTAGTATTCAGTTATGTGTCAAAGTATGGTTTAGGGTGTGTTCTTATGTAGGAAGGTAAGGTGATTGCCCATGCATCTAGACAATTGAAGGATCATGACAGAAATTACCCCACCTGCAACAGCTTGCCAGAAATTCAGTGAATGAATTTCTTTAGACTTTAGGAATACGTGAAAACCCTAGAAAAGTTTCAGGATTTGAGCAATTGCTACATTTTAGTTTGTCAGCTTAGTCAGTTTCTTACCCATTATGGTGTCAGAAATGTTGTTTTATTTATTTGAGGTACGTAGGAGTAAAAGATTGTGAAACGATCTGCATCATTATTCTTAAATGATTATTTAGGATTAAGGTGCCATAATACGATTTTCATTTTTCGGATGATAACTGCTCATAAATGTTTTTTTCATTTCTTTGGGGCACTTAAGAGTCGAATTTTGTGAAGCAAATTGCATCATTAAGTCCGGATGATTATTTAGGATTTTACGGTGCAATGTTTATTTTTGCCTTTTTTGGAGTGAATAGTAACATTCATGATAGCGCCATATGGCACCAAGTCCAGTCGATTTTTAAATCACTATGTGGAATGTCCAAATTAGTTTAGAGAATTTATGTTTGGAAACTTGGCAAGATCTTAGCCACACTTAGTTAATAGTGTAAGACACTTGGCACTAAGAGGAACCTTGACATGGAAATGCGAAGGAAGGAAAGGGAAATCAAGCATTGTGATTGTACCACCTAAGCCAAAGATTATTCCATCCAACCATTCATTTATGTGTCAAGCCATAGAGGGTTTCAACCCTAGTGAAACACCAAACCATTGCAATCCAATTGAAACCCCAAAACCTTTGTGAAAGCCAAAACCCTAAATGGTTTCCCAAACCTTATATGTGGCAAGTTTTAGCTTAGTGAGTAGTCACTTGATTAAATCACTTCCACATGCTATTAACTACTCAAATTCATGTCATTATACCCTTATTTATTCTTTTATATCATGAAAATTTCATTGGGCTAAGAAAATCTAGATTTGGGCTTGTTAAAAACTGAACCAAACTAAACCCTCTTTAAACCCTACAAGGCCCAATCAATTTAGGCCCATTAAGACCCACCAAAAAGCACCACCGAAGCATGGATTCTTGAGAAAGTTTCCCCCACTACCCAAGGAGTACTTTTGCTACCCTTGTCAGCCCAAATAGTAGCTGATGGGAGGTCCAACAACCCTCCCAAAACCCCTACCACACGGTAGTTTCCAAGTTGAATACCATGGGCCGTTACCCACAGTTTTGGCTGACAATCCTCACATCCCCCATTAGCCCTCTAGTCCTATATGTCTTCCATTCCAGGCCTTTCATGTTTTTGTCACTTTCATTTCACTTTCTTGGAGAAAACTAGAGAGGAGGTAACTATCAGTGTTTATGGCTGATCTTGCATAAATTGTTTGAGCCTTTGTAAGTAGATTCTCACAAAAATTTATTCATATGAATTGTTTCACTTTGAGCCATTGATGTATTTTTTTTTTTTTTATGATTGTTCATGGAGTATTAATTGGTGAAAAGTGAGTTTGAACACCCAAAAGTCATAAAGGGCGAAATTATAACACGTGAGGACTTGATATTGATATGATGAAATTATAACACGTTTTTATACATTTTATGAGTTGATCTAAAGCATGTTAGCATTTTTATTTAGGAGTATGCATATTTTCTTTGGTGTTGAAACTGAAACATACAAAACTTCTGTTTGGAGGTTTTGATGATGTTTGGTTCTTAAACCCTAGTCCAGTGGCTATGAAATTCTTATATGATGATTCTAAGACTTCCATTTAGATGATAAGAGGTTGTTTTGGAAAGCATTTGGTGTGAGTAATTATTGGAAGTATATTTTGCATGAAAACGTTCGGGTATGGCTAAATGTTGAAGCTTTTGGGTTGCTTGAGGTTTTATGAATTATTTTCCATATGATTTTCATATCTAATGCTAGGATCATGTTTGGGACATAATTAATGAAGTATTTAGTCTTTTTATTTAAGGTTTACTTGTTGAAAGTTTCGGATTTGGAGTGTGTGCTCTATGCCAAGAACACATGAGGCTCGGTTTGAACCTTACGAGCATGCCAAGTGGTTTAATGTTGATTTTTTTTTTTTTTTTGGTTGATGTTAAGAGTAAGTTTATGGACTTTAGGAGTTCTTAGAGTTTATTTGGAAAAGTGTTAGATCAAGTGCATCAAGGAGTTGTTCTAAGACTTAGTGTTTTGACATTTTTTTTGTCATAAGGAGTTTGTGATTTTTTTTTTTGAAGTGTATTTTTTCTAGTATTAGCATGATTTTAAAACATAGGATGTGATCTTTAGATGTTGCATAAATCAGTCTGAGTATGTGGTTTGAAGTTTGAAATAATTGCAAACAAATATCAAGACTTTTGCCTTAAATATGTTTCGGCTATTGCTTGGTTTATATGGTTGGGTATTTTTTTAAAAATTTTTCTGATTTTATATTTATTTTTAGAACAAAATTTACATGAAGAATGTAAATTTTGGTAGAATTTAGAGTTAGTATGCAAAATCCTTAATTTAGGGACAAAATGGTCATTTCCCCACATGTAGAGGGATAAAATGGTAATTTTTCATAAGTCAATAAAGTTTATGCTTCTAAGTGTTTAGTTGGATACTCTGACCCTTAAAATTATATCATTTTAGTGCACACTATTTGCCCCGCTACTTTTACGTAAGTTAAGCTACAGTTACAATAAGTTAGCCTCTAACTTACTTTCGGGATATTTGTTTATGTGTGGTGGTAAGAAACCATCATTCACTTTTATTATGCTTATTATAAATGTTATGTTATGTTATGTTATGTCATGCCATGATTTGTTGTCCAGTACATGTTTATTATCTTTTACATGTCATGTTATGTCATGCCATGATTTATTTTTCAATACATGTTTATCTATTACACACCATGTTATACCATGGCATTAGTCACGCCAACATGTCATGTCACGTTACGCCATGTAATGAGTCATACGAGTTGATCAAAAGATATTTTCCCAATTAGTCATGTATGAGATACTTTTGGCATAATCATTTTGATTGTTAGAGCACCTCTATTAAAATGCTCATGGCGTAATCATCCTGATTATTATAATATTTTCATTAAAACTACTACTAGGTACTCCTGGTATAATCATTCAAATTATTAGGGTATCTCCATTAAAATATTGATGGGGTAATCATTCTAATTATCTGAGTTTCTCTGACGAAATACGTTGGCCATAATCATTTTGATTGTTCACTTGTTTCTAATGAAACAGCTAGTGAAACCATTCTCATTGTGAGGGCATTTCACGTTCATGTCAAGTATTTTCAGTTCATGTTCAGTCCATGTCACGTTCATGTCAACCATTTTTAGTTCACGTTCAGTTCATGTTAAGTTAAGTTCAGTCAAGTCATGTCACGTCCATGTTTTGTCACCTATTTTCGGTCAAGTACATGTCATGCTTAATTAACTAGTTTTTTGTTTTAAATAGACAAGGTCACATGTCCATGAGTGACACCTTCCCAAATTTATTAAAAACCCTTACTTGTGGCAGAAGAATACCTTGGAAACAAAACAAATAACACTTAAGAATTTACAAAAAATAACCATAAGAACAAAACTCAAGTGCCAAAAACCTAGATTAGACCAAAAAGACACAAAAAAACCAAGCCACCAAACCAATAATCCATTAATGTCTAATATAAGGAATGTCGAGCTTGTCCATGCGATAATTCCCCAACTAGAACCTTGCATGGAATTCTCGCCACAAAAATCATAATTATAACCTTGAGTCCCCTACTTCACCCAAAAATCTGCGACCATATTAGCTTCTCTAAAAATATGACGAAAGTGAATATTAAGTTCACAAACAATATCTTTAAATTCCTCCTAAAAATCCCATAGAAACCAATACTTGCATATCCCCGAAGCCAACCATCCAACTATAACCATTGAGTAAGACTCTACCAATATATCCCTCAAGCCTAAATGCCTACACAACTGCAAACCATCTAGAAGAGCTCTACATTCGGCGATGGTATTAGTAGCATGACCATATGAGAGAGCAAAATCCACCACTACTCTGCCTTTATAATTCCAAATAATACCACCCCCACCTAACTCCCTCAGGTTACCACAAGAACCTCCATCAACATTTAGTTTAAACCTCCCTCTCTCCGACAGTTTCCAAGCAATTAATTTTATTTTCTTTGTCGAAACACGAATAATCGGGTATGTTAAGCTCTCCATTACTTTCAATCAGAAATCGAATTTTTTTTATCTTACTCTATATATCTCTAATTAATACTTTAACAGAATGGATAACATTATCAGGAATGAATTTAGCACCTTCCATTCTTGCTGCATATCTTGCTTTCCATAATGCCCAAGAAATCGCAATAAGAAGAATCCCCTAAAGCCACCCAACCTGAGTAGACATAGAAGCTCTCTGCCACCAAAAACTCATCATCCCCTCCCAATTCCGAATCTGAGAAATTCTCATACGACAGGCATCAGCAAAAAACTTCCAAACCTTTTGAGCTCCTCTGCGCTCACATAATATATGATGTAAAGTTTCCATTTAAGGTTGGACACAACACTCGCATTTAGAAACTGAAGGAATGCCGAAATTCTGAATAATATCATCAACTGGGATATTCCTTCTTTTTGCTCTCCACATAAAAAAACGACATCTTCTTTGGTAACCAATTCTGCCAAAGCCATTTCTTCCAGGTACATAAATCACCATCTTGACAAATCAATTGCCAGGTTGATTTTGTATTAAATTCTCCATCAATTGATGGCTTCCACACACACAATTCAGCACCCTGCCGTAACCTTATGCTAGAGTCGCGGATCTTCCTAAGCACATCATCTGGAACCAACACCTGCAATGTTGGTAAGTTGGGACCTGAATCAGTAAAAACTTCCGCTACACTCAGATTCACACTTCCTGTTACAGGTATAGAAGCAATCAACGGCCCATCTCCTAGCCAATTATCCAGCAAAAACTTGGATTGACCTCCACATACGAGCCACTTCAAATTACCAAGAACCTTCGACATGAGAGCCATGATTCCCTTCCAAAACCGGGTCCCTTTCCTGAGATGCATCACTGAATAAATGTGATAGTTACCAACATATTTATGACTAAAAAAATTTGACCACATCAAACTGCCTTTAATTAACTTCCAAGCAAATTTCATAAACAATGAGTCTTGAACCTCATGAAGGTCCCAGATTCCAAGTCCTCCCTCTTCCACTGGCAAACACATTTTCCTCCAAGATATCCACTTCCTTTTTTTTATTCTCCATCAAAGAACCCCATAGGAAATCTAAAAAAAAAATTCTTAAGCTCTGATGTCACTCCTTTAGGTAAGTTTAAAACAGAGAGCATGTGAATAGGCATACTATTCAAGATATGTTTAACTAAAGCAATTTTTCCTCCAAAAGATAAGAGCTTACTCTTCCACCCTGACAACTTCTTTTGAACTTTAGCCAAGAAAGAATCAAACATTTGGATTTTCATTTGCCCCACAAAGAGAGGGACGCCCAAGTATGTGCATGGCCATTGACCTTCCTCAAAACCCGAAAGCATCTTCAATCCATTTTTACGATCACCCGAAATAGAGGAAGAAAAAAACATAGATGACTTACTTGGATTAATCATCTGCCCAGACAACATTTCATACCTTCTCAACACCTCCATAAAATTTCGAATAGATGGCTTCCCACCATTAGCAAAAATCAGAAGATCATCCGTATAAAGCAAATGAGAAATGAGAGTACCTCCACCAATATGGAAAGGTTTAATGCACCCCATACTAAAATCTTTATTAAGCATCCAAGAAAGAACCTCCTTGGACAAAATAAATAAATAGGGGGAAAGAGGGTCATCTTGTCGTAATCCACGCAAGGCCTTGAAAAATCCTTTTATGCACCCATTTAACATCACCAAGTAAAAAGGGGATGAGATAGCATTAAAAACAATATTTCGCCAATTTCCAAAAAATCCCAAATGACGTAGAATCTCTAGCAAAAATCGCCAATTAACACGATCATAAGCTTTGGCCATATCAATTTTCAACATCACATTTCCACTTCTTACTTTCCTGTTGATGCCTTGTACCAATTCCTGGGCCAATGACATATTTTCAAAAATACGTCTTCCCTGAATGAACACTGCTTGCTCAAGGGATATAATTTTTTTCAGAATTGGCGCCAATCAAAAAACCATCATCTTCGATATAATTTTATAAACAACCGAGCAAAGACTAATCGGGCGAAATTGAATTAACTAGTTTATTGGTGAACAAGATTCCAAGTTCATGTCCGTTCAATTCACGTCAAGTTTTCAATTCATATCGGTTTAGTTCACATCAATTTTCAAGTTATGTCAGCACATGTCATCCTATTTCCCAAATCATGTCACTCACATTCATGTTCACGTTAATATTCATGTCTTTTTACTATCACACATGCATTTGTATACTGCTAGTTTAAGTTAGTTGTTAACTTGATGAGATTTGTAATCAAATCTCACTTAGTAGTCTCAACTACCATCCCCCCATAATGGTAGATCGTGTGTTGGGACCTAGAAAGTCAACAAATGATCACCTAGAGGATGGCAATTAGGCGACGACGCGACGACAAGGAGATTATCACCTAAATGCTCCAATTTTTAGATAGGATCATGGCTATCTTAGTTGAGTTGCGCGAGCGAGTCCTCAAGCTAGCTTAGTAGTTATGCTCTTTTTATTACTGTACTTAAGGCCCTTAGCAGTGCCTATCACCCATAGATGGATGGAAAATCGGAAAGAACCATCCAAACTTTGGACGACATGCTAAGGGCCTAAATATTGGATTTCAAGGGACCCCGGGAGCAACATGTTCCCCTTATTGAATTTGTATACAATAATAGTTATCAGACGACTATCCATATGGCCTCTTATGAGGCACTTTATGGGAGGAGATGTAGGTCACCTATTTGTTGGGATGAAGCAAGAGAGACATAGTTACTTGGACCTGAGATAGTCCAGGAGATGATAGAGCAAGTCAAGAGCGTACGGGCAAGGATGGCTATCACCCAAACTAGACAGAAGAGTTACATCGACACTAGATGAAGAGAACTAACTTTTGAGGAAGGTGATTGGGTGTACCTTAAGGTGTCCCTAATAAAAGGTATTAAGAGATTTGGGCTAAAAGGGAAGCTTAGCCCAAGATATATTGGACCTTATCAAGTGATGGAGAGTGTATCAAGTCTAGTTGCCGGCAGAATATGAACATATTCGCAACGTGTTTCATGTCTCATCTCTTAGGAGAAGTTTCAGGAACCAGAAGCCTCAAGTAGAAGCAGTTACAACCAAATCTTATGTACGAAGAAAGGCACGTACAAATTGTGGATAGAAATGAGAAAAGACTGTGGTCTAAGATTGTATCCTTGGTAAAGGTGCAATGGGGAAATGTGGGAAATGAGTTTACTCATGTTATTTGTCAAGTCACGTCAAGTTTACTCATTTCATATTTTTCATTCTTGTTTATACTGTCGTGCATGCATCTTTAAATTGTCAATTTAAGTTGTTTGTTAACTTACTGAAATTTGTAATCAAATCTGAGATTTGTTAACTTACTCATTTAGTTTGAAACGGGCTTGGGCTGGGCTCGATTATAAGCTGAAATCGGAATTTTGTTCAAGCTTGGCTCGAAGCTCGAGTTGAGCTCTACTCAACTCGAGATGTTGATGTTATTGTAATTGCAATTTTCTTTGTATGCGTTTATTAATTATTAACAATGCATATGAATACACAATGTGCATATTACATATATATGATACTATTAATAATACATGATAAGTGATAACTATAGGTAAGCATAAATTCTATTATACTATGTCTATATGTAAGCATATTCTTGTATGACATTGGATAAGTTATAGCTAATGATGCATACACATATAGCATACATACATAACATCTGTATTCTTCACGAACATTCATCGAATCAAGTGAGCTTTATACGAGTTTGTATCATTTAATAATCGAGTCTAATTCTTTGTTCGCGAACAACTCATTTAATAATCGAATTAAGTCGAATCCAAGCTTAGTCGAGTCGAGTTCAAATAGATTGTCGAGTAGCCTTGTTCATCTACAGCCTTACTAACAGTTATCATTGACTGGGTTGGTAGGCACCTATTTACTCTAGTTTGAGTAATGAATAAAGGCGTTCAGGCTCTTGTGTGGTGTTGGCAACTTTGGTCCTTGGTGGTGCAACTGGTGCCTTGGTCTAGGAGGAGGCTTATGGTGTGGACTTATGGTGGCTTGAGGCTGAGGAGTCTTATGATGGTGGTGGCTAACGATTGAAGCTTGAACATGGGAGGTTTGCTCGGTCTTGGTTTCTCACATTACAACTACACGGGGTGATAAGTGTTATTTTTATGGTTTATCATTCTTTTATTTATGAAAAGTGTCAATTTTCCTTTAATTCTATTTTATTTCTATATATTTTTCTTTATTTTCTTGGGTTTGAATGAATGAGAAGATTTAATGCAAAATGAGAGCATTTTGGTACAAAAGAAGAAACTACAGATCCAGACCGATGAGAGGAAACGAGATCATAAGAAAGCCGAAGAGATTTGGGCGAGGAGTCTTGTCCCGTGGGCAGCAAAGAGATTTCTCTCACCCAAAAGGTGAGAAGACTTTCCTCTCAGTAGGCGAGGAAACTCAATGGCGACCGAAATTGGCGACAAGAATTAGGCGCTGAACGATATAATTTACTTCCTGGGTGCGAAGACTAGGCACAAGGATCTAGTTGACTAGTCTAAACGACCAACTTAAATGACCAACCTAAATGACATCTTGGGCAACAACGAGACAAAAGGCGAGCAGCTTTACCACTCGGTAGGATAGCGAGAGGGTTCTATCATCCCGATCGGGAGTCTTTCCACACCGGTTCGTTTATGACCTCCACGCCAGTTATATTCAACACACTGCATCTACCCGGTGGGATAATTCCTCCCGATTGGGATATATCTGTTGCTGACCACCAAATCCAAGTTTCAAGTTCCGCAATCAATCTGTTGGCGACCAAATCCTCCCGAGTTCTGAAATTCAAACCGCATATCACTGAATCTTCGAATTTAGATAATTTCCTTATTCTTGGGATAATTTCTTTTATGTTAACTTTTATTTTTAGAAACTATTTTCCAGATCTTTAGGCTAGATTGTAGCCGGATTTGAATTTTGACATCTAATTAATCTCGTCTTGTGGGATGAATAGAGAGTTAGAATTTTTAGTTTTTTGAGTTTTTTTAGAGAACCTGAGTTTAGGTTGCAATAGTTCCAAATTTATTATTTTAATTTCTTTCAAGGAAGCAGAGGCGAGAGCTGCATGCTTCATCAACTGAATCCAACGTAGAACACCAGTTTTATTGTTCTTCTTTTTAATTTCATTATGAACTAATTTTATTTTCTAAGGCTTTGATGTAGCCTAGCAATGAACACACAATTTATATTTTAACTTATTTTATTTTCAATATTTCAGTGATTGAGTATTTATTCCTTGTTTTTAAAGCTTGCAATTTTCTAGCTAACAATTATTCGATCTATTGAATCACAGTGAGACCGAGAGGTGATTTGTGATTAAAACTTTAGGATTAAGTACCATTAGTTGAGCGAAAGTAGAGATACTTTACCAAGATTAGTGTGATATTCAAGAAAAATTCAAAAAACTTAATGAGTCTCCAATTAGTTAAATTCACATAAAGATATGGAGTTATTAGTTGGAGGATATTGTTTGTACTGTTTGAGAGAATATGTTGAATAGTTAAGGGATTTTTATCATCAACTAGGTATAATTGGATCTATAATAAGGAAGAATAAATTGTGTGGAATTTGATAGATGAAATCAAATACTCTAGATTTATTCTTATTATCTTTAAAATCTTAATTTTGATGCTATTTCCTTCAGTTTAATTTAGATAATCCATTTTTCAAATATTTGATTTTTCAAATAGTAATTAATTTAGTCAGTTTCATTACTCAAAAGCATAATTATTCCCTGTGGGTTTGATATTTGTTTTCTTTAAACCACTTTACTACTTGTTACGATTTTGTGCATTTGTAGATATTTTTATATGAACAAGTTTTTGGCGCTATTGCCGGGGAATAGTTATTTGTTATTGATATTGATACTAGCAAGATTTTTACTACTTTAGATTTTATTTTAGTTTAAAAAAATATATTTGGTTTAAATTAGATCTCAGTTTGTTTTTTTTGTTTTCAGGAATCAGAAGTACATGCGCCGATCTAAATCATTAGAGCATATACATTTTAATCTCGAGATTGAAAGAACCTTACATAAAATCAATAAAAAAAAAAAAAAGAAAGAAGAAGGAGGTTGTCGCATCTAAATTTTATATAGCCGACCAAGAGTACAAGGCATTCAAAAATTATGCTGTTACAACATTGGCGGTGCAGATGGCAAATCTATCACAACAAATAGGTAAGACAAACGTTAATACTATTCAAACTAATGGTGTTTGTGATCATTGCACAAGAAATCATTTTCAAGTGTAGATTGCCAAGTGGAGAATCCTTTTGCCCAACCAAGTTATGAATAAGCCCATTACGTGTCCAATTTTCAACATCAAATAATTCTTATTCAAACACGTTCACTCTTGGATGGAGAAATCACCCTAACTTTTCATGGAGTAATAATCAAGGGCCGGTTATACCACCTCAACAGTTTCCACAATAAGAGAAGAAGCCGACACTTGAGGATACGTTCATGCAGTACATGCAAAAGACTGATCTGGTGATCCAAAACAACTCGGCTTCAATCCGCAATGTTGAGGCACAAATCGGTCAGCTCTCAAACATGCTTACTGAGAGGATAGTAGGGACTTTACCGAGCAACACTGTAACCAATCCGAAGGAACATGTCAAAGCCATAACATTGAGAAGTGGGCGGACATATGACCGGCCACAAATAGTAAATACTGAGCGAGATATAGAAGCTACTGAAAATGTGAGTCCGAGAAGAAGGAAATCGAGTAGGAGGTGAAAGAAAGCAATCGGGATGTGACCGATCAGCAAGCTGAAATGACTAAGGCGAATAAAGGGGCTGCAAACCCAAGAAATTCAGGTAGTTTATTTCTGAAACTTATTCTACTTCAATTTATGATCCAACAATTCATTTTCTCAAAGATTAAGAAAAAATAAGATTGATATTCAGTTCTCTAAATTTGATATATTATCAAACAAGCAAAAGTTGAAGGAGCATGAGATTGTAATGCGGACCGAGGAGAGCAGTGCAATTTTACAAAAGAAGTTGCCACCTAAGTTGAAAGATTTGGAGAGTTTCACGATCCCTTGCACTATAGGAAATTCCTATTTTGATTAAGTTTTATGCAACTTAGGGGCAAGTATTAATCTAATGCCTCTCTCTATTTTCAGGAAATTAGGTCTTAGAAAAGTAAATCCGACTACCATCTCTTTACAGCTGGCGGTCAGATCTATTAAATACCAGAGATGACTCATTGAGGACGCACTGTTTAAAGTTGATAAGTTCATCTTCCCGGCCTACTTCATTGTACTCGATATGGAGGACGGCGAGGAGCAGGTCACTTTTGACGTATTTAAATCTATGGAATTCCCTGAGGTACATTCTTATTTTCAAATAAGCGACGGAGATGTGGTCATGGCCGACAAGACTTATGGAGCTGAATTTCCAAAACTACCACTTAAGGAACCACCCAAGCTCGAACCCAAACTGCTTCCATCAAATTTAAGGAATGACGAGGCCGGAGAGATCTCCAAGGGGTACACGTCTACACCTTCAAGGAAAATATTCAATTGAAAGACCAAAAAAAAAAAAAAATCAGGGGAGCATCTCTTACCTTCTCTTATTCTTTGTTTTAGTTTTTCTTCATTTTTCTCATTGAGGACAATGCGATATTTAAGTTTAGGGGGAAATGATATTATTTTATTTATATAAAATATATATATACATATAATGATGATGATGATGATAATAATAATAATAATAATAATAATAATAATAATAATAATAATAATAATAATAATAATAATAATAATAATAATAATAATAATGATAATGATAATGATAATGATGATGATGATGATGATGATGATGATGATGATGATGATGATGATAATAAAAAAGGTATAGTTTGATGAATAAAAAGCCTATTATAAGAATATGATTGAAATTGATTATAACTTTTAGGAAAATTTCTCATTGCTTAAGTCTAGTTGTTAACTCTTTACTTGATCTTACTTAATTTGATATTTTCTATGTTCAATAAATGCTTCCTATGATCATTAATTGTTTTGAGTACCTAGAGAAATTTTATGTGAATTTTGTGAATTTGTATGGTCTCAACTTACTCTAGAACTTGTTTGATTACACTCAAGGTGAAATCCTTGACAGAATATTACTAGGGAATTGATTAAAGCATTCTCTAGACTGATTGAGCCTTTCAAGGTTACCTGTTTATTATCTTTATCTCTAGTCGCCCCTTTGAGCTTTATTAAAATATATTTTGGCCTTCCATCTTTCTTTCTTGTAAACCTCATATTCCCTACCCTATTTGAGCTTAAATACTAATTTCTTTACCTTTTAAGATAACTAAGTTTACACAAAGTCACAGACTTATATGAGCATGAAAGGCAAGAGAGGTAGAAAGTCTACAAGTAAAGTTAATTATAACAATATTATCAAAATCATAAGTTTGGGGTGTGAAGGGTCAACTCGTCTGCTGTGGCCAACAAGAAAAGGCCGACGAGAGTCATCCACAAAGGCTACCGAAAAAGTATGGAATATTCTCAAAAAAAAAATGTCCAACCTGCCAAATAGAGGAGTAAAGAGAAAGACACTTGAAAGTGCAATAAAGAGATATGTTGAAAGATTTACAATGATTAAGAAGAGATGTTTGCGTTAGAAGTGAGAATGCTCTATTTATTCTGTTGGTGTTCAAACTTAAATTCTCTTGCTTTGTTTGAATCCTACCTTTTCTTTGTAGCCCTCACCCTAGCTTTACATTACAAGCTTAATAAAAACCTATTGATCCCTAATGATAGTTTATATTCTACATTAGTGAAGAGTGATTTAAAAAGCAAGCCTATGAAGTGTTTAGAGATCCATTATTTATTTACTCGTTTGCATAAAACTATCCGGGGAGCTAATGATGAAGTCAGAATGATGGGTATGCATGAGTGTGGGCATGAAAAGTGTCAGTTTTTCTTTAATTCTATTTTATTTCTATATATTTTTCTTTTTTTCTTGGATTTGAAGAAATGAGAAAATTTAGTATAAAATGAGAGCATTTTGGTACAAAAGAAAAAACTGCGGATCCAAACCGACAAGAGGTAACAAGATCAAAAGAGAGCCAAGGAGATTTAGGCGAGGAGCCTTGTCCTGTGGACAGCAAAGAGATTTCTCTCACCCAAAGGAGAGAAACGTTTCCTCTCTGTGGGCGAGGAGACTCAATGGCGATCAGAATTGGCGGCAAGAATTAGGCGCTGAGCGATATAATTTACTTCCTGGACGTGAAGACTTGGAGCAAGGATCTAGGTGACTAATCTAAATGACCAACTTAAAAGACCAACCTAAACGACATCTTGGGTAACAAAAAGACAAAAGGCGAGCAACTTTACCTCTCGGTAGGTTGATGAGAGGGTTCTATCGTCTCAATCGAGAGTCTTTCCATGCCCATTCGTTCGTGACCTCCACGCCAATTATATTCAGCACACGGCATCTACCCAGTGGGATAATTCCTCCTGACCGGGATAAATATGTTGTTGACCACTAAATCCGAGTTCTGCAATCAATCTGTTGGTGACCAAATCCTCCCGAGTTTTGAAATTCAAGCCGCATATTACTGAATCTTCCATTTTAGATAATTTCGTTATTCTTGGGATAATTTCTTTTATGTTAACTTTTATTTTTAAAAACTATTTTCCAGATCTTTAGGCTAGATTGTAGCTGGATTTGAATTTTGACATCTATTTAATCTTGTCTTGTGGGATGAATACAGAGTTAGAGTTTTTAGTTTTTTGAGTTTTTTTAGAGAGCCTGAGTTTAGGTTTCGATAGTTCCAAATTTATTATTTGAGTTTCTTTCAAGGAAGCAGAGGCGAAAGCTGCATGCTTCATCAACTGAATCCAACGTAGAACACCAGTTTTATTGTTCTTCTTTTTAATTTCATTATGAACTAATTTTATTTTCTAAGGCTTTGATGTAGCCTAGCAATGAACACACAATTTATATTTTAACTTATTTTATTCTCAATATTTCTATGATTGAGTATTTATTCCTTGTTTTTAAAGCTTGCAATTTTCTAGCTAACAATTATTCGATCTATTGAATCACAGTGAGACCGAGAGGTGATTTATGATTAAAACTTTAGGATTAAGCACCATTAGTTGAGCGAAAGTAGAGATACTTTATTGGGATTAGTGTGATTTTCAAGAAAAATTCAAAGAACTTAATGAGTCTCCAATTAGTTAAATTCACATAAAGATATGGAGTTATTAATTGGAGGATATTGTTTGTATTGTTTGAGAGAATATGTTGAATAGTTAAGGGATTTTTATCATTAACTAGGAATAATTGGATCTATAACAAGGAAGAATAAATTGTGTGGAATTTGATAGATGAAATCAAACACTCTATATCTATTCTTATTATCTATAAAATCTTAATTTTGATGCTATTTCCTTCAGTTTAATTTAGATAATCCATTTTTCAAATATTCGGTTTTCCAAATAGTAATTAATTTAGTCAATTCAATGCTCAATAGCATAATTATTCCCTGTGGGTTTGATATCCGTTTTCTTTAAAACACTTTACTACTTGTTACGATTTTGTGCATTTGTAGATATTTTTATATGAACAAGTTTTTGGCGCCGTTGCCGAGGAATAGTTATTTGTTATTGATATTGATACTAGCAAGATTTTTACTACTTTAGATTTTATTTTAGTTTAAAAAAATATATTTGGTTTAAATTAGATCTCAGTTTGTTTTTTTTTTTTTTGTTTTCAGGAATCAGAAGTACATGCGCCGATCTAAATCATTAGAGCATATACATTTTAATCTCGAGATTGAAAGAACCTTGCATCAAATCAATGAATAAAAAAAAAAGAGCTCGTCACATCTAAATTTTATGGCCAACCAAGAGTACAAGGCCAAAGCTTATTATTTGAGTTTCTTTCAAGGAGGCAGATCTAGGGGTGCAGAGGCGAGAGCCGCGTGCTTCATCAACTGAATCTACAGAAGAACACAAGTTTTATTGTTCTTCTTTTTAATTTCATTGTGAACTAATTTTTTTTTTTTTAGAGTTTTGATGTAACCTAGCAGTGAACACAATTTATATTGTATGTTATTTTATTTTTAATATTTTTATGATTGAGTGTTTATTCCTTGTTCTTAATGCTTGCAATTTTCTAGCTAAGTATTGTTCAATCTATTGGATCACAGTGAGACCGAGAGGTGATTTGTCATCAAAGCTCTAAGATTAAGCACCATTAGTTGAGCGAAAGTAGAAATACTTTATCGCGATTAGTGTGATTTACAAGTAAAATCCAAAGAACTTAATGAGTCTCAAATTAGTTAAATTTACATAGAGATATGGAGTTATTAGTTGGAGATAGTTTTGGTATTGGTCGAGAGAAAATATTAAATAGTTAAGGGATTTTTATCATCAACTTGGGATAATTGGAATTCTATAACAATGAAGAATAAATTGTGTGTGATTTACTACGTGAAATCAAACTCTCTAGATCTATTCTTATCATCTTTAAAATCTTAATTTTGATGTTATTTTTTTCAATTTAATTTAGATAATCCATTATTCAAATATTTAGTTTTCCAAATAGTAATTAATTTAGTCAATTTCAATACTAAATAGCATAATTATTCATTGTGGGTTCAATATCCGTTTTCTTTAAAACACTTTACTACTTGTTATGATTTTGTGCACTTGTAGATATTTTTATGCGAACAAGGGCCTTCCTTGGAGGTAGTTGTTTCATGCAACGTCAGGTTGAGAGGATGTAACACCCCGTTTTTCTAAGGCTTGTAAAGCTAGAGGAACCAGTACTACTATACTTAAGAATATGCATTTTTCGCACCAGGCATGAAAGATCCTATAAATAATGTCACACCAAATACTTTAATAAAAGAAATCTCTGAAAAGTAAACATCTTGTTCAATAGTATTTATTTAAAATATAATAGTATTCTTCTGCTATGTGTTGTGGAAACGTAAATCGTTTAATAGTAAAGTTAAAAATCAATATCCTCTCTCTAAGCCTTAAACCTCATTGCCAATGTCAATCTCCTGGACAGCATCCTCGCCTGCAGCATCCTCAAAACCTTCCTCCTCTAAGGTGGGAAAAACATTAAAATTCACTAAAATAAGTTGAATACTTAGTAAGAACCATATCATGCAGTAAACATAACAGATAAACATAGGTTTTTAGTTAAAAATCATCATTCTTGAAGAAAAAACTTACTTTTAAGCATACATAAAACATTTTCCTGAGAGATAGACACCAAAAGACCCCATGGGATTGTCGAGGCTCGGGCGGTAACAGACCTAAATCCTTTGCTACTACCTTTGCATCAGTCAAAGCCTTAGAGGCTTGCTCTAAGTATGTAGACAACTGATCCATGATCCACCAAAACTTCCAAGTTCTTAGATGGTTGATAGATCGTAGCGTCAATCTTTATCTCACTAATACTATGTAAGATCTCCCTGATTAACTTAGCCGCGTGAATTAGTACATCCGCAGTGTAGTCTTGACGAGCATGAACAGTAAACTAGTCTTCTATCATAGAACCGTCCTGGTTCATGTTTCTTAGGTATCTGGGGTACCTGTTACAACTTCTACTATTTTGGTGGAGGAATGGTAGTGGAAACTACCACAATGAGATTTCCAAAAATCTCAACAAGTAATCACATAACATACCACAGTTAATACAAGCATACAAAAAGTATATCATGATATGCGTGCATGGACATGAACTTGACTTATGCCTTACCTAAAACTTGACTTATGCACTTGACCACTTACAAAAGACTTGTAACAGAGACTTAAACTTTTCATAAAACCTTCTTAACTTTTTCTTATTCACGTGGTCTTATTCAGAACTTGCCTTATCAGAACGTATCACAAGATTTTCATCGAGTGATCTTTATCATATGAGCTATTATACTTGTTCAGAGGGTGGACACAACACTGCTCCCCTCCTTGCACTGCATGTTCCTACTAGTTACAGCACCATCATTAATCCGTACATTATGATGAATACATCATATACAGAAAATCATATTAACTCGACCTTGCTTCGTTGGGTTACATGCCTTATGCACCCACTAGGGTTAGGTGCTTCCGAGCTCCGACATTCTTTAAAAAAAATCCATTCGAGGCTCGTCGACTATTCTTCGTCGACCCAGGGGTTACCACTCCATTCTTAAGCATTCCAGAGTGGACAGAGGAGTTCCACTAGGACATTCTCCTGCCCTGGCACTTGGTGTCATGATAAAACTTTTTCTTTGAAAACATTTTCTTCGAAAACACTTTTCAAACACTTCTTTGAAAACACTTCTTCCCCAAATGCATGTGACATGAGACTTAAACATGCTTACTTATGCATGACATATGACATATGACATATGAGATGTCATACATACAACAACCAAGCATAACATATTTATTTCATAGCATGATCACAAAAACCATGATAGATATCAAAACATGTGCATAGAACCATAAAAGCTTGCTTAGGCCGAAACTCATAGGCACAAAAACATGAAGATTCATCACATAAGCATGTTCTTAACTTCAAGCAAATGACATAGGAATCATAGTTTAGTAAAACAAAGCATAAAATCATAACCTTTGACCAAGATCCGAATCATTCAAGACATAGTATGGCCGAAATATCATGATACACATTCCATCATTCTTAAACATGTGAAAACCGAAACATGTACAAGTATTTCATGGCATATTCATCACAATTTCAAAACATATAATTCCTTCCATAGATTGATATAAAATCATATTAACATAATCAAACAACCAATCAAGAAATAGCAACCAAAACAAACATGGTAATGAAAAGATTTACACAATCATATACAAATATTAACCAAGAGTAGGTTGAGTGTATACTTACAAAATCCTAGTAATAGAATACTAGCAAGCTGTAAATCCAAACTTATGATATTAGAAAAAGGATCTAAAACCCTAACTCATGTTCTTAAGTGCGTGTGTGTGTTTCTAAGGTATCACTTGGCTTTAAATCATTCGGCTTCTAGGGTTACTAGGTTAAAACCCTATTCATTTCACACATGAGGTAGAACAAAACCTAAGGTAGCCAAGAATACATGAGATGGTCTAAACATGGAGGATAAATTCCCCCTTCACTATTCGGTCTCAAGGGTTTCTCTTAAAAACCCTAGGTTATTTTCCAAGAAAATGGTAGAAAGTGTGTGTTCTATCATTTCTCAAAGTCTAATGAGACTTGAATCTCATTTTCGGATTAAGAAAATATTTGTGTGTGAACTAGACTTAGGAAAACCGAATCTTACCTTGCAAATCCTTGGGGTAGTGCCGAAATCCTTCTCATGCAAGGATCTTTCTTGTTTGGTTGGTGAGAAAGCACAAGAGAATGGGAGAGAGCTTTCAAAAGAACTTGAGAGAATTGAGTGGAGAGAGTGGAAACTCATTCAAGAATCCGAAAAAGGGCAAGGAAAAGCCTCCTAGGCGTGTACCCTTCTCCTTATATAGTGACCCTCCTTGTTTGAATCAAAACCTTTGCATGTGAGACAAGTGGCAAGGTTTCTTCCTCTTCCTCTCTCAAAAACCAAAAACCTCTTGAAGTTCCCCACTAGATTGCATTGGGAAGGAGCAAATCTTGGAGGTGGCATGTGGGCTTCCCTCCTTGGCTGAAAATCACATTCCCTCTTATGCCCTTCCTTTCCTTTAACAAGTCCACATCTTCTCAAGGGGTAACTTAGTAAAACCGTGCATAACCTTTCCTATTCCCAACAAAAGGCTCTTGGCATGAAGGACAAGTGGCATGGGCGTGTGCCTTCACCTTAGCCATCCCTCTCACTTTCCATTCCCAAGGTGTTGCTTCATCTTCCCCATGCTTATTCCCTAGGTGACCCTTCACATTTCATTGGTCCACAACACACTAAGTGACAAGTGGCAAGCAAAAGGAATGTTTAGAGCATGCTAGCCGAAAACCCTAGGGGCAAACTTGTCCTTGATAAAAGTCTCATCCTAAAAGTCTTCTAGAACCTTGGTGCATGTTTGACACGTGGCAAAGACTTAGCAAAATTCGAAATTCCAAGGCCTCCTTCCAATTTCTTATGTAAAGCTTCAAGAAAGATACCATTTCACTTCCCTAGGCTCCCATTTCCAAAAAACCTACCCTGGAACTTGATTTCTAGACCAAAAGCAATGGGCTAGGCGTGTAAGCCCATTTTGGTGCTTTCGTACACCTCTTTTCCCCCTTAGCCCACTTTCAAGACTAGGTTCAAAGCAAAAACATTCTTGGGTCACAAGTAAGGCCGAAATTCTAAGGTAACTAGAGCCACTCCTCTCTTGGGCTTAAATCACTACATCAAAAGCTTCTAAGAGTCCTAAAATACCATGGCAACCTAGAACAATTCTAAGAGCCAAGCCTAGATGAAACTCGGGCCATCACACTCAATCATTAATCATTTGTTACCTTAACATCATCCTTAGTGGTCATTTACACATTGTTAACCCATGTGTGTTATTGTTAGTGACCTTTACGATCAATGGTTCTTCCCGAAGCAATCGTATAAGAACTGAACCTTAGGAATGAGTCATCATTAGGTGCATTGCCAGTTATGTATTCTGGCGTTGCCATCCGTCCCAACCTTGTAGTATCGTCCTCATCCTCATATGGTCAATTCATTAATCTCATCAAACACATGCAGTCATACATTCTTTCTCTTTCCTTTAACCTTACCTTACCTTTCATATTTTAAATAGTCACATTGTATGGTATTCAGTCACACATCAGTCATGCAGTTCTAACATCATAAAGCCTCTATCATCATACGTTGGGTAAAAATGGGCTATCAATGAAGGGCTTATACATATATAAATATATATACACTTTCAAAAATATTTACTACATATATTACCTTTGCAAAGGAAATTTGTATAGCTTGCTATAAAGTGAAATGTAGAAAAACAAGATCAGAGTCACTTACCTTGATCCTTATGCAACTTAAGCTAATCTTGTATTTCTCCAAAGCTTTCAACCGAACCTATAATAGTTTAAATAACCATGTAAACTTTCTAAATCCTAATGCATTAGGCATGCTATGTTTCATGCATGGATCTCTCATGTTGTCTCTATTCCTTGCCTATCACTATGTTTACTTGGCACAATGCTAGTGTGAGGACCACACTAGCGAAAGTGGGCAGGCCGCCATTCATTAGCAAAAAGGAAGGTGAATAAGAAAGCCTTTCGTAGTCAAGTGAAAGGCAAAGATGACTCTTCGTCGATGTGGATAGGAAATGAGATGACGGTGGTGTACAGAGTGCAACCAGTCCAACTAAAGGGCGAGTAATCACCTAGGCAAGAACAAGGACCTAAAGAGGCTCTTAGTTATGGAAAACCCACTTAACGTACGAAGGCAAGGAACGAGTTTAAGGCGAGCAACAGTTGAAGACAATACCCTTGCTGACACGTACGAGCTTTCCAGGAGTACACAGAAATGCTCAAAAGGTGGTAGTGTCGTAAGCAAAAGCCCACACTCCATTTGAAGAGTCACATCAGAAGTGGGTCTGCTAAAAAGGATTAAGACTCGACAAATCATATTGTCTGAGCCCAAATGCTCTGATTCAACATGGGAGACCCTCAGAGAAAGATTGAGAGAAGCTAAGGATTGTTGGACATAAGGCGGGCCGTAAAGACATGCAGACCATGCCCTGGCAGTCTATTGCTGTCATCTTGCGGTGGGACAACCGAGGCTAAAGGGCTTTTATTCAGTCACATATGGAGGCTGAAGGACACCTGACGAACCTATTCTATAAAAGGCTTAGGGTAAAAACCAAAATCTCACTTTTGAGATCGTTAACACCTGAGAGCCATTGGAGTTAGATTCTTCAAAGAAAGCAAATGACTTCAAAGGAGACAAAGAAAGGAGTAGTGCAGCGTCGCCATAATTCTAAGAAAGTGAGATAGGTTAGCTTCTAAGACAGTGTCGCGAAATGAGGGTAAATGTAATGTGAGGATGTTATGGAATTTTAGTACATGTATACTCTGTAATCTTCCCCTTTCTACTCATGAAATAATAAATGTTTTTGCCATTATATTTACTAATATTCTTATTTTGTGTTTTTTGAGATTTGAATGCATATGTTTTTGGTGCTATCTCTATATGAATATCTATATCTCTGTGTGAGTAATTGTATCACATGTCAATCATCATGGGACAAGACATAAAATTTCCTAAACCATTCCAGGAAAATGTCACCACGAGCTTCATATGGGTAGAGAGAGTCCCCATGAATGATTAGAGTGGGGTAGTGTTGTGTTGGTCTCATATAATAGATGGGATGAAGAATCTCTCAGGTGTATCACGTATTGATGTCTTCGAGTTGGTTGGCTGGGTAGATGTTTGTCCGAAGCAACATGTATTTCTCTGTGTAAGAGTCAACCAGTGTTGTGGACAGGCGAGTTGACTTGCACCATATTGGTCGGGTGGGAGAGATTCCCCAATTTCAATTTCAAACAATGGAGCGACTCACCCCTGTTGGCCCATCAAAAGACAAATGTCTATGTGATGAATAACTATGTGATAACTATGAACTCCTATGTGATTGTTGTTACGAGTTTTGTGTAGAGGGCAACTCCATATAGGATGATGCCTCGCTATGTTTACTAATACATGTGTTTCTACTTGACAAGGTGATTCCTTGCCACGCACTAATACATGTATTCTCTCATTTTACCCATGAAATTGTTCATTGCATATTCACGAGCATTGTTTCTCATTCGCGGTCTTGTTATAGCTGTCTAACATTCCTACGGTTTCGATTCCAAAACCATATATTTTGATGCAAAAATAGACCCAGGAGTGATACCAAGGAAGAAGAGCCAACCCATCCCGAGCAATAGGTGCGTAGACCTCTTTCATGTTGTAGAACTTGGCCACTTAGAGAGTTATACTTTTAAATAGTTGTCAAGCTACCAAATGTGTTCAATCGACCTTATTTGGGGTGTACGAATCAAACTGCTAGACATGTGTGTAATTTTTTTCTAAGGAATGAAGTGACATATGATATTGGGAGAATGCATTTATGGTTTCTTCAGACTTTTGGCACCATTGCATTAGCCTTCAAGCTAAACCTTTATTTTCCACTACGAACCATATATCATTTCCTTACACGTGCATTTCCTAGTAAGTATTGCATACCTAACCCAATTCGAACCTTGGGTGTTGCCAATTGGTTGGCACCCCACTACAGATCCTCACCTAGTCTCTTACCGAGGAATGGGGTGCCACAATTATGACATGCTCGGTTTCATGCTTATCTTCTACTCGGCTTAGGGCTTATGACTTGTGATATACTTGGTTTTGTGCTTGTGACATACTCAAGTCTAGGGCTCATGACATGCACAGGTTAGGGGCTTATATCATGCTCAAGTTAGGGCTTAGTCGAGCCATGCTTGCTCGGTCTAGGGCTTGTAATATCAAGTCCCTCTCTCTTTCCTATTTTCACTAATATATCATAACATGCTTAAGGGAATGCATCTAGTGAAGTGGATGTTTTCCTAGGGCAAACCAAGACCTACAAGGGATGAGGCCAAGAGGTTTGGGGTCGCAAACCCTAATTCTTCTTGGCTTTTAGTTAGTTTAGGGGTGCTCTACATGCTTTGATGTTTGGGACATATAATGAATGTGTGGTTGAGGATCATGATGTCATGATGCTGATGCTTGTTGTGGATGATTATGTGATAGGGTATAGGGTGGTTTAATCCTGTGACATATGTGTGTGAGTGCTCAGGTACATGGTGATTAACCCGTGACATATGTGTGTGTAATTGCTCAGGTAAGGGGTGGTTAATTCGTAGCATAGATGTGTGTGATGGTGTGAAGAAAAACAAGAAAACTTACCTATGGAGTGGGGTGGTGCACGGTGTGGTAAGGCTTGATGGTGGTGGATGAAGGTGTGGCTTGTGAAGTGTGTAGGGTGTGGCGTGAATTGCAAAAGAGTGCAAGAAGTGTGTGGTGCCAATCTTGTGGGGTGCAAGTTCAAGTGAGATGAGACTTCTAGTGTTATTCCCCAGTAAGAAATCTGAAATAAGCTTGGTGTCTTAGTCATCCTAGGTTTTTCGAGTAGGGCTAGGTCATCTAGGGTTTTTGGCTTGGACTAGATCAATCCTAGGGTTTTCGATTTAGGTCTTCCCTAGGGTTTTCGGCTAGCCTAAGAGGTGTGGTTGCCTTCGGAGTTTTGATTTGATTAGGAGTTGCAATTAAACTATGAGTTGTATTTAAATTAGGAGTTATAGTTAAACTAGGAGTTGTGTTTGAATTTAATTGTTATGTTTGGATTAGGAGTTGTAAATGAAATAGGGTTTTGTACTAACCTAAAAGGCTTACTCCTGTGGGCTCTTTAATGGGCTTGGGTGAGCATAGTACTTGGGCTTGCTTGCCCTCCATTGATCTTAAAGGCTCGAACATTGGGGCTTGGGCACAGTTGTTGGGCTAAGTCCAAATTTACTTTCTAAAACTAGAAACCATAATTTTAGTGTAACCCTAAATTTTCTAAATTAGAAACTTGAAGGTTCAGGTGTTACAGAGGTGATTTCTCTTGAACTATTGTGGTGGTTTCAAATGGTGCAACTCGGAGGCTCTGTGCAGTAGTGATGTAGACTTGGCTATGTTGGACTTGTGGTTGGCGATGTGAAGGGGTTAGGAAAGTGGTTGTTGCGGTGGCTTGTGGTGGAGAGGAACTATAGGGCTGCGGCAAAACTCAAGATAATATTTAGTCATACGTGTATGAGGGAGCTAGTCTCTACTATGGGTTTGTTGTGTTTTATAGTCGGGTCTAGGTTTTTTCAATGGGTCTAGGGCTTGTTCCTCGTACATACACTTGGGTTGAGTCCATTTTATGGGGTTGGCCTGGGTCCTAGGATTTTTATTTGGTCTAACCATGAGTCGATTTGTAGACTTTTAATGGTCCCTTTGGGATTAATAAATGAGTTGGGCTAATTAATGGATCTAACCAAATTCTTGGGCTTGTATAAGTTTTCTTAGTCCAGTCGAATAATAGTTCTAATGAGCTAGGTCTTGAATCCAAAATAAGCCCAACATGTCCAACAAATACTTTTTTTGCTTTTAAATAATTTTTCTCACACCTAAAACTCTTTAAATATGGGTCCAATTATTTTATAAATATGATGGGTTTTAATCCAATTATCGGTTTCAATAAAAGTCATTAGCCCACCATAATAAAGTTTGGTACCATGACCTATTCAAAAGTATCCTATAAATTTCAATTGGGCTTCTAAAAAAATATTGGGTCATTAATACTTTTACAAAACCATTCTCTAAACCTTAAAGGGCTACAAAATAAGCTCTTGGGTCTATAGGCCCAATTAAAAATTTGTAGCCAATCTCAATAAATTATTGCTCGTGGATTTAACCAAAATGGTCCATATATCTAACTTAGGTCGGATAAAATTATCCATTTTCTAACCCAATTAATATTGAGTTGGGTTGTTACATATCTAGTGTTTATCTCTAGTATATTGATTGTAGTTAATCACAAATTTTCCACTGCATATATAATGAATTTGAAGAAAAAAATTACACCACATTTTCATAGGTTTTAATGGCATGTCCTAACCATATCTACAGGTTATAAGTCTGACGTCTCTACAACCCAATAAGAATAGAAAATGGAAAGATGTGGGCATCATATAATGTAACCCTAATTTTCCTAAATTAGAAACCTCAAAAGTTCCAGGGTGTTACATTTGTATCTTTTTAACGTGACTTCATTTTCCCCATTACATCAGGGAAGTCCTCGGCTTCTGTGGCGCCTCGTTCCTCATGAAGGTCTAGGGGAGGATCCGTGGCGACAAGGATGTTAGCCAATGGTCAACACCCAAGAGGGAATTGAAATAAGCATGTAATTTTTTAAAGGAAAGTATACGTGTAAGATATTTATCTATGAAATCGCAGTGGAAGTTTAAGCAAAATATATTGTGGTAACAACATTAACTATTAAGTACCAGAATACTAAACTTCACGACAAAAGGGGGCTTTTCGCCCTTCATTAAATTCCAAAATATTATATCATCCAAAAGTAAATAAAGTTATTCGCCATAAGGTAGTAGTCCGATTACAAGTAGTCGCCCAACTCAACATTATACATACTACAAGATAGCTATGGAAGGTACTTGTACTAAGGTGGGTACTAGTCTCCGTACTCAGGACTTAGGTGGGTTCAACATTTCTTCCTCATGCGTCATGCCTAGGTCTGATCCTACATCAAAATCTATAGTCCCAAGAACGAAACCACAGGTAAGTTAGATGACTATGACAAGACGGCTAATGAGAGATAATGCTACCAAAGATGTTATAAACACTTTCATGAGAATACTGGACAGACACGTATATGTGTGGTGAGAAATCACCCTCACTCTTACAGTTACGAGCATCTGCAAACATGGCGAGGAATCATCCTCTTAGATAATATATGTACATGCATAGGCATGACAAGGAATCACCCTCTCGGATCATTGCCATTTTCTTTATGCAAAATAAAGAAACACATTAGCACTAGTATGGCAAGAAATAATTCATCTCTAAAAGTATAAAACTTGTAGAAACCAATAATTGGCTGGTATGGCCCAATAATAGTCTACCACCACATAATTGCTCATCACATAGATATTCTTCATACAGACAGATGTTCGTCACACAAATAGTTGTTCGTCACACAGACAGTTGTTCATCATACAGACTTCTCACATAGAGATACTTGTTGCATTGGGAATACTTTTATCCAGCCAACCAACTCGAGGACACCACCACGTGATACGCAGGGGGATCCCACATCCCGGTCATCAGGTGTGGCCAAATATGATATTGTTCCACCACAATCCACACAAGGCGTTCTCCTTCTTGTATGAAGCACGTGACAACGTTTCTCGGAATGGTTCGGGGAATTCTTTGTTCTGTCCTATGAGTATAGATTCACGCTACTGACTTCTCACACAGAGATATTGGATTCCCATATAGGAATTCAAAGTCATGCATTGAAAGTAGTTAACACATTCAAACATTTAAAACATTGGAAATCAATGCATAAATATAGGCATAAACATAATGATTGAAGTATTTATTCATGCTTATAGAATGGGAGAAGAAGTTAAAGAGATAATACAATGTCTCTTACTTACATCATTCACCCCACATTACCCAACATTGAAGCCAACCTACCTTCCTATGTCGAAAATTCTTTCATCGCCTCTCTGTTCCTTTTTTTTCGAAGCAATTGACTTCATGAGCTCTTCGGTGAATAAAGTCTCAAAAGTGAGATCTCGTCCCATGTCTAGGTCCTTTAAATAGGGTGGGGTTGTCAGATGTCTTTTCTACTAGATCTTTGATTCCAGACATGCTTGGGTAGGAGTCCTTCGGCATCGTCTATCATACTGCAGGATGACAGAGACAGACGGCCAGGGCATGATTTGCACACCCCTACGGCCTTCCAATTCCTCAGTCCTTCATTGAACGAGGTTGCTCTATGTGGCGTCGAGCCATACTTTTGGGTCCAGTGTCATGCTTTCACCTTTCATTGCATATCCGCGCCAGATGTGACCCTTCATATAGAGTGTGGGCTTCTGCATACGACATTGTTACTTTTTCGAGCCCTTCTGTTTTATCTCAGAAAGTTCCCATGTCTAGGTTGGTTTGTTCCTTGACCATTGCTCATCTTGGGCGAGTAATTCTTTCTCGCCTTAGGCAAGTAACTCTTGTCTCATTTGAGTTCACTAGCCTCTTCAGCCCCTCATTCTCTCTCGCCTTCCCAGTAGCCTAGTAGGTGACGTTTCTAGCTCGCTTACCATGATCAAGACACTCATCTCTACCCTACTCTAGGACATGTTAGCCAGGCCTCCTACATGGTGTTTGCTCACCTAGATGTTGAACTAGCTGCACTCTACATAATCCACTGCTAATTTCTTAGACCAATGGATTATTTCTCATCTTTGCCCTCCATTCAACTCCAAGAATGGTCTATTCCCTTTCGCGCCAAGTGATATCTCACAGCTTCACTACCCGATATTTGAAGGCAACTCTCTTTTTCTATCCATACATCCCTTGATGATTCACAGTTCATAATATATGTACTATGATCTCAAATTCCTACTCACCTAATGGACTTAGGGATTGTTAGTAATCTTCCTCTGAAAGAGTTGAGCTTAGTTGAGAGAGAGAGAGAGAGAGAGAGAGAGAGAGACTTGTCATCACATAGTTTCTATAGGAAAATCTTCAATCATAGCCCATATTATTTGAAGCTTCCAAATCTTACTGCAAATCAAAGTGAACTTCTTTTATTCAAAATATTCTCCTCCATCTTGTCTTTCTCTTTTCATATCTAGATGATAGGTACTCTAAAGTATAAAATGACCATGCATTTGCTGTATAATTTCATCGTGTCTCTTAGAAGGGCTCAATGGCATTTCACATATGAGATTTGCTTCCTGATCCCAAAACACTTCTCTTATCACCCTCACATTCCACCAACCAATATGTGAAATGTGAGGATTTTGATAGCTGCATCTCAACTAAGGATTTTGATAGGCAACTACACTTTGTCTGTGATAGGGGACTCCAACCATTTGCTTTCCCAAATATTTATGATCTCCCTATTTCCAGCTCTCCACCTCAGACCAACTTTTATGAGATTTAGAGCATTCCATATGCTCCTATGAAGGAAAGAGGTAACTTTGATTCCAACAAGTTTTCTTGTGGGAAGTATCTTTATTGAGAACATTTTTTCAATTAAGGATTGGTGGTTATGAAGGATTCTTCATCCTTGTTTGGCTAACATTGCATCACTGAAGCCATCCAAATATCAAAACCCCAGTCCACCTTGTTTCATTGCCCTTCCCATAATCTCTCACTTCACCTACACCATCTTTTTGCATTGTTGCTTGTTTCCCTCCATGATCTTTTCATCATTTAACTTATTTCTTTGCACAAGGTTTTTGAAAGTTTGAAGACAATTGTATCATATTTGGATATTGGTGGAACCACCGCTTCCAGTAGAACTTCTTTACCAACACAAGATAAAAACTTATTCTTCCAATTACTTATGTGAGATAGGATCCTTTATTGTCGAATCAATGTCACTTGGATTTCCCGATCATAGATGGTCATCATTGTTGATGTCGCGTTTCGCAGCCCAAGTAGCTCCACTGCGACCAAGCTCACTGGACCTGCAGCTAAGAGAGAGAAGATGCTCTAATGACATTTCGGGTCACTCTGATTCCAAAGTTAATAGAAAATACTGGGGTGATGAAGAAAGAGCTGAGTAAACTGGAAGAATAGTAAAAGGTTCAGAGAGCCTTCTCGTGGGAGGGATGGCTGTTATTTATACCTGGTTTGGACTCGACTGCTGAGGGAGATTGTGGTGTGTCAGGTCATACCTAGTCAAACCTGCTACCACTCCCTCTTGCCTTGACAATGAGTCATGATGCTGCCCAGACTATTGAGGCAGATCGTGGGGTATCAGGTCGTACTCGGTCAGACCTACTGCCACCATCCTGTCATGGCAGGGTGTCAGGACGTGATCGAGCCGTTCTACGTACCACCGGTAGCATGTCGTTGCATGCTAGGTTCCCTAGCACGCATTGAATGTGACGTGCCCACAATTGGACAAGCCCGGCCGCCCGCATCCAGCGGCAGTAGTCTGCTCTGTACCTTATGGCAAGGCTTGGAAGGTCACTGAGCCCCGAGGTAGGATTCTTGGTGTAACCGAGCTCAGTGCCAAAGCCTTTCCAAATAGGCTTATGGTCATGGGCTCGATACGCAGTCTCCCGGTTTGGGCTTCAAGCCCATTTGGGTTTTCGCCTGAGAGGCCTGGGGTCTGCGTAGCTTGATCTCTTTGGGCCTGGGCCCTTCACTCAGAGGGCCCCCCCTTCACAATCCTAAATATTTTTCATCGTTCCTACATGAAGGTGTCTCAACTATTCTCCTCTTTGTCCCTTCAGCTTGGTGTATTTGAACCAAAGACAATAGAGGTTTTTTTGTCTACTCATATTTTATCTTGAGGCCTTCTTGTTTATTTCCAGCAACTCAAAAACTTTCTTCCATTCCTATTGTGTTGATTTGCAAAAGAGCAAATTGTCATCTGCAAAGAATAAGTAGCTTAATCGAGATCCTCCCCTTGCTACCTAAGTCCAATGACTGCTTTCTCCCTTTTAGATTGATGTAGAATGGAACTCAAAACTTAGCCGCAAAGTGTAAAGAGGTGTGGAGACAAAGGATTAGTTAGAGAGAGGAGAAAAAACTGATGAAAATTATTTGATATTTACTTTATTCTAAGGGCTAGTAAAGGATGAAGTATGATAGAAATGAGATTACAATATGATACCTAGTATTTACTTGTAAGGTTTTGTTTACAAATATATATATATATATATATATATATATATTTGGAAATATTTGAGAATTTTGAAATTTTGTTTGAGAATAGATTTTGGAAAATGAGAGTGAAAATTTTGAATAAAAATATTTTTTAAAATAAGTATTGCATTGAAATTTATGAAATTTGATAAATAAAGTTAAAAGGTTGTTTGAATATAATTTTTTAATATACTTTTTGTTATTAAATTTGAAAAAAAATTGTATTATATTTTGTGTTTTACTTGAAAGTTTGGTAAAATTGTATTAAATTTTTTATTTGAATAATGATTAGGTAATGATTAGGCAAAAAAGTTGAATATTTGGAATTGAAAAATATTTGTTTGGGAAATAAATTATGAGAAACTTTGAGAATGAGAAGTGATACAGACACAAAGAGATCCTATAAAAGTAAACCGACAATTTTTTTTTATTTATTTATATAGGAAAACAACTTCATTTCATAGTAGAAACAAACCATAAACAGATTACAAAAACTGTTTATCAATCCAAGTAACATTTGCAACAAAAGAAGGTGCACTTTGCCACCAAATTTGCATGTTAGCAGCACTCCATGCATGTCTTGCAAATCGATGTGCAACTTCATTTGCTAATCTATTGGCATGTTGTAGCTTGCATTCCTTAAAGCCTTGCGTTAGCCTTCTAACTTCCTGCACCACCATTCTTTCATGAGTAAAAGACTCAATTCCACTATTAACCTCTTCAATCATTAACAAGCAATCACTCTCAAGGATAAGTTTATCAATTTCCATGTTCACACATAGCTGTAAACCTCTAAACATTGCCAATACCTCTATGCTTTTTGGTTCACATACCTCACCTTCTACTTTACTGACTACCATTAACACTTCCCCACTGGAATCCCTTAAGATAGCCCCTACACCTGCTTTCTTCTGATAAAAAAATAATGCCCCATCTACATTTAGTTTTAAGAAACTAGTTGGTGGGGGAGATCACTAATAAACCACTTTTTGGTATCCCCTCTGCATCTGCAACTTTGGCTTAGTTTTATACTTTCGTGAGAGAGCAAAACCAATTACATGTTGTGGAGTTAAGCAAATCTGGTCATGCACCATCTTGTTTCGCCTAAACCAAAAGCCCCATGCCATTAACACAAGTCTTCAGAGGAGTCATATTCTTTAATATCCATTGCCACATGCATAAAAGGCCTGTGATGATCAACCTGTTGTAAGGCAAGAAACTTCTTCACCCAATAATCATAAATTAAAGGACAGAAAAGCAAAGCAAGGGGTAAATCTTCCAACTGGTTTTTACAGAAACAACATTGGCCATCCACATAGTTCTTCTTACTAATTAGATTAACCATTGTAGGTAAACCCTCCTTACAAGCTCTTCAAGTAAATTTACAAATTGATATAATTTCATATAACATTAAATCTACTTTACAATAAAAATAACTTTACAAACTAATATACCAATCAAGTTATGTCAGTTTGTGGATTTATTTTTGTGGAACATCCTTGTAACTAAAACATTTCTCTTTAAGAATATCTAAAGGATTGTTTGGAAGATGGAATTGTTTCATCTCATATCATTTTTTTCCCATACATTACTTAAGTATAACTTATAAGTATTTTTCAATTTCAAATTTTTAACTTTTTCATCTATTCATTATCTAATCATTACAAATTCTCCAAACTTCCAAATAAAACACAAAAAATAATTCAACTTTTTCAAATCTCAAAATAAAAAATTATATTATAATAATATATTAACTTTATAATATTTTTATTTTATTTTTTTCTCTATTTTCCTAAAATCTCATCAAACAACTCAAATTATTTCATTATTATTCACAAATTATTTCATTATTATTTATGAATTTTTTATTATATATCACATTCCTCAATCGTCAGTACAAATAAGTCCTTTTTGAGAAAAAAACATATTGCATTCATTAATAATAGACATTACAAATTGGACTTAAAACATATATTACAAGTCAACTATAACATTAATAGCTCCCCAATACACACCTGTGACTGACATGGTTTAGGCCAATGCTATAAACCTCTACAGATCTAAAATTTGAGAGACAACATAACTCTGTCAAAGATAGAGTTAATCAAACCTCATACTCTATCTAAGACGGCGTAGAGTAAAAACCAAAGCCCACACCTCGTTTAAGACAGAGTTGAAGACACACTCTACGAACGAACGTCCAAGAGACTATGTTTTTTTATTTTTACTTTTCTAAAAAATAAAAGACATTACAGAAATTAAAAACATGGGAAAATAATGGATTACATTTTGGAAATATATAGATTCACGTTTTCAACCTTGGAGGAAAAAGACAACACAAACAACGATTGTCTCTCACGCACTACCCTGGAAGTATGACGAACAGTTAAGTCTGGAGTAGCCAGTGGTCATAGACCCAGAAAGGTTGCACGTGGCGGCAGAAGTGCACCCTGAGTGGTGGCGCGTGGAGTACACACGCTCTCTTTGGGCCGCGAGTGTGGCTCACGCGCTGTTTTGTTCGGCGAAACTCTTCACCTGTCTGAAGGATTGGCACCTTGGGAAGCCTGTGGTGGAGCGTGTGGTGGTCGTCGGATATCGGAGAGCAACAAATCAACCTTCTTCCATACTTAGCCTTTAAAAATACCTAAAAAAGAAATTAAAAAAAAAACTAAAAGTAAGAGGAAGGAGAGATGAGGGAGGAGTAGCTCCACCCAAGAAGAGATGATGGGGTTTCTAGAGAGAATGAGGTTTCTTTCACTAAGAAAAACTAGGGCCGGCTAATAAGAAAAACTTTTTAGAAATCCGTACAAATAAGTCCTAGGCTGCCGAAACAAGGACCGCGCGTATTCGAACCGCGCCATAAACCCTATCTCTTTCTCTTCCCTAAAAAATAACTCGTAATTTATTTTTCTTTCCTACAAGTTTTAATACTTCGTTTCATCTACATTCATTACCCTATCCAGTCTCCTCTCTCTATTTCTGGCAGTCCTCCGTCTTTTTCTCTCTCCACCGAAGCCTGATTTTCTCTCGACGGTTTTCCGTCGCAATGCCACCTCCGATGAAATCGAACAGGCTGGGCAGGATCTCCGACTCCGATGAGTCCGATACGCCGTCGAACAATTTGTGGGTGGGGAACCTGGCGAGCGACGTGACCGACTCTGATCTCATGGAGCTCTTCGCCCAGTACGGGGCGCTCGACAGCGTCACCACCTACTCTTCGCGTAGCTACGCCTTCGTCTTTTTCAAGCTCGTCGAGGACGCCAAGGCCGCGAAGGACGCTTTACAAGGCGCGGAGCTGCGAGGGAACCGGGTCAAGATCGAGTTTGCTCGCCCGGTTTGTTCTGATCTCTGCGTCTCCTTAGATTTATTTGGATTTTGCTGTTTTTCCATCTATGGATTTGTGATTTTGTGTAACTTAATTACTCTGAAATTGCAATTTTGTGCAGTTTTATGCGTTCAGCTTTCAATCCTTGATTCCTTCTCAGATCCCTAAAAGAACATTTTTATTTCCTTTTCTGGGTATGATACTTGGGTATACTGGGAGTTAGGTTTAATTGAAACTGTAGACAGACCAGATTCAATTACCGTAATAACTGCATTTTACGTGCAATTGTCACTAAGATCTAGAGACTAGAGGGATCAAAACTCCAATCCTGTTTTGAAAAGGATACGAAATAAACCGTGATTTAGTTTTGAGCAAAGAAAAAATAGTTTAACCTATTTGCACATTCTTGGAGGCAGCCAACTTTGAGTTTTACGCGTCTCAAACCAAAGAACCAATACAGTTTCGAGTTATTGAAATCAATTTTTAGGAACAAGCAAAGGTTTATGGAATGACGTCAATGAGTATGGCTTATGCTTCTCACAATCTCGCGACGAACAGGGAAATAAGCATACGTCCTTCTTGTTCTATCAGTTGATAGCACTGTAGGTTTCACAAATCCCCGTGACAACGTACAAAGAATCGAGCATAACGGTACCAAGCGTTCATGTGAATTTTGACGCTTGCGTTGCTGCTTCAAGGCACGACCCAAAATTTGCTGCTTCAAGGCGGACATGCTGGCACCTTAGATTAGCATCTACCGATGTACAACGTTTAAGGAGTTAGGTAGGCTGGTGACCAAGTTTCATCCCCAATTTAGATTCTGGAAATGATATTTTGCTCTGATTATGCAAAGTAAGTTGAGTTGGAGCAGCACTTAAGGTGAGGATGTCGGGATCAAACCGAGGCAGAGCGTTCTCTTGAGTAAATTCACTAATTAGTAGAACAAAAAGTTGTGTCTAGTGTTTATGTTAGGGGTTGGAAACCGAACTTAAATGTCTTGCTGTTAAATTCCTTGTCAGTTTTCATCTGTGAATTTGTGGAAAATGTCAATGATTCCAAGTAAATAAAATGTAGAAGTCAATTGTGGTACCCCAGCCGTCTGTGGAACCAATGATGAAACAAAAAGACGGAGATACGCATAAACCTTTAAAATAGGAATAATTCTACTTATTATCTCCACACATCACATTTATTTTAATTTTTATTTTCATTTTTCTTATAACAAGTATGTGGTGTGTGAATGATAAGTAGAACAACTCAATTAGTTTAACAAGAATAAAACAAAATAAAAAATAAACTTCTGGGCTTGTTCGTGAACCTTGGGTTATAAGCTGTGCATTTTATTATGAATTATGGCTAAAGTATCTTGTGCCAACCTCACGCTTCAAATCCAGTTTTGATAAAGTTTCTTTATATTTCTATTGATTTATCTGGATAAGTTTCCTTATATAGAAAAGAACCATGTAAATTTGACTTCTATAAAAATTATTGCCATTGCAACAAAACATGATCTTCCAAAGAGTTGGAGAAAGGGTAAGTTGTCTAGCAAAAAGAAGAGGAGAAAAAAAGAAAGAGTTTGGCAAAGTGCTACATGTTCATCCAATAAACAAAAACACCGTTAATGAGATTTAATATTAGTGCAAGGGTTAGAGTTTTTAAATTAGGAATACGATATCCTTTCTACAAAAGACACGTCATAGATCGGGATCATGCTTACAAATGTTATCTCAACGTGAAATAATGGCCACTGGAGCATTGTAATTCGTTGAAGAATTGTCTAAAAACAAGTTTTATTAAGTATCTTCAAGAAACTTGCCTAACCTGAGTCTCAATTAGAGCTGCACCCTCTCTATACTCGGGCCCGAGGAAGGTTGTATCTAATCTACATTTTACGGATACTAGCCATCTTTGATGATTGTAAGACACCTGCAAATTACCATCAACAAGAGATCACCAACATGTGCTTACTTTCATCGTACTTCTTAGAATATGCAATGGGATCAGGGATGTTTATAAAAAACAAAAAAACAAAAAAACAAAAAAAAAAAAAAAACAAAACCCAAGGAGAACAATAGGAGTTTCATTCGCAAGGGAATAGCCTGTTCTCATTATATTTTATTTTTTTAGTTCACGTTTCTCATGAGAAAAGGAAAATTCCCATTTGTTTATTTATTTATTTTTAGATGCTTATTGCACTTAGACATATTGTCCCATGCTCGATGGAGACAAATTATACAATCCCCAATTGCTCATTTGGCACCACCAGAAACTCTTGAGTCTCGTATCCTAAAGTACTCAGATTCTAGCTATCATTCACAGACTTGCTTACTTTTGACTTACATCCAGTGGACAGTGTTAACCATCTTTAGGGAACTTAATTCTTGCTTGTATTGACATCGCTCAGTTTTCCCATCCTCTATGTGACAATAGTTTCTAATCTCATTTGATATTGTACTTCTTGTCCTATGTATAACAGAACATTTTTTTTTTCTTGCTTTCCACAGCTTTTAGGCCCCTGTAGTTGCTTCTTCTTTCTTAATCTTTTGCCCAATTTCCTTCTTTGTTGCAATAGTGATAACTTTTTTCTTTTCACCTCGTGTTTAGGAGTATCTGCAAATGAATGAATTATTATAATATTGCACTAATTTAGTTTCCAAGTTTCCCTTATACAACAACACAAATGATGAGAGTTTGTGTTGTTCTGAGTTTTTTTTGTGTTGACACGTCTATGTAGCTAGTTCATTTAATTCTTTAGAAGTGATTTTGCTCTTGCAAGTATTATGAACACCCCTCCCTTAAAAAGGGGATAGTTATATCTTCTCTCTCCAGAGGATCATCCCATTGTCACTTACCTTTTTAAATTTTGACTTGGGTTAACTCAAACCCTTATTTAAAGTTTGAATGTTAGTTAGCCCCTGTAAAAACCACCCTTAAGTTTTATGAGAGTTTCTAAATGAAGAGTAAAATACCCTTTATGCAAAGTTATTATTTTTCATTGAAAGACTTAGTTTTTGTAATACGGGTTTTTTTTGTCATTTTATATGCAATCGCTTGAAAGTTAACAGCATTTTTTTAAGCGTTTTGACTGGCATTGAAACTTCAAGAAGAGTTTGAGCTGCACTGAACCCAAGTTGCAACAATGATGTCGTAGTTTGTGCGAGAAAAATTAATTAATCATCAAAAAAGCTCTAGTTTTTTTGTTGTGCAATCTTATTCATATATTTTTAATGACGTAGAACCTCACCAAGGTAGTACCATTGGATTTGCCCTTGGGTAGTAAACCCACGATACACGGTCCCACCCGTTAGAACCGTTGTAATTTAGGGGAACTTCAAATGTGGAATTGAACCCAAATTTTCTCAAGTCTACAGCCAGTTCAAGGCCCATCCGTTGACCACAAGCCTACCTCCTGACTGGTGAAAGTAGTCATTAATTTTGCATACGCCTCATTGGTCTCGATGCTTGACTTGATGGCATATGCATCTTTAACTTCTTAAAGATGTGCGCATTGGCAGCAGAGGCTGATTGAAACATTTTGTTAGTAGCTCACAGATTAGTAAAATAGTTAGCTTTTCTCTCTCTCCAACTCAAGCAATACGATTTTCTTTCAACACCAAGTTGATGTTTTGTCTGCAGGTAACATAATCTCTTTTCATAAGTTTCAAAAATACTGGATTTTAGCTATTGAAACATGCAGTTTTATGATGCTTCTTGCTTTCTTAGGCAAAACCTTGCAAGCAACTATGGGTGGGTGGAATTAGCCCAACTGTCTCAAAGGAAGAATTGGAAGAAGAGTTTCTTAAGTTTGGTAAAATTGAGGATTTTAAGTTCCTCAGAGACCGTAATACTGCATTTGTTGAATACCTTAGATTGGAAGATGCATCCCAAGCCATGAGAAATATGAATGGGAGGCGTTTAGGTAGTGACCAGATACGCGTGGATTTCCTTCGATCGCAGCCCTCAAGAAGAGTAAGTCTCTTGTTCAGAACTTTATTTGTGATATGGTAGAGGTTACAAGATTCTTCATGACCGCTACCATTGTGTGAGTGATTTCAAGTTGGCACAGGACTTGAAAATAGTTGCTTGGTGCTTGCATGAAGTTTATTCTCACTAATTATTTGAGCCAGATTGCCATCCTTACTCTGGAAGCAAGTCAGTATCAAATTATGGACACAAAAAGTATGCACTTCATACTGAGTCAAATTTGTTTCTGGATGTAAGCTAGATGGTAAAGAGTGTCAGGTCTGGATTGATTACCTAATATCATCTGCTAAGAATGAAAGAAAAGGGAAAAGGATTACCTAACCTCCTTCATGTGTGTACCCACACACCTGTCTTTGGATTCCAGGAAAAACTTGCTTTCGTAAATGCTGTAGATAACTATGAAATGTAAATTACTTTTTCATTTTTATTTTCTTGTCATTGTAAAATGAGCTTACTATGTTTTGGTCAACAGGAACAGTGGCCCGACTCCAGAGATGGGCTGTTTCAGGGCAGAAGCATGGTATCTGTGGACTCCCATTTAGGCCATAAAAGACAGCTGGTGAGTTTTCAAGCTGCATACCCTGATGTACTAAATTTTGTATAACTTTCTGTATTGATTATGTCTCTGAGGCCACATGTCTCCAAGGAATAACAACTTAGTGGTGGACATATCCACTTGTTAAGTCGGATCTGATTGGTGGATTCGCGGGAGGTACCTAGATAGCAGATACTACTATGCTTAAAAAATTACAAATGGCAGCATTCTGCTAGACTTATCATTTCAAGTGGACTATGCTTTTCTAAATTTGTATTATCACGCTGCAGCATCCTCAGTCTTCTGTAGGCCGAAGAGGAGATGGTCAACCCAGTAACGTCTTGTGGGTAGGTTACCCACCTTCTGTTCAGATTGACGAACAAATGCTCCATAATGCCATGATTTTGTTTGGTGAAATAGAAAGAATTAAGAGTTTTCCTTCAAGACACTACTCCTTTGTGGAGTTTAGGAGTGTGGACGAAGCCCGGCGTGCCAAGGAGGGGTTGCAAGGTCGGCTTTTTAATGATCCTCGAATAACCATCATGTTTTCGAGCAGTGGGCTGGCACCTGGCAAAGATTACCCTGGATTTTATCCTACAACCAAAGGGCAAAGGCCAGAAATGTTTGTTAATGAACCTCCATTTCTTCCTGCACAGATGGATATGCTTGGTCATAGTCGTCCTGTGGTATCAAATAATTTTCCTGGACCATTGCAAACTATGCCAATGAGGCCTTTTGGTCGTCAAGGTAGTCTTGAACCTCCGTTTTCAGGCTCAGAATTTGATGATTTGGCCACACATCCTAATTTTCAGGATGGTGATTTGAAGAATATGATGGGTTCAAACTGGAAAAGGCCATCCCCTGCACCTGGGATGCTCCCTTCTCCTGCACCAGGTATTAGACCATCTGCAAGATCCACATCTGGTGCTTGGGATGTATTAGACATAAATCAATTTCAGAGGGATTCTAAAAGGTCAAGGATGGATGATGCTTTGTCTGTTGACGATGTTTCTTTTCCTTTGAGAAGGATTGATGATCGTGGATTGGGGTTGGATCAATCTTATGGGCCTGGTCTGGTAATTGATGGAGATGCTTCTAACCATTTCCGAAATGTTCAAGGGAAGAGCCGCCTCAGTCCTGTTGGTAGTAGAGCCATGGCTGGAGGACCTGGTCAGGGTCAGGTTGATAATGATTACATATGGCGTGGGATTATCGCTAAGGGGGGAACACCTGTTTGTCAGGCACGTTGTGTCCCCATCGGAAAAGGAATAGAAACTGAGCTGTGAGTATAATTCTCCCTTCTCTTGGGTTTTTTCTCTTTTTTGTTTTTATCATTTATGCCATTGTTTAGAATGTTGTTCTGATTTCTTCATATTCAATCTCTCACCCTAGCATACCCCTAAGTATTGATAATGCACATTAAGATATTACCCGAGAAATTTAAAAAAAAAAAAATTGAGTCACTTTGGTTAAATTAATATGGAACTATTTTTTTATTTTTTTTACGTTATTCTGTCCAATCTATATTGTAGTGTGTTATAAGTTGTTTTGGAAGATATAATAAATTGGAGTGGAAGCATTTCCCTTAACTTTATAGATCACATTAAATTGGCTGTAACTTTTAAATGAGGTTTTTTATAGAAATTTTATCTATGTAACGTGCTGCTCTTGCATATAGATTAGTAATCGATAGTGTTCTATCTGTAATGTACAAGAAGCTTCTAGTCCCCTTTTTGTCTGCTTTGACGTATATAGGTTTCTTTTTCACTTGATGCAAACTGCTTTTACCTTAATGATTTCATATGTCTGATCTGATTATGTTCCGGTCGATCTTATTTTTGTGGGAATTTTCTTTTTTGCAGTCCTGAAGTAGTTAATTGCTCGGCCAGAACAGGATTGGATATGCTCACGAAGCATTATGCTGATGCCAATGGGTTTGATATTGTTTTCTTCTTGCCAGACAGTGAAGATGATTTTGCTTCGTACACTGAATTTCTTCGCTACCTAGGTGCCAAAAACCGTGCTGGTGTTGCCAAGTTTGATGATGGGACCACCTTATTTTTGGTACCTCCATCAGACTTCTTAACTAATGTTTTGAAAGTTGTGGGCCCTGAACGTTTATATGGTTTGGTTCTCAAGTTTCCACAACAAGCTCCTAGTGGCACATCAATACTGCAACAATCATATCTTCCCATTCCTTCTGCTCATTATATGGACAGACAGCAGATTCCTCCTCATGCCGAGTATGGTGTACTCTCTTCTAGGGAGGAACAAGTTTTGCCAATGGATTATAGTAGGGTTTTGTATGAGGACTCTAAGCTTCCTCCTAAATCAGTTTTCCCAGTTACAAGTGAGTCACCTGCAATGCAGTCAGTACCCCAAGATTACACTACTAGCAATGCACCTGCAGTGTCCCAACCTGGAGTAACATTAACCCCTGAACTTATTGCTACTCTAGCTTCCTTACTACCTCCAAACACACAGTCTTCTGTTTTAGAAAGTGCAAAGCCCGAATTAGGCTCATACTCTGTCAGACCTTCAGTTCCACCTCAAGTTGCATCTGATAAAGAGACGCCATCCCAAGACTGGAAACAAGATCATCAAACATCTGACTATGTGGGTCATTCATTGCAACAGTTGAGGAGTCAGTTTAATCCTCCAATACAAAACCCAGCCCAGTATCAGCCTTACCCGTCTGTCTCAATAACTCCAGGCCATAGTGCCCCATTGGTACTTGGCAGTGCCCAAATTCAGGACTCTTCTATCAGCTTGCCACGGCAGGGTGCAATTTTGTCTCGGCCTCTGAACCAAAATGGACAGGCTGCTGCCTCTTCCCAAGTGAGTCAGCCGTATCAGCTTGAAATTCCTCCCAGTGGCCAGAGAGGCTATGGCATGGTTCATGGAATGCAGGCTTCTGGAATGTATAGTTCACCAGCTTTTCAGCAGGCTAATGGTCCTTTGACATCACCTGGTCAGGCTCATGGTTCTCTTCATTCCCATCCAGCAACAGTAGCAGCTGAAAAAGTGAGCTCAGAGCTTCCAGGTCAGGTGCAGCAGCTTCAGTCTGCACTCTTTGGCACTTCCCAGGGCATGCAAGATGTTGAGGTTGATAAGAATCAGCGCTACCAGTCAACGCTACAATTTGCTGCTAGCCTCCTACAACAGATTCAGCAGCAGCAGCAAGCGACCACTCAGGCAGGACGAGGGTCTGGAAATCAACAATGAGGTAATCCCTCCTCGCATGAGTAAAATTCAACTGATGAATCCCTTTCTTGAGCAAACCTCTCTTCTCAAGTTTATAGGTGGTTTGTTGGCTAACTTTAGTTGTTATTTAGATGCCCTTTTTGTTTTCTTATGATAAATGTTCTGGGTCATTTTTATTATTCGTTGATAGTTTTATATCAAAGTTTCAAACATCTTTGCTAGCGAAACTGAATTATAAATGATATGCTTTATTTTGGCTCTAAAAACCTGGTACAAAATTTAGATGGAGAGATTACTAGTTTTCAATTCTACGATAGTCAAAACATTGAAAATGTGGTACAGATAGGAAAGACTGGCTTTTTGTGGTTCCTTTTGAAGTTATACCAGATAATATGGTTAGAATGAGAGAGTGACAATATAGTAATGAGATGTTAGTTTTTTAAGCAGTAAGTGGTTGTTTTGGGCAAGTAATGCAAATTTATTAAGTGCAAAGGGGCGCAACCCAAGCACACTGGAAGTGTACAGGAGAAAGCACCCAAATAGGGAAAAGAAGTAAAATTATAAAATGGAAAAGCTAGAACTATCATGATTCGACATCCAACCTGAATATTTGGAGTTTCTAGCATTATGACTCTTAGTTCTACTACCATCCTCATACAATTTTTGGAGTTTCTATCATAGCTTTCGTTCTAAATACACCACGTTAAGCATGAAGGAACCATTTGCCAAACTTCTACACAGCATTGACCTACATTTGGATATCTTCAACAAGCCAACAACTCTACTGTCGGTTGTGGCATGACACGCTATATGCCAAAAGATTAAAAATTAAAGCCCATAAAGCTCTAGCCCACAGTGCAACAAAAGATGATTAGCAGTTTCCCCACTTCTTGCATGTACAACACATCATTATGATGTGCCTCTTTTTTAGATTATCAATAGTTAAAATCTTCCCTAATGCTGCTGCCCCCCAATCTTTTTTTGATTGGCACCGGGTGTCTAGAACAAAGTCTCGACTAATCCCAGAAGGCTTCACTGGATTGTTTGTTTCCTGGTTTGACATGGTATTAAGTTTATTATTGATATTTAAATGAATTTCTATTTGAAACTTCTGTGTGTTGACTGCTTTTTCTTTGGCTAGGCATAGAATTTATTAGTGTCTTTATCAGAAATGTGTGTTTTTGTGTTTGGTCAGTGTGCTTTTTTTTTTTTTTTTTCTCAGTATGCTTTTACTACTCGAGTGTGTGTTTTTGAAGAGACTACTGGCATTGTGTAGAGTGGTTGTCTAACAGATAAGCGGAATCATCAACAAGCATGATAGGGAGCAAGGTAGTTTTAGTTCCCTTATGTATAAGATGCCATATCACCGTTATTTGGTCTAGTTTATCGACATTCAGTTTCTGCAATTGCATTTGCGTGTCTATTAGCTTAAGCCTAGAATTTATGGTTTTGGGTGACATATGGAGTTGCGTTTTTGTGATGCATCTGTTAATAATTATTTAGTCTAATTTTATGGTGATCATCTCTTAAAACTTGTTAAATTGTGAGCGTCAAATGTAACTGTAGTTAGTTTGAAGGAGTTTGTTTTACGTTAATTTTGAAGAACTACTATTAGATTTGTGAAATTAAATTTATGTCTGTAAATACAAAATGACGGATATTCACGACCACCTTAACAAAAATGATCTGGGGCTGCCTATAGAATCATGGATGAGTGTCACGTGATCCAGGATCCATGTTTCACCCTTTAAGAGAGGCGATACAAGGTTAAGAAAACTTGTACCGACGGGTAAGTGAACATAAAGATTACACAAGATATCAATCTGATATATGCATACGCTAAATATAAGGAGCTCTCTTGATACCGTCATATTACTTCTTAAACCTCAAACCCTCCAATTTAGGTATCCTCTTGGTTTTAAAATGTTGTAAAAAATAAAAATAAAAATAATTAAAGGAAGAGAATCGGTTCCTTGTAATACAAAATAGATTCAAGTACTGTTATTACGAAACTACTGCATAAACTCATGCATAGTATAAAACCGACTGAGTTGCATAAGGTACTGTGGATAACTTACTTGCCTACGAAAAACGTGCTTTCAGAATTCAGATTTCATTATGCAGTCAATCATCCATCCCCCCTCTGATAAGTGAAGCATTTCGTTTCTGGGCAATTACTAGGTTTTTTGTTTTCTGAAAATCTATGTCCGCAAAAATGCTTTATTAACCGTGGGAAAATGATTGACCTACAACTTTCTTACAATTTTATTATAACTATATATTAAATGAAGAGTAGTGTTGTAAAATTAAAATCTATTTTAATAAATTGGCATGTTTGTCTTATTGGTTGATCGTGAAATGGATTGTAAAAGAGTTGCAAGTGTATGGTGTAATAATGCTGTGACATGCCCCCAACCTCCTCTCCCCCAAGAAAATAAAAGATTAAAAAAAATTATGGTATAAATTCATAAAAAATAAAAAATAAAAAATAAAAAATAAAAATAAAAATTTACGGTATAAAGAAGTTAGTGATGATTTTGGTAGCTTCTAATATCTATTGCTTATTTGGTAACTTATAGTTTTATTTTTCTTTTAAAAAAAAAAAAGGAAAAAGCAGGCAGCTTAATTGATCGTGATGAGTATGTGATGTGGAATCAAAAAGACTTTGCGGGTGTTTCTTTCTTATGGACTAGGTCATGTTTGGATTGAGAAGTGGTCTCAACTCATCTCATTTCATTTCATTATTATAATTTTTTTAAATTTTCACACAAAATATAATAAACAATTCAATTTTTTTAAATCTCAAAACAATAATAATATTAAAAAATAATATTTTATTCAACTCATCTAAAACAATCTCATCTCATCACATATCACTATCCAAACAGCACCTAAGTCTCGTTACATAAAGTCCATGAATGGCTTAGCTTTTCTTTTTTAAATCAAGATTGCTTCATACAAAGACTTTGTAGGTGTTTCCTCCAAGCAGATTGAGTCAGTCCGACTCCAATCTTACTTAACGGGCAGGATTATAGGTTGTTGATGGATAAATTAATGGGAATTAGTATCATTGCGTTAAGTCAATGGATGGATCATTTTTTTCTTTTCAAATCAAGATAGCATTCATATAAATTTAGGGATACGAAAGAGGTGGTTACTGATACAATCTATGTAATGTCTCAATGACTCAAACTATATAGCCTATACTTTAAAAAAGCTAGTCAATGATACAATTGGAGCCATATTGAAATATTATAAAGAGCAAGAATTTTTTCTTCCCAAGCAATGTGAGATTTCATACACCACCGATCTTTGCACATCATATGAGGTATCACAATCTCCATTTCTTAAAATCTCGACATCCTTGTTGGGCCTGTCCTTTGTAGGTAGTATGGCTCAAGTCTTACATTTTTTTGTTAAGATAGGCTTTGATATCATTTGTAATGTCCCAACGGAAAGCTCAAACCACATTGCTTATACTCTAAAAGAACTAGAGTATAAGCAATGTGGGATATCACAATCTAACTTATAAAGAGCAAGAACTTCTTATTCTTAAGCAATTTAAGATTCCATACACCACGTACTCATACTCATTATATGGGATATCACAATCTAACTTATAGATTTTACTGTCATTCTAAGCCACAATAGATAATGATGTAGTGGGTAGGTCTGCTGGGTGGGCCCTCCATTCGGCCTACCCAGGATGGTAAGCGGGTGGGTGGACACTTATACTCTTATAATTTAAAAAAAGAAAAAGAAAAAAAGAATAAGAAAGAAGAAGAAGAATTGAATGGCCTAAGCTTCTATGATTTTCTTGTAACTGTTTCTAGTTCTTAAATAGGTGTATTCACATGTATACTTCTAATTTATCTGGGCTATGCCTATTTTCTTTATCAATGAAATAATTTATTACTTATAAAAAAATTAAAAAAAAAAGGTGAGCCAAGTGCAAATTAAGTACCATTCGCTTGGATTTTCGCTCGCCCACCCGCCTGCTTGATACCTCAATATAAACAAAAAAAACTTTAGATTCTCTCCACCCTCACATTTTCTCAGCCTCCTCTCTCTCTTCTTTTTCTCTCCATTTGAACGAATTTCATCTCCGTCTTCCTCCTTTGCTTCATCTTCATCTCTTCTTCTAATTTTATTTATTCTTCATGACTGTGGGTTTGCTGAAAAGCCTACGGTCATGAGAATCTACCCACTCAATAGCCAGACGAGACCACTGCATATAAATTATAAGGGACAAGTGGGAAAAAGGTCCCCTTTCCAGGCAAGGCCAGGTGTTGAGATGCCTGGCTGCCGGCCCATGTAGGGTGAGTGGCAAGCCTAGTAGTGGGATCAATTGTGCTAATCACGTATAGCTTTTCCCTTCTTTATCATCTAGTAGATCCTTCTATTTGGAAGCAAGAATGGTTGTTTGTTTCCAACAAAAGAGAGGATAAAAACCCCCAAAGAGTTGACTTAAGTGGTGAAAGCCTTGGTCTTAGGGTATCACTTCCTTTAAGGTCCAAGGTTCAACACTTCATGGGTGCAAACAATCATTTGGGGTCACACCTCCTAGTGAAAGAGTCAGCGATTTAACCAGTTTCATATAGGGAAACTTTCGAGAGTGCGGTGCACGGGATCGGGGTTTACTCTGCATGGATGGATCTGAAGAGCCTTGCCTTGGAGAGGTTCCACGACTTAAAAAAAAAAACAAAAGAGAGGATAAAGAATAGCCTCTTGTAAGAGAAAGTAAAGGAAGACACCAAAGCATTATCGGATGGTTGGCACGTGGACTTCACGCAAGATTGTGGTGTCGACAACCACTTGTCAATCAAACACGTTGGTCCGATGGCAAGGGTTGGTAGATCAGTGGACGTTAGGGCTGTAAAAATAAACCGGAGAATTGGCCTGGACCAGTTGGTTCGGTCCAAGACCCGTTCCTCTATTTTAAAAATCGGTCCGGTTCCGACTTTAGGTTTTTTGGCACTGTACTGGACCAGTTCGTATATATATATATATATAATTAATCTTTAATATTATATATAATATTTTTTATATTATATATAATTATATGAAATAATGATATATTATAATTTATAACATAAAATATAAATCTTAAACATGAACATTTGTTTGATCATATGTTTTAAATATAAAGTATATATATTAATTATATTTTATAGCCTAATAAATTCTCAACATATTTCTTTCAATAAATACATTAGTAATACAAATACTAAAACCGGAAAATTGGACTGAATCGGATCGGAACCGGTAAAACCGGAGGTATCGATTTAGAAGAGTAACCGGTGTGGTATCAGTTCTTAAAAATGTAAAATTGGTATATAAAGTTCGGTCTCAAAATTTATCTAAAATCGGATCAAACTGGACTGGTTATATCCCTAATGTACGTTGCGAGCAATGGTGCAACATCTGGCTAGTATAGGTAGGGAGTGACTGGCAATAGGGCGGATGCATTGCTTCCTATAAAAATGGAGCAAAGATGAGGATTCGGATGAAAAACAAGTAAATTTAGAAAAATCTGTCCAAGACTGACATGAAAGATAAAGAAAGGGAGGAGGACGATTGGGAGGGTTATTTATTTATATATTTTGGGGGTCCTTTGGGCGAAAGAGGTTGGGGAGGACAAATGTCGAACGATGAACAAAGCGTCGAAGAGATCGTCTTCTTCTAGTGGAGCTCAACACGCGGATTACGGTTACTTATTAAAAGAGAAAAGAAAATTATGAGGTTTAAGGGTTGATTGCTTAAAATAGATTATTTCATTGCATGAGTAGGAATGAGTCGTTGCTTGTGATATCAAACGCAGCAACTTTTTCTTTGCTTCCGTAACAGATTTTCCTTCAAATATATGTGTAGGTGATTTTGCAGGGCTTGGGCTTTTTCTTTTCCAGAAAATGGATCTATCATGTTTTGGAAACTCAAAATACCTACTCGACTCCTACTGTGAGAGGTTGGTGTTGGTCATCTCAAACTAAGCTATATAATTGTTATAAAGACGGTAACACTATAATTTACAACAAACAGTATATGGGCGACGCCTCCTCTCTCTCGTTTTTTCTTTGTTATCTTTTTCCTTTTGTATTCTATTTGTTTCACTATCTAGTCTGTCTATTTGATTAACCGGTTTACATTTATTTCCTCTCTCTCTCTCTCTCTCTCTCTCTCAAATTTGTGGCTCCTTTATATTATTATTTTCCCGACCAGTTTTGAGTTGGAAGTTACTCATTGGAAGATCTTACGTTTTGGCCCCTTACCACTCGAGTATCTTGCAGTTGAAATATACTACATAATTTTTCTTTTTTGTTAGCAGATCGAGTTGTTTAAACAGTGTAAGAAGGACAATCATTTGTAGAAAATGCCATTGGATTTTGCATTTTATTCTTGTTATGATATGGTGAAGGAAAATGTCACAAGGGATTATTAATAAGCGATGAATAAAAGCATGTACCACAAAATGGTCGAAGATCTTTTAGATTCTGACAATCCATTTGGGTTCATAATTTTTTACACGATTCACAAATCCGAAACGTGTATGAAACCATATAATAGTTATGTTGACTTTAACGAGTTTTGAGTCAATTTAACACGATTTGTCATTGATCTAGTTAATTAACCATGTTATTTTCTAGTCAAAGTGTGAGGACTATGCCGAAACGAGGGAAGGAATCCCTTCACGTAGGCAAAATGCTGGCAACAATGAGGCAATGGGACAAGCAACGTGTGGCTAAGGTGACTACTCCCTGTGTAGAACACTTTCTACATGCACAAGGGTTATACATACGAGGAATCACTCCACTTGTCAACATGGGGAATCTCTTTACCCAGTCAATACGTGGAATACCTCTTCCAAAACATAACAAAGGACATTCCACCTGATCAACACAGGGACTCTCTCTACCCGCAATATCATGTGAAGCCAATAAGGAAACGCCCCACCCCGATCATCGTGAAGAATCACTCTACCCATATGAAACTCGTGGCAATGTACCGCTCAAGAATGGTGCGGTACATTGCGGAGAATCCTCAACCCGATCTCATGAGTACAGAGCACATTAAAATCATATCACTTTAAATCACCTCATCAAAATAATCAATAAATATAGTAAGAAAAGTATGCACTTTCATGAGAGAACAAGACAAGAAGTAGAATATGCAAATCCTAAACTTACCCATAAGCATTTACCCTACATTTCTAATATGGTAGTATGTAGGAGTGGGCAGCGGGGGCCCGCACCCCGATACCCCGCCCCAGTCTACTCCACCTCTACATGGGCAGGTGGGCAACCCCACCCAGCAGCGAAAGAGCCTATTGAGTCTCACATTATTTAAGTATGACTATTGTATTGTATTGGCCTCTTATATATAGGCCAATTGGCCTAAGAGGCCAAGGCAAATCAAAATATAACAACTCTAATGAGTTTAAAAACTATTTTATTAGTTTTAAATTTTTTTGGTATTTATAAATTTTAATTTACAATTTAAATTATGTTATAATTTGGGTTTAGACCCAGAAATAAGTTTTAGACCGAATGGGACATGGGTAGTATTGGCTTGGGCAGATGAGGTGTTCGACCCCACCTCCCGACACCAGGGTGGGGTGTGGGGAGGAAAAGCTTGCCCCCGTATGGTGGGGGCGGGGTGGGAAGGGTCCACATTGCCCCTCACCATGCGGGTATCACCCTTAGTCATATGAGTGCACTTAGCTGGATGGTATTCTAAATACAGTAGTTGCGCTGAAATAATGATCCTTAAATTGATGAAGACTCTAAGCTCTCAACGTTTCTAGCTTTTATATAGAAAGGAATAAAAGTTTTAAAGTCATTTGTAATCCCTAAAATGGGATGTTTACTATTGTCCATTGTCTTTTATATGACAAGACTGCAAGTTACATTCCTTACGGAACTTGACTTTTCCTCTTACCTCTCTCTTGCTTAAATGAGAGACATTCAATCTCAGCCATCCATTTGTCCTCTAGACTTAAAAAAATGGTAAAGACCGATTGACTGATAGGACAAGGCATACACTCTCTACGACTTGCCTTGGGACCAAACCCATAGGCTTTCCCCTTATGAGAGTCTCCCAAGTGGCGTTAGGCCACACTTCTAAGGTCAGAGTATATGGCTTGTAGGTATGTATTTCTTCTACCCAAACGTGCTTTTGATGTGCCGTCGGATGAAGCATAGGCCTTGGGTACGACACCTGCTACCTTCTGAGCCCTTCCATGTCATCTTAGAGTCTTCTATCATTGCATCAAGCTTGTCGTCACCTGTTGCTCACCTCCCATAGGGTCAGTACTTCCTTTGCTTTGCCTGGTGTGGAGCGAACCTTCTTTCGTTGCCCTGTTTTGCCCTGCATCTACTAGGCTCTCTATAACATGTTGCTCGCCTTACTTCCACCTGGCCACACGTTACTTGCCCCACTACCTCTTTGTCGTTAGCATTTTGCTCGCATGAGGGGATTCCTTCCCTCGTTCCAGCATAGTCCTTGCACTTTAAACTATTTTAGTCGTGAAAAAATGGTGTTTTATCAGTAAGATGCACAATATCGAGGGAAAATGTTATGGACGACACTTGGTGGAAGGGATGTGAACGGCACTCTTGCAACAATGTACGGAAATGTCACACAGTTGATGCAGCAAGATGGAGGAATCTATTTTGAAAGAAAGTAGGGGAACGAGTTTTGAAATGTGAAAGGGTTTGCCTTTTTTTCTTCTTATCAAATTTCGTGTGGGTTTGTTGTATCTCGTAGTAATCGTGTTGTAAAGTAGTAGGAAGCGGTATTGTTAAGTACAACGAGTTTTAAGTATTTTTAACAAGAGTTGTGCTACACCCACAAAGGGTGTAGCTCGGAGATGGGTTCCGATGAGGTCAAATGCCTTTTCTTTCCATTCATTTTTTTTTATACTCTTAAACATTTTAAAAAAATCACAATATTATTAAAAAATACTTCATTAATCACTAATTAAAAAAAAGTTATCAGAAGAATTCATCACAACCCAACTCTCGGTGATTTTAACTTTTTCCTTTTTAAAACGTTTATAATGTGGCAAGCAATATCAACTTGCCATTTAATTTGGTATTTCTTGCTTTTTATTTTTTTAAAAAGAAATGGGATAGATCGATATATATGGTTCAGACACCATACCATTTCAAAACAATAAATCTTCACAACCTCCTTATACTCCATACTCCATATTTTTTTTAATTTTTTTTAATTTTTATTATTTTTTTCTTTTATCAAATATTTATTATATAAATAATGAATAGAAAATTTGAAATAATTTAAAAAGAATAAAGTCAAAAAGAAATTTATAAAAAATATTAAAAAATTTAAAAATTTAAAAAAATGTGGAGTGTGGTGGAGGGGTTGTGTAGCAAAACTCATTTCGAAATCCCTAACATCTAGTGACCTGCATGGTCATCCTCCACTGCCATGCTTTTCTCTACCGCACTAATCCACTGCTACTGCCATCAACCATGAAGCCTATCAACACCAGTCTGGTCTCACACCACCTCCATATTAATGTCTTTTTTTATAACCACCTCAAGGCACTGCCCGGCATGTAAAATGCACCCATCTGTCACAGAAAAAGACAACCCGAACTCGGTCTTCTTCTCTTATTTTTCTCTTATAGCTGTAATCATACATAATTGGGGTTTATAAGAATCCCACCTGGAACTGAGTTCCTTTCATCTCATTTTCTCGTTCATTCTCTTGTTTGTGCACTTTCCATCTCTTTGCTATGTAGAAAAATGTTGTTTTTCTTCAGGTTGAGAAGTGTTACCTATAAGTCTCACACCTTACACACCCACTTAAAAACATGTTATTTTATATTTTTATCCTATTTTACTTATAAATATGTCTGGAATCATTTTCATTACATGGATAAAAAAAGTAAAATGACATATTTTTAAATGGTTGTGCAGGATGTGAGATTTATGTCTAGAATTTTTTTTTTTAGATTTTATTGTAGTTATTTCGTGTGATGGTTGATAATTGTAACTGTGCTCTTTTATTTGTGGATTTGTGTCTTCGGTCTGGTTTATTATAGCAATTGTTTGGCATCGGAAATGGTTTTGTTTTGTTTTGTTAGATTTTCTTTTTACAGTGTATATGTATTTTCTAGCGAAGTTGAAATGAAAGTAAAGGTTTTTATTTATTTTGATATAAAAAAGGAATGGAGCTGCTGCTTTGCGCTAGAGATATTGCTAAAGGTAGTAGTATCTGTGGCATCACATAAATGGAAAATGATAGGGATCATCCCGTTGGGGGATCCCGTTGGAGCATCACGCTCCAATTTTTTTTTTAATTTTTTTTTACATAGTGATTAAGAAAATGTTGTTTAATAATATTGTGAATTTTTTTTAAAATATTTAAAAGTGTTAAAAAATGTTGTGAACAAAAAACAAAAAAAAAATTTATATCATTTTTTTAACACTTTTAAATATTTAAAAAAAAATTCACAATATTATTAAACAACAATGTGATGGGGGAAAATCTGTTACATTAGGCCTAGGGTCGCAGGAAGAATGCATTGCGGGAGGTTGGGCCGAAAATAAGGCCCAGCCTTGTCACCTAAGTCTGGGCAAGAAAGGTAGAAGCCCAAATCAAAGTATGGATAGGGAACTCGGGTCAGGCTTTGGTACCGTGACAGGAGATCTGGGTGAAGACTGTGGGATCTTTGTTGTCCCATAACTAGCGTGTCTTTTGTATGCCAGCAACAACCCGCTCCCAACATTCACAGCGTGAAAGGATGCAGTCCGAAGCAGTCGAAGCGAGGTTTAACCAGCAAAACGAGGCAATACAGAAGCTCATGGCAGATATGGAGACTCTCCGGCAAGAGAACATTGCGTTACGAAGGAATGTCGAAGAGATCGAAGCGGATTAGCAAAGCCATCATTATGGGGATCACTCCTAACCTAATGTAGTCACCGTAAAGGAAGACCGACGTAAAATAAACCTGTAAATCCAGATGGAAGTAGCAAAGCAGATGGGTCAACCTACCAGGGTGGATCAGTTGCTCACTAACGCTGAACTACCGTACAACACTGGGATTCTAGCGGTACCAATACCTCTGAGGTTTAAGGTCCCTCAGATGGAAGCGTATGACAGGACCAAGGACTCGTTGGAGCATTTGGAGACCTTCAAAACCCACATGACTCTCCACGGTTTCCCCAGTGAGATATCATGTAGGGCGTTCCCCCTCACCTTAAAGGAGGTGGCACGAGTGTGGTTTGTTTCCTTGTGACCCGGAACTGTAGATAGCTTCAACGAACTGGCACATCGGTTCTTAACGTAGTTCATGGCTAGTCGAACGAGGATAAGGCTGGCCAACTATCTGCTAACTGTTAAGCAGAGGGATGATGAGAGACTTAAGTCATACCTCTCTCACTTTAACAAGGAACGAATGAAAATGGACGACCAAGACGAAAAGATCACGTTAGTGGCACTATTAGGAGGAGTATGGCCTCGCAGTCCCTTTATGACGGAAATCACCCGTAAAACACTATCAACTCTGAGGGAGTTTATGGACCAGGCAGACGGTTACATAAACGAGGAGGACACGCTCCAGGCATTGACAGCACCTAGGAAGCGTGACTTGGAAAGGGCAGACAAGAAAGTGACAGAACGACATCAAGGGCCAAACCGAGGATCCCGCCAGAAAGGGGCTCACGAAGTCAAAGGCAAGGGGAAGCATGGCCCACGCTTGCACTCTAGGTTGGCAGTAGAAGTGGAAGAAGACCTGAGTCGACAAGGAGAGTGGAGACAGGGTCCGTCATGACCCAAATATTGTTCCTTTCACAGGAGCAGTGGGCACAACACCCAAGATTGTTATACAAAATGGGGAAGATCTGACAATCCGAAAACCCAAACCGACTTACGCAATAATGAAAGAAGTGAGTCACGGCGAGAATACCACCCTTACTCCTGGAGAAACCAAGACTGGAGCCCCATCCGAAGAAACCGAGACTGGAGCCCCGTTCGGAGAAGTCGGGACCAAAGTCCCATTCGAGAAAGTCGGGATCCAGTCCACAGGAGCTATAACCCAGTTCGTAAAGGCCAGGACTATGCCCGGAGGAATAATCCAAGTCCCGAAAGAAGAAGAACTACAAACCCTCGTAAAGAGGACCTGCATCAAGGAAACTTAAAAAGGGAAGAACCCCCCATAGGGGAAATCAATACCATAGCTGGGGGGTATGTAGGGGGAGCAACTTCCTCAGCTCGAAAGGCTCATGCGAGAAAGGTCAGGTACGAAGAAGTATTCTCCACCTAACGGCCATACCGCAGAGACCCTTCCAGGGAACATCTGGTAACGTTCAGTGAAGAAGATGAGGAGGGATTGTCATGACCTTATGACGATGCGCTGGTAGTAACAGCACAGATAGCTAACTACCGGACCAGGAGGGTCTTGATTGACAATGGTAGTTCCACAGACATCCTCTTTTGGGAAGCTTTCAGCAGAATGGGGATTACTCCCGACAGATTACGGCCAGCGCCAACACCCCTTAAAGGCTTCACAGGAGATACCGTCCAACCAGTCGATGCGATTGCTCTGTCCGTACTGGTAGGCATGGCTCCCAGAACCACATCCCTCATGGTAGACTTCCTGGTGGTCAAGGCCCCTTCCTCGTACAATGTGATACTCGGGCGACCGTCCCCGAACCAAATGAAGGCTGTGACTTCCACGTACCATCTAAAAGTAAAATTCCCAACCGCATTCAGGGTGGGGGAGATGCGGGGTGAATAGCAGACCGCGAGAGACTGCTACACCAGGGAGATAAAGTCAAAGGCCATAACCATACAGACTCTAGAATAGAACCACAAGCAGGCTGCCGAACTGGCACCTCCTGCTCGGACCAAACAAGAGCAAGAGGAGGGAAACAAAGGGGCATAAAGACATACGAGACTCAAAGAGGCATCCCTGCCACCACCTCCAGCGGTGACTGAGCTAGATCGTGAAGTAAGGGATGAAGAAGCGCTAAGGCAGGCAGAGCCCGACGAACCCCTACTCTTGGTACCAATGGATCCTGGAGACCCAGAGCGGACTATACGAATGGGATCCAAAATGTCCGACGATCTGAGCCTGTCCATGACACAACTACTCCTAGAGCATCGTGATGTCTTTGCTTGGTGCCATGAAGAAATTCCGGGTATCGATGGATCGGTGATAGAGCACCAACTCAGTGTAAATCCTGAGGCCAAAAGGGTCAAGCAGAAATGCCGCAGTTTCAGCGTGGAGAAATACGCAGCTATAGCTAAGGAAGTGGAACGCCTCCTCGCTGTGGGTTTCATTCGGGAAGTTTATTATCCCGAATGGCTCTCTAATGTTGTACTAGTCAAGAAGGCAAGTGGGAAGTGGAGGATGTGTGTCGATTTCACCGACTTGAACAAAGCTTGTCCGAAGGACAGTTTTCCTCTTCCGAGGATTGACTTGATAGTAGATTAAATGGCCGAGCATCCATTACTCAGCTTCATGGACGCATATTCTGGCTACAATCAAATCAGAATGAGTCCCGATGACGAAGAGAAAATGGCGTTTATCACCGATCGATGACTTTATTGCTTTACGGCAATGCTGTTCGGTCTCAAGAATGCGGGAGCGACATACCAACACCTGGTTAACAGATTGTTCAAGAACAAAATCTGGAGGAACATGGAAGTCTATGTAGACGATCTGCTGGTTAAGAGCAAGAAAGCCGAACAGCATCTTGATGACCTTCGTGAAACCTTAATGGTGTTGAGAAAGTACAAAATGAAGCTCAACCCTCATAAATGCGCCTTTGGGGTGGAATTAGGGAAGTTCCTGGGCTTCATGGTTTCTGAACGAGGAATCGAGGCCAATCCCGAAAAGATCAGGGCCATCATGGATATGCCTCCACCGAGGAATATCAACGAAGTTCAGAAGCTAACAGGAAGGATAACCGCCCTGGGCCACTTCATCGCCAGGTCAACCGACAGGTGCCTTCCTTTCTTTGGTGTCCTCCGAAAAGCACGAGAATGGGATGAAGACTGTAGTAGAGCTTTTGACGAGCTGAAGGAGTACTTGGTTCACCCTCCGCTACTCAGCCAAACCACGCCTAGAGAGAACCTGACCGTGTACCTGGCGGTGTCACCTAATGAAGTGTCTTCTGTGTTAACCCGAACGAAGGGGGGGTTCAATGCCTAGTTTATTATGTTAGCAAAGCTTTTCGAGGCGCAGAAGCCATGTATCCCAGAATAGAAATGTTGGTTTTCGCGTTAGTAATCACTGCCAGGCAATTAAGGCCTTACTTTCAAGCCCACCCAATAAAGGTCTAAATCGATGTTCCCCTGAGGAAAATATTGCAGAAACCCGATACTTCGGGTCGGATGACTAACTGGGCGATTGAGCTAAGCGAGTTCGAGGTCGAATACTTCCCACGGATGTCGAGAAAAGGACAGGTACTAGCAGACTTTGTAGTCTAATTCTCAAACTTCCCGGAAGAAGTGGTCGTCACACCCCAAGGCAAGCCGTGGCAGATCTATGTCGACGGCTCATCCTGTAGGGCAGGGGGTAGAGAGGGAGTGCACATAGTGACGGACTCAGGAGAGAGATTTGACTACGCGCTCAAACTCGGATTCAAAGTCACCAACAACGAAGCAGAGTAAGAGGCGCTCTTGTCAGGGCTAACGATTGCCAGGTCCCTTGGTGCAACTGAAGTTGAAGTGAAAACCAACTCTCAGATAGTGGTGGGACAGGTAACCGGACAGTTCCTCATGAAGGGAGAAAATCTGAAAAAATATCTTCAACGGGTTGGGGAAGAGTGGGATCTCTTCTAGTATTCTACCATCCATCAAATTCCTAGAGGAGAGAACTAGGAAGCGGATTGGCTAGCTAAGGCGGCCTCAGGGCAAGAAGAGGTCCCGCTCCCGGACCATGTCGTTGTCCAAACTATTGATATAGCTACAGTGAAAATTCGGGTGTCAGCTATCGAGGTCCTACAGCCCTCGGAATGGGCCACGGATATTTTGAAATTTCTTCAAGAGGGAATCCTTCCGAACAATCGGGAGGAAGCCCGAAAGATTAGGAACCGAGTAGCCAGTATCACGTTGGTGGAGGGAATTCTGTATAAAAGAGGCTATGCCGAGCCTCTGTTAAGGTGCATCTCTTCTGAGCAGGCTCAATAAGTGTTGGCTGAAATCCATGAAGGAGTTTGTGGGAATCACGTGAGTGGGAGGGCATTAGCATTACGAACTGCTCGGACGGGATACTACTGGCCTAATGCTCACAAGGATGCTTACGAGTTCGCCCGGAAATGTCTTAAATGCCAGAAAAATGCCCCTATACCTCTTTGTCCTCCCGAAAAATTTACTTTTGTCACTGCCCCATGGCCCTTCGCCCAATGGGGGTTGGATCTCATTGGTCCTCTCCCAGCAGGCAAAGGAGGGGCAAAATATGTTGTGGTAGCAGTAGACTATTTTACCAAATGGGTAGAGGCGGAAGCTTTAGCGACAATCACAGCTTGGGCAATAACAAATTTCCTCTGGAAATCCATAATCTGCAGTTTCGGTATTCCCCAAAGCCTCATCTCCGATAATGGGAGACAATTTGATTGTTCTCACTATCGAGAGTGGTGCTCAGAGCTCAAGATCAAGGCTAAGTACTCATCTTCAGGACATCCGCAAGCCAACGGTCAGGTAGAAGCAACCAATAAGACGTTACTCAACATCTTAAAGAAGAAGCTGGGAGCGTAGAAAGGGGAATGGGTTAAAGAACTTCCCAGCACGTTGTGGGCATATCGGATGTCAATAAGAACCCCAACTGGGGAAACTCCTTTCTCCCTGGTCTATGGAGCGGAAACCATGATACCAGCAGAAGTTGCCATACCCACGTATAGGGTGCAGCAATATGACCCGGATTGGAACAAATAGCGATTGAGAGAGAGTCTAGACTTCCTGGAAGAAAGAAGGGAGGAAGCTGTAAGCCGAACGTCAGCCAACGAACGGAGAGTTGAACTATACTTTAACAAACGAGTCCGACCTCGTAACTTCAAAGTAGGTGATATGGTCCTAAAGCAAACAGGAGTTACAACTCAAGATGAAGGCAAACTGGGTCCCAAGTGGGAAGGGTCATACCTGGTAACGGCGACTGGAAGACCTGGCTCATACCGGCTGAAGGACCATGAAGGGAACGAGCTGCTACACCAAAGGAACGTGGAGCACTTAAGAAAGTATTTTGTATAAAAAAATCCGAGCTGGGCTCAAACGAATGTAAGATTATTGCTGGTTAAAATTTTATGAACTTATTACGAAATGTTGTGTTACTATGTCTCCTTGAAACAACCTAAGTCAGGTAAGCCCGATCTCGAGACAGGCAACGAAGTGTAAAGCACAGGAATCGAGCCATAAGCTCTGACCTGCTAACAGCTATTCTCAATGTAGTCTAAATGACGTGCCAAGCTTTGTGCAAAAAGAAAGAAAGAAATGCGTTGGTAAGGGAGCAGGACCCTCAGGCTCTACCAACCTATAAGAGACAATCCAGGAAGTATAAAGCACAGGAACCGAGCCATGAGCTCTGACCTGCTAATAACTATTCTCAATGCAGTCTAAATGATTTGCCGAGCTTCGTGTAAAAAGAAAGAAAGAAACTCGTTGGTGAGGGAGCAGAGCCCTTAGGCTCTGCCATCCTATAAGTGTCAATCCACGAAGTATAAAGCACAGGAACCGAGCCATGAGCTCTAACCTGCTAACAGCTATTCTCAACGTAGTCTAAATGACTTGCCGAGCTTCGTGCAAAAAGAAAGAAAGAAACGCGTTGGTGAGGGAGAAGGGCCCTTGGGCTCTGCCAACCTATAAGTGCCAATCTACGAAGTATAAAGCACAGGAACCGAGCCATGAGCTTTGACCTGCTAACAGCTATTCTCAACGTAGTCTAAATGACTTACCGAGCTTCGTGCAAAAAGAAAGAAAGAAACGCGTTGGTGAGGGAGCAGGGCCCTTGGGCTCTACCAACCTATAAGTGCCAATCTACGAAGTCTAAAGCACAGGAACCGAGCCATGAGCTCTGACCTGTTAACAGCTATTCTCAATGCAGTCTAAATGACTTGTCAAGTTTCGTGCAAAAAGAAAGAAAGAAACGCGTTGGTGAGGGAGCAGAGCCCTCGGGCTTTACCAACCTACAAATGCCAATCCACGAAGTATAAAGCATAGGAACCAAGCCATGAGCTCTGACCTGCTAATAGCTACACTCAAAGCAAAAATGAGAGCGAAACAAAATATAAAAAGCCGCAGAAAAGAAGGTAGACAAAATCCTTTATGTCCCGAATAAGGTTACAAGCGGAGCAATAAGGAGAATTTTACATCGACCAGGGTTAAAAAAAAAAAAGAAAAAAAAGGGCCAACTACAAAGCTACTACAAATGTAGGACGACAGCACTGGAAAGATGGGCGCCCCGTAGATTCAGCAACACACGTCCTTTCTTCTGCGGGCAAGAGGTCAGGTAGCACCCTACCAAGAGTCTCCAGGTGGCGAACTGGGATTGAAGGTTGAGCCAGGAGGCAGCAGCAGCTCAGGTAACAAAAGATCGATGGGTAAGCAATGACTGAGATGTAATTGCTCCCCTCGACTGTCTGTTCCCGCCCTCCTCAACCGCGGGTGCCGTGCCACTACCTTGATCGAGCACCGTCCAGAACCTGTGGGATGCAGGTTCTGGTTCAAATGCTCACGGAGGTCGACCCCCGTAAGCAAGGGGCAAAAACAAGTGAGACATCATAAGCAAGAGGGCAAGAACTAGATATGTGTGAAGTTTGTCGTGTTCCCAACGTCCAAACCACTACCGACGGCATCTCGAGCATAGAGACAGACGCGTTCGCCTTCCGTAAGCTGCAGAAGGAAAGGAAAAGGCCACGGAAGATCGGCATAGTTAATAAAGAAGAGAGAAGACAGGGCCGGATGCATTTCGGTGGAAGATGAAAGCATCCCTTTTTATAGGCGGAAACGACTCTGGGCATCCCCAGGGCCCCGCGACGCCTAAGAGCTCCCTCGGCTCCCTCGTGTCCGTGGGGCCTCTGGGGTTGTCCACGCGTCCCTTGTGATACACAAATCTTGGGTTGCAGTTGATAAGGAGAATTGAGCCTGGGAAATCTCATCCGACACGTAAAACGGAGTATAAAGGGCGACTGAAGAAAACGTTAAATAGAAAACTTAAGTCACGAGTGTGATGGAGACAGCTAGCGTGGTTGACAAAAGCGGAACGACACTTAGATCAAAGAAGGAAGGAAGAGGTGTCAGTGAAAAGCAGCTCTAGGATAAACATGAGATCAATAGTAAGACCAGACGCCCACGTGCATAAATATTGTGACATATGGCTCGGTGGACACTTGGAAATATATGATAGTTGCACGATAGAATCACCGAGCGGGGTTCACATTTAAAGAATCATCGAATGTGAATTGATGTCATCCATCCATGCCTACGTAGAAATGCAACGGAAAATTAGACCGAGATGGGGAAATGCCTACCGGGCGTGCAACTTCACCGCGGTACGCCGCCCTGCTGGGGACCAGCCAGACCTAGGCAAAGCTAGGGATGCAGTACTTTATGTCAGGTAGAGCTAGGGATGCAGTACTTTATGTCAAGTAGACGAAACTATGCTGAAGGTCTCATACGGGGTAAAAGCGTTGGGGTAACACTTGCGCCATCAAGATCACTGCGAAGGGCCATGGCTCTATGATTGTCCAGGGGGAACTTACCAGCGCAGGGGAACCTTACACTCTGCTCGGTTCGATAAGGCTCGATATCAAGGGGTTACAATGTGCGTTACAAAAGTTAATGAGAGGGGTAGGCCAGTATAAAGGAATCATCTTCATTATTATAAGCAAGTTTACACGTTGATGGTTTAGAAAAAAAAAAAAACCAACAACAACAACAAACAACAAAAACAATAGAAAAAGCAGCAAAGGAGGAGTGTCGCAGAAAGCCAAGGCATCTATCTCCTTTACGCCCCATGTCAGCATCTTCTCATAGGCTTTCACATTCGGCGCAATTTCCTAAAGATTTAGAGTGCTAAGATCGGTCCTGGGGTTCTGAAGGAGCAGTCCCCAAAGGCGCTCAAGACCTTCCCTGTACCTATTGATCCAGGCCTAGTTGTGGAGGGCAGGGGCCATCCTGAGTTGGGACTCCAGCTGGGTTATGCGGTCCTCAGCAGCCTTCAAAGAGGACTCCATGCAGGAAACGGAGGCCCGGGCTAAAGTCTTGGTCACGTCCACAGATTTGACAAGTCCCATGTACCGATGGAACATGCGAACCGGAATCTGGGTAGATTGCTTCTTCTGAGCCTCCAATGTCTCAATTGTTCCCTCACCTTGCTTTAACGCCACCTGAGTGAACTCCAACTCACGCTCTAGCTAGGCCACGCGACTTTGTTCATCCGCCAAGGCATCAGCAACCCCAGCGCTCCTCTCCAGAGCTTCCCGAACAGACTCTAGCTCACACCCCAGCCTCTGAACCTCGGCATGGGCACTCTCCCCCTCAGCCAAAAGGAGACTAGACTGGGCACGAAGGACCTCGAGATCCTTTTGTGCAAATTCCAGCTAGGCGACCGCTGAGGCTATTTTAGACTGGAGTGTGTCTATCTATAAGCCTTTCAACTGAAGCTCCTTGCGCATAAGATCAAGCTTTAAGCCCATGATCTTCATCAACTCTCCCATCTCCTTATTCAGCTTCCTCTGCTCGCGGATCTTCTCAAGATGGAGCGCGTTGCTCTCTCTCAAGGACTCGTTCTCCACTTCTAGGGACTGTTTCTCACTCAACAGCTTCTGCCCGCGGAGGTTTAGCAATTTGTTTAACGCCCTCTGAGTCTTGAGATCCTCTTCCAGAGCCTCTTGCTCTCGGGAGACCAAATCGGCAAATTGCTCGGCAGCATGGGAAATCGACATCAACCCATTTCGTTAGCAAAAAAGAAGGAAACAAAACGGAGGGAGGGAGTAGAATGGAAAGAGAAGCAGCTGTGCGGAAGAACACTTACATTGGCAAAAAGGGGTTTGAACTTTTGGAAGTATTATTAAAAAAAAAACTGTTCAGGCCTTGACATGACCAGACCCAGGACCCTGTGATGCCCCTGGCTCGGAAGAAGAAGATGGCTCGGCAGGCATCAGAGGTAGAATAACCTCTTGATGTGCGGGAGGTGGAGTGCTTTCCCCCTCACTCAGAAAGGAAATCTCAATTGGGGGATCCTGCAAAAGGGCAGAGTGAGAGCTTGGTGAACCCTCGGCTTGGGCTGAGTTCTCACCCTCCACAGTGCCCGAGCAGAGGGGGCTGCTGCTCGGGGAAGGATCGTCCTCCACCTCCACTATAGCAACACCTCGTTGTGGAGGGGAGTGTATAGCTTGAGGAACCTGGAGCTCCTAAGCCAAACACCCGACCCGGCATGAGGTAAGACAACAAAAAGAAAACAAGCAAAACAAACAATCAAACGAACAACAACAACAAAAATAGAGAAGGAAGAGCAAGTACCTGAGCGATCTCCGCCGAAGGGAGAGTTTGTTCTGGGGTTGTCGAGGGGCCTGACTCGGCAAGTGGAGTTGATACTGGTATAGGCACCAGGATCTCGGGGGAATGGGATTCGTAATCTCCCGGCAGCTTGGCCCCATGACCTCCGACCTAGGGGCAACCCCTTCAGGGCTCTGCTCCGTAGCCTTAGGAAATCCTGGCCCTGCAGCTGATGGAACTTCCTCCTCCAAAGGTAGAGCTGTAGGAATGAGGATCGGGGAGCCACCAGAATGAGCCGAGCTAGCGGGCTCGGGAGCAGAGTTAGGGGAACGAGGAAAGCACCCTTCAAAAGATGCGTCGAACTTAGCAAGCATCTCCTCGAAGGAGGTTGGCCGCTTGTGCAAAAGTTCTTCTTCTTCTTCAAGGAAAGCTTCCTCAAAAGAGGTAAAGGAGCCCGATGCCTGCGCTGACCCCCAAGGCTCTAGGCCTTCAAAAGCCGAAGCAAAAAGGGAGGCAACAGCAGCTTCTGCATCTCCTTCCCCCGCAGGGCCTATTCGGGAAGGATAAACGCTATCACTTACGGCTCCAACGGTTTAAAAAAAAAACTTGAAGATTCGTGATGATTTACCTCTAGAAGGACCGACATCCTGGATGGACCAGCCAGCTCTCTCCACGGCATGGAGAGAGCTATCCTTAGGAACAACTCGGTGGGAGCCATCTCTAGGAGCGACTCTAACCAAGTCATCCCTGGGAGCAGCCCGGCTAGACTTGCCTCCAAGAACCACTCGCTGAGAGCCTTTCCCCCTTCGCCGAGCAGCTTCGGGTTTAGAGGTGCAGGGCAAGGTGACTGGGACTTCCTCGGTAAGGATGGACGTAGGGGGAGTTGATGCCTTCGTCTCCGTGCACTGATGTTTAGGGCGGTCCCCTTCGGAAGGGGAAGGGGCAAGACGTTTTTCCCTAGTCGGGGAAGGTGGACCCAACAAGAAGTTCCGACCTAATATGTGGTTGCGGGGTGGGAGAACGAGGTAACGACGAATGTAGTCGTCGTTCAATAGTTACTCCCTATAACTTAAAACTCATAATTTATCAATATATTTACAGACTCCAAAATATAAAGTCATCATAATACTACAAAATCTGTTATTAAAATCCGCCAATTCTCAGAAATCTTCTATGAGTAATCCACTATGCTTAAATAATCATCTCACCGATGCTCCATAATCCTGATACTTAGTTGGACTATTCAAAATCATCTGAAAAATATATGGAGATAAGGGGTGAGTTATCAACAACTCAGTAAGCAGAGGACATATACTAGTGTGTAAACATGAGCATTTACAGAGTTCAGAATGCATAACAAAATATTTTTTTTCAGAATGCAGAATCAGAATATTGTTTTCAAAATGCAGCGTCAGAACATGTTATCCAAAAATATCATAGCGAAAGTTCAAAAATATTCATAATCAAAATCCCTTTGGCATGGCATAAACTGAAACATCATATCTTATCTTATCATATCAGAACAAATACCATGTTTAACCCCCGTGGTATGGTTGTGCAAACCTCGATAGCTAACCGAGCAGAAACAGAATGTGAATCTTCCCCTTATTCGTTCTCGGAGCCCCGAGTGTGCTCATAGGAAAGACCACGCAGAAAACCACTTTGTTTCCAAAGTGGGTGCACCAGAAACAGAAAAGTTCGTACCAACCCGAACATAGGCCACAGTTTTACACCCATGGTGAGGTCAGAACGGAACAAAAACAGAAACAGAATGTTATGGCAGAGGTTTTCAGAAATTGCATCAGATCATATCAGATTACAGAAAATCTTCAGAACAGAACAAAATCATATCACAATATAATTTATGCACAAATTTCATATTCGCTCTCTATTTCAAATTTCAGAAACAGAATGTCAAAAATAAGCTCATGTCTACACCAGTCGTGACAGAAAATACTTTCTTCTTAAACAGAATCTCATGAGTAATGCAGAACAAATAACTGAGGTACCTCAAATTTATTTTCATAACCAAATACTTACATTTTTCAAAAATCAACCTCAGTTCATTTTATTTTAAAATACTTAAGTGATTTTCTGTAATCATAAATTAAAATGTTCAAAATAAAATTTCACACTTACTGTAAAAAAATAATATGCTACCATTAGTACAATTTGAAAACCCTATTTATTTTCTGTAAAATTTCTTATATTTCCAGCATAAACCATGTAAAAACAGATTTAATATAAACAAAATTTCAAATTGAAACCATCTAATAATAAGGGCAAAACTGTAATTCCATATCTAAATAATATGTAGTAAAGGGTATTAATGGAATTTCCTTCAACACCAACAAAACCTACGTAAAACCAATAACTTGCATGGCAGGGGCTTACTAAGGAGGAATCACGCGGTAGCGTGTGACGCAGCGAGGTCTAGAAGCATAGCGACGTAGCGGTGGTGATCTCGGCGGAGCACTGGAAGCGAGAGAGAGAAACACGGTGAAAGTATGAGTGAGAGACGGAGAGAGTATGGTGTGCTAGAGAACGGAAACTCACCGTGGGGCAGCGAGGCTTGCGATGGTCTAGGGGCTGGGCGTCGACCAGGGCAATGTCCGAAGGTGGAGGCTTGTCCTCCGGTGTCGTTTGATGGCAATGGCATCGGAGTGGAGGGGGCTGACGCCGTGGCTCAAGGTGGGGATGCTTCCCCTGTTTCGGCATGTAAAAACAGAGTCCTTCACGTCCAAAGCATATCAACAGCTTGCTACGAAGGTGCAGGGCAGAGCAGCAGCTATCAAGGTGGTTTTCATGTTTGCCGTGGCTGTGGGCAGTTCCTACTGTAGCGTTGCTTCTAGTGGATATTTGTAGTGGCGCGGCTCATGCACGATGGTTTAGGGAGCTGTGCAGTGGCTGAGCAAAGGGAAGCTACTGTTTCACGTGGGTGGTGCATTGGCAGTAGCGTATGGCGGAGCAAGGTCTGCTCATGGTGGGACTACTCCAATGAGAATGATGCTGCCAAGAAAGGGCTTCTCATGTCCATCGATGCCCTGCGAAATAGTTGAAACAAGCTTCGTTAGCACTCTGCTTAGTCATGACGAAGAGCGAAGAGGAGAAACCGAAAGGATGGTCGGGAATTCAAGACAGTGGGAAGAGCAAGACTAAGGTATCAAAGAAGGAGAAAAGGGAGAAACAAAACACGAGTATAAATGAGGACGGCGTGATAAAACGGTCTCCAAATTAAAGCGACGGCGCAGGATTCGAAGAGGCACCTCGGTAGGGGAAAGATGGCACAGCGCTACCCACAACACACATGCGAAGAACTAACCGACGCCGGGTTATTGAACCAGCACTTACAATTACAAAAAAAAAAAAAAAAAAAAGAGAGAAGGTAGAAAGAGAGAGTTTTTGAATTTTCAGCCCGCAAGTGTGCTCAAAATTCATGGGGTACTGTGATGGGGGAAAATCCGTTATATTAGGCCCAAGGTCGTAGGAAGAATACATTGCGGGAGGTTGGGCCGAAAATAAGGCCCAGCCTTGTCACCTAAGTCTGGGCAACAAAGGTAGAAACCCAAATCAGAGTATGGATAGGGAACTCGGGTCAGGCTTTGGTACCGTGACAGGAGATCTGGGTGAAGACTGGGAAGAGAGGGGAGGGGAACGTGACATGCATCACCAGATGAAAGGGACGCGGGACAGGAAATACGCCGCATTTAATGCGGCCCAAAACAGAGGCCACATCGCATTTAATGCACCCCAGAGTGTAGAGTGTGTTGCACTGAATGCGGCCCAAGACCTGAGCAGTGCATAGAGAAGGTCTGGGGCCATCGCTGCTCGGCAAGGTGACGACATGGAAGCTGCTCGGTAAATAAATTGCACAGAGTGTATTGCCCCATGCTGCGCAACACCCCACTACGGGGGAATCCTAAACGGTAACTATAAATAAGGACCAACCAAGCTGCAAATGAGGTAATGCGAAAAACACTATCATCCTTCATACACATTATCGTTCTTGCTTCTGTTTTGTTATCTTCTTCTTCAAGATACTGATTTAAGTATCAGAGGATTAATGGACCCCGAGGTCCCCCCCCCCCATTGTAACTGTGCAGTCTAGCGCTTGGATATCGGGGGTGTGAAGTTGCCCAGGCCTGCGAAACACAATATCAACAAACACTTTCTTAATCACTACAAAAACTAAAAACTAAAAAAAAAAAAAAAGGATTAGGATCCCCCTGGGGATCCCTAGCATTACACCACATAAATTGGGTTCTATTTCTTTCCTTCTTACTTTTATCTTTCTTCGTTTAATTGAGGAATTTGGAGGATGAGAAATTTGGAGGATGATTGGGGATTGAGGACTGAGATGAGTTTGGTCTGGGTTTGAGGAAGGAGAAGGAGTGTGATGTCCTGAGTAAAAGTGAGAACCTAGAATTCACGCTCACTTAAATTTGGATTTGTTTAATCTATTAAGCAATTGGACCTTAGACTCAAGATAGTTCGAGCTATTAAAATGTTTCTATACAATGGGAGGTTTATCTTTTTTTTTCAAGGGTTCTTGGATTCAAGATCCCCATGTTATAAGTGGTGTAAGGCATGTTAGCATAAAAATATATCTGCAAGTACACAGAATCATAACAAGTAGTAAAGTGTTTTAAAGAAAGCGGATATCGAACCCACAAGGAATAATTATACTATTGAGTATTGAAATTGACTAAATTAATTACTATTTAAAAAACCAAGATTTGAAGAATGGATTATCTAATTTAAATTGAAGACAAAAGCATTAAAATTCAGATTTTAAAAATAATAAGAATAGATCTAGAACGTTTGATTTCATCTAGCAAATCTCACACAGTTTATTCTTCCTTATTATAGAATCTCAATTATCCCAAGTTGATGATAAAAATCCCTTAACTATTTAATATTTTCTTTCAAAAAATATTAAAAATATCTCTAACTAATAACTTCATATTTCTATGTGAATTTAACTAATTGGATACTCATTAAGTTCTTTGGATTTTTCTTGGAAATCACACTAGTTAGGGTAAAGGATCCCTGCTTTCGCTCAACTAATAGTGTTTAATCCTAGAGCTTCAATCACAAATCCTTTCTCGGTCTCATTGCAATCCAAAAGATAGAACAATAGTTAGTTAGAAAATTGAAAACATTAAGAATAAAGAATAAACACTCAATCATGAAAATATTGAAAATGAAATAACTTGGAATATAAATTGTGTGTTCAATACTAGGCTATATCAAAGTTTTAGAAAATAAAATTAGTTCATAATGAAATTAAAAAGAAAAAGAATCAAACTGGTATTCATCGTTGAAGTCGGTTGATGAAGCATGCGGCTCTCGCCTCTACCTTCCAGTTCTGCCTTCCCGAAAGAACACTTCAAGAATAAATTTTAGAACTCTAACTCAAACTCAGACTCTAAAACATAAAAACTTTTGACTCCGATTCAGAACTCTTTCTAATCATCCCACAAGACATGATTAAATAGATGTCGAAAGTCAAATCTGGAAACAAGATAACTGCGGCTAAAATCTCACCTAAAGATCAGAAAATAATTTCTAAAGATAAATGTTAACATAAAAGGAATTACTCCAAGAATAACGGAATTATCTAAAATGGAAGATTTACTGATATGCGACTTGAATTGCGGGGTTTGGGAGAATTTAGTCGCCAACAAATTGATTGCGGAACTCGGATTTGGTGGTCAGCAGCAAATTGATCCTGGTCAGGAGGAATTATCCCAACGAGTAGATACCGTGTGCGCTTAATATAACTGTCGTGGAGGTCACAAATGAACGGGCGTTGAGGTCACAAAGACCACATGGCCCACTCCTCCCCTACTGAGTCGAAAGACTCCCGACCTAGATGAAAGACTCATCTCAACTTTTTTAATTTTTGCCAAGATGTCGTTTAGGTTGGTATCTTAAGTTGGTCGACTTAGAGCCTTGTCGCCAAATCTTCGCGCCTTCTTGTCGCACCTTTTAGTCACGAGTTTTCTCGCCTACCGAGAGGTAAGTCTTCTCGCCTTTGTGTGAGAGAAGTCTCTTTGCTACCCACGGGACAAGGCTCCTCGCCCAAATCTCATCAGCTCTCTTCAGATCTCACTACCTCTCATCGGTCTGGATCCGTAGTCACTTCTTTTGTATCAAAATACTCTTTTTTTGCACTAAATCTTCTCATTCCTTCAAATCCAAGCAAATAAATAAAAATATATAGAAATAAAATCAATAGTATTGATGGGAAAATGACACCTTTCATAAATAAAAGAGTGAATAAAAATCATATAAAAATAGTACTTATCAAATACTCTCAAACTTAAGTTTTGCTCGCCCTCGAGCAAAGAAGAAAGAAAGATAATTAAAAACAAGCACTAGTTTGATTCACAAAATTTATTGTCTCAAAGAATGTCTAAAGTTTATAATTCAAATGAATCATTCAAGACCAATCAAGTCCAAAAGTTAATTCAAAACTCAATTTCACAGCATTATCTATCCCCACATTCATGCATACCCATCATTATCACTTCATCATTAGCTCTCCGGATAGTTTTATACAAACAAGTAAATCAATAATGGATCTCTAAAAACTCCATAGGCTTACTTTTCAAATCACTCACCACTAATGTAGAACAGAAACTATCACCAGGGATCAATAGGTATTTATCAAGCTTGTAACGTAAGGCTAGGGTGAGGGCTATAAAGAAAATGTAGGATTCAAACAAAACAAGAGAACTTAAGTTTGAACATCAGCAAAATAAATACAGCATTCTCACTTCTAACACAAAGAGTTTTGCTATACAACCTCCACCACACTCCACACTCCACACTCCACATTTTTTTAAATTTTTAAATTTTTTAATATTTTTTTTGAGTTTATTATTTTTAAATTATTTCAAATTTTCTATTCATTATTTATATAATAAATATTTGATAAAAGAAAAAAATAATAATAATTAAAAACAAATATGGAGTGTGGAGGGTGAGGAGGTTGTGAAGATTTATTCCTAACACAAATATCTCTTCTCAATTATTGTAGATCTCTCAACATACCTCTTTTTACTGCACTTTAAAGTATCTCTCTCTATACCCCCTCTATTCGCTAGATCGGATTTTTCTTCTTTAATTTTTTTATTTTTTTATTGGAAATATTTCATACTTTTTCAATTGCCTTTGTAGATGGCTCTCATCGGCCTTTTCTTGTTGGCCACAAGTAGACGAGTTGACTTTTCACACCCCCAAACTTATGATTTTGATAATATTGCTATAATTACTTTACTTGTAGACCTTCTACCTCTCTTGCCTTTCATGCTCTTGTGAGTCTGTGAATTTGTGTAAACTTAGTTCTCTTGAAAGGTAAGGATGTCAGTATTTAAGCTCAAATAGGGTAGGAAATATAGGATTTACAAGAAAGAAAAATATAAGGCCAAAATATATTTTAATAAAGCTCAAATGGGCAACTAGAGATAAAGAGAATAAACAGATAAGCTTGAAAGGCTCAATCGGTCCAAAGAATGCTTTAATCATTTTCCTAGTAATATTCTGTCTAGGATTTCACCTCGAGTGTAATCAAACAAGTTCTAGAGTAAGTTGAGACCATTCAAATTCACAAAATTCACATAAGATTTCTCTAGGTACTCAAAACAATTAATGATCATAAGAGGCATTTATTAAACATAGGAAATATCAAATTAAGTAAGATTAAGTAAAGAATTAACAACTAGACTTAAGCAATGAGAATTTTTTCCTAAAAATTATAATCAATTTCAATCATATTCTTATTATAAGCTTTTTATTCATCAAACCATACTGTTTTTATTCCTTCAAGGTACAGTCGTGTACTCCTTGGAGATCTCCCCGGCCTCTTCATTCCTTAAGTTTGATGCAAGCAGTTTAAGTTCAAGTTTGGGTGGTTCCTTACGTGGTAACTTTGGAAATTCAGATTCATAAGTCTCGTCAGCCATGACCACGTCTCGGTCACTTATTTGAAAACAAGAATGTACCACAGACGGGAATTCCATAGATGTCAAATGTGACTTTCTCCTCACCAACCCTTAAAACAAGTTTCCCTTTCTGGACATCAATTAAAGTTCTCCCCGTTGTAAGGAAAGGTCGGCCCAGTATCAAAGGGATCTCCTCGTCCTCCTCCATATCGAGTACAATGAAGTCAGCCGGGAAGATAAACTTATCAACTTTCACTAGTACATCCTCAATGAGTCATCTCGGGTATTTAATGGATCTGTCTGCCAACTGTAGAGAGATGGTGGTCGGCTTTCCAAGACCTAGTTCCTTAGGCGGCAACTTCTTTTCTACAATTGCACTGCTCTCCTCGGTCGCCAACTGTAGAGAGATGATGGTTGGCTTTGCTTCTCCAAGACCTAGTTCCTTAGGCGACAGCTTCTTTTGTATAATTGCACTGCTCTCCTCAGTCGCCAACTGTAGAGAGAACTGATTATTAATCTTATTTTTTCTTAATCTCTGCAGAAAAAGAATTGGTGGATCATAAATTGAAGGAGAATAAGTTTCAAAAATAAACTCCCTAGATTTCTTGGATTTTGCAGCCCTTTTATTCTCTGTAGCCTTCTCAGCTTGTTGGTCGGTCGCCTCGCGATATATTTCTTTCACCTCGTCCTCGATTTCCTTCTTCTCGGACTCCATATTGTAGGCAACTTCTTCGTCTCTCTAGGTATTTACCGACTGGTCATATGTCTGTCCATTTCTCAACATTAAGGCTTTGACATGTTCCTTCGGATTGGTCACAGTGTTGCTCGGTAAAGTCTCTGTTGTCCTCTCAGTAAGCATGTTTGAAAGCTGACCGATTTGTGCCTCAAGATTGCGGATTGAGGTCGAGTTGTTTTGGCTCACCATATCAGCTTTTTGCATTCCCATATCAGTCTTTTGCATCACCATATCAGTCTTTTGCATGTACCGCATGATCATATCTTCAAGTGTCGGCTTCTTCTCTTGTTATGGAAACTGTTGAAGTGGTCTAGCCGGCACTTGTTTATTGTTCCATTTAAATTAGGGTGATTTCTCCATCTGGGATTGAATGTGTTTGAATAAAGATTATTTTGACGTTGGAAATTGGACATGTAATGGGCTTGTTCATAACTCGATTGGGCAAGAGGATTCTCCACTTGGCAATCTACACTTGAATGATTTCCTGCGTAATGATCACAAACAGCATTAGTTTGAACAACATTATGGTTCATCTTACCTATTGTTGTGACAGATTTGCCATCTGCGCCTCCAATGTGGTAATAGCATAATCTCTGAACATCTTGTACTCTTGGTCGACCATATTAAATTTGGAGGCGGCGACCTCTTTCTTTTTTTCTTTATTGATCCGACGTAAGGTTCTTTCAATCTTGGCGATCTCTTTCTTCTTCTCTTTATTGTACCATATTAAATTTGGAGGCGGCGACCTCTTTCTTTTTCTCTTTATTGATCCAACGTAAGGTTCTTTCAATCTCAGCGACCTCTTTCTTCTTCTCTTTATTGTACGTCTTTTCTCTATTTTTTTTTTCTTAAATAAAATAAAATCCAAAGTAGTAAAGTCTAGCTGGTATCAATATCAATAGCAAATAACTACTTCCCGGCAATGGCGCCAAAAACTTATTCGCATAAAAATATATCTACAAATGTATAGAATCGTAACAAGTAGTAAAGTGTTTTAAAGAAAACGTATATCAAACCCACAATGAATAATTATGCTATTGAGTAATGAAATTGACTAAATTAATTTGTATTTGGAAAACGAAAATTTGAATAATGGATTATCTAAATTATACTGAAGACAAAAGCATTAAAATTAAGATTTTAAAAATAATAAGAATAGATCAGAGCGTTTGATTTTACCTAACAAATCCTACACAGTTTATTCTTCCTTATTATAGAATGTCAATTATCCCAAATTGATGATAAAAATTCCTTAACTATTGAATATTTTCTCCCGAACAATATTAAAAATATCTTCAACTAATAACTCCATATCTTTATGTGAGTTTAACTAATTGGAGCACATTAAGTTCTTTGGATTTTTCTTGAAAATCACACTAGTCATGGTAAAACATCTCTGCTTTCACTCAACTAGTTGTGTTTAATCTTAGAGGTTTAATCACAAATCACCTCTTGGTCTCATTGCAATCCAAAAGATCGAATAATAGTTAGCTAGAAAATTGCAAGTATTAAGAATAAGGAATAAACACTCAATTATATAAATATTGAAAATAAAATAACTTGAAATATAAACTATGTGTTCAATGTTAGGCTACATCAAAAATCTAGAAAATATAATTAGTTCATAATGAAATTAAAAAGAAAAAGACTAAAATTGTTGTTCTTCGTTGAAGTCGGTTGATGAAACATGTGCCTCTCGCATTTGCCTTCCAGTTCTGCCTTCATGAAGGAACACTTCAAGAATAAATTCTGAAACTCTAAACTCAGACTCCGACTCTAAAACATAAAAACTCTCGACTCCGATTCAGAACTCTCTTTAATCATCTTGCAAGACAGGATTAAATAGATGTCAAAATTCAAATTTGGAAACAAGATAACTATGGCTAAAATCTCACCTAAAGATCTTGAAAATAGTTTCTAAAGATAAATGTTAACATAAAAAAAATTATCCCAAGAATAAAGGGATTATCTAAAATAGAAGATTCAGTGATATGCGACTTGAATTGCGGGGTTCGGGAGGATTTGGTTGCCAACAGATTGATTGCGGAACTCGGATTTGGTGGTTAGTAGCAGATTGATCCTGGTCGGGAGGAATTACCCCACTGAGTATATGTCGTGTGCGCTTAATATAACTGGCGTGGAGGTCACGAAGACCACACGATCCTCTCCTGCCCTACCGAGTAGAAAGACTCCCGACCGGGATGAAAGACTCATCTCGCCTTTTCTAGTTGTTACCCATGATATCGTTTAGATTGATCTCTTAAGTTGGTCGTTTAGACTAGTCGCCCAATCTAACTACCTAGAGCCTTGTTGACAAATATTCGCACTTTCTGGTCGCGAGTTTCCTTGCCTACCGAGAGGTAAGTCTTATCGCCTTTGGGTGAGAGAAATCTCTTTGCTGCCCACGGGACAAGGTTTGTTGCCCAAATCTCATCGGCTCTCTTCAGATCTCGCTACCTTTCATCGGTCTGGATCCGTAATCTCTTCTTTTGTACCAAAATGCTCTACTTTTGCACGAAATATTCTCATTCATTCAAATCTAAGAAAATAAATAAAAATATGTAGAAATAAAATAAAATCAATAGTATTAAAAGGAAAATGAAACTTTTCATAAATAAAATAGTGAATAAAAATCATATAAAAATAACACTTATCAATTCACCCAAGCCATTCTAGGGTTTTGGAAGGTGCTAGATTGTCAAGTTATAATGTTTGGTTAGGGAAATCATTAGTTGAGGTTCTTATTTATGAAAGAGGCATATGGAATGCAAGGGGCTGGCCGAATTTCATCCCCTAGTTTCTTCTTTTTACCACCCATTACCCTTTAATAGTGCTACACCAATTGGTTGAGATGCCATTATTAGCTTGTGGGAATTTGTATCCTAATGATGTGGCCAAAATCAATCCCCAAGAAAGAAGCCATATGTGTGCACCTTACCACTCGTGGGAACCAATCAGATTCAACAGAAGGATTTGGGTCAATGCAATGATTTCTGATTGAGGGACCTTATAGGTCAGTTAAGGGACAAAGTGTGTGGAAGAGAAAGGAGCGCACGGATGGCACACACCACCCACACAACTGCCACCCTCTATACTGCCACTTGGCACCCATGCATTAAGAGTTTGTTGTATCTTTTGGATTTTCGAGAGAGGTAATGATGTGTGTGTGTGTGTGAGAGAGAGAGAGAGAGAGAGAGATGCTCAGCAATAGCAAGAGGATGTCACTTGGCATCCATGCATGGAGAGACTCTTGGATTCTTAAGAGAGGCAATGATGAGGGAGAGAGAGAGAGTGATGCTCGGTACTAGCAAGAGGATGCCACTTGGCATCCATATATGGAAAGACTCTTGGATTTTCAAGAGAGGCAATGATGAGGGGGAGAGAGAGGTACTCGTGGCATCCATGTACCAAAAGTCCTTTGTATAAATTTGTGGCATAATTTGTTGAGATTTTTCAAAATTTCATTATGGTGGCATCCTTGTTAAGAATGGTAGAAATTGTAACAAGTACAGAAGAAAGCTAGCATAGTGGACCTGAGACCTGATTTGATAGAAGATGAATATACCCTCCAAGCTTGTTTTGAGATTATTAATTTCTATATGGAAATAATTTTACAACTATTAGAGGACCTTAAGGAGATCCTAGAAGAAGAAGACTAAGGATAATGTTTTTAACTATGTAACACAAGGCAATATTTTGGTGGTCATGAAGGGTTAATGTTTAGGGACCCTACTTTTTATATGAATGTTGAAACCATGATATATTTTGGGATATGATAGATTATGTTTTGGTACCAAGCTTATTACTCAAGTCCTTGTTATTTTTCTATTGCGATTTATTCATACTGCTAGAAACAGACTAGTTACATTGCATGTTAATTGTCATGAATTAGGGGTGTGTAATCTATTATTGCATGTCTAGACGCTTTAATCACTGTCAAATTCCAAACAAGGGTTAAGGCTTAAGGGCATCACAAGGAAGTAGTTAGGGCTCAAGGAAGACAAGTGGAAAGGAGTTGGGAGGTTTGTAAATGAATTTAAAAATAATGACGTGGAATTTGACAAATAAACTAATGGTACAAAAGTTGTAAAATTTATAATAATGTATCATTTTTCCTTCCAAAATAAAAAGGAGAGTTATTACTTAGAATAATAATAATCCAATTTATTTACAATCAGTTCACAATTTTAGTAATATATAATAAAAAAATATAAAGAATGACAAAACAGTTATATAAAATTATTTTATAATACTAAAATGTATTTTTTATTCCAAAGTAGTAAATTGGTTGTAGATTAGTTGGACAGCAATCATTGTTCACTTATATCATATATGTGTTGGCTAATTGAAGGGTGGGAATAGATATGTTTTCATCTCATCTTATTTCAACTCAAAATTTTTTATCTCATTTTCTTTCTAAATATTATTCAAATAAAAATATATTTCAATTTCAAATCTTCAAATTTTTAATCTAATTATTATCTAATCATTATAACATTTTTAAACTTCGAAACAAAATAAAAAAAAATAACTAAACTTTTTTAAACATCAAAATAAAAATAATATTATAAAATAATATTCTAGTAATATTTTAATTTTATAATATTTTGATTTAACTTTTTTTCACTCGTTTTTTAAAATCTAATTAAATATTTTAATTCAAACTATTTCATTGGACCCTGGTTTTATTTCAAAGCGAACGTTTAAAAATATTCATATTCAAATCAATTTGGCATAGCACAAACTGAAACATCACATCTTATTTTATTATATTAGAATAGATACTATGTTTAACCCCCATTTTACACCTGAACAGAGGCCACAGTTTTACACCCGTGGTAAGGTCAGAATAGAACAGAAACAGAAACAGAATGTTATGCCAGAGGTTTTCAGTAATCACATCATATCATATCAGAGTACAAAATATCTTCAGAACAGAACAGAATCAGATCACTAAAACATAATTTATGTACAAAATATTCGCTCTCTTTTGCACAATTCAGAAAACAGAATGTAAAAAATAAGCTCATGTATACACCAGTCATGCCAGAAAAATGCTTTATTCTTAAACAGTGATAGATCAAATTTCTTTTCATGACAAAATATGCATACTTCTCAACAATCAATCTCAGCTCATTTTATTTTTATGCAAAGTCTAGTATAGAAACCTCACTTACCTGGATTTCTTAGCTTTTTTAGAATTTTCCTAAAAAATGCCGAACAATTAACAATCATCACCTATAAGATAATCGAGTAATTCCCATAAATTTCTAATCAACCAAGTATTTCGATATTTGAACCTAAAATACTACAAGAACCTATTTTAAATCTACAAAACCTAAAATTCTCATAATCCCTAAAATATCATCATTTTCTAAAACCATCAATATCCACTTAATTTAACTCCGACTATGATAAAAAAATAGGTTATTGAAACAGTACAAAAACAAAACCCTAAAGCTGAGGAGAATAGAGGCGTACATGCATGGGAGTGCAATCGTGCTTTGTGCCTAAAAAAAATTACAAACTCAGTTGGTTTTTATGGTTTAAAAGACACAGGTGTGGGCTTGGGTCTTGGTCTTTTTCTTGAGTCATCGATCACGACTCAATTTCTAAAAATAATTCCACTAGTCCAAAAATATATATATATAAAATTGGGCTTGATTGGGTCCGGATGTTACATCCTTCCCCGCTTAAAAAAAATTTGTCCTCGAAATTTGTTACACCTAAAGCAAAGTCCAAATATTTAATCCTTCACACTTATTCACGCACATTGAATTGCACTTCGACAGATCTTATCTAAACCATAAACCTCAACATTACAATTAAAAACCTAAAACAATCTCAAACTCTCCACATAATCCTTGGACCTTATACAAATAACGAAAAAGACTCTCAAATTATCACTCACCAAAGCCACGCTTCTGCTGGTCACTCTAACAACTTATAGTCCAAAAAAACATTGAATCTCAATCACATACATCGGAAAAGAACTAACCTCCACATTTAACCAGTCCGTACAATTTTTTTTTTTCTAAATGTCACAACTAACTAACAGAGAACTCCCAAAATAAACATAGTATAATCAAAAGTTCCGAGCTTAAGTCCTGAATAACCTCGATTCACAAATTTTGAATCCTTAGAAAATTTACTTTCAACCAAACTTCAATATTCTAAGCTATACTATTAGAACAGTACCATGCAAGCATGATTAACCTCGACTCAAATAAAAAAGATTTCAAGGAGAAGTAGAGTGAGGTACCTGTGATCTCATTGTTATCATTCTCAGCATCTTCAGATGTCAGTGCAAACACTCGAGCCGGTCCCATTCTACGATGATTATTTCCCTGATTCTTTTGTTGGGAACCTGGATGTGGGTTAGGCTTCTTGTTGTCTGTTAGCAGCAAAGGGAATTCCCGGATAAGATGTCCGGTCTTACCGCATCGAAAACACGCCCCCACTTCCCTTCTGCACTCTCCAGTATGTGCACAATTACAAAATTTACAGAGGCTATTTGATTGATTTCCCTGCATTTGTTTTTGCCCAGAGCTGCTCCCATCATTTCTCTTTTTCCACGGCCCTTGATCCATCACAGATTGAGACCCCGTGGCGCAGTCCTCTTCCTTTGTTCCAACAGTGTAGCGCTTCTTTAAAGGCTCCGTTCAAATACTGTGGCCTTATTCACCAATTCTGAAAAGTTTCGGATTTGAAAGCCCACAATTCGTTCATAAATCTTTTCATTCAGCCCCTGTTCAAACCTACGAGCCTTCTTCTCCTCATCAGGGATCAAATATGTAGCAAAACATGATAACTCGATAAATCTAGCTGCATACTGGTGTAATGTCATAACTCCTTGCACCAAATTAGTGAACTCCATAGCCTTGTTGTCTCGGATTGAGGTTGGAAAAAAATGTTCTAGAAAAATCTGCTTGAAGTGCAGTCAACAGACTATTTCCGTCCTTTCAGCTTCTTTGATAGTTCTTTCAGAAATCCACCATCTTTTAGCTTCTCCCGTTAGTTTGAAAGCAGAGTATAGAACCTTCTGTTCATCTGTGCAATTTATATCGCGGAATATCTCCTCAATGTCTTGGATCCAGTCTTCTGCTAAGGTTACGTCGCCCCAACCATTGAAGGTGGGAGGATGCATTCGATTAAACTGTTCTATGGTCCATCCCCATTCATCATTTGTCGCATTCATACTCGATACACTTATTTCCCGACAAGGAGGTGACATCCTGACAACCTGGATTATTAAAAATCATTACAAAAATAAAGGGTTCGTACAAAATAAGCAAATAGTGGTAATAGTAAAATAAACATAAATACGTATAAAAATTGTAAACGCAGTAGTAACTATATAACTCCAGACTCTAAACCTTCAATCCTGTCAAAAGCCTTATATGCGGTCTACAAAACCGAAACGAACCTCAATCAACATGAGCATCTCAGATGATCTATAAAAATCTTACCCTTCAAATTCCATAAGATATCTTGCCTAACGCCAGAAACTTCTAATACCCTAAGTATAGATAAAAATCACCTCCTATAGTCCACAAATGTCTACACCACCACTCTGAAAATTATTTCCTCAACGTCATGATCCAGTGCCTACAAAATTCTAAAACCTTAACTCTATCAATCACCTCATTGTAGTATGCAGAATCTCAAACCTGTCTTTGATACCAACTGTAACACCCCGATCCCGGAGGTCTAGAGAGTTAGCTCTTAATACTTAATATCAACTTCAATAACACAACTATAAAATCCAAAAAATTTCATAAAATATTAATTCATTTACTCAACCCAAAAATCTATATTCCTTCAGAGGAACAACAAAGAAATTCTCAGTAACATAAATTAAAACTCTCCAAAGACTCGAAAATATCCGTAATTCATCAAATCAAAATAATCGAAATAAATCAATTTAGTAAATACGACTCTCAAATAAGCACTTGTACCTTCAGGCACTTATTCCACTACGATCATCATATCTTACTAAAACTTCCTACTCTTGTTCTCCAGCCGAACCATCAAAATTATCCGAAAAATATATAAAGATAAGGGGTGAGTTATCAACAACTCAGCAAGCAGAGAACATATACTAGTGTGTAAACATGAGCATTTACAGAGTTCAAAATACAGAATCAGAGAATTTGTTTTCAAAATGCAGTGTCAAAATATGTTATCAAAAATATTAGAGCGAAAGTTCAAAAATATTCATAATCAAAATCCCTTTGGCATAGCATAAACATCACATCACATCTTATTTTATCATATCAAAACAGATATCATGTTTAACCCCCGTGGTAGGGTTGTGCAAACCCTGGTGGTAGGGTTGTGCAAACCCCAGTAGCTAATCGAGCAGAAACAGAATGTGAATCCTTCCCTTATTCATTCTCGGAGCCTCGAGTGTGTACATAGGAAAGACCACGTAGAAAACCACTTTGTGTTCCAAAGTGGGTGCACCAGAAACAGAAAAGTTTGTACCAACCCGAAGAGAGGCCACAGTTTTACACCCGTGGAAAGGTCAGAACGGAATAGAAACAGAAACAGAATGTTATGCCAGAGGTTTTCAGTAATCACATCATATCATATCAGAGTACAAAACATCTTCAGAACAGAACAGAATCAGATCATAAAAACATAATTTATGCACAAAATTACATATTTGCTCTCTTTTGCACAGTTCAGAAAGTAGAATGTCAAAAATAAGCTCATGTCTACACCAGTCATGCCAGAAAAATGCTTTATTCTTAAATAGTGGTAGTTCAAATTTCTTTTCTTGGCAAAATATGCATACTTCTCAAAAATAAACCCCAACCCATTTTGTTTTTATGTAAAATCTAACATATAAACCCCGCTTACCTAGACTTCTTAGGTTTTTCAGAATTTTTCTCAAGAATGCCGAACAATTAACAACTGTCACCTATAAGATAATCGAATAATTCCCGTAAATTTCCGATCAACCACGTATTTCGATATTTAAATCTAAAAGACTACAAGAACTTATTTTAAATCCACAAAACCTAAAATTATCATAATCCCTAAAATATCATCATTTTCTAAAACCTTCAATATCCACTTAATTTAACTCCGACTATGATATAAAAATCTAATCTATTTACTATCAAAATCAAATTATAAAATTTAATACTAAATAATATAATTATAAAAAAATATTTTAAATTATACATCAAAAATTTAATAAACTAGATCATAATAAAAACAATACAACATTATTGTTTACTTACCTTTGAAAGAAACAATTTAAATCAATTATAAAAATTTCTGTATTTAAGAGTTTTTAGAAAATTATAAAATAAAAATGATGCTCACTTTTACATATTAAAAGTTAAGACTGACTAACATGACTTGTAATTAAAAGGGTAGCATTGTAATTATAACTCAAAATATTTACTACCCTACGTAAGTTTACGAGGACCATTTGAATACTTAGGCTAGAACACAAGGTGGCATCGTTGAGAATAACGGAGGACTTACCGAGAGATGGGGAGCATGATGGCGGCAATCTGGGCAGTTGTCTACAGTGGTGAGGACGGTGGCAAGACACTGGTTAGAGAGAGAGTGATGAGCGAGAAAGAGGAACCTCACGTAGAAAAAGAGAAAGAGAAAGAGATGGAGAGGAGAATGGGTGTGTTCTGTGAAAGCTTACCGAGAGGAAAGCAACAAACTTGGATGGAGTGTAGCGCCCGACGAAGCTCTCAGTGAGGTGGCGATGTCATGGAGGAGGTTGGCAGCGTAGGGTGGCAGGTTGGTTGCACATGATGGGGAAAACTACTTCCTCTGTTTCGGGGGTAAAAAACAGAGTATTCGTGGGTGTTTTTCCTTCAACGGCTGGGCAACGGTGGTTGGCTTTCCATGGTGGTGAGGACGGGCTGGAGGGTGGTGCACTGTTTGCAAGAAGGAGTTGCTGGCTACAACTTCGTGTGGTAGGGCAGTGACGTCATGGAAAATACCGTGCTGCGTTACAGGCTTGGCTCGTTTGTGGCAGTGATTAGGGGTGCTACACGGCTACGCTGAGGGGGAGGGCTCGCAGTGATGAGGAGAAGTGGGCTACAGAAGGGAAGAGGTTGGGTAGTGGGGGTGGTTCACGGTGGCAGCTCAAGGCTGGCGGTTGGATGTGAACATGCTGATGGCAATGAACGAGAGGGAGTTAAAGTGGTGTGAAGGCGCAATAAGGCAGGTTGTGGCAGCCCTATTTGAGAGTTTCTTCATGCAACGGGCAAAAAGAAAAGAAGCCCTAGGCGACAGTGCGTGAAAGCGTATAAAGTGGATTTATATATGTGATGGAAACCCTAAGGAAACACCAAGATGAAGAAACATGCAAGCCTCGGACGTGAGGAATATAGGGGAGAAAATAGATGGAAAAAAAAACTTGCGTGAACTGTGAAGTTAACGTGTGAAAATAGGTTATTGAAACAGAACAAAAACAAATCCCCGAAGCTGAGGGAATAGAGGCGTACGTGCATGGGAGTGCAATCGTGCTTTGCGGCGAAAAAAAATTACTAACTCAGTTGGTTTTAATGGTTTAAAGACACGGGTGTGGGCTTGGGTCTTGGTCTTTTTCTTGAGTCATTGATCACGACTCAATTTCAAAAAATAATTCCACTAGTCCAAAAATATATATAAAAAAAATGGGGATTGACTCGGTCCGAGTGTTACATAGCTGGTATAGAAGAAATCAATGGCTATTTTAATACAACAAGCTCTCTCTAGAGGAAATATTCAACCGGGTTTTGAGGTAGCAAAGGATAGATCTCGGGGTAGCATGAGTACTAGATTTAAATGGCAGCTTCATCCAAAATGTGCTTTTAAACTTAATATTGATGGAGCCATTTTTCATAAACAATGATATGTTGGAATTGGTGTAGTACTTACGGACTATGCAAGGGAGGTCATCATGACAGCAACAAAAATAGAGGTAGCAGTTCGAGAATCTTTTGATATAGAATTGTTGGCTATCTTTAGAGGTTCACAATTATGTATACCACTTGGATTACAGCATTTGATCATTGAAAGTGATTCTCTCTTAGTGGTGCAAGAAGTTCAAGACTTACAACAATCTGATTCATTTTTGGGAAATTTGGTTTTAGATGTACGATAGACGATGCAAAGATTTCAGAATTGCACAATAGAGCATGTTTATAGATTTTCAAATGGTGCAACTCACACACTTGCTAGATATGCAAGATATGTTGATGATTTAATGGTTTGGTGGAGTTTGTTCCCCCTTGTATTCAACAAGTCATTTGGACTGAAAAGTCTATGTAATTTTTCAGTTTATGATGAAATGAAATTATGTCTTTCCTATAAATATATATATATATATATATATATACACACATACTTGGTGTAATAAAAGGGGGGGATCTGGTACTATTTCTGAAAGATTGGATAGGTTTGTTTGAAACCTATCATGGTGCCAGTTGTAAGAAAGGGCCTCTGTGATGCATGGCTCTGTAGCCTACTCAGACCATCTACCTCTCTGGCTAGAGTTAGAAGGTGTTTCAAAAAGGAGGGGTTGGAATAAGCCCTTCAAATTTGAGGTTATGTGGCTTGGTGAGGATGACTGCTCTAAGATTGTGATTGATACATGGAGGATGGATAACTCTCAATGTTGTCTGTAAGGGGTGATGGATAGAATATCTGGCTGTGGTTCAAAGTAATTCCAGTGGAATAAGGCAAAATATGGTAAAGTCCATGTGTTACAAGAGGCAAAGAAAAGGCTCAACTTTGAACAGAAATGGGATCCAATGGGGCGAGATAAGGAAGGGGTTTCTTCAGCTTATGAGGAAGTTCAAAAGTGGTTGGAGAGGGAGGAGGTTATGTAGAGGCAGAGGTCAAGAGCCTTGTTGTTAGCTGAGGGGGATCAAAATACAAAATTCTTCCATGCAAAAGCTTCCCAAAGGGAAAAACAAAAGAAAAAAAAGGAATAGTATTTTGAAGTTGCAAGATGATAATGGAACTTGGCATGAGGGGGAGCAGTGTGATAAGCTTATCATTAACTTTTTTCTTCTCTTTTTATAGCTGCAGGCACTCATGATGAAGCTTATATTCTGGACAAAATGGATAGGAGGGTCTCTGACTCATTGAATAAGGAGCTCACCAAGCCTTATACTAAAGAAGAAGTAGGGAAGGCTTTGAAGCAAATGCATCTCACGAAAACTTCTGGCCTGACATTGGTAAATTAGTTACCTCTGCTGTATTAAAAGCTCTCAATACTTGTGATATCCCTCAAGCTATTAACCACACTTTCATTACTCTAGTTCCAAAGAAAAAGAGTCATTTGAAAGTTAATGACTTTATGCTAATTAGTCTCTGTAATGTGGTGTATAAGTTAATTTCTAAAGCTATAGCAATAGAGTCAAAACAGTCTTGCCTTCTGTTATATTAGATTCTCAGTGTACTTTTGTGCCTAGAAGGTTAATAACTGATAATGTCTTGGTGGCATATGAGGTGCTTCATTATTTGAGGAAGAAAAAGGTTGGAAAGAAAGGCTTTATGTCCATAAAGCATGATATGAGTAAAGTATATGATAGGGTGGAATGTGACTTTCTTGAGTCTGTGTGAGAAGACTGAGGTTTCATTCAAAGGTGGTCCAGCTTTTGATGAGGTGTGTGAAAAGTGCTTCTTTCTCAGTTCTTATCAATGACACTCCTACTTGTCATATTGTGCCCACAAAGGGTTTGAGACAAGGGGATCCCCTCTCACCATATTTGTTTCTAATGTGTACTGAGGATCTAGTAAGTTTGTTGAAGGATGCTGCAGTTTCACAAGCTGTAACAGGTATACAAATCTGTTGAGGGGCTCCAAGATTAAATCACTTGCTCTTTGTAGATGATAGTGTTATATTTTGTGCAACTGATGTGGATACTATTAGAAGATTACAAGTGTTGTTGAAACAATATGAAGATGCTTCAAGACAACAAATAAATAAGGAGAAAACTTCTATGGTATTTAGCAGAAATGTCAGTGAGGTCAAATAGAAGGAAATCATGGACTTTTGGGGTACTACCCAAGTAGATCAATATGAGAGATACTTGGGTCTCCCTCCTATGGTTGGAAAGTCAAAAAATCATGCTTTTGCTGATATCGAGCACAAAGCATGGTTGAAATTACAAAGTTGGAAAAAATCTATGTTTTCTCAAGAAGGGAGGGAAATTCTGATAAAGGCTACTAGCTTTGGCTATACAATCATATGCTATGAGTTGCTTTAAACTCCCTAGTAAGCTATGTACTGATTTTGAGAATGATGACCAGATTTTAGTGGGGTAAAAAGTAAGAGGAGAGGAAAGTCCATTAGGTTAGCTCGACTAAAATGTGTGATTCTAAGTATTATGGAGGATTAGGGTTCAAGGAGTTGGGGAATTTTAATATGGCATTGTTGGCAAAGCAAGGATGGAGGTTGTTGCAAGATAAGGACAATCTTTTTCATAAAGTCTATAATGCCAAATACTTCCCTAAAGGAAATCTGTTGGATGCTACTCTTGGTATGAATCCTTTTTATGCTTGAAACGGGATTTGGGAAGCAAAAAATTTTTTACTTAAAGGGGGCAGAAGGAGTGTTGGAGATGGCTGTTCTATACATATTCTAAGGGATTCATGGATTCTTGGGATTCAAAGGCTGGAAGATGAGTCGGCTAGGGGAAGTCTGCAGCGCAGTGGGGAGTTGGCATCACTGGATGGAAATGTGGCTAGTTTGACTGATAGCAGCACTAAATGGTGGAATGTAGATAAGGTAAGAACTCTCTTCAATCCAAAAATTGCAGAGGACATCTTGAAGCTGCATCCAAGTTCTTCCAATGCAACTGATAAATGGATATCAAAGCATGAGAAAAGTGGTATCTTTAGTGTGAGGAGTGCTTATAGATTCTTTAAGACATGCTCTGATCCTAATAGGGGTGAAACCTTGACTGTGGCCAATTAGAAATCATTTTGGACTACTCTTTGGAAATTGGAAGTTCCCCATAAGGTCAAAATCTTTGCTTGGAGAGCTTGTAAGGAGGGTTTCTGATTAGTAAGAAGATCAATGTGGATGGCTAGTATTGTTTCTGTAAAAACTAGTTGGAAGATTTACCCCATGGTTTGCTTTTTTGTCCTTTCATTTATGATTATTGGGTGAAGAAGTTTCCTACCTTACAACATGTTGATCATCACAGGACTTTTATGCATGTGGCAATGGATATTAAAGAATATGGCTCCTCTGAAGACTTTGTAGAATTTGTGTTAATGGCATGAGGCTTCTAGTTTAGGCGAAACAAGATGGTGCATGACTAGATTTACTTACCTCCCCAACAAGTAATTGGTTTTGCTCTCTTACAGAAGTATAAAACTGAGCCAAAGTTGCAGATACAGAGGTGATACCAAAAAGTGGTTCATAAGTGGTCTCCCCCACCAATTGGTTTCTTAGAACTAAATGTAGATGGGGCATTGTTCTTTGATCAGAAGAAAGCAGGTGTAGGGACTATCTTAAGAGATTCTAGTGGGGAAGTGTTAATGGTAGTCAATAAAGTAGAAGGTGAGGTATGTGAACCAGAAAGCATAGAGGAATTGGCAATGTTCAGAGGTTTACAACTTTGTGTGAACATGGGAATTGATAACCTCATCCTCGAAAGTGATTGCTTGTTGATGATTGAAGAGGTTAATAGTGGAACTGAGTCTTTAACTCCTGAAAGAACACTGGTGTAGGAAGTTAGAAGGCTAATGCAAGGCTTTAAGGAATGCAAGCTACAACATGCCAATAGATTAGAAAATGAAGCTGCACATCGACTTGCAAGACATGCACGGAGTGCTATTGACATGCAAATTTGGTGGCAGCTTGCATCTTCTTTTGTTGAAAATGCTTCTTGGAGTGATAAACAGTTTTTGTAATCTATTTATGGTTTGTTTCCACTATGAAATGAAGTTGTTTTCCTATAACAAAAAAGTGTCGCTTATGTCCACACGAGCACGAAGAGAAAGCCACAAGTAGGGGCGTAACTGGTCCGGTTTGATCCTGTTTTGGACAAATTTTGGGACCTACGGTATATACCGATTTTGCATTTTCAAGAACTAATACTGCACTAGTTAGCCTCTTAATCCGGTATTTCCAGTTTTACCTGTTTCGATACGATTCGTTCTGGTTTGGTCCAATTTTTAATATATATTAAATCTCTAATCTCTTATATATATATATATATTAATATATATAAATATTAGTAATACACTAATACTATTAGCATATAGTAATACTATTTGTATAATACTATTACTATATGTTAGTGATAATATAGTAATTAATATACTAATATATATTAGTATTACTAATATATTTATCAAAATGAATATGTTAAGAATTATTAAGTTATAAAATGTAATTAATATATATTTTATATTTAAAACATATAATCAAATAAACAATTCTGCTACAAGTACCCGCTGTTGGGTACCTATTGCAGAATCAGCTGGCGACGTCAGCCTTTATATTATTAAAAAAAAAGTACAACTCTGTGTCACTTTAAACGAAGAACTTTGTGTCACTCTCTTACTCTAAGGTCTTCGGCAAAATATGTAGAAACAAGAAAAACCCTCCTCCATGGTCGAGGCTAAAAAGTACATCCTCATCGCAGGTGGGAGCTTGATCTCAAACTTCAAGATCCTCTTCCCCATCCTCAAAACTAGAAGAACCGCTGTTTTAGTATATGGGTTCGTGTTTGCTTTTATTGCTTTCACTGTTTTTTTAGCCTTCAATCCCTTGTCCAACTCTGCCTCTCCTTGATTCATCAACATTTTCAGTGGTAGTAGTACCAATAGTAGTACGGGTTCAACAAGTGACTCTTACAGATCTCAATTCTCTTCTATTTTCTCAAACTTCTTCCCTGACAATTCATCCGCACAACAACAAGTTGATAACTTTTCTTCTCCTCCACAACTCATAACTCATCCCTGATATTTTGCATCTCAGAACTTGTCTTCATCGTCTTCATTCCTTGGCCAAATGCTCAGATAGCTCATGCATTTTAGCTCGGTTGCTACAATAAAAGATATTCTCATTGAAAAATTTTAGGTAACATACCAGAAGAAGAAATTCTATCTTTACAAATAAAAAAATAAATTTTTCTTTTCATCTTCCGCTTTCTCGGCAGCCAAACAGGACATCAAAATCAATGCTATCACAACTAGAGCCTCAAGATTAAAAGACTAGCCATAACTCAATGAATTAATTTTCTTAAAGAAAGAAAAAAAAAATCTTCGTACAGATTAAGGGCTTCTAAAATTCATCAAATCTAAAAAAAACCATATGCAGATGCCAGCTACACATACATATCAAATAACCAAAACCGTAATATATATCATAGATAACATATCGAATAAGTACAAACATATTTTACCAAAAAAATAAGGAAAGACATCGTTGTCACATAATTTTGAGATTCAGATAAAAAAATAGTCTGATAAAGAACAAAAGCAGGAGAGAGAGAGACAGAGAGCTGTTGATCTGTGAAAAGAGAAAGTCAAAGAGAGATTTGTTTTGCGAAGAATTTAGTAGGGGATGGGAAGGATTTCGTGGGCGAGAAGTAGAGAGGTCGCATGCTTTTGACGAAGGGGAGGATGAGATTTCACAAGTTGAAACGAGAAGTGTTTGCACGAAGGGGAGGCTTGGATTTCACAAGTTGAAACGTAGCATTTGTTCTGGCATCCACGTGGAGGCCCGTGTACGCGAGGGGTACCCCTCCCGTGTGCAAATAGCTTTTTTCTCAAATAAATGTTCATGTTTAAGATTAAAATTTTATATTATAAATTATAATATAATATTATTTCATATATAATTATAATCTATAAAAATTATATATAATATAAAAATTATTATATATAATATTAAAAATTAATTAAAAATATATAAATATATAAACCGATTTGGTCCGATTTCATTTCGTCGGAGACTAGTTCTTTCATTTTAAAAATTAATCATAATTGATTTAGTCTCATTTTAAAAAACATAAAACTGAGACTAAATCAATTATGATTAATTTTTAAAATGAAAGAACTAATCTCCGACGGAATCGTTCCAAAACTGGACCGCATTAACTGATTCGATCCGATTCGAATCGATTTTCCGATTGTCTGATTTATTTTTACCTAGCCACAAGTGCCTTAAGAACTCGGTCCCAAGAGATGGAGGGAGAGATGCGGTATAGTGATTGAGAAAGAGAGCTTAGAGAAACGAGAGAGAGAGAGAGAGAGAGAGAGAGAGAGAGAGAGATGGGTTTGGAGTCGGTAGGAGATCTAGCCCTCCATGTTATTCTGACCAAGTTAGGCCCTAAAGAGACGGCCACAGCTGCGTGCGTCAACAAGAAGCTTAGGTCGTTGGCGTCCGAGGATTCCCTCTGGTTCAAGTTCTGCTCTCAAGATCTCCATCTCAATCACCCTCTTGACCCTCTCGGAAACTCTACCCCGTCTTTTAAGGTTCTTTTTTTCCCTTTCTCCCTTATCCGTGGTTTGTTCATTCCTAGCTACTCTCTTGTTTAATGGTTGTGCGTATTCTTTTTTTTTTTTTGGCTTTAAATTATAATTTATAGTTAGTGGAGCAGCCTTTGGGGGGGGGGGGGGGGGGGGGGGGGTGGTGGAGGGGTTGGGGTGTGTATGGGGTTAGTGTGAATTGTTGATTCCATCTTATGTTTTCTATGAGGGTTATTGAATTACGAAACATCGTGTCCAACTTCCGCAGTCGGAAAATTATGTAAAATTTATTAGGATATTTATATATATGCTCAAAGTTCTGCTTGAGGTCTCGGAAAAAGACGATTCTTAGCCCAATTTCAACACCGAAGTACCAGAGCATTAGACGTATAGCCTGCTTACTAACCGAAAAAAAAAAAAAAAAAAAAAAAAAAAAAAAAAAAAAAAAAAAAAAAAAAAAAAAAAACGACGGCAAGGGAAATGTTTTGAATTCCCTCATTTGATTTTATTGATTACCCAATTGACAGCAAAACTATTAGATTTCATTTTCATCTAGAGGGGTCTTGGGGTTTTTCTTTACTCGTTCGACGTGAGAGATGGTTTGGTGGACCTTAGTGGTTAACTCTGTACCTTCCTTTTCAGGAGTCGTTTGGATTGAGAAACACTCTCAACCTATCTCATCTCATCTCAGCATTTCAATTTTTCCAAATTCTCATACAAAATATAATAAACATATTCAATCTTTTCAAATCCCAAAATAATAATAATATTAAAAAATAATATTCTAACAATATTTTATTCAACTTTCGTCTAAAACCATTTCATCTCATCTCATCTCACTATCCAAACAGCTCCTCAGTGTGAAAAATTGCAGATTACTGAAATGCATATATGGAAAAACTCGTTGACATGACTGCCTAGGTCAAATTCTAAGGGTTCTATGCTAGAGGTTTACTATCATGTATTGCTCACTCCGTGTCTTGAGCTAAACAGGTATGCTAGTAGACGACCCCATTAGTAGAGTCAATTTCAGGGGGGTCGTTCAAAGAGTTTTTAGTTCCTGTCATAAGAAATAGCTTATGCTCGACTCAAGTTTTTGGCTTTCTAATATTCATGAGGAGCACGAGTGCTCAAGCACTTAATTGGATATAATGGAAGCCTCTGCTCCCACCTGGTCCTAAGAGAAAAGATTATCATTTCCATTTTTGGGTTACATACAGTTACTTTTGTATGTCCCGGTCTGATCGTTCTCCTCCTATTGATATCAGGTAGTAGGACCTGGGCTTGAATCCCAGCAGCCACACATATTTTGTAAATAAATAATTTTTTCTTCTCAAACTTTTGTATGTCCCGGTGCAGTGAACTCCTTTTTGCTCGTTGAAATTTTATTGCTGGTATCAATTTTTGTTCGTAAGAACATACGTTCAGGTTGCAAGGGAAAAACAGTTAATTTAATGTTCTATTGGGTTGTGCTATATCGTAAAATGATTTCAACTGAGTATTTTTCTGGAATGACCTCTACTCTCTCTGTCCCCAGGTGTCTTATCAATTATGGCGGGAAGCTTTCAGCATGTATCCTTGGCTCCTGGTCATGAGAGTTAATAGATGTTGGGGCAGACTTAAGAACTGGTTGGACATTAATTTTCCAGAAGCAAAAGCTACACTATGCAAGGGTGTATCAGAAGCTGATATTCAAGAGTCGGAGAGAATCCTGAAAGTGAAACTGCCTCTACCCACAAGGATCCTCTACCGTTTTTGTGATGGTCAAGAATCTTGTCTCAAACAATCTTTAGTAAGTTCACATGGAAGCTCATTGGGCCTCATAGGTGGCTATTCTTTTTATCAACACTTTGTAAATGTGTATTTGTTACCTTTAACTGAGGTGATTTTAAAAACAAAGGCAATTGTACGTCGTCCTGCTTTCTCCAGCAGATCAAAGTATATTGTTGTGGCTGCTTCTTCCACATATGTTGAAAAGTTCTTTTTCCTGAACTGTACCACTGGTCAACTCTATGTTGGTACTGCAAATCTTCCAACTCATGGAGAAATGATTCCATGTGTACCAAATGCATTAATAAGTTCAGTGCACGATTTCAATGGTGATCAACAGCAGGATGCAATGCTGCTATGGTTAGAAGAACATGTACGTCGCTTAGAAAATGGAGTAATTAAACTCCGTGAGGAAGGTGGTTTCAAAAGTATTAATCTGTTTCCAGAGGACTCTCCACTCTGTTCCACTGCTATAACCAATGGAGTTAAAGTAAGTCAAAAGATAAGCTTGCATATTTTAGCTTTCCACGTGTTTGTTTTGCCATTGTGAGAAAAACCATAGTGGCGCATGACACATCCTACATAGATGAATGATGAAATTTGACTTTGTTATATAGGCCCTGGTACTGACATTCATGTTCTCTAGGCTGCACTTTAGTCATGGAAAACAAAGCTGTAATTTGGAAACCTTCTTTATTGCCCTGCTGCATAAGGGAGTTGGTGTCTATGCTGTATGATCAGATGGCTTGATAGGCTACAGACTGTTATTACTTTTTAATTTTTCTTTTAAACGTTAGGATTCCTTGGCTGGAAGTGAATTTCAGGCAAGTTGAGAGCTATATCTACTAGTCGACAGATAACATGATTTTTTTGGTTTGTTCTGGTTTCTATGTTTTTGCATGGAAACTAAAACAAATGATTAAATGAAAATATATTTTGACAGTTGAAATATAGTTTTTGTGTTTAAAAGATGTTTGGATTTTCAAGAGGATCAGCCATAAAGGTTCATATTGCTGGACATTTTGAAGAGCTGCTCTTGGAACCTTTTGAATGGAGGCCTAGATTATTAGATGGTCTATCTTTTAAGGCCATTGATCAGACTAGTATGGTTTGGTTGGAGAGGCCCTTTGAAGAGGAAGAGGTACAACAGGTAGTCAGGTAAATCAATAAAGACAAAGCTCTAGCCCCTAATGGTTTTACTATGGCTTTTTTTCAGACTTGTTGGGAGGTGGTGAACGAGGATGTCATGCAGGTTTTTCATGAATTTTTTACTTTTGGGAAATTTGAGAAGAGTTTAAATTCTACATTTATTGCACTTATCCCTAAAAAGGCTGTTACAATAGAGGTGCAAGATTTCCAGCCTATTAGTCATGTGGGCAGTATGTACAAGATAATCTCAAAAGTCCTTGCTAATAGGATGAGTACAATTATGGATAAAATCATCTCTAAGTCTCAAAATGCATTTATTAGGGGTAGACAAATATTGGTCTCGGTCCTTATCGCTAATGAATGTTTGGATAGCAGGATCAAGTCAGGAGTTCTAGGTATTTTATGCAACTTAGACATGGAGAAGGCCTATGATCACGTTAATTGGGAATTCCTTTTTTATTTGTTGAGGAGATGTGGTTTTGGGGAGAGATGGAGGGTGTGGATGAGGCATTGTGTGTCAACGGTTTGCTTCTCAATTTTGGTAAATGGTGATCCCATGGGTTTCTTGAACAGTTTGTGGTGGTTGCTACAAGGCGATCCACTATCACCCCTCCTATTTGTTATTTTCATGGAGGCTCTAAGTAGAATGTTGTCGGCTTTAGTGGAGGGTGGCTTTTTCTCATGTTATTGGTTCTACCACTATTTCGCATCTTTGTTTGCAAATGACACACTGTTATTTTGTGAGGCAAATCCAAGTTATATTCTATCTTTAAAGGCTATTTTGCTTTGTTTTGAAGCAGTCTCCGGGTTAAAGATAAATCTCTCTAAAATGGAGATGGTTGCTGTTGGTAATGCATGCAATGTCAAGGGGCTGGCTAACATATTGGGCTGTGTGGTCTCTTCGCTGCCTAAGAAGTACCTTGGCTTTCCGTTGGGAGCATCATCCACAACCAAGACCATTTGGGATAAGGTGCTAGAGAAAATAGAGCGTAGGCTTGCTGGGTGGAAAATTTTGTATTTTCTAAAGGGCGTCGGATTACACTAATAAGAGTACCCTCTTAAACCTTCCCACATATTTCTTGTCATTATTTCCTCTTCCTGCTAGTGTTGCCTCTCGGATTGAGAAGCTTCAATGAGATTTCTATAGAGTGGACTTGGCGATGAGTTTAAGTTTCATTTAGTTGGGTGGGATAAAGTGTGCTCTCCCTTGAGGGGTGGTGGATTGGGGGTTTGCAATGTGAGGACCTTCAATAAGGCTCTTCTTGGGTAATGATTGTGGAGATATAAATATGAGAAGGAAGTATTATGGAAGGTGGTGATTGATACTGAGTATGGGAGTATGGGGGGGTTGGTGCTCTAATGAAGTTAGGGGGGCATATGGAGTGAGGTTATGGAAGCATATCTGGAAAGGTTGGTGGTCTTTCTTTGGCAACACTAGGCTGTGTATGGGGGATGGCAATAGAATCAGTTTTTGGCATGATAGTTGGGTTGGAGATATGGCTCTTAAGGATGTCTATCCTTCTATTTTCATAATTGCACGGGAACAAGATGCTTTGGTGGCTGACTTGCGGGAAATGACTAATGGTTCGCAGCAATGGAATGTTAGCTGATTGGGAAATAGGGGGAGGATCACACTTATCAATAGCACTCTACCCACATATTTCTTGTCTTTATTCCCCCTTCCGGCAAGCATTGCATCTAGAATTGAGAAACTCCAACTTGATTTTCTGTGGAGTGGACTAGGTGATGAGTTTAAATTTCATTTAGTTGGATGGGATAAAGTGTGTACCACTTTGGAAGCTGGTGGGTTGGCGGTCTGTAATGTTAGGTTCTTTAAAAAGGCTCTATTAAGGAAATGGTTGTGGCGTTATAATCATGAGAGGGAAGCCTTATGGAAATGGGTGATTGATGCGAAGCATGGGAGTGCAAGGGGGTGCTGATGTTCTAATGAGGGGAGGGGGGCTTATGGTGATGGGTTGTGGAAGAGGCAAGGGTGGGGGGGGCTTTCTCAAGTAATACTAGGCTGTGTTTGGGGGAGGGCAGCAGAATCAGCTTTTGGAATGATGTATGGATGGGAGATACGGCTCTTAAGGATGCTTATCCTAATATTTTCAGAATTGCAAGAGACAAGGAAGTTATGGTGGCTGATGTGAGAGCAGTTAGACATGGTTCACAGGAGTGGAACATCAATCTCACTAGGGAGGCACAAGATTGAGAATTGAGTGTTCTGGTGGATTTTTTCAGCTTCCTGTATAACATCACTGTTGCAGTTCTAGCTGAAGAAATGATGGAATGGAGGCCTTCTAAGAAAAGTAAATTCTCGGTATGCTCGTTCTATGATGTACTTACAGCTCAAGCTAGGTCCAATTTTCCTTGGAAGAACATATGGAGGAGTAAAGCACCTTCCAAGGCTGCGTTTTTTGTTTGGGCAGCAGCTTTAGGGAAGATACTAACCATGGATAACCTAAGAAGGCATGGACTTATAATTACAGACTAGTGCTGTATTTGCAGAAATAGTGGGGAAACGGTAGATCATTTACTCTTACATTGTGATTTTGCAAGGGACATATGGAATTATTTCTTCAGCAGATTGGGATTAGCATGGGTAATGCCGGGAAGGGTGGTGGAACTACTAGCTAGCTGGAGAGGGATCATAGGGACACCCCAGATTGCAGCTGTGTGGAAGATTGCTCCTATTTGTATTTTCTGGTGCATTTGGAGTGAAAGAAATGATAGATTTTTTGAGGATCATGAACGCTCCTCGGAGGAATTTAGGAGTTTTTATTGGAAGACTTTATTTACGTGGGCCGTTGCTTTAGAGTTAAATGGTCTCAGCTTCCATGATTTTTTTTGTAACAATTTAATTTGGTGTACTCATATGTATACCTCCGGTGTACTTGGACTATGCCTATCTATATCAATACAATTACTTCTTACTTATAAAAAAAATTGAATTATGCTTACACTTACTGAAGTTAAGATTCCTGTAACTATTTTTCACGTATGCATTGTATCTTGTACTATAGGGAGGCCTCGTTATTGTTGAGTATTAACTTTTGTATCTGGCAACAGTTATGGTTTATGAGGGTGTCTTTTCTCTTTCTTCTAATATTTTCATTGTCATAATATAGTCATTTTTAAAGCATCTTGTGACAAGAATGTGTTGGCTTGGGTAGAATGTAGTAGCAGTTATGGTGTGATTGGTGTTGCTAATCACATTAGAGTACAACTACTGTTGTCTTCCCTTTTGTTTTATGGAAACTAATAACAGATGATTATTTTTTTAAGGTACGTGCTTCTGCTGTGTTTGTCCCGGAGTCTGCTGATCTTCACAACGAGAATGAGATGTATACATTTTCTTATTCAATCCGCATGTCCCTTCTGCCTGAAGGATGCGTCATTCATGGAATATGCTTCAGTTCATGTCAACTGCATCGAAGGCACTGGATCATCCGTGCTAATGAAAGTGTGGTATCTGACGTGAATGGTGAAGCTGTAATAGGAGAGGTAGAATTTCATACAATAAATTATCTTGTATAAGTCCCCATGCTATTTAGTGTAAACTTGGTCTGAATGGAAAATCATAATTCCTTTTCTCAACGAATCCAATAGCACTCAGTTTCTCCATCTTTTTATGAATTTTGTTAAGAAAGAATTTTGGGCACCAATGTGAATTTATGATATGCACAAGCTTAGCATGAACTTCAAGCAAGATTTTCGCTGTATATAAGTTGAATTTTGCATAAACAACATCAAGAATATAATGCTCATGAAAAAGGCATGTGTTGGTGATTGATTGTCTTGAAAAGTTGTAAAATAATCTATTGACCATCTGTTGCTTCATTGTGAGTCAGCTACTGCTTTATGGTCTTCTCTTTTTTCTGTATTTGGAGTGGGTCATGCCTTCAGGAGCCTCGAGGAGTAGTGAATTTCTTGGGCGTGCTTGTAAAGGCAGTTTAGTAGCTATCATTGTGAAATTTTATAGATGTTGGTTCCATCTTGTTTGATCATGTGTATTTTGAGAAAAAGAAATGACCCAAGCTTTAAAGACTCAGATTGTAGTAGGAGAGCTTAGGGCTCTTATCTTAGGGCTTTTGTTCTGATTTTTCCTTTTTCCTATTTGCGTGTCTATTGTATTCTTCATGTGTACTTGGTTTGCACCTCTTTTTAAGTTTCAATGAGATCTATCTTGCGTATCATCTTAAAAGAAGAATAATATCTTAATACAATATCCAAGTCTGCATAGAGTTTGTGATTTTCTAGGCCTGAAATACAATTTGGGACAAAGGAGGTAGAAATTGAGCTTTAAGCTTTGGTAGATTAATAGGTAGAAGTGTATCTCTCTCTCTTTCTCTTCTTGCTGTCAACTCTTTCTGATGCAAAGGTCCTTTCAAATTTAATCTCTGAAGGTGTTGCCTTCTGACAGACATTCATACAGCATTTACCCATGAAAATGCTTAGTCAAGTGACTAGCCTTTTTTCTTTTGGCTGGATTTGACCTTACGATAGCCAATTAAATTATGAGTCGTGAGTTTATTGCAGTGAGTAATGTTAGATATAGTCCTAGAATGCGCAAGCCTCATGCAGGCCATTTGAAAAAATGGGCTTTTTCATGTGGGTCCCAGGTGTGCACCACTTTTTTTCGAAGGGAATGCGTGGGGCTTGGACCCCCTAGAACTGCACAACTCATTTTCCTATTGCATTTGCATTTGCATGGTAGTTAAACCTATCTTGCATCCGGTCTTTGATTTTGCATCCCCCCCATATTATATAAATGTCTCCTAAGACGTGAGATTTAATGGTGTGCCTTGCCTGTAAGTGATGAAATTGAAACTTCGATAATAGAGGGTAGGAAACTCTTGAGCAGTGCTCCTGGGACAAGGTTAAGCTAGTGGGGCTGGTTGAATTGATTTTCTAATTGGCAAAGATAGGAACATAGATCTAATCTGGTCTTCTTGGAGGTGATGACTTGCCGAAAACATACGAAAACTTCTTATCCAAGGGAGTACTTGAATCACAAAGCTTAACTCTCCTATTTCTTTAATGGACCAGAATATATCATATTCTCCAGTCTGGGGTCAAAATTTGATGATATTTTAAAAAAAAAATTATTTTAGTGATAACAATCCATCACTTTGAGTTGCACATCTAACATCCCAGGCTGAGGTCATGTGGAAGATGGAGTTAAATCGGGGTTGGAGGCTGAGCTGAGGGAAACCTCAGCCCAGCTCAGCAGGGACTGATTAACAGCCTCGACATGAAGTGAAGCAGAAAAATGACTAGTTGTTATGACATGACAAATATCGATCTTGCCTTCTTAGTTCTCTTAAACATCTGTGGTTGTATTGCTGTTTTATTTGATTTAGTGTCAACTATGCTCAGAAGTAGAGTACTTTCTGGGAAGTGTCTGAAATCTTATTATTGTTTTATGTCTTTGCAGTTCCCACTATTGCTACCTGGTGGGAAAGAATTTGTTTACGAGAGTTGCACGCCTCTACCAACTTCTTTGGGCTCCATAGAGGGCTCTTACACATTTGTCCCTGGCAGGTACTCCTTATACCCATCATTTATTCAAGTTATATTTCTTTGGATATGCCTTAAGTCTCCATATGAAATATGATCCCATATGCAAGTGGATAAAACCTGTTGCAGATGAAAGGAGGGTCTTCAGTACTTCCTTTGGTTGAAGAATTGCATTTGTGATAGTCAATAGAAATAGAATGACAGTGGTCATTTCCTGCCTAATAGGGGCCTAAGGGGGTGATTGCACTACTGTCCTTCTCCCCAGCTAAATAACTTTTATTAAGTTCTATTAATGATGAAAAAAGAGGAAGACATAATTCGGAGTAAATGGGGGTATACATTAGATACGCCTAGTGACAACAAGAGAATAGAATAAGAAGACTCTGGAAACTAAAACTAGAGAGACCTATTAGTGAATGTTTGTATGGAAGATTTTCTCGAAAAAATCTGAAATTATTAAGAAAATTTTTTTAAATGAATTTTATTGAGTTTTGTGAAAGTGGCATGACCTCTAGAAAATATGTATCAGTTGAGACGGTTTTTGAAATATGGTTTTATTGAAGATTTGTAAAAGTAGTGGGGCCTATTGAAAATATATTTGCGAAAAAAATTTGCTTTTTGTTTTTTGTAATTTTTTTTTTCTTTTTTGTATTGTTGTCATGGAAATCGAGGTAAATGATCAAGTGGAATTCTTTCTGAGAAAAAAAATTATAATTAAAGTTGAATGAAAAAATGTTTTAAAAACTCTCAAGAATATGGCCCATAGGTTGGCTACCATCCATTGGTAAATGCAGCAGAAAGAAAGTCTCGAGGTTTTTTGCTGTCCTTGAGGTGTCTTCGAATCTTCGGTCATTTCTCTCTCCATATGCAACACATCAAACAAACCGGGATCATTTTCCACTCACTATGTTGGCTATCAAACCACCCCTTCAAGAATGTTAATGGATCTACCCGTCTAGGCATATTCAACTTGGTCCAAAAGACTATAAACAGTTTGACATGGTGTGGTTGCAACCTAATAGTAGTGTAAAAGAGGATCCACGGATTCAACATTCCTCTTGCATATACAGCATCATTCTACTTTCATTAACATGTCTTCTATAGGATGTATGTATACAAGAGGAACACCTAATTAGAAATATAAACAAATATAAGGAAATCATGAAAATCAGCTCATGGTAAAGAAACCGAGTATTGAAGAGAGACATTTTAAACTTTCCCATCATCCACTCACTATTCTCAAAAGTTTCTATAATTTCTTTCTTTTCAAATGCACCACACCAGGCAAATAGAAACCACCTTCTATATTGCTGCAATTTGTGAGCTGCCATATAACCCTCTCCAACTTGCAATAAGATCTACTATCATTCTTGGCATTTCCCAATTTAGTCCAACTCTACCAAAAGTTTCATCCTACAAGACTTCATAATGGAGTAAATGATGGTATGCAGATTCCCCCTCTTTTTGCACATTCAACACCAGTTTGTCACAGTGATATGACATTTCCGTAGATTATCCATGGGGAGGATCTTCCCTGTGGAGGCTGTCCAAGTGAAAAAAAAACAATGAGAGCTGCTGTTGAGGGAGGAGCCTTGCTGCAACACCCCCCATCCTTCGTAAGGTCGAATGCTACTAATTTTTTAAAACACGCTTAGGAGCCAGGGATAAAAGATTCCATAATTTTAAAATAAAACAAAATCAACTTTTTTAAATACGAAATACTAAAAATTAAAGATCATCAATGGAAGCACTTGTTAAAACAATTCGATGCCTTGTGCTTAACAAAATAACTTGTTAATGAATAAAAGCATAAATCTAAAATCTTCAGAACAGTCTAGGCCTTTGGATCGACTCCCTAAGTCAAGTCCCATCATGCAGCATTATACTCACATTGACCATAACTTGGGGTGGTTAAAACATTTAAAGCATACAAAAATAAGTCGAATACTTTATAAGCAACACATCGTGCAGTAGAAATATCATAAATAACATAGGCTTCTCTTTTAAGACATTGTGCATAAAACATAAGACATTCATTATTTCACGTAGCATTTCATACATCATATCATATCCGTCATAACTGTCACATTCGTCGTTCACCCTCACACAATTACCCCCATGTGCTGGTGTTGGCAGTCGTGATGATCATGATCTCACCTGTTGGCCTCGAGTGAGATCCTGTAAACCGTTGAAAGAGATTGTTGTCATTAGGTGCATAGCCAATGAGCCACTCCTGGCGTTGTTCTCTGCCCCTTAATCTATGGTACCATAATCCGTTATCAGTTATAATTTATCTGTCATCAATTATCAATACTACGCCAATCTTTTGGTCATTCAATAACATTATTCATGCTGTCAAATTCATTCCCATTCACATACTTTCATAATTATAGGCTACGTAAAATGGGTCAATCAATGAATCGGCTCTACATATAATAATATTTTAAAAACCATGGCATTGGCAATGAAGTTTTCATTTATAAAACATGTTCATGATTTCATTTTGAAAAGATGCATTCTGAAAAGAAATGATCATATATACTTGCATACTTTAGAAAACATGTGTCATGGTCAAGTGCGTGATCATATTACTTACCTTGATCCTTTCTGCATAAAGTAACTTTGTGCAAATTTTTCACAAGAACGTCACCTGTGTACATGGGCTATGCCTATTGCTATCAATAAAAGTTTCTTGCTTACCTATAAAAAATCGTAAGCACGTCAATAGGCATATATATATAAACATGTCATCACATTAACATTATACACAATTAAGCAATAATTTCTAAAATCTTTCCTAATGAATCTATTATTTCTTTATGTTCTAGATAATTTCTATCTTCATGATTTATGGCATCTAGGCTAGCATTCTACTCCAAAAACCTGCCCAGTCATATGCTCTTAAAAATTCAAGCATGGTATCCATTCTGTCATGCAACCTGTGGCCCTCTAGCTCTTTTCTTTAACCTCTATATCGTGTTTAATCTACTCTATCATGGCATACGCATCTTTCCTATCAATCTTCAACATTCATGCCCTAGATGGTCCTATCTATACCTTGATGCCTTCATGCATAATTCAACATGTAAATTTCGTGATATGCAAGCCTAATCTATGTATGCAATTCAAGAAACATGTAGGGAGGAGAGATACCTTGAGAGAGGGAGGGAAAAGTGAGGTTTGTGGTGTCACAAGGTGGCTGCCATGGGGATAGGGTTGGCTTTCTTCAATTTGGTTTCAACTATGGTGTAGAAGGGTTGGCATTTAGCAAGAAAGGAAAAGAGGAGAGAGATCTATTTTTTCCTGATTTTAATTTTATCAATTTTAAGTTCAAATAATTTTGAATCTTATCTTATCTTGAGGCCAAACACTGAGCTAAACAGACGAATCTAATCAATTTAAAGGTTGATCTACTTGAAATATCCAAACTAATAGGCTCTTGGCATTTTGATTTCAACAACATAGACGGTCATCTGTGACTTGGGTTTAACTTGTCCAGAATAAAGTGCTCAAAGGGTAATGTTTTAACGAAAGTTCATCAGAGCAAAGCAAATGACACTACACTGTCATGTTTAGGTCAGAGTTACATGTATGCAATGGCGCATATCTTATGATTTTAGCAGGCTGATCTATATTATATGCATGTTTGCAACACACACACACACACAGACACATGTTAGAAGTCATAGGCAGCGCCAAAGCCAAACCCAAGATAATTGATGGTAAATCCTACCCAAAAGAGTGTTGTTTTTGGATTTCGTTTCCTGACCTTTTTACAGCAAAACACAAAGTAAAATAGTTGACTCTACTTTCTTTCAATATACTCAGCACACAGAAGGTGTCATTCAGTGACCACTTGCCATCTATTAGACGGCCTATGAATGTCATTTTGACTTGATGTGTGCATGTAGGTTAAAAAACCCAAAAGGTGCTCCATTTGAAGTTGAAGTAGCAAGGGTTCCCCTCCAGTTGCCAGACTACATTTTCTGATACCTGCAACTCGAGCATAATATGATTTACGTATGATGTGGTTTTTGTTAAATATTTATGAAAGCTTTTAGCTTTTCTTGGATGTTGCCTATGCGCTAGTATTGTGTTGTGCAGCTACAAACATATGAATGGTCGTTATAAGTTGCATGTCTCGTTTCTTTATCCGGAGTTGGCTCCGAATATATGAAGGATTTGTATTTTGTACTTCTTTATCCTGTGCACACTCAGTCTCAGGATTAGTCGAGATGCTGTCCCAGACATCTGATGCCAATAAATAAAAAAAATAGCTCCAAATATATGAAGGATTCGTATGCTTAGAAGATCCGCATGCTATATATCAATTCGAACGGCTTGATGTGTGATCTGGCATTCTGTGTTTGCCAACGGATTTCAACTATAATCTCAATAACCGTAGAACCAACTTTGTCAGCTATGGGATTTCGAAAACTGGCATATAAAACAGTTGATCTATTTATAAACTTCACGTAAAAAAACACACATGCTCAAATTTATACCTCGATATTGTCGAGTAACAAGATTAACTACCAACAAGGTTGAGATCTAGTTTGAACGGCCAAAGGATGATCTAATCTACTTCTAGGACAGAACCAACCTGAGTCATGTAGGAACTCCCCTGAGATTCCTTCCTCCTTGCCAAACTTTTTTTCTTCCTCACTATATGCAATTACACTTGGGCCTTGTTTGTGTAGTAAGGTACTCTTATATATTTTCTTTCTAAACATCATTAAAACACAATATCTGTCAATTTTAAATCTTCAACATTTTTATCTAATCATTACTTAATTATTATCTAAACACAAAATCCAATACAATTTTTCTGAATTTTCAAACAAAAAATAATATAATTTTTTTTTTAATTTCTAAACAAAAATAGTATTAAAAAATTTTATTTTTTAACAATTTTTTAACTTTATAATATTTTATTCAAATTTTCTCTCAACTTTTTCAAAATTCAATAAAACATCTTAATTCAAACTATTTTACTACTATTTTACTATTATTCACTGATATTTTGAGATATTTTAAGTGTGTGGAGTGCAGGAAGAGTTTTTTTCTTCTCCCTCTATTTGAATATCTCTTCCTGGAAGGAGAAAAAATCATAAGCTGAATTAGTGCTAATTCCTTGAGATCATTTTGCATACAATAAAATTTTCTTAGGAATGTAAATACGAGAGAATACCTTGTTATTCAGGAAAATAAACTCTCTCAATCTTTTGAGTTTTCACCATAAGAGGAGTAGAACTTAGCTGTACGTAAGCAATCCAGAATAACCTCATAGTCTTTTCTTTAATTTCATAGGGTTGTATGCTTGCTCATAGGGTCCAAAAGAAGGGCTAAAATCAATTGAAGATTAACTTAATCACTTGGGCCCTGTTTGTGAAACAACTCATTTATTCTTAACTCACTCAAATGCCATTCAAACATAAACACTTTTTAATTTTTAATTTTTAATTTTTAATATTTCAAATTTTTCATCTAATCATTACCTAATCATTACAATTTTTTTAAATTTCCAAACAAAAAAATTCAACTTTTTTAAATCTCAAAACAAAATTATATTAAAAAATTATATTTTAACTATATTTAATTTTATAATATTTTTATTCAACTTTTTTCTCTCTTTTCCCAAAACCCAATAAAACATATTAATTTAAATTATTTTACTATTATTCACAAATTTGTCATCTCATCTTATTCGCAAACGAGATCTTAAATTCATCACTTCTTTATGCTTACGTCCTTAAGTTATTCTTGTTATCTCTTTTCTCTCTCTATTATATTTTCTCTCCATACAGTTTCAGTTTTCGTTGTGACTTTTTCCTTATTGTTGGTAGTGATTCGTTAATGGTTTTTCCTTCATGAGGGGATTAGCGTATCACTGAAACATTAGGGTTGTATTGTTTGTGGGTTGGTTTAGATGGGGTTGTGTAATGAGGTGCTCATTGACCAGAAGCTTTTTGAGTTTAGAAAGGAGACCGCAAGGTGGTGGAGGATTATAGAAAGTAGTCGCCATGTAGTGAAATACATTTCAGTAGATTTTGAAACACTGGATTGGCTGGGTTCTATGGTGAAGGAATGTGCAGTAACACTGGGCTCTCATGAGTTTTTGAGAACTCGTAGAAAAGGAGACACTGTGTTAATAGTGAGGAAGGGACATAATCACAATGGCAGTTTCATCTCCCTCTCAGAATTTGGTCGCGATAAGAGGAGAGGTTTGATTGTGATTCCAGAAGGGAGGAAGGGGGAGGGGTGGAGGAACTTTGGAGATACTTTAATGGAGCTTTTTTCATCCTCTGTTTCGAGCACATCCCAGGCAGTTTTTGCAAAGAAGAACAGAGGAGAGGGAGGTGCTCCATTGTCGTGGGCAGGAGGTGCAAGGTCGTACAGTGAGATGCTGAAGAAGGTACTGCCTCGTGCTGTGAGAGACGTGGAGCCAGGCGCAATCAGTTATGAGGATGGGCAGAGGTATGGTGGAGAAGATAGCAGACTGTTGGGGTTAAATGAGGAAAGTGTCTTGAGGATGTTAGTTGGCTTGGAGGAGAAAGTGGGCATCGTGTTAGACGAAATCAGTTACTTAAAACGCTGCGTTAAGGGCAAGGCTGAGCTGAAGGATAATGTGGGCCGTAAGAGTGGGCCTTGTCCTACGGGTCTCGTGTTGGGCCATGGTACGGGTCAGGCCTTAGGCCCAAAGAAGGCCTGGAGGGCAGTGGCAACAGAGGTATCGAGGCAGACTTTTGGGTCCGAGATATCGGACCAAGAACTGCGTCAAGCTCCTGTGGTGCTGATAAGCATCTTACCAACAACCCTACCAGCATAGAAACTGCCGACGACCTCCGTCGACCACCCTGGTGAGCTAGTAAAGGTGCTTCGACGGGAAGATTTAGAGGAGGGGGAGATTTCGGTGGAGTCATTAGGGCAGGAGAGTTTGAGAAATGCTTTCGTGTCTTCGTCACTAGGGATGTTGGTGGAGAATGGGCATTCGGAGCCGTGCGTGGTGGTCGAAGGCTCTGAGGCTGTGCAGGTTTCGCTGGAAAGTGGGATTTCATTTCTGGGGGAGGCTGTGCAGGTGTAGTTTGAATTTCCGTTTGGTTCCACACCAATGGAGTTGAGTGTTCTTGGTGGGATAAATTCTGGGGATGGCATTCCTCTTAAAAATATGGTTTCAAGTGGTGAACCAAATAGTTTGGGTGGCTCAGAACTGCTTTTGATTCCCAATAACAGTGTTGGTGAGGAGGGGGCTCTTACTCCTCTGTGTACACTCCCTCCCAGTTCTGATTATGGGAGTGGCTCGTCGAATTGGATTTTTAAAAAGGTTGAGGAGTTACATAATATCTTTGGGGTCTCTTTTGGAGGTTATGAGGAACAATTTATGGCCATTCTTGTAGCTATTGAAGCTAGTTGTTCGAAATCGGCTACAAAACAAGACATAGAACTTAAACGTTTAACATGCTCCATCAATTATGATGTTATGGAGGGGAGTAGCGGAAGGGTTAGACCAAAAGGGAGGGGAAAGTTAAGTTTTTAATGAAGCTTAAGATTGTATCATGGAATGTACGGGGTCTCAATGATAGCAATAAACGTCTTCGTATCAAAGCTTTATTGAGGTTGTGGAAGGGTGACGTGATATGTTTGCAAGAAACAAAGTTGGGTTTTATTGATAAAAGATTTGTGCATAGTATATGGGGATGTTTGTATGTGGTTGGTCCTATTTGGCCTCTCAGGGAGCTTCAGGTGGAGTGTTATTAATGTGGGATAAAAAAGTGGTTGAGGTGATTGAGGAGTGTTTTGGTGAGTTTTCGGTTTCGGTGTTATTCAAAAATGTGAGCAATGGGTGGGATTGGGCTTTTGCAGGGTCCTATGGTCCCAACATGGATCGAGATAGGCGAAGGTTGTGAGAGGAGTTGGCGGGAATATACTCTTTATGGGATGTGCCGTGGTGTATGGGGGGTGATTTTAACATTACTCGTTTTTCTAGTGAACGATCGGGGCATCATCAACACACTCTGGCCATGGCGGAATTCTCTGAGTTCATCTTTGATCTGGACCTTATGGACCTTCCCTTGGTGGGTGGTGAGTACACATGGTCTAACGGCTGTGCTTGGTCGAAATTGGATAGATTCCTTGTCTCGCCGTTATGGGAAGCCCATTATCCAGAAGTAAGTCAGAAAAAGTTAGCTCGAGTCAGGTCAGACCATTTTCCCATTTTCCTAGATTGTGGGGGCATTCACGAGGGTCGCCGGTATTTCAAGTTTGAGAATATGTGGCTTAAAGTGAATGGGTTTGTAGAGTTGGTGAGTACTTGGTGGGCATCGTACCAGTTTAGTGGCACTCCGAGTTTCATTCTTGCGGGTAAGCTGAAAGCTCTAAAACAAGATTTGAAGAAATGGAAATTGGAAGTTTTTGGTTACACTGACAATCAAAAGTTCACTTTATTGGAGGAATTGCAGGAGTTCGAGGGTAAGGAATTATTGGGAGGGGCCTCTGAGGAGGAGTTATTGAGGAAAGCCACGGTTGTGGTAGAGTTGGAAAGGGTTTTGCTGTCAGAGGAGACATCATGGCGCCAAAAATCCAGAGCCCTTTGGTTGAAAGAGGGTGATAGGTGTACGGAGTTCGTTCACAAAGTGGCTAATTCTCATCGATGTAACAATGCGATCATAATTCTCATCGATGTAACAATGCGATCAAGTCGCTTCATTCAGGTACTCAGGTGCTAGCCTCTCCCGCTGAACTAGAAAGTCATATTGCACATTATTATGAGACTCTTCTTACTGAATCGGTAACTTGGAGGTCGAAGCTTGATGACTTATCGTTTGAGGCAATTGATCTGCAACATGTGAGTGTCTTGGAGAGACCTTTCGATGAAGATGAGATTTTCAAGGTCATCTCTGGTATGGCTAAGGACAAAGTGCCGGGTCCGGATGGTTTCTCAATGGGTTTCTTCCAAACTTGTTGGGATGTGGTGAAAGGTGATGTCTTGCGGGTGTTCAGTGAATTTTACGCTTTTCAAAAGTTTGAAAAATCACTTAACGCGACTTTTATTGCGCTTATTCCCAAGAAACAAGGGGCTTCGAGTATTAAGGATTTTCATCCAATAAGTTTGGTTAGTAGTGTCTATAAGATTATTTCAAAGGTTCTTGCTAACCGGCTTAGTCCAGTGTTGGAAAATATTATTTTCAAGCCTTAGAATGCTTTTATTCGAGGGAGACATATACTTGATTCGGTGTTCATTGCAAATGAGAGCCTAGATGCTAGATTGTGGGAGGGAAGTCCAGGTATTCTTTGCAAGCTAGACATGGAGAAGACTTATGATCACGTAAGCTGGGAATTCCTTTTGTACTTGCTTAAGAGGTGTGGTTTTGGAGATAGGTGGATTTCTTGGATGCGTCATTGTATTTCAATGGCCCGTTTTTTAGTGCTAGTTAACGGCACTCCTGCTGGTTTTTTTGATAGCTCGAGGGGTTTGCGACAGGGTGATCCGTTATCTCCTATTCTTTTTGTCATAGTTATGGAGGCGTTGAGTAGGATGGTGCAGGCTACTGTTGGTGGGGGTTTTTTATCTGGTTTTCAGGTGGGAAATAGCTCTAGTAGCCCTTGTATCATTTCACATCTCCTTTTCGCAGATGACACACTGATTTTCTGTGAAGCGGATAGGAGTCAGGTCCAACCTTTATGTGCTTTATTACTTTGTTTTGAAGTAGTGTCAGGGTTTAAGGTGAACCTTGGCAAGTCTGAGATGGTTCCGGTGGGTGTGGTTCCTAATATACGCAGTCTAGCAAGTCTTCTGGATTGCAGTATGTCCTTTTTCCCAATGACATATTTGGGCCTTCCGTTAGGTGCAACTTTCAAGAGTAGAGCAATATGGGATGGGGTGGTAGAGAAGATAGAGAAAAGGTTGGCTGGATGGAAAATGGTGTATTTATCGAAAGGGGGTCGTCTCACTCTTATCAAGAGCACCCTTACTAACCTTTCCACTTATTTTTTATCTCTCTTTCCTATGCCTGCAGAGGTGGTGAATAGGATTGAGAAACTTTTTTAAGGCTTTTTTATGGGGAGGCATAGGGGAGGAGAAGAAATTTCATTTGGTTAATTGGAAGACAATATATGCCCCAGTTGTGAATAGGGGGTTGGGTGTTTGTAATTTGAGAAATTTTAATAAAGCGTTATTGGGGAAATGGCTTTGGAGATATCATTTGGAAGGTGGATCTTTGTGGAAGGAAACTATAGATGCTAGATATGGTGTTGCTTGGGGTGGTTGGTGTTCCAAAGAAGTGAGAGGGGGCATGGAGTGGGGCTATGGAAGTTTATAAGGAAGGGGTGGACAAGCTTTGTAAATCATATTCGCTTTGTCGCAGGTGAAGGCAACCGAATCAATTTTTGGCGGGACGTGTGGTGTGGAGATCATGCATTGGAAAGGGTTTTTTTGGCTTTATATCGTATTGCAGTTAATAAGGAGGCTTTAGTAGCGGATGTGCGGTTATCTGCTCATGGTTCACATCAGTGGAATATTCTGTTTAATAGGGATATTCATGATTGGAAATTATCTATGGTTTCAGACTTTTTCAGCTTGCTACACTCCTTGGGGACTACTATGGCACCTCATGATAGCTTGAAATGGAGGTTTCAGGATCACAAGAAATGCACAGTAAATGCGTATTATAAACTCTTGATTACACAGGATCACACCCCATTCCCTTGGAAGAACATTTGGAGGTCTCGTGTGCCCTCTAGAGTTGCTTTCTTTCTTTGGAATGCCGCCCTTGGAATGATCTTGATCACAGACAATTTGAGGAAGAGAGGATGTGTGTTGGATTGGTGTTACATGTGTAAAAAGAATGGAGAATCGGTAGATCATCTTTTACTACATTGTGACGTAGCGAGGGGGTTGTGGGATGGGATTTTTCGAAGGATTGGTGTTGCTTGGGTAATGCCTATGAGCGTGGTGGATTTGATGGGTTGTTGGAGAAAATTGCAGGGCAGTCATCAAGTGGCAGCAGTTTGGAGAATGATTTCGTTGTGCATCATGTGGTGTATTTGGATGGAAAGGAATGCGCGCTGTTTTGAAGACAAGGAACGAACAATGGTGGTGTTGAAGAATTTTTTCCTACATACTTTATTGCTTTGGTTTTCCGCTATTGTATTAAATGGGGATGATATTCATGAATTCTTATCCTTAATTCATCGCTTTTAGAATATATTTAGGTGTTATATTGTATACTTCATGTGTACTTGGTACATGCCTATTTCATTCACATCAATAAAGTTTATCTCTTACTTATAAAAAAAAAAAAGTTAATCAATTGCATATTCTAGGGCTCTTTTAGATATAGAAGTCATCTTACATCATCTCATTTCATCATTATAATTTTTCTAAATTCTTACACAAAATATAATAAATAATTCTATTTTTTCAAATTCCAAAACAATAATAATATTAAAAAAATAATATTCTAATAATATTTTATTCAACTCATCTAAAATCATCTCATCTCATCTCACTATCCAAACGAGCTGTTAGTAAACAACTTACTAAATTGCTCTGGTGTTAAACTCCAAATATTCAATCTTATCAAATTAAACTTAAGGGGAGATTTTTTTTTCTTCTTAATTAAACCAAGAGTCCAAGGCCAAGTTTGGTAATGAAAATGTTGAAAAATTGAGATTTTTTTAGATTGGATTTTGGAAAAGGAGAAAAAAAAAATTAAAAACTTTTCTTTTCTAAAATGAGTGTTGTATTGAAGTTTCTGGTAGTGGGTAGATGAAGTTGAAGATCTGTTTGAATGTAATTTTGTAGGAGTATTTTTGTTTTGGAGTTTTATTGATTATTATGTTTGAGTAATGATTATGTAATTAATATTTAGATAAAAAAAGTTGAAATAGAAAAGTTTTTGAGATTTAAATATGTTTGGTTTGGTTTGGAATAAAGTTTTAAAAGTTATTTTAATAATTTTGTTAAATCAAACATGGCCCAGGAACTTTATTTAGGTTGATTATCAAATTTACTCTCTTGGTTTGCAATTTTTTGTAAACAATTCCTTACATCCATCTCCTATCAATTCACCTAAGAACGATCTTGCCACGTGATATTGGCAACCAATAAGAGAATGACATGTGGCACCTTTATTTAAAAAATAATAAAAATATAAATAATTTGAAAAAAAATGATGAGAGGAAATCCCCTCTAAACCTCCCTATGGTGACAGCCACCGATGCAATTTTTAAATTTTATGTTTTATGAGTTTTATTTATTTTTTATTTTTTATTTTGTTTTATATTTTATTAGTTTTTAAATAAAGGGGCCATGTGTTGCATTCTAATTAGTTCTCACTTATTGTCACATGGCAAGCTCGTCGTTAGATGAATTGCCAGGAGATGACTGGAAGTATCTTCTTGAAGAAACAATAGTGCTACAGACAGGCACAAGTGTATGCCTGCCTGCAAACCCTACCAACGTGGAAAAATTCCACATCATCAATTATATTTAATTAAAAAAAATGAAGAAAAGAGGGGAAAAAGCAACCGAGCGGGAACGCAGCTTAGTTCATTCAAGCTTGGAAGGAGAAAACGTAGCAGCAAACACCATTTTGTTCTCTTCCTCGATCAGATCTCTCACCATTTCGTTCTCTTCCAGTAGGACCCAACTTGCAGAAGACAACCCCTTGTCTCAGGCCAATTTAACAAGATAATTACAAGTACAATTATCTTCATATACTCCCAAAACAGGAAAAATAGTTCATTTCACGTGGCTAGTAAGAGAGGAAGAAAGGTCAACAAGCATCTATGAAAAGACAACAATACAAAAGAAAAAAAAAGGTAGAGAAACTCCTTCCATAATTTGGATTGACGAATAAGCAGTTAGATGGCGTCGCACAACTTAATCTTTCTTGCAAATCAGTTGAATACCTAGGATGGCATCGCACCTGTCCATCACATTAGGGCTAGGGTTGGTAACGGGAGTTGCACAGAGAAAGGGCAGGGGAGAGAGATCGAGCAGGGGGGAGAGAAATCAAGAAACACAAATATAAAACGCACCATTTTATTTACTCCAAAATGGTGCGTTTTCCTCCACGTAGGATGTCGTTTGCGGATAGGCACGAGTCTGTGTCTAGATTTAGAGTTTTTCTTGAAGAAATGTGCATATCCAAGAAGTAAATTATAAAAAATTGAAACTATGGGAGTGATTTGCAAATTGACTTTAGGCTTCGTTTGTTTTCACAACTCATCTCATTTTATCTCATCTAATCATTACAATTTTTTTAAATTTTTTCACGAAATAAAGTAAACAATTCAACTTTTTCAAATTTCAAAACAAAAATAATATTAAAAAAATATATTCTAACAATATTTTATTTAACTTTTAACTTTAATATCAATTTATCTCATCCCATCTGTAAAAACAAACAATAGACTAATTTTATAATTAATCCATTTCATTTTGATAAATCATGTGATTACCTAACATAGTGACAATTTTGATCTAAAAATATCTCCTTAATGTATCAAAGCAAGTATATTTGACATGTGAGTTCACAACTATCTCAAGTTATAAATAAGATTAAGGCATGTTTGGAACCTATGAGAAATTGAATTCTCAAAATTCTTAAAACTTCTCATAATCTCATTGTCAAACATCACTTAAACACAAAATACTTTTAATTTTAAAATTTTAACTAATTATTACTTAATCATTATTAAAAAAATCAATACAATTTTTACAGACTTTAAAACAAAACACAAAAAAATCAATATAATTTTTACAAACTTCAAAACAAAATATAAAAATTAATACAACTTTTACAAAAATCAAAATAAAAATTATATTAAAAAATTATATTCAAATAATTTTTTAACTTTATAATATTTTTATTCAATTTTTTCTCTCATTTTCCAAAACCTAATAAAACATTTTCACTTTGTAACAGGAGCATGCTTAGGAAAGGAGGGATACGGACTTGGAAGCCATGCATCTGACATCAAAAGTAAGGCCTAACGCCATGTGAATGACTCTCATAAGAAGAAGGATTGCGGGCTTGGTCCCAAGGCAAGCTATTGAGATGTGGACGCCTTGTCCCATTAGTCCACTTGTAGAGATCTTCAATCTAGAGGATGCATGGAAGATTGAGATTCAAGATCGCCCTTTTAGTCAATCAGAGGTTAGGATTTGTCAAGACCGTGACTGACAGTCTACCATATAAAAGACATTGGACATAGTCAACATCTCACTTTTGAGAATTTGAAGTACTTCCATACACTTTCTTTTATTCAAGGACTTCAATGAAACTAAGAGCTCAGAGTCTTCATCAACAAAGAGACTGTCACCATCAACACAACCATTATTGTTTAGAATATGACTCAGGTAGGTTCACTCCTACGACTATGCTAGTAAAGTAAGGTAAATGTCTGTCATATGTTTTAGGATTTCATATTCTATTTCTCAACCCATTTCTCTCATAAAAATGCATGTTTGTTCATTATGGTTAATGACTAATTTGATGATATGATTTTTAAGAGATGTGATTTCAAATGTGATGTGATTTCCAATGCCAATGTGATGTGATTTCAAGGACTCAATATTCATGGGATCGGGTTGAGGATTCTCTGTATCATTCCTGGCAACTCGTTGCCACTTGTTTCACTCAGGTAGAGGGGCTCCCTTGTGTTGATCGGGGTGAGACATTTCCATATGGTTCCACATAATAACCTGGGTAGAGAAAGTCCGTGTGTTAATCAGGTGGAGTTTTTTCAATATCATTTTGGTGGAAGTTATTTCATGTGTTTACTAGGTAGAGAGATTCCTTGTACCGAATGGGTAGCATGATTCCTTATTCTGGTTTTCGTGAATGTGTTTAACATATTGATTGGGTAGAAAGATTCCCAATGCCGAATGGGTGGAGTGATTCCCTGTTCTGGTTTTGGTGAATGTATTTCACATATTGACCGGGTAGAGAGATTCCATGTGCCAAATGGGTGGTGTGGCATGCATCTAGCAATATGCAATATTTGGAGCAGATAATTGTTTTTCTTAAGCAATACTATGCACAATATGAGATATATCCCAAAGACTACATATTACATAAATATTAAAGTGATAGACATTCTTGATTACAATATAAGTCTAAAATGTCTGTAATCACAAACGTACATACATAAACTTTTGTACTTTTGTAATCACATAAGTCTAAAATGTTTGTAATCACAAAAGCAATACTTTACACCATATGAGATATATCCCAAAGACATCTACTGGGCTAATCAGTCAAATACCTCGCGCAACTTAATCAAAGATGCCATAATACTATCTATGAACCTGATCATGGAGGCTACGAGCTCTGCATCGTGCCTGCGTTGCCTAGTCTACCGTCGCTAGTCACCTAGTGTCTGTTGTATCTCCCGGTCCTGACACATCGTCTACCATTCTGGGGGGAATGGTAGTTGGGACTACCACGGTAAGATTTGAGCACAAATCTTAGCAAGTTAACAAAAGAAACTTAACATACAATTTAAAAATGCATGCATGACAGTAAAGACATGAATACATAAAATGATCATAAATAAGCTTGGCGTGACTTGACATTTAACATGACGTGTACTGTCATGACTTGAAATTGAACGTGAACTGAACTAAACTGAAACTGAACTTGACATGATAGGAACTTGAACTGAACATGGATTGAACTTGAATTGAATGTGAAATAACATGAGCTTGAACGTGAAATACATGAATTTTGAATCTTGTTCATTGAATAAGCTTGATTAATAAAAGTGACCTTGTGAGTGTTATATGGTTCCCCTTGAGCCGTGTGTCCCTACTGATTACCACATCACAACACTGGTATATGCACCAACTGTGAGTGCGTTAACATATGTACCAGTCCACATGTATCTACACTTGTTATGGAAAACATAATGTATGTATCCTGTAATAGGTGTTTGCACCAGATCGAGTACGTATAACATGAAACTGAAAATAGGGGCACCATTGGTGTTAGTGCCTGCTCCGCTCTGGTGACCAGTTAATTAGGCCCCACTCAAAACTCGTTGATCTTTACCTTATCAACCTAAGGGACTTCACACTAATTTAGGCACTTTAGCGTGAACAAAGTAGTTCCACTAGGATATTACCTATCATACCACTTAGGGTCGTGATAAACGTAAACATACTTGACTTGACATGAAAAGATTGTTTTCGAGACACACTTTGTACTCGATACATGACTTGACATGAAACGAGAGGATAGATGACTTGACGTAACGTAATGTGACATGTACGTGAGACGAATGAGATGGCATGACATGAAATAAACAAACATTTCGTGATGTGGCATAACGTGTAACAGATAAACATTGCGTGACATAATATAATGTGTAATAGATAAACATTTGCATGATAGAATATAATGAGTAATAGATAAACATTGCATGACAGAATATAATGTGTAACAGACATATATGTAATGACATGGCATAGCATAAAATATATGATGACATAAGAACATAACCACTTGTTCCCTTACCAACACACATACATAGTAATTTGGTAGTAAGTTAGAAGTTAACTTACAATGATCATTGCGTGACAGATAAAAATGTGCGAAATATGAGAAACTGTAAGTAGAGATTTGTAAATGTTAGAAACTCCTTATTAATAGTTTAAAAACCTAAAACTAATATCTTAGAGTAAAACGACCATTTTATCCCTCTACATGTGAAAAAATGACCATTTTACCCGTAACTTAAGGATTTCACATCCTAACTCAAAATCTTACCAAAATTTACATTCTTCATGTAAAGTTTATCCTAAAACCAAGTATCTAATTAGCAAAATTTAAAACACATCACAACTAATGAAACATGCATTGGCCGAAACACACAAAGACCAAATCTCTTGATTTTTGTTGCAATTCTATCCAACCTCATTTCTCATGTTTAAACCAAATTATTGCAACATAGAAAATCATATCCTATTGTGACACCCCCTTTCTGTATGCTAGAGATGTCACGTGCTTACATTAAATATTACGTGGCAAGAGATTTCATAATTTAATAAATAAACTAATTAAATAGTTAATGCCTGACATTAAATTCAACTACTCCATCTAAGCTTAGTCTGCTTGCTCATGGTCATCATCCCCACCTAGTTGGTTTAAAAATATGAAATAAAACTAAGATGAGGTGAAAACTCAGTAAGAACTCATCACAAGGTAAACATAATAAATGTAAGGTTTTCAAAAAAAAAAATTTCATGCTGAGAGCTTAAAAATATAACTGATCATACTGATGTTGATGCTATGCATGACTTATCTTGATTTATCTGAATTAACTGACTAATCTGATTTATCTGACTGATTTAACTTGTTTGACTGGCCAAAACACTTAACCCTATGTGCGAGGTTGTGCACTGGCCTCACATCCCTCTGCAACTAGAGGAGCCGCTGATAGTATTCTGGTATACTATGGTAGACCACACTTGAGTTCATGGCTTGCACACCCACCCTAAAACTGTATTGGTACCATGCATCTAATTAAACTAATTTGATCTTATCTTACACTTGAACTTAAGATTGTCTTTTGTGACGTGAAATGCATGATATACATACTAATATAAATAACTGTAAATTTCTGAATCTGAACATGATGTTGAATGACATGATCATTTGCTGTGCTTGGTGACATGCTTGCATATGACATAAGTGGTACGTAAAAAAATGGCTATCAAATAATTGGCTCTAATACTAATTTATATAAGTTGAACTATGACGATCCTGATTTGTGATCAAATTACTTATCTCGCTGCACTGTTTCCTAAATCTCACTTCGTAGCTCGTTACCTATACGAAGTATTGAATGTCACTAAACCTGTCTAGGAAATGTGTTGTAATATCCCACTCACTTAATTAAATTTATATTGTAGAAAATAATCCATTAAATATTATGTTTAACACGAAAATCAATGAATGTTGATATCTTAAATTATTTAAATACTAATAACATGATTTCACTTCAAATTGTAATTTAGTAAAACATTTAAACTTTATACAAATTCATTAAAACAAGTCGTGAAATCTAAATTCTTAAAATAGGTTTACTTTTTTATGCTTAACATAATTATTTAATATTACAAGAAATCTAATAAATACTAATATTATTTAAATATTCTTAACATATTTCTTTATTTTCAATTTTCAATTTGAATAGCATAATTATATCAAAATCTATTATAGGAAACAATAGAAAATGCATTTCATATGGTAGATATTGAACTTAAAGTAGTTAAAATAAAAGATTAAACATTTACTGTTTACTATTGAAATACAAATTGTGAAAACTTAATACTAAATAATAAAAATAAAATTTTTGGACTGACTTGAAGTAAAATATTAGGCCCAAACCAACTTAAAAATAACATAATAGTTTCTGTAATAAAATAAAACCAAGCCCAACCCGATTTAAGAACACCAGTCCAAATTTAAAAGTCAAGCCCAGTCCCACTCAATATGTATCCTGTCAAAGCTTACCTCTCTAATGATAATAATGTAAAAACATTTAAAAGAATCTTCCAGATGCTTTACAGAAATCTCATGAAAAAAGGGCTTCCAATTCTTCTACATACAATCGTGGTGGAAACTGCGGTGTAATCGCCCATTTGATTTTATGGCACATCAGACTATTTATTAAAAAAAAAAAAAAACCGAACAGGCTTTGGTTTTCCTCTACTTTGTCGCACCTGTTTCTCCTTCTCTCTTTTTTCTTATTTTCTTCCACATTGCACCTTGTTTCTCCTTTTCTTTTAAGCGTCTCTTATTTTCTTCCACAAATAAAAATACAGTTTCATAGTCGTAGGCTGTGTGTGAAGTGGAGAAAAAGGCAAAAGGTAGAGAAAAGCTGCATCCCCTCCTCACACCTCATTTTTTTTTTTAATTTTTTTCATTCTCTCCCACACTTTTTCGGAATCTAAACCAACATCCCTTCGTCAGAAACCCATCGTGATCATCTTGATTGTGCCTCGTCTTTCTCTACATGCTTCCAAGATTTCACCTTTGTGAACCTTCACTTCCACGTTCTTTATCAATCTCCTTTCGGGAGTTCGCACTTTTGTGAACTTGTTTCTTTGAGTTATTTCAGGTTTCTTTCTAGTTTTCTATCAGAGCTTGGAGTGAAAATCTACAGTGACTTTGACATCTTTTTGGAGGTAAGTAGAAGATCGGTTTATGGTTTAGGAGAATGTACTTTCTTTTCAACTTGAGCTCCCTGTTTCCTTTTGGAGAATTCACCCAATGCAGACATCAAAATAAAATTTGTAACTGGCAGTAGAATGAACCTTCAACAAAGCAGGCCGTAGAAACTAAGGGAAGATGAAACTAAGCTGAAGACGATGGGCGGCGATTTGTGGTCTTCAACGAGATGCGCTTCGAGGAAGGATCGTGAATACACCTCATGGAAGGATTGAGAGAGGGAGTTCTTGAGGAGGGGGATCGAGGAAGAGAGTAAACGCAGAGGAGGAGGGAATGAGGAAAGGGAAGGCCGTAGAGTGAAATGGTTCGTTTCGATGGCATTTTGCCACATCAGCAGCCGGTTGCCTGGCGTTTACACTAGCTGGTTGCAACAATCATTTTTATAGATGCGATGTGGAAGAAAGTAAGAGAAAAGAGAGAAGGAGAAACAGGTGCGACGAAGTAGAGGAAAACCAAAGCCTGTTTGGTTTTTTTTTTAATAAATAGTCTGACGTGCCATAAAATCAAATGGGCGATTGCACCGCAGTTTCCCACCGCAGTTGTACGTAGAAGAACTATTGTTGTAAAGGGCACAACGGTAACATCATTTGAAAAAAAAGTTTCCATGCCTAGTAGACTTTACAGACTACTAGATTCACTTAAAAAAAAAAAAAAGTAAAACATTCAACTTGAAGTAAAACGATCGTGCAGCAGAAGAGGAGTTCGAGATTCACCAAGGGAGAAAAGACACCATGCGATAGAGGGTCTAGGGCTCACCAAGAGAAAGGCAGTGAGTGGCGGAACGATGGCTGGGCTGAGGTCGATGGTGGCAGAAGCTTCCGTGCATGGTGGTGGGTCCTTAGAGAAACGATGGTTCCAGTGCCGTTGAGGGAGAGAGAAACAGAGAAGATAAAGTGGAGGGAGATCGGGCATGGGCTTATCAGAGTGGTGCGAGGTGATTGGAGTGAACCTTCCGGCAGTTTCTGTGCCTATCCTTGGGGATTCCATAGAAGAGGGTGGTGGTTAACTTGAGTTCACGAGTTTGGGCTCTCCTACGGTGGTTTTTGACATGCAAGTTGGCACGGGGTGGAAGAGAAGTGTTGGTCGTTTTCTTACGGTGGCTGTCCAAGGCGTCGACATACTCTGGGTGTATTCTGGCGAGATAGTTTCTTGGTTTCCGCTGGTTTGGTGTCGGTTGGTGGCTTCCGTGGGTGGTAGCAACGAAGATTTACGTGCATGGCAGGGCCAACGTACACTGCTCTATTTTTGGGTTGTTAAAATAGAGGTTTTTTTGTGTGTAGAGTAGAGGATCCCTTGAGGTGTACAGTGGTAGTGAAGGGGAGAGGAAGTGGCTTCGTGGTGGCAACGTGGATGCTTGGCTAACGTGATGGTGGTGGTTGTCGAACATATGAGGTGAGGAAGAAACCGTGAAGAAGGCAGCAACAGACGTGAGTGGATTTATCTTATGTATGTGTGTGTGTGTGTATATCAGGAAGATGAACGTACATGAATTGAGTGGTTTGCCACGAGTCTGCAACGGTTTCACGTTTCAACATGATTGGGTTATATATGATAATTAATAATTAAAATTAATAACAATAATAATAACCTCAATTAAAATAACACAAGTTATTAAGAGAATCTAATAAATTCATAATTGTATATGTTAAAATTAAAAAAATATATATTTATAATATTTCAAAACATAAATTAAATAAATAATATATGGTCTAATTTAGGCTCAATTAGATTATCTATATTCCAACATTAAAATATTAGACCGATTTGTTACACCTATGTTCAAATAACATACAAGAAAAGCCAACAAAAATTTACTTCACAAAATCACAAATTTTTAATACAAAGTTTCAAGCTTTTTATCTCCAAAAACTCTTGATTCTCAAGGTTTTATTTGTTTTAAAACATCTCCAAAAACTGCAAAAGTTTAAAAACACACTTCCAATATGTTCATAACACATTTCTAAGAACTAACATGCTTTGAATCATCAAGTAAAAACCACAAAATTACAAAAAAGCCATCAGAAAGGTTTCGGCCTTAACACTTTCACCAAAGCTAATTCCTTTATGGTTTGGTTTTGATCAAACTCTTTGATCCAAAAACATAGCACGAAATAACTCACAAATCAACAATATCATATAATTAAAAATCATGTCCTAGACTTGATCCAAGTATTTAACTCAAGATCATATGACCAAAATTAAATCAAAACATCAATCTATCCGAAAACCTCAAATACATGACCTAAATGAACTTCTTCATGCATAAAAAATCATATATTCAAAACCAACACCAAAAATACTTAAAATAACATCCTGAAATGTAAATAAAAGACCTAGGATCATCATATAACAATATCAAATCCAGTGGAACATGTTTTCACAACAAAAGATTCAAGATTATCGAAAACAAAATCTGTTTTCATCCTTCTAAGTTTCAACTCTTTTTTTTTTTTTTTTTAATTTTATCTAAGTAAAGCTTTTATCAAAAGCTTATAACATGCAACTAGTATTCATCAAACTTACGCATTAGCATGTTAACTATATACTCAATAACAGAATCAGACCAAGAGCTTGCCAATAACTTGTTCAAAATCATCAAAATATCATACACTGTCTAGTTTATTGTCTAGAATGATATCTTCATGCTTAAACCAACTTTTACCAAAAAAAATACCATTAAAATCAATGTAAAATATAGAAACTATACTCGAAGAGGAACAACTTTTATGAAGTATATGTTGTGAGAAAATACTTACAACTGCTTTAAAAAAGTCGAGCAAGGTAAGCCAGAAAAGCTACTTGGGTCCTTCTCTAGTTTTCTCTCCAAAAAAAGAGTTTGAAATTGATCAAATGAAGAGGGAAATGACTAGGATGCCTCTTACACATCTAGAGGGTGATATGAGGGATGTGAATGACACTTAGAGTAATGGGTGTGTTAGCCAAAATAAGGGGCAAAACCAGTCCATAGTTTTCTGCCACAAGCTGTTGTGTGAGAGGGAGGCGTGAGATGGCCTTTGGCCTTCACATCATGTAATTTTTGGGACTGCTTTGGGCAGTGTTCGGATTGACATGGCAGGAGGAAACTTCCTCCACAAGCTATGGTTTGGTGGCTCAATCTCATGGACCTTAATCAAATGGGCTTCCCTTTAGGATTTCAATAGAGTTTGGTTGGGGTTTGGGTTGCTATTAAGCCCAAATCTAAATTTTCTTAGCCTAATAAAATTTTCAATATTTAAAAGAATAAATAATGATGTAATATTATGAATTTGAGTAGTTAATAGCATGTGAAAGTGATTTAATTAAGTGATTACATACTAATCTAAAACTAGGTTCATTTAGGGTTTGGAGGCAAACTTTGGGGTTTGGGGAAACCATTTAGGGTTTCAGTTTTTTTCAAACTTTTGGGGTTTCAATTGGATTCCAAGTATTTGGAGTTTTACTAGGGTTGAAACCCTCTTTGATTTGGCACTAATTGGATGGTTGGATGGAATAGTGTTTGGCTTAGGTGGCATGATCACAAATCTTGATTTCCTTTACATCTCCATATCATGGTTCCTCTTGGTGCCAAGTGTCCAATACTATTCTCCAAGTGTGGCTAAAATCTTTTCAAGCGTTCAAATAAAACTTCTCTAACCTTTTTTTTTATTTTTTCATTTTTATAAAGGGAAAATATCACATGTCCACAAATGACCCCCTCCTAATTTTATTAAAAGCCCTCACTTGTGGCAGAGGAATACCGTGACAATCATCACCCAATACTTATACAAATATTCTATGCCAAACCTTCTATATAGAAGAACCAAAGAAAAATAACAAGAGAAAAAACACATGACCAATCTAACAAGCCACCAGCACCAAACCCAGAGCCTCGACCATAATTACAGCCGAATATTAGGAATGCGAAGCTTGTCCATCCGAACTAGACCTCTCATTTTACTAGGTAGTTCATCACCTACAAAATATCTCCTTGTGCTGCCTCCCTCTCCTTGACAAGCCAAAAAATCGACCTTTTAATTCAAAAATCCCTTCTCTAAACTGGTGCTTAAACGAGCACGAAGGCCGACTAACTCCTTCTCTAATAATTCCCAAAAGTCCCATAAATACCAAGTAGTACAAACTCCAGAAATTAGCCAACTCACCACCAATTCCAAATCACTTTCAATACAAATATTCTGATATCCCAACTCTTTACAAAGCCAAAAGCCATTAGTAATCACCCTCAACTCCGCTCCATTATTTGTACTCGATTCTAATTTTTCAGAGAAAGCGGCCTTCATATTACCATCTGAATCTTGGATAATACCCCCACCCCCACAAGAACCCGGATTCCCTTTACAAGATCCATCAACATTTAGCTTCAACCAACCTACAGGAGGTTTCTCCCAGACCACCTTGCGAGGAGTTCTACTCTTTGGCTTACTTGTTCTCACTTGTAACTCTTCCAATAAATTCTTATCTGTATAGGATAGAGCACCCTTCACACCATCTGCAATTTTTGCAAGCCAAGTTCTCATAGATAACCACACTGCCTCTCCCGATTCTTGGTCTCCTTCCATGCGAGCTTTACAACACCGAAGCCAGAGTCTCCAAGTAATACCTACAGGCAGCAAGCCAATTACCGTCCCCTTTTGTGTTGATTTTTTTTTGCAACTCGGAACCACCTACTTATCTTCACCCTCCAAGGCTCTGCATCTACGTTCATAATTCCAAACATTGACGCTGCTTTCTTCCATACCATACTAGCAATGAAACCCATGCTTAGCACATGATTCAGTGTCTCCTCTGTTTTATCCACACAACAATCACACCCTGAAACAATCGGAATGCCCAACATGCAAACTCTCTCCTCTAGCGGCAGGCAACGGGTTAATGCTTTCCACATACACAGAGACACTCTCGTAGGAAGAAGATTATGCCATACCCATTCCATCCACGGCCTCTGCACCCCTTTAATTCTGATTACTTCCCATGCTGAAGCAGTTGAAAAATTTTCATTAGTGGAGGGTTTCCAAACAAACACATCAGACCCCACCTTCCACGTTAAGCTCAACATCAGAATTTCACTCATTTTTTCTACCCCTACCAACTCATTTTATCTTGGATTGTTGTATCAAATTAGTGCTCTTAGCCAGAGGACCATTGCTCAGCCACCTATCGAACCAAAAGGAAGCTTTTCCTTCTCTTATCTTGACATAAACATTCTCATATACCTCTGGAAAGACCTTCAAGACTGACTTCCAAAACCGAGAATCTGTGTGAGAAGAAGTAGCTAATGCCATGTGACTGTGTCTAGCATACTTTGCCTTAAAGAAACGAGTCCAAAGACTATCTACCGTCATCAGCCTCCATGCAAACTTCATGTGAAAAGAACTTTGAACTTTAGCTAGATCCCTTACCCCAACACCCCCTTCATTCATTGGTTTACAAACCTTAAACCAAGCACACCATTTCATTTTTTCCTTGCCATTATTCTCCCCCTGAGGAACGACGAAAGAATGGCATTGATCTTCCTAATCACAACCTTCCGAACTGCCATCACCGCTAGCATATGGGTAACCATGCATGATAAGACATGCCGAATAAGAATGAGGTGACCTCCTTGTGACAGCAACCTCCCCTTCCAACTCACTTCCTTACCTCGAATTTTTGAGACCAATGGTTCAAGCATTGTAGCCGTTAGTGTAACACCCGGACCCAACCAAGCTCTTTTTTTTTTTATCTATTTATTTATTTTTAGTTCATTTATTTTATTATATTTTCTTCACATGTTTATTTTTTATTTTAAACACCAGATTTAATTTTGTTTTCTTTTCTTTCCGTTTTTATTTTTCTTTTTCCCCCTAGGTCTACCTCTCATCCACGGCATGCATACACACGCATTCGTTCATGGCATGCATGCACACACACGTCTCTCTCGTCTCTCTAGGGTTTCACCTCACATATATAAAGATACACTTTCACATTATACCCTTGAGAATTACCCTGTGCCGTCGCTGAACCACTGCACAGAACCACCCAACCCTCCTAGTTCGACGCCAAACTCCATTCTCCACCTAAAAACCGACGCCCATCTTTCTACCGTAAACGGCCACCACCTAGGCTCAAAACCATCGTTTCGCCGCCTCTTCCTTTCAACAACCCAACCCAAAACACACGAACCACCGCGGTTAACACTACCGCGAGCCACCCCTCTCACAGAAAACCCAGCTATGTTTTCCTCTGTTTTTAGCCACCCGAAACAGAGGTCCACCCACTGCACTGCACTGCACTGCACTGCACCGCGCCGCTCCACCCCAGCCACTCCAAGCCGTCGCCACCGCACGGAAAAGGGCTCTGAGCTCCCTCAGGCCACCTTAGCTGTAGCACCCCCTCACGGTGAGTACCTCTCTCAGTTACTCCCTCCTTTCTCTCCGCCCTCTCTCGAGCTCACCTCTCCCTCTCTTTTTCTCTCTTGCTCAGCCCAACTTGACTGCATCTCCGCCGCACTCCTGTTCCTTAGCCGCACCAACACAGTCCCTCCAGACAGCCCCGTCTCACTTTAGCTTCTCGGTGAGTCCCTGCCGCCGCTGCATGTCTAATATTCATGAGTTATGTTTATCACTAGTTTTATTTCATAAGGTGTAATTATATATATATATATATATATATATATATAAGTATATTTATATGCAAAGTTTTAACCTAATATATATATATATATATATATATATATATATGGAAAGTATCCGATTTTAGCCTACTGTTTTCGGGTGAGAAGTTTTGTTGAGTTTATATTTAAATAGATTTTTACTTTAAATTTCAATAGATATTATATTTGTATTTTAATAATATTGTTAACTAAAGAGAGTAAACCTATTTTTAAGAGAAGAGTTTTTCTTGACTTATTTTATGGAAAATTTTAGTAACCAATGTATTCTTTTTATTTATAAAATATTGTTGGCATTTTAGATATTTTGAATATTAATTTTTATTGAGTTCTATAATTATCATAATACTTATTCTATGAATTTTTCTTCTTCAGTACGAATTCGATTAAGTGGGTATTGATGGTCTTAGAAAATGGTGGTATTTTAGGTATTATGAGAATTTTAAGTTTTGAGGTTTTAACAATAGGTTCTTTTAGCATTTTAAATTTAAATATTGAAATATGAGATTAATTGAAAATTTACGAGAATTATGTGATTATTTTATAGGTGATGATTAATTATTGTTCGACATTTTTGAGGAAATTTTCGAAAAAAAAAAGGCTAAGAAGTCCAGGTAAGCGAAGTTCCTATGCTAGACTTTGCATTAAAATAAAATGAGTTGAGGTTGACTTTTTGAAAAATATACATATTTGGTTATGAAAAGAAATTTGAACTACCTCAGTTATTTGTTCTGCATTATTCATGAGATTCTGTTTAAGAAGAGAGTATTTTTCATCATGACTGGTGTAGACATGAGCTTATTTTTGACACTTTATTTCTGATTTATGCAAAAAGAGCGAATATAAAAATTTGTGCATAAATATTGTAAATATGCTTTGGATCTGTTTTGATTACGAAGATAATATGATTTTGTTCAGTACTCTGTTGGGATATGATATGATCTCTGAAAACATTTGGCATGACTCCTTGATTCTGAATTTGATTCGATTTCCGTTCTGTTCAGTACGGCTCTGCCACGGGTTATAATAGTGGATACGACCCAACCACGGGTAATAATAGTGGATACGGCCCAACCACGGGTTACAATAGTGGATATGGCCCAACCACGGGTAATAATAGTAGATACGACCCAACCACGGGTTATAATAGTGGATACGGCCCTGCCACGGGTTATAGTAGTGGTCTCTGTTTTGAGTGCACACCTTAGTGACAGAATGATTTATGTTCTGCTTGATTATCCACAGATTACACAACCCTGCCACGGGGATTATACATGGCTTCTATTCTGATATGATGTTCCGATGATGATGATGATCATTTATGCTATGCCAAAAGGATATTTTTGAATGAAATTATTTCTAAATCTTCGCTTTGATATTTTGATAACATGTTTTGCTTCCGCACTCTGAAAATGAAAATGTTTTGTTCTGCATTCTGATTTCTGTAAATGCTCATGTTTACACACTAGTATATGTCCTCTGTTTACTGAGTTGTTGATAACTCACCCCTTATATTCATATATTTTTCAGATAATTTTGATGGTTCAGCTAGAGAACAAGAGTAGGAAGTTTTAGCAGGGTGTGATGATCGAAGTGGAATAAGTGCCTGAGGGTACAAGTGCTTATTTGAGAGTCGTAGTTAGTGAACTGATTTTATTTTTCAAGTATTTTGATTTGATGAGTTAAAGATAATTTTGAGTTTTGGAGAGTTTTTAATTTATGTTATTGAGATTCTCTTTATTGTCTCCATGGAGGAACTTAGATATTTTGATTGATTAAATGGATTAACATTTTATAGGATTTTCTGGATTTTATAGTTGTGTTATTTAAGTTGATTTTAGATATTAAGAGTTAATTCTCTGAACCTCCGGGAACGGGGCATTACAGTTAGACATCCAGGACTGAATGGCGCTCCAAGATATGTCCCAGGGAATTTCCCTTTCATAAAACCCGTTAGATGTAAAAGACCCCTGCCTCTGGTTCTGCTTATTTTATTAGACAAGAATAAAGCAAAATTTTCCTTATTTATTAACTGACCAGACCAACTCTCATACACTTCCAATGTTTTCATCAGCATCTTCAAAGATCTTCTATCTCTAGTGTTATAAGAACAAAACAATGAGCTCACATAATACGGGTCACGTGATATGATATGATACGATACGATATAAATCACATGATATGATAAGATATGAAATGATCAACATGAAAATGATGTCAAAGAATGTTTTCTGAAAAGTCTGAAGATTCTGTTACATGTCTTTTGAAAAAGATCAAGTGCATAAGTCAAGCTTTGGTCACATCATGTGTCAAGTACATGTTCATGCATGCATTCCACAGTTTGCCACTTGGATTTTCTAGTGAATTAAGCCCTTTTGTGATCGGTCCCTTTGTTTTGGGAAAAAAAAGTTTTGTTGGTTATCAATGTTTTGGGAGACAATGAACATGTCTTTCATTGGGTACTTTTGATATGAATGTGATGTTAAAGGCAATGTTTGGTTTATGGTTAGTCTTACAGTACCATGAGCTAAGGCAATTGTTTTAGGCGTTACCAAGTTTCATATGAACTTTACATTTTTCACTACATTAATTATAGCATACTGCTAGTATACATAGGAGCATTGCATCTTATCTGTCATGTATAAGGGGTATGTAGTCTTGTATTGCATGTTCCGGTATTTCAGTCACCGTCCAATCTCAAGTAGGGGTTGGGGGCGCCACACTCCGTTAATAGTTGTTTGCAGTTTTGGAGATGTACTATTTAGTCAGGACAAATCATGATATGTATGTCGTACCTGGACGTAGGAAATGAACAGATGGTACTTTGTAATATTATTTGGGACGTGATAGTGACATATGGATATTTGTGTTTTAATGGATGAACCTATATCCGGTTTAGACCTCTTGCACAAATAGCATTTAGTCTCTGACTAAGCGTTTACTTATTCTGCTGCGATACATATACTTGTCTATTTTTCTTACACATGCACTTCCTTATGAAAATTGCATGTCTATTCCTAATCTAAATTCGGGATATTGTTGACCGACTGGCACCCTTGGCCCCACAGATGATTGCTAGGTCCTTTATCGAGGAATGAGGTGCCACACTCGGTTTAGTGCTTGTGACATACTTGGGTTAGTGCTTACTGAGCAATGCTTGCTCGGTTTAGTGTCCATGTGACTCTCTATAACGACCCGATCCTATATTTTTAGGGATAAATTACAGATAATTTTTTTTAAGCTCAATAAATGAGTTAAAGCCCATATGAGAATTATCAGATGATTTTTTTTTAAACCTAGAGTTAAGGCTCAATTTTTACTTTTTTATTTTTTGTATTTATTTTTACTCCAAGCACGTGTGTGTTAGAGTCCAAACACTATTACTATTCTTATTTCCTCTTCATAATAAAGCTCCTAGCTACCAAATTTTATTCTATAAATTTCAAACACGTATGAAATCTAATCCACTTCCATGCACGTACGTTTCTTCTCCTTCTTCACTAGGGTTTTCACTTGTCTATATATAGAGCTAGGCTCATTACGTCCAACCCGAGCCAATTTTTCCAGCGTGAACAACCACCAGCCTCATCCTTAAGCCGAAACTAGCCTCTCACACCCCCAGACTATCACGTCGTTTTCCCTCCACCGTGAATATAGAAAACAACCGTGTTTCCTAGCTCAGCCCTCCACTGTGAGCCTCCTCCTCCAAGCCGCTCCTCCCTCTGCTGTGAATTACCATGGGAAACCAAACCCACACTCAGCCGCTTTAACATAGCACAAGGACCCCGAAAGGAAGCCACCTAACGTGCCGACACCCCCATAGCTCTTCCCTCCCCACCACTGTCGCCCAGCCATTGAGAAACCACACCAAAATTCTTTGTTTTACTGCACCGAAATAGAGGATATATCCTCACCCAAATTGAGAGCCACATTCTGCCACTATTGGGTCGCGACGCCACCGTCAGCAGTAATAGACGACGCTAGAGATCTAGCCTCCACCGCTCAGTGATACCCAGCACCACCGCCTGAAGCTCCCATGCACCCTGTGTGGTGCGTAAACCTTCTCCCCGTAATCTCTCTAAGATTCAGTTTCTCTCTCTCTCTCATAAGTCTCTCTCACTCTTCGTCTCTCTCTCTCTTTCTCTCTCTCTCTCTGAGCTTTGCCACCGCACTCGCCACCCTCTCCTCAACCCTCGCTTCGTCGCGTGCTTCCTCCCTCGGTAAGGATATCACACGTCTCTCTCGATACTGTTTCTGTACAAAATATAAGTTGTATTTTAGGTATTCCGTAGGTTATTTATACAATTACAAAAATGCCCTTTGTATTGTTTTTCCAAAAATACCCATGTCTATTTAGGATTAAAAGATAAGAATATTTTAGTGTTAGGAAGAATCTAGGTTTAGGAAATATAGACTATTATAGTAGTTTAGGTTTTAAATAAAATCACATGTTTAACTAGAAATTTATGCAAATTACGTGTTTATTTTATAGGCGGCCAATTACGTGCCGAAAATAGTGGATTAACACTGTAAGGTAAGTAGCATGATCATATCCTTATACGTATATACGGTAAACTGCTTGTCTTTTTATAAAAGTAGTATGCATGTATGCCCTTCATTGGAAGCCCCTTTTTACGTACCTAAACGCATGATTTTTTGTGACAGTTATTTCATAAAATTATTTATGAAATGCATGATTTTATGTGGGAGTTATGCATAAAATTTATTTAAGAAAAGTCATGATTTTTTGTCAGAGTTATGCATAAAATTATCTATGAAAAGTCATGAATTTATGTGAGGAAACATGTATCACGATATTTATGAAAGAACACGATTTCATTTGAAATCTATGATACGATATGACAAGTATGTATGCGATTTCTTTTGAAATCTATGAAATGACAAGTATGCAAGTATGATTATGATAAAATATGTAACAGCCTATGTTATGATATGAAGACGATATCTATGTTATGGGCATATTGCATTGTCAAGTCGTGCATGCTGGTAGTGCACCTAGTATGTCTTCCTTATGTATGGATTCCACAACCCACGGCCACAGGTGGAATCGGAATCTACTTAGATTCGCTAACCCTAACTCACGGGGGTCAACAGTGAGTAACAGCCTAAGATAAGTGAAAGATAAATTCATGCTCATGTTTATGTTAATTATATATGTATTTGTGAGTATGCACGTTTTTCAAGAAACTTTATGTTTATTATGTTTACTGTATTAAGTGTTTCTTATTGAGTATTCGACTCATTTTAGTTTGTTTTTATGTTTTTAAACTATCCCAGGTGATGACATTTATGAGGATGAGATTGCAGGACACAACTTGACCCCGAGAGGCGAGGCAGAGGCCTAGACAGATTATGCTATGATTATTTCTATGGTTGATAGTTTAAATAAATTATTTTGATAAGCACATGAGACTTCTGTATTTTTTTAAATAAGTGCTTCCGCAGACTTTATTTTAGATTTTCAGTATTTATTAAAGGTTGTTATTTATAGAAATCTTTCGTATCTTGCACTTTGTTAAAAAGAAAAATTTTTTAAGTTCAAGTTTAGTAGTAGCACACTGGCTTCCCGAAAATTCTAAAATGTCTTTTTAGGAAGCGGGGTGTTACTCTCTCTCTCTCTCTCTCTCTCTCTCTCTCTCTCTCTCTCTCTCTCTCTCTCTCTCTCTCTCTCTCTCTCTCTCTCTCTCTCTCTCTCTCGTTTACACTAATATGTCATGACATGTTTAGGGTTTTAATACATTTAGTAAAGAGGGTGTTTACCCCTAAGGCAAATCGAGACACACAAGGAAAGCGTAGGTCGAGAGCAGGTACTGTAACAAACTTGGTGGCTGGGACATACATTGGATGTGTAGTTAAGGGTCATGGTGTTGTGATGGTGGTGGGTGGTGTTTTGCTCGGCGTGTGTGTGAGTGCTTAGGTATGTGGTTGTCTTAACCCGTGATGTGTGTGTGAGAGGGTGTGAGGGAAACACATGAAGACTTACTAATGGTGTGGGATGGCAGATATGGTGGTTGAATGAGTGACTTGTAGAGGTGCGGCGAAAATCTTGAGGAGCAAAGTAGGTATGCCGACTTCTAGGGTTCTATAAATAGGGTTTTGTAGGGTGAAAGTCCAAGTGGGATAACACTTCTAGTGTTGTGACCTAGGGGTATCCGGAATGGGCTAGGGGCCTTGGTCATCCTAGGGTTTTTCGCTAGACTAGGTCATCCTAGGATTTTTGGCTAAATGGGAAGTGTGATTGAATGAGGAGTTAAGTTGCGATTATGTTAGAAGTTGTGCTTGAGTTAGGAGTTTTGATTGAAGTAGGAATTGTGATTGAGTTAAGAGTTGTGATTGGGTTAGGAGTAGGTTTTCTTCCTAACCAAGATGGCCTACTCTTGTGGGCTTTTAATGGGCTTGGACGAGCATAGTGTTTAGGCTTGCTTGCCCTCCCTTGGTCTCAGTGGGTTGGGCCTAGTTGTTGGGTTAATTTAAATTTTACTTCCAAAATATAGAAACCTTCATTATTGTGTAATCTTAACTTTCTTAAGCTAGAAACTCGAAGGTTCAGTGTGTTATAAGTGATGATTACTATAAGGTTGAAGCTCCATGATGGGACTTGATTCAAGGAGACGTGACAAAAGCCTAGACAATCATAGAATGTCTAATTTTATGTTACCTGCTCTTAAGTTATTTTGTTAAACACATGATTTTGAACAGATTTTTAATAAGTGCTTTCGCATCCACTCTTCAAAATTTTCAGTATTTTAATAAAGGACTATTTGAATTTATTTAAATTTATGGTTTTCCTTTAGGCTCCCTAAGTATATGATTTTAGAAGATAGTAGAATTCTGGAACGTTTGACTTCTAAAACTGAAACTATTCTTAAATTTAGAAGGGCGATGTAATCCATATTGATTTATAAATGGCTAGATATGCGAGTGTGAAGTTGATTTTGTACATATTTTAATTTTGTGTTTAAAAATAAAGTTATTTTAAATTGCTGGACAGATTTTATGTGATTGTATATATTGTTAGAAATTATGAAATAAAAAATATACCTAAAGTCCAATAATGGTTTATTAGCTAAAAGAGAAATGATCCAAAAGTCAAATAATGATTTATTCTATCAATTTTTGTAGCCAAAACTTTAATTAAACCAATTCTAACGATTAAAAATAATTGAGCAGTGATAGAATAACAATTTATTCATAACTTATAGATAATTTTAAATAAACTAATATTTTTATTAAATTTAAATACATCAAATAAAAAATAAAAGTCATTATTTTATTAAAAAATATTATTTTATTACAATTGTAAGAAAATATTATTTTATTAGAAATTTTAAAAATCATTATTTTATTATTAAACAAACTTTTGTATAGTTATCGGTCTACATCTTTTTAAAATAAAGCGAAATGATATTAGCAATCGTGAAGTGCGCAAGAACGACATAATCCTTTTGAAAAAAGTGAGTAAATACGATATTTACATAAAAAAATTAATTTTTTAATAGTAAGCTACACTTTTTTTTTAAACAATTACACGATATTTACACATTCCATGAATACAAAAAAATTACTCGATAAAATAAATAGGATTAATTAAACTTTACCCTCTCAAACTTTCACTCAATTCATAATGTGTTTCCGAAACTAATAATTTCATTAAAGTAAACCCGCTTACTTTCAAAACTTATCAATCTCCCCCTTTCATTTACCAACAGCATTAAATGTAATGGAAATTCACTGTACGTGATGCTCATGTACATAACATTCACAATAAAGATATAATTTTTATCTAATTTATTATCATTCATGATATAAAGTATAAAATAATATATACTATTAATTAATAATAAATCATTAACCATATATAAAATATATGATATCTATTTAATAATATAAAAGCCAAGTTTTAATTGATGATTTGGCATTCTTTCCGCAATATTCGGCTTAAGTGTGTAAAGTTTCAATTGGTTTGCAAAGTTTCAACTCGTGCATTGGTTAGTTTCATTAGATGAAAATTACAACCATTAACATGAGTCAACCATTAACCTTGATAAACCGTGCAATGGTTTGAAGCAGTGTTCTCATAAATAATTAAAAACCTAGCCAACACTTGGCCCAAATGAAATGATTGAAGTAACAGCACCGAAAAAAAAACCAGAAAATAAGGAAAAAGTTAAAAATGCCAACCGATACAAAATGGCCAACAAAAAAAGGGACAAGCAGCTTTCTGCTTTTCTAACAGAAACCACATAAGCCTTCTTCCTTCACTCGTTCTTTCTGTTCCTCTCTTGCACTTTCTTCTTCAGTCTCTCTATCTCTCAAATAAAGTGAGGGCAGGCTATTGTACTTTTTGCATTCAACTGTTTCTCAGATGTGGAGGTGCTGAAGTTCAAAAGAAAATTAAATAGGTTAGTCTCACTATCTTTTGTGAATTTATGGTATATATAGTCTATCTATACATTATACATGTTTGTTTATAATTCTAAGAAATGAAGTAACTGATACCATAAATCATACCACAACTAATTAATATTTGCCATAAAAGATGTTTGTAAATGTTAGTTTGGGTAAAAATTTTACAAAACACTTCAACTGGGTTTGGAAAAAAAAAAAATACTGGAAAGCATCTATAGAAATGAAAATAAATAGTAATAAATACGACCATTCCATACAAATTTACGTTGGAAAGGGTTGGTACTGATGTGGGGACAAATTCTTCGCAACAATTTGGATCAATAGGAAGACAGACAGGACCTGGAATAGGGAGAATAAATGTCTATGGAAGTACTAAAATCATACCACAACTAATTAATGTTTGCCATAAAACATGTTTGCATATATCGCATATTCAAGTCTTCATGCAATATGCATATGAAATAACTTTAATCAACAGAACATATAACATGCCAAGTAATAACTTTACATCATATTTATTAAAAAGCACGGCTATACATCAGCTTCACTCTCCGCACACCTTACATGGTGTTTTTTTTTTCTTCCTCAACACGGTGTGTTGCGGCTACAGCGACTGATGTAAATAATTTTTCTTTATTAAAACATGACCAGATTTATCTAAATACTTGAAACCTATTAGAAACCAAACCAGAAATAAACAGAGTGACGAACCACCCGGGCCAAGAAAAACCAAAAAACCCACAAACACAAAAAAGAGAAGTGGGAGTGTTTCCGTATGCATATGGAAAAAAATTTCCAAATGCATGACAACCAAAATTATAAAATATAAAACACAATCAGATTTATCAAACACTCCAAAATTATAACATATAAACACTAAATCAGATTTCCAAATCTCTTAAAAAACCCAAAATCATAAATCCGATTTATTAAAACACAATAAAATTTTAAACCCTAAAATAGATTTATTAAAAGACAATAAACTCTAAATAAGAACACAAAATCACATATTCAAGGTTTCATGCAATAAGCATTTGAAATTATGAATTTTATCGCCAAAGTTTGAACATCTCTTTAATAAATAGAACATACACAGAGTGACAAACCACCCAAGGCAAGAAAAACCAAAAAACTCACAAACCCACAAACACAAATAGGAGAAAATTACTTGGCTAATTGCAGACAAGCTAAATAAGAAACAACAATGACTTACCTAAAGAAAGTCAATACATTATCATCAATCTCTTAGATGCATTAATTTTTCCCTAAAAACAAAGGTGAAGCAAAAGGAGATTATTCGTTCAAGATATGTGTATAGTACTTATTTTGAAATGTTAGTCTGGCCCAACCAAAAATGCCAGTGTATCTATCAAGCAGTTTCAAAAAATCTCAACCAAAAAATTTCTCACTAACAGGGGATTCCAAAAAACAATTATAACATAAGTCACTCAATGAACTTAAATAAAAAATACAAATTTACACAAAAAAAAAAAAAACACTTTTAATAATCTATAAATAGTTTTTAACATTATTTTTAAAATTTTCACTGAACATAGACAGAAGAGAGTATGGGGATGTTTGGAAGAGCTGTAGATAAAAAATACATTTAACATACCATCACCAAATTGCAAACAACTAAACCTGGTATCAAAACCAGAGCAACCATACAAATACATTTAACATACAAATAGATTTAACATACAAATACATTTAAATGGTACTCGAGCTAGGTTGTCTAATAGGCTAAGCGGCATCTCTGAACATCATAAATTAAGCTATTTTCTAAGCAGCTTAAAGGATAAAATCCGCCTTGCTATTCGGATGCTTAGTCCTATTGACTTGAACGCAGCCTTTGGATTAACAAAAATCCAAGAGGAATACTTACTAAGCACTAGAAAACCATGGAGACCATTGGGTGATTCACATCAGTTTGCTCATAAGGAGGGGGGTAATTTTCGTGGACAGCCGGGTGATAACTCTAAAGCATTAGTTCCTTATACACCAACAAAGAAAGTATCATCGATGCAAATGGATGAGAAGCGATAGAAGGGCCTATGTTACCATTGTGAAGAAAAATGGAATCCTACTCATGTTTGCAAGCAACCTAAGCTCTATTTGCTTCAAGGAGGAGAAGAGAGTGTTGATGACAAAGTAGAAGAAGAATTTTATGATTCTAAAGACATCGATGATAAGGGAGATCCTAACTCAGATGCTGCCCCTGAAATTTCACTATATGCAATAGCAGGAACTCCAAATGCTAACACCATGCATTTGGCTGGGTGGATCGAGGGTATTTTAGTGCTGGTATTGGTCGATTCGGGGGTACCCATAACTTCCTAGACCCATCCATTGCCGAACAAGCTAAGCTTCAGGTGGAGGGATCGACCCAACTTTCAGTTCGTGTAGTTAATGGGGAAATTATCAAAAGCACGGGCCTATGTAGAAAGCTAGAATTGTTGGTGAAAGATAACAAGTTCTCCTCTTCTTTTTTTTTGTTAATGTTGGGTAGTTGTGACGTTGTAATGGGAGTGTAGTGATTTAAAACTTTGGGCTCGATTATGTGGGACTTCTCAAAACATGCATGCAATTTTTCTGGGAGGGCAAGAAGGTTTGCCTATGGGGTATTCCACTTAGCACTTTGTCGTTTGAAGGAAGTTCTAAATGGTTGAAAACTGAAGTGACTAAGGGCAAGGGCTTATTCTTACAATTATCATCTGAAATTTGTGAGCAATCTCAAGTTAAGCTAAGAGGGGAACTGCAAGCAGTGTTGGGCAGATTTTCTGTAGTATTTGAAGAGTCTAAGGGTGATGGGAACCAAAGTGGGCCTAGACTTAAAGATCCTTTGCAAGTTCCAGATAAGCCAATTACAAGATCAAGAACTAAGAAGATCAAGGAAGCAATGCAAGGGTTGGTGCAATCCACTTGAGACGAGTTTAGCAAGAGCCGACTATTTAATATGGGCTTGAGAGAAGGAGATCCAGTGATCATCCACATGATACAAGCTATGGAACAATGCAACATAAATTAGGGCCTATTTTATGATTATGTGATTGAAGACCATAGACTTGTTTATTTCATTAAAGGGGCTTATTTTAATAGTTATAGGAATTAGCCTAGAATAATTGGGTTTGAGGATGCTCGGCCCACATATGTCTTATTTCTTATGAACTAGAACTTTTGGGAAGACCTTGTATTTTGGCTAAGGGCTTATTTGGAAAGTTACTTTTAGGAAACTAGGGTTTAAAGAGGTACTGTAGCGAGTTACTGTAGCCGCGGTACTATAGCCGCAGTACTATTCACTCAGGGGCATTTTTGAAAGATGGGGATTTATTTTGTTTAGGGTTTGATTAGGTTTTGCTTTAAGTACTCTTTGTGTCCTCATGTTAAGAAGTTTATGAAATCTGATGAATTTATTCATTGTGAGTTGAGTTTATCTTCTCTAGTTCTTGATTGAACTTTTGAACTTATCAAAAGTAAATCACAACCTTTGTGGTGTTTCTCTTTGTAATTTGGCTTCTTGAGACGAGTTCTTCAATGGGTCTAGATTTTAATATAATCTAGGTTCTTGAAATGAGTTCTCATCGGGTCTAGATTCTCCATCTATTGACTTGATTTTGGCTTTCTTGGGGAGTTTTCAAATTGATTGTGGGTTCAAGGTATTTCATTTCTGCGGGTTCATATCAAACGGTCTTCCACCCTCATGGCTACAAGATCATAAAATAATTTTAAAAGAAGGAACCCCACCAATTTCTACTCGACCCTACCATTACCCCCATTACCAAAAGTTAGAAATTGAAAAAATAGTGAATGACCTTTTGAATTTAGGAGTAATAAGGCCGAGTTCCAGCCCATTCTCTTCACCCGTTCTGTTAGTCCGCAAGGCGGATGGAAGTTGGAGATTGTGTGTTGACTATAGGGCTTTGAACCAGCACACGGTAAATGATAAATTTCCAATACCAGTCATCGATGGACTGCTGGATGAGTTGTTGGCATTGTGGTGTTTTCGAAATTAGATTTACGATCCGGTTATCACCATATTCGTGTAGTACTAGAGGATGTTGCAAAAGCAGCATTTCGCACGCACGAAGCACGTTACGAGTTCTTAGTAATGCCCTTCAAACTAACCAAAGCCCCAGCCACTTTCTAGGGCTTGATGAATGAGGTCTTTAGGCCATTTTTGAGGAGGTTCATCCTTGTATTTTTTTATGACAAACTCATTTACAGTAAGTTGTGGGAAGATCATTTAATCCATTTGCAATGGGTCCTTGAATTATTACAGCACAACCAGTTATTTGCCAAGCAATCAAAATGTAGTTTTGGGGTCAAGGAAGTCAATTGATTGGGCCATGTTATTTTAGCTGAAGGGGTGCAAACAAATTGTTCAAAGATTAGTTCGATGCTCTGCGATGCTCGAATGGCCTATACCAAAAAATCTAAAATCTTTGAGAGGGTTCTTCGACTAACCGGCTACTACTGGAAGTTCATAAAGAACTATGGCATCATTGCAGCACCTCTTACCGCCCTTTTAAAAAAGAATTCTTTCAGCTGAACCAATGAGGCGTTTGTAATCCTCCTGTTTTAACACTTCCTAATTTTTCTAAGCATTTTACAATTGAATGTGATGCTTGTGGAGTGGGTATGGGTGTTGTTTTAATGCAGGAAAGAAGACCTATGGCTTATATGAGCAATGCGTTAAAAGGGAAACCACTATTGCTGTCCACGTATGAAAAAGACTAGATCTACTAGCCTTAGTCACGACAGTGCAACAATGGAGGCCTTACTTGTTGGGTCAGTCCTTCATTATTAAGACTGACCAACAAGCCTTGAAGTTTTTACTTGAGCAAAAAATAGGCACGGCAACCCAACAAAAATGGCTTACAAAACTCATGGGGTATGATTTCTCTATAGAATATAAAAAGGGCAAGGAGAATAAGGTTGCAGATGCCCTTTCAAAAAGGGATGGAGATAAGGAAAAAGGGGAGGGGTATTTAGCCATAGTGTCATTTCCCACGCAAGATTGGCTAACTGAATTGAAGCTGAGTTATTCTTCTTCAGCTGCGATGGTGGCTTTACTGGACAGGTTGCAAAACAAGCTAGAGATTCCTGGGTTACTCTATTAAGCAAGGTATTATTTTAAAGCGTGATCGTATTGTATTAGTACATGATTCTGATTTCACAAAATAAAGTCCTTGATTAAATTCATGTTAATCCTTATGCGGGTCATACCGGTTACCTCAAGACATATCAAAGAGCAAAAAAGGATTTTTTCTGGCAGAGAATGAAGAGAGACATAAAGAAGATGATTCGAGAATGTGATATTTGTCAAGTAAACAAGATTGAAACCATGTCTGTCCCTGGATTATTGCAACCTCTACCCAATCCTAGCCAAGCTTGGTCAGACATAGCACTAGACTTTATTGAGGGTTTACCCCTCTCTAATGGATTCAGTGTCATCCTGGTGGTAGTGGTTCGCTACACCAAATATGGACATTTTTTTGCTCTTGCACATCCCTATACTGCACAGCAAGTGGCTCAAACTTTCATGGATGGGGTTTTTAAACTACATGGTCTCCCTAAGACAATTGTTTCAGATCGTGACACGGTATTCTTAAGTTCTTTTTGGTGGACTTTATTTACACTATAAGGGACCACACTGAGTTTTAGCTTAGCTTATCATCCTCAGTCGGATGGTCAAACAGAGGCACTCAATAAGTGCCTTGAGACTTATTTAAGGTGTTATACTAGTACTAAATAGAAGAACTGGAGTCGTTGGTTATCTATGGCCGAATGGAGTTACAACAGTTCGTATCACACAGTAACCTACCTCTCACCTTTCGAAGTATTATATGGGTATTGTCCTCCCAGGCTGTTGTCATACGTACCAGAAACCTCCTCTACCGACGCTGTTGATCAATTGCTGAAATCTAGAGAAAAGATTAAGGAACTGTTAAAGGAAAATTTAGAGTGGGCTCAGAATCACATGAAGTTGTTTGCTGACCGTAAAAGAATCGAAAGAAACTTCAAAGTGGGTGATTGGATTTACTTGCGTTTGCAACCCTATCGCCAGAAATCAGTAGCCCTCCATTGGAATCTAAAGCTCTCCTTGCAATTTTTAGGGCCTTTCCAAGTGTTGGACAAACTAGGGATTGTGGCATATCGTTTGAACCTACCGCCATCTTCGAAAATCCATCCGGTATTCCGCATTTCATGTTTGAAGAAAAAGCTAGGGTTTCAGATCCAACCCTTACCAACCCTTCCTTCAGTTGATAAACATGGGGATCTTCAGACTGAACCGGAGGCCATAGTAGGTCAACGCTTGAAACAGCAAGGGAACAGAGCATTGATCGAGGTACTGGTAAAATGGTATGGGGCTTCATCCGAGGATAATACGTGGGAATCACTGTGGATACTTCAAGAACTTTATCCCCACCTTGTGGGCAAGGTTCTTTAAGTGGGGAGAATGTTATGGCTCAGCTATGAGGAGTTGGAAGGTGCAAAGCTAGAGTATGTGAAGGTGGAAGAAGCAGCAAGAGTGTGTTGGGCAGAACTGAAAAGTGTCGAAGTGAAGTCTTTGGAGTTACGAAGCTAAGACTAATGCGGTGTTGTTTTACTGCCAGCCATACGGTGCCGTTCTACCAAGGATAAAGCTGTGCATTTTGTTTTAAGTTCCTTTGCTATGCATTTTGTAATAAAGTGTAGTCCACGTCTCTTTTATTTGGTAAGTTCTAGAAGAAGTTTGTTAAGGGTTAATTGTGTCTTTTTCTGTCAAATTCCATTAGGACGATGGCTGTAAAGGGGTGCAGGGAATCTGTAGTGGGTATTCTGAAAAACATTGAGCAGACACTGTAGTTGTTTCTTTGGAGGAATTGGGACCTCGAATCCCCAAGGCGTGGCAACTTTTTTCATCTTCTTCCTCTTGCTATTTTCATTTTCCCATTTTTACAAACAGATCATATGCAATCTGTCCAGACACGATAACATTCACAGACCATTTACTCTCCATCCTTATTTACATATTACCCAGACTCAACAGCACCCTAATAGAAACCCTAATTTCACAACAGAAAACCCACACATTAGAGTAAGAACAAGCAAACCCACAAAAAAAATGAATACACATTTAATCTTACTCGAGAAATAATTCATGGAAAACTCGAGGAAAGCAAAAGACATTCAATTTTTTTACCTTACAACATTCGAGCCAACCTGCCATATCGATTAGCTTGCAGAGAGAGAGGAAAATAATATATGTAGCCTCGACAACAACTAGAAGTGGAGGAGAACGAGATGATGTTGACATCGAAGGGCTGTTGAGTCGTTGATGGCATGAGAGAGGGGTTTGGCGTGAGAGAGGGCCATAGGGGCAGGGAGAGAGAGAGGCAAAGCAGAGATGAGAGATGAATTGTGCGGCACAAGAGAGAGAGAGAGGGGGAGGGATCAATTATGTGTGTTAATGGTGAACGAAGCAAAGATAGTATAACTACCGAACCACCAAGTAAATGGCTCAATTACATACTTGATGTATAATAACACATTTTTTTATAATAAGATTAATAGTAATTATGCATTTTGGTTTTCTTTTCTACATTCTAGGAAAATACACAGAGCCTTGAAAATTTTGGTCCTCCATCTTATGAATGTGATTATTGTGGTGTAATATTATGGTATGAATAGAGAACTTAAAAATCAAGGATGCCCACTCAACTAAGATTTTATGTTTGTTATATGGAGGGTCAAGTTGTGCTACCTTTACTTCAAAAGCCACCTTCTCTTTTAAAAGAACTATTAAGTCATATGGGTGAGCAACATTGTAAAAGATTTAAGACAGAAATACGAAATTATAATGTCTTTCTTGCTATGATTTCGATGGGTGGAAATGTAGACAAGAATATCAATGATGAAGGCAGTCCATACATTTTTCAAATTAATGGTCAGAATCATCATAAAATTGGAACCCTACATCCAATAAATGGTTCTAATCCTCGATTTGCACAGTTATACTTCGACGACACTGAGAATGAGGTACAAAATCGAATGAGTGTACTGAATCACAACAACTCCAATAAAAATATTGAGTCATCAATTCTTATTGCATTGGTCCAAATGCTTAATGAAACGAATGAATTGGTGAAAAGTAAGGGACCACTTCTTAGAGGACGATATTCATCAAATGAGACTACGTCTTATTAGTTCAAGAATAACAGATGGAAGATGGATTTAGGCTTGGTATTTTACGTAGGACTGATCATAGAAGTACATCAAGAAAGAAATAATTCATTACTATGAGAGAATATTATGCATACAGATTGCAAGAACGTAAACGAGAATGACACATATTAATATATGGCAATCGTTTATTTCAACAATTTTGTTGTTGATGCATACACATGTATTGAAGAGACCTGACTAATGTGGGTGAGAAGAAATCAATGTAAATTAAAGATTGAGTTATATAGTGGATTGAGAGATGCAGTTTTGAGAGGAGATACAACCCATACATCTACTAGAAAGAGAATTGTATTACCTTCAAGTTTCATTAAAACCCCAAGATATATGGTTGAGAATTATCAAGATGCAATAGTCATTTGTAGGTGGGCAGGTTATCCTGATTTATTTATAACATTCACATACAATGCAAAATGGACAGAAATTGAAAGTTTTCTAAGAACCTGGGAAAATAAGTAGAGGATCGACTAGATATAGTCACAAGGATTTTTAAAATTACACTCGATCAACTTCTACATGACTTACAACATGGCCAACACTTCGGGAGGGTGCTTGTTGGTAATACTTCCTTTATCATTTGTCATATTCATTAGTATCCTAAACTAGAGAAATGTGTGCTAATCTAATTAAATTTATATTGTCTTTTCAGTTATTTACACTATTGAGTACCAAATGTTATGTATGAGGAAGCAAGAAATTTAACAAATTCGGATTTTCCATCTAAATGAGTTTAGAATAATATAGAGAAGGAATGGAATTTGAGAAGGCAAGGAAGATGTATAGGCCGAATATATTACTCATATCCTGGGAGTGGTGAACGATTTTATTTATGCATGCTTCTTAATATAGTCAAAGGACTTCAATCTTTTGAAGAAATAAGAATAGTACATAATGTATTGTACCCATCTTACTAGTCGGCATGTTATACCCTTGGTTTACATGATGATGATAAGGAGTAGCATAAAACTCTAAATCATGCTTTGCAATGGGCATCTGAGAAGTAATTACGTGAATTGTTTGTCACAGTATTAATTTTTTGTGAGGTTGCAGATCCTTATAAATTATGGATTGCTAATTGGGAGTTGTTATCTGAAGACATTCTTCAACACCAAAGAAGAGTTTTTAATTGTGAAAACTTACATCTTACTGAGATACAGATAAAAAATTATGCACTTTGTGAAATTGAGCAATTGTTGGTAAGAAGTGAAAGATCGTTAAGAGAGTTTGAAAATATATTGTATCCAGATATATTACTACTTGGGGAAAGCAATAACAGATTGCCATAAGAGAAGTTGGACTATAATAGGATCGGGGTAAAGGAGGAATATAACAAGTTATTCGTTAATCTTAATATTGAATAAAGGAGAATATATGACTCTATCATTGAATTTGTGAATGGTGGAAATGGTGGTTTCTTTTTTATATATGGACATGGTGGTACAGGAAATACTTATCTTTGGAAAATACTGATATTTCGATTACGTTCAGAAGGAAAAATAGTACTTGCAATTGCTTCATCAGGAATTGCGACTCTATTATTGTCTAGTGGTCGAACTGCTCATTCAAGATTTCAAATACCAATTAATGTCTCAAATAATTCAACTTGCTCATTTAAACAAGACTCTCAACTTGGAGAATTAATGGTAAGAACCAGTCTCATAATTTGGGATGACGCTCCTATGGCTCACCGGAATAGCTTTGAAGCTATGGATCGTTCTTTGAGAGATATTTTACGATTTATTGATGCAAATAGTGTAGAAAAACCATTTGGGGGAAGACAGTTGTTCTCGACAGTGATTTTCGTCAAATATTACTAGTTGTATCCAAACGTCAAATAGAGCAAATAGTTGAGGCAACTATTAATAGATCTTCATTGTGGATGAATTGTGTAGTTTTTACAATGACTCAAAATATGAGACTCAACCAAAATATGAAGGATATTGCTACAAGAGATTTTGCAAATTGGATATTAAGAATGGGTGACGGTGACTTCAGTTCTACTGAAAGCGAAAGAATGATTGAGATACCATCTGATTTAATGTTTAGCCTAATAATCATCCTATTGTCGATATCGTAAATGTTACCTATCCAGATTTGAGAGATAAATGTAATAATTCAATATACTTGAGAGAAAGAGCAATTCTAGCACCTAGAAATGATGTTGTGCAGGATATCAATGACAACATGATAGATCAGCTCATCAATTTGGATGAGCAAGTATTTTTTAGTGCCAATTCGATATGTAAAGCCGGGGACAATATTACAGAACAACAAACGATGTTTCTACTAGAATTTTTAAATTCTTTAAAATTTCCTGGTATTTTGAATCATAAATTGAGATTGAAAGTAGGGGTACCAATAATATTACTTCAGAATTTAAATAAGAGTAATGGTCTTTGCAATGACACTCTACTTATAGTTACTCAGTTATCAAAATGGGTTGTTGAGGCACAAATCATGACTATAATGCACATTGGAGAAAAAGTATTTATTCCTCGAATCATTTTGTCCCCTTCCGATTCTAAATTGCCTTTTATATTGAAGGGAAGACAATTTCCAATCTCTGTATGCTTTGCAATGACAATCAACAAAAGTCAAGGTAGAACATTAGAACATGTTGTTCTTTTTCTTGAAAAACCAATTTTTTGTCATGGTCAACTATACGTTGCAATATCTAGAGTAAAGAGAAGAGAAGGATTAAAAGTTGTTATCACAAAGAAAGCCTACGATGGTCGTTTTTGTATAAGAAATATTGTACATAATGAAATCTTTAACAATCTATCAAAAGGTATTTAATTCTCATCTATTTTTCAGTTCCATTTGTTTCTTATGTTGCCTTTATATATTTTATACTTGCAATATACAATAATTTGCACTCTTCTAACATGTTCTAATTTATAATTTCTGTAGGTACAAATGACTGAGATGAATATGGATTGCACATCTTTGAATAAATTATCAACTAAAAAGGAATCATGGAATGTTGAAATTAGAAACTATAGTGAAACGTTGAGATAAGTCAATCAGTACCTAAGTTCTAGTTTGAGTTTGCAAATTATGAAACTATAGTGAAACGTTGCCATGACCCAACATACTTGATTGGTAAGTATTCTATTTTCTATATAATAAATTTTTATCATTGCAAATTATGAAACTATAGTGAAACGTTGCTATGACCCAACATACTTGACTGGTAAGTATTCTATTTTCTACATAATAAATTATTATCATCTCATATATTAAATTTAAGTTTAAATACTATTTTCGACATAATGAAATATTATCATCTCATTTCCAAATGTAATTGGAAGATTAGAATCTATTGGAGTCATAGATAAGAGAAATGCAAAGGGCCATCATGTCATGCTATGGACAATCCAGTTACTATTAGAAGAGTAAGTACAATCTATTTAATATTAAATCATAGATAAATTAATTTACTGTTTAATATTATCACTTAAATATGGAGCTGGTTGATGATTCAAGGTCAGCGTCGTTGGTGCTATTTGACAAAGAGGCTGAGAAAATCTTACATAAAACTGCAAAAGAACTTATAAAAAAAACAAGACCAGATAACAAAATAGTAAATATAATATTTTTAAACTGAATATTGGTATAGAAAGTATAATAAGTACATTAAATATTAGATATACCCTTATTATAACATATATATTTGTATCTATATAGGACCAGAATGATGATGATTTTCCAAATGATTTATAGCAAATTGTTGGTAAAGAATATATCTTTCTATTACGACTTGATGAGTACAACTTAAAATATGGATGAGAAAACTACACGATTCAGCGAATATTTGATTCCAAATTTATAAAATCCAAGTCAATTAAAAAGTAACAATAAATTACACGATTTTATATTTAATCATATTTTCTATCAAATTTTATATTTATAATGGTTTTAATTCTCATTGTTCAATCAATTCGTTAGGATGTTGATCAGTACACTATTATACTATACTTTACTTGACTTATTATGTTTTAAATGTTTTATATTTTGGAAACTGCTGTAGATATTGATCTCGACATCAACTCAAATACAAAAGAAGAGGATCATAAATCTCAGGCATCATCATCCAAGAGGAGAAAAATTCAGAAAAAATATTAATTGAACAATCGTGTCTCATATTAATTGTATCTATTTTACATTGTTTTAAATTGAGCAACCATATATATATATATATAATATGTATATATTACATTTTTAATATATTTAATATATATTTTATTAATAGTAGTGGTACTAATTATGTATATTAATGAACTATTTAGAATTATTAAACTCAGCATAAATAATGGTCCGCGCATTGCGTCGGTTATAGTCTCGTTATTAATAATTATACATACTAAAATGTAAAGTTTAAGTTAGTAAGTAGTAATTATCAATATCATAAATATAATTATAGTAAAATATTTTTTTAATGAATTAGTTACATAATCTATATTAATAAATTCACTTAGTTTTAATTTAATAATTTAAATATTTTTTTATTAATTTATATATGATTAATAAATATAAAATAATTTTATTATGAATATATATTAATTATATATTGTAAATTGAATAAAAATTTAACGAGATAAAGTGTAATTAATCCAAATAAATAAATACTCTGCTACTCCGAAAGTTAAAAATCTAAGATTTTAAAATGCATAAAGCTAATGACTGATTTTTTACTAGAAGGTACAGAATGCAAGGGAGTCAGGGACACTGGTTGCGGTTACAGAAGATACGGTCCCCTTCTGTGTACGTATATATAGCATCTCCACAGCTTCCCTTTCTCATCTCACAAGCGCACTGCACTCCCTTTCCATCTCCATGTGATGGAAAGCCGTGGGATGCTCCTCTGACCTCCGCTGCTCTGCTTTACAGCTTCAAATTCCAAAATCTGCTTGTACAGTATGTGACAATTTATGCACCCGATCGACCTTCCCGAGAGAACTTCCCGGATTCTAAGTACGTTGTCGTTGGATGCTTGTGTATTTATACATATAAGTGTATGCTTTGTGATTTTCTATTCTATGCACCTTTCTCTACGTAATTGCTTGTTTTGTTCTAATTCACCGATCAGAACTTCTGTTTCCTACGGTTTGTTTGATTTCCGTTACCACAATTTTCTGGGGCTTGTCGTGAGGGTTCTAGAGTTTAATCTCGTTAGTCAGTACCACCCTTCTTCAAAGATAGGAGGAAAATCTATAATTTTTAGAGTTTAATCTCGTTAGGTTTTGAGGTTTTCCTCAAATGGATAAGGAGAAATCCCCGGGCCACGGTGGAGGTTTACCACCTCCGTCAGTTCGTTACTCTGGTTTTTCGCCCATGGGAAGTAGCTTCAGTGTGAAACCTGAGCCATCTTCAGCATCACCATCGTACCCGCCATTGGCACCAGGTTCTAGTTCGGAATCAGGACATTTTGGACATGGCATGAGTGCTGATTCTAGTTGCTTTAGCAACGATATTAGTGGAATGACTGATACACCGCGGAGGAATTTGGGTCATAGACGTGCCCATTCGGAAATTCTCACACTTCCTGTTGACATTGGCTTCGATAGTGACCTTGGTGTTGTGGGTGGCGCTGACGTTCCTTCATTTTCGGATGAGACTGAGGAGGACTTGTCTATATACCTTGATTTGGATAAGTTCAATTCATCATCTTCTACGCCTTCTTTCCAAGTGGGTGAGCCATCTTCTGCTGTGGCAGCACCAAGTCCGGCACTGACATCCATGGTAACACCAGCATCTGGTGCAGTGACTTCTGCTGAGAATGTTGCCACTGGTGCTAACGAGCGGCCCAGAGTTAGGCACCAACATAGCCAGTCCATGGATGGGTCCATGACAATTAAACCGGAGATGCTTGTGTCAGGTTCAGAAGATATATCTGCAGTTGATTCCAAGAAAGCCATGCCAACTGCTAAGCTTGCAGAGCTTGCTTTAATTGATCCCAAGCATGCAAAGAGGTATCGTTTCTTGGAAGAATTTTATAAACTTATTTCTGAAGTTTAAGGATGAGGATTGGTATTTTTTTCTTCTTTCTCTCAACTCTAAAATCTATCAATAAATTTTTATATTGAAACATAAATGGTTGGTATGAAGTGTCTCTCTCTTGCACAATTGCTTGTTCATGTTTAGTTATGTATTAGTAACATTTTGATTTTCATCTTTTTCTTCATTTATAAATATACAAAAAAGAAAATTATTTATCTATGTGTCGTGTGGATTATGAATGATAGCTATTGTTAAACATTCTAGTATTGCTAAATCGTACAAAAAATCCAAAAATAAAATAAAATAGCATAAACCATTATAGATCTTGCAAATCCAAATAAAAACCAAAAACCTAAGAAACTTACAGATCAAAAGAATCAAACAAATCCAAAAAAAAACCAAAGAAACAAACAAACATAAAAATTAAACTTGCAAATCCATCACGGTGACGGTGTCACCCACAGTCGCAGTCGCCAGCCACAGACAGTGGCGGATCTACATAGAGCTTAGGTGTGGCCCCCCCAAAAGTTTTTCAAAATTCAAATAGCCCCTAAATTTTATTCATAATTCCATGTATATAGAAATTGGTCCCCCCAAAAAAAATTTATAATTTCCTTATTTCCATATGCTTTCTACAATTTCTTAAAATTTCAATATACATAGAAATGTCTCTCCCCAATATTTTCAAGGATGTGGCCGTACTAAAATTAAATTATTAACCTTAAGTTTTTTATTAAATTAAACTAAGATTAGGAGAAATAATAAACTATTAACATTGACCCCAAAGTTTTTTATTATACAATATTAAGTTTCTTAATATAGAATCCAAAGTGAATATACAAGAAAAACCATTTAAGATTGATGATTTATATGCAAAATAGTGGAGATGTTTTATCCTCTAAACTTCATTGAGCAAGGAAAAGTTTATTTAAGGTCTCAATTGTGGCATTCTATGCTTAATGTGACCCCAAAATATATAGATTTTACATGAAATTTGATAAACTAGCTTATTAGAATGAAATATGGCATTCTAAAAGATCACTTGATAGTTTCTATGAAGAAAACAATTTCTAAATATTTCATAATTACAAAAGTAATAATGAATGAATATTATTCTATGAAGTATTGTCGTAAAAAATCTGAACCAGTTATAAAATTTTATTTCTACGTTATTTGGAGAATTATCGAGATTTAATTTTATATACAGTTATGATTTATGATTTTCTAATATATATATATATATTTTACATAAACATCTCGTGTGGTAAAAAAATTTGCCCCCCTAAGAAAAATTGCTGGTTCCACCACTGGCCACAGAACACCCAACATCCAGCCTAACCCTAGCCATGACCCATGACAACGGAGAGAAGTCCTCAGCCAGCTTAGAGGAGGAGGAGAAGAAGGGGGGAAGAGGGAGGAGAAGAGAAAGGAGAGAGAAGAGAGGATGGTGGCCACTGGTAGAAGAGAATAGAGAAGAAGAGGGGAAGTGGAGAGCTGGAGAAGAGAGCAGGGGAAGGGAGAAGAGGGAAGGTGAGAGAGAATTTACCTCTTATAGTTAGGGTTATGATTTGAAACAACACTGTTTTGGGATACCCAAAACAACGTTGTTACTTTCATTACAAATCTATTATATATATAATATATATATTTAACATGTGAGTGGATGCCCCACATCTCACATCTGATGGGCAGGGGCCCCGCTCCGGCCAGGCAGGGTCGGAAGGGGGGAGGGCGGGCAGACGGGTGGCTGGGACCCGCTGCCCACCCCTACATTCTAGTATTTTCAAGGCCTTTGGCATTAGATTTTTCCTTCTTTAGAATAACAGGTCTTTGTTTTGTCAGCTCTAAGATTGTCTTTCTAATATGTTTGTTGGGATGAGACAGCAAAGATGACCTCTCAGATTCAGTTGTTACCCACTTTTTGTTTCATTTTTAGACATGATTATGATTTTTTAATACCACCACCTTTTTTGTTTTTGTTTTTGAATTTAAGGGTATATTACACTTTGTGTATCTTCTTTGAGGGATCCATTTTTCTCTTCTTATGGGAGGCCTCAATTTCATTGTGAATGCCCATTCTATCGGAAAAAAATGATGTTTGAATTTGTTGGTGCCATGGATTCTATTCACTTTCCTTTCTTTGGTCCTGTTGGGCAGGAGGATCTTGCAAGAGTTGCTATTTGCCTATCCAAAGTGTAACTTAGTTGTCAATATTAGATGATTTATTGTTATGGTCTCTCTCTCTCTCTGAGTTTTATTTCTCTTGTCAAGTTTTTCCATGTAATTGCCGTGTTTTACTTAAACATTATGCTAATATTTCCTTTTTGCTCCATGTGATAGGATCTGGGCAAACAGGCAGTCAGCTGCTAGATCAAAGGAAAGGAAGATGCGATACATTGCAGAGCTTGAAAGGAAGGTGCAGACACTGCAAACAGAAGCAACTTCATTGTCTGCTCAACTGATCCTCTTGCAGGTAAATGGCATTAGCTTAGCATAGATTCTAGTTTTGGAGTAGACGTGTCTTGTTTCAGAGACTTGTATATCGCCTATATATGGTTGTGTTGGTACATCTTTCCTTTCTACCTGTGCAATTTGATTTCTAGTATAATTCAAAACATAGGCTTATATGATAGGTTCGATGACATTTATTTTGTGGGTTTGTTATGAGTAGAGAGATACAAATGGTCTGACGGCTGAGAACAGCGAACTGAAACTGTGCTTGCAAACAATGGAGCAACAGGTTCACTTTCAAGATGGTAAGCACATATCTTGTGAGGCCTTTTCAAGATTAGTAACTCGATTCTAAAGTTCTCTCTCTCTCTCTCTCTCACACGCACACCCACCCATCCACACACACACATACACACACACACACTGAGATTGGGTGTGCACACATTGATATGAACCCATAGGAATGGAATCCCTAGAACCCACAATCAATTTGAAAACTTACCCAAGAAAGCCGAAATTAAGTCAATGGATGGAGAATCGCACTCTTCCATAGCTTGTATCACGTGGATGATCACTGGATTTCCTTCTCTTAAGCCCATATTTAATATTCGGCTCTTGTTAGACTCGTCCCAAGTGGATTGCACTAATCCCTGCATCGCTTCATTGATCTTCGTAGCTCTTAATTTTGTAATTGACCTATCTGGAACTTGTAAAGGATCTTTAAGACTAGGCCCACCTTGGTTCCCATCATTCGTGCTTCTGTCCGTCTATTTTCATCTAGAAAAATAGTTTTATCTTCTTTTCTTCATAGAGACATTTAAATCCGTATGACGTTTGTTCTTTTATTGGTTGAGATTGGCAGAATTGAACCCAATGCAAAATAGCTAATATGATGAATCTTGGTTGAGTAGGATATGGATGATGCATATCTTATATGTGTGTGTGTGTGCGCGTATGCATGGAACAAGAGAGAGGTGGTAAGAGCACTCCCAATGGTTGCTCTATAATACATTTTTCTTTAAAATATCAAGATATTCTCTTAAAAGTGTCCTCCAATGGATCTTGTATTCTATCCTTCATTTTACATTTTGCTACAGTAGCATGCTAGATGTGGAGGGAACTATTCATCATTGTAAACATTTTAAATTAGTTTCTCTCTCCTCTGTTTGATTTTTCCCATTTCTTCAAAAGTCATTTATTTTTATTTCAATCCCCTCTCTCATTCCCACACTTTCTTCTTTGCTGGGCGTCAAAGACAAAATCTGAAGCTGAATTAATCTCTTCTTTTTATTTTTTGAATTAATTTATATTTTGGTTTAGTTTATAACTTTGGATTAATTTAAAATAATAATTATATGACATTGTATATAAAGAGATATTACAAATATCAAAAGATTTGAGGATATCATTGATAGTTAAAGAAAATATTTGAAATGAATAAAAAATAATTAAAAAGTATAATATTTAAATGATATGATGAAAAAATAGATAAGCTGATGCATGGTATATTGTAAAAATCAGTATGTAAAATAGAAAAATTGGATTTTGGCGATATCTTTTAAAGGATAAGATGAAGAATCCATTGGGAGTGCTCGACCGTGGGTTTCCTGCTATAGGCAATGGTGGTGGTCTCCTTTGCAATAATTTTTTTTTTTTCTTTCAGCTGAGAAGTAGTTTTGAATCTGTGCAGAATTAGATGTTCATTTTTAAGGGTGATAAAATTGCATTATCACTCTAAATTTTCATTTCATGCGATTGTATCCTTATTATAGGCATGAGATCTTATATGTTCTAAAGTGCTGCTTGTTTGTGTCCTGTTGTATAGGTTCCCATGTTTGTTCTTTCCAAGGACTATAAGGTATTTGAAGTCTTGCAAGACATATTTTTTTTCTATTCTTTAAATTAAATTATTATAATTTTATTTTTTTAAATTAAGAAAAAAGATTCTTTGCATGACAGCATGTGGGACTGCCACTTATTTTTTGTTGATTAGGGAGGATGAAACTTCTAATGGAGGAGCCTTATCCAAAATTTGTCATAACATGAGGTATTGTTCCTCTAAAAATAAGCAGTGGGCGAATCTCAACTTGGCCACAGTGTAGGGGGTTAATGGCTAAATCTTCCTTATTTATAAAATGGAATGGCAATTGGTTGGTCAGAAATGTCTATACTATATGTCAAAAGGAGGTCTGATTTACCTTGTTGTGAGTACTTGACCGAACTTACCTATGTATTATTGTCCTCTATCCTAGTAGGTACGGCCATACGTGTGAAGATTTAGAGGGACTTCCTATGGGGTGGCTTGGAGGGTGTCTAAATGTCAACTTTGTTCATTGATATATGCTTTGGTCTCAACTTTGTCGATAGGGTTCGACAGTGGTGGCCCTCTTATCAATTTCATGGAACTCCAAGCTTCATCTTGGCCAGTAAGCTGAAGGCTTTGAAAAAAGACCTGAAGTTATGGAACGAGCAAGTACCATGTGACATGGATACTTCGAAGAAATCCTTAATGATAGAGTTACAAGGTTTAGAAGATGAGGAGCGTAGTGATCTTTCCATTGTAGAGAAGATTCAAAAAGACCAAGTTGTAGTAGAACTTGAGTGAATTGCCTTGATGGAGGAGATATTGTGGAGATAGAAATCCCAAGCTTTATGGCTAAAGGAGGGGGATATGTGTCCAAAGTACTTTCATCGGGTGGCCAACTCACATAGGGGAAACATTGATATTGTGATGCTCAACAACGATGGCATTGCTTCATCAGATCACTCGGAAATTAGGGACCATGTTGTTCTCTTCTACGAACATCTGCTCAATGAAGACGTTACGTGTAGGCAACACTTGATGGGTTAGTGTACGAAACCATTGAACAATCTAGAGTCACTTGGTTGGAGAGGAGAATGAAATTCAATGAAGTGGTAAGAAAGATGGTAGAAGACAGTACCACCATGTTTGGTAAATGGGGTGTACAAGATCATTTCCAAAGTTTTGCTAACGTCTTTAGTGAGGTGTTGGGGAAGATCATATTGAAGCCTCATAATGAATTTGTTTGAGGATGACAAATCCTAGACTCGGTGCTCATTCCCAACGGATTTTTGGATGGTCGATTAAGATCTGGTGAACTTGGCATCTTATGCAAACTAGAGATGGAAAATGCCTATGACCATGCCAATTGGGGCTTACTGCATTACTTATTGGGGAGATGTGGATTGGGGAGTGGTGGTGTTCTTGGATTATGCACTGCGTCTCCAGTTGGCTTCTTTATCAATTCCCTAGGGTAAAAGGTAGGGTGATTCCATTAACTCCTTTATTATTTGTCATCATAATGGAAGCCCTGAGTAGAATGTAGTCAACGGTGGTTGAAGGTGGTTTATATCAGGGTTCCCGGTGGGAGACGTCAGTTTGTCACATTTATTATTTGCAGATGATACATTAATATTTTGCAAGGCGGGTTGAAATCAAATACAATCTTTAAGGGCACTCCTATGCTTTGAAGCTGTTTCTAGATTGAGATGAACTTGTCCGAGTCAAAAATGGTTCCGGTGGGAAACGGCAGCAATATATGAATTTGGTTAGATCTTTGGGGGTGCTAGGTCTCTTCTTTGCCCATGAAGTACCTTGGTCTCCCCTTTGGTGCCCCCTTTCAAAGCAAACTATTCGGGATGATAGAATGGAGAAAACTGAGTGTAGGTCAGCAAGTTGGAAGAGGTTTTGTTTGTCGAAGGGGGCTCGTACCGCCTTAATCAAGTGTACTCTTTCAAACTTGCCAACTCACTTCCTATCCTTGTTTCCCCTTCTGGCCGGTGTGGCAAGTCATATTGAGAAGCTTCAATGTGATTTCTTTTAGAGTGGACTAGGTGAAGAGTTCAAATTCCACCTAGTCAATTGGGAGAAGGTATGTTCTCCAATCTCAAGTGGTGGGTTGGAGATTCGAAATCTAAGGATATTCAATTGGGGACTTCTAGGGAAATGGTTATGGTGTTACCACCACGAGAGGGAGGCCTTGTGGAAGATGGTAATCGATTCCAAATATGGTGGTTCTTGGAGGGGTGGTGCTCCATGGAGGTGAAGGGGTTTATGGTGTCGAGCTATGGAAAAATATTAGAAGAGGGTGGGAGGTATTTTCATGACACGAGTTAGTGACTTGGGTTGGTTCCAAGATTAGATACTGGCACGACACTTCGTGTGGAGATAGAGCCCTAAAGGACACCTTTTCCTTTCTCTATAGAATTGCTTGTTGACAAGAGACTTTGGTGGTGGAGTTAATGGAGATTTCAGGGCATTCTCCTCAGTGGAATGTTAACATTATTTTCCTTTCTCTATAGAATTGCATGTCGACAAGAGACTTGGTGGAGTTAATGGAGATTTCAGGGCATTCTCCTTAGTGGAATGTTAACATTATTTTTTTTTTTTATTGGCATTGGGCGTCTGGGAACATAAGTCCTGATTAATCCTAGGGGTGCATATGCCCTCGGCAAGAAGTTTCTCGCAAGTGCACCTCGGGCAATTCAAGAGTAATTCCTCCAGTCCAACGGTCCTTAGAAATTGTTTGCATCCAACAATTTGAACTTTAGACCTAGAGGGAGCATACCACCAAAACCAAGGCTCTTACCACTTGAATCAATCCTAGGGGTTAATGGAATGTTAACTTTATTGGAGCTGCACATGATTGGGAAATTGGGATCTTTGCAGAATTTTCAGCTTATTGTACTCCATGGAGGTGAGAAATTGAGAGGTTAAAAAGATGCTATGACCTCTTCTAGAAAAGGAAAATTGTACGTTCGCACCTTCTATAAGGAGGAATCAAGAGGTTGACAAGATGCCATGGACCCCTTCTAGAAAAGGAAAATTTTCTGTTTGCTCCTTCTATAACGAGAAATCAAGAGGCTGACAAGATGCTATAGACCCATTCCAGCGTTGCCATCTGCCAGTTGCCTACTCTCTATCCATTATTCCATATTTGTTATACATCATCATTCATCAGTCATTAGTCATCAATTAATCATGCAATCATTTAGTCACTTTCCTTTTCTTTTCTTTTTCTCCTTGTTCCTTTTCTTTCATTCGTTCTATAATCATTACTACATATACATACATACCAAGGTATAGCAAAAGCATTCATAAAATTTCATTTGCATTCACATGCTTTTATAATGAAGGGTATGTATCAATAGGGCTTTCAATGAATATGCTTTACATACGATTATAATAATTAAGTACAGAATTTGAGCAATGAGCCTTACAGTTATACAATATAAATAAAGACTTGTTCAAAAATTACCTAATTTAGACAATAAGCAATTTTAGATTGGCGCAATCCAATACTGTGGAAAAGAGGCATTCCAAAGATTGTATGTACTTACATAATTTAGAAAAAAGCATCCCAAAAGGCATGATCGTAATTACCTACCTCTTAACTCCGAGCAGCAATTAGCTCATTGGTAATCATCTATTCCAACGCACACCTCAAACCATGGCATCTGTTACAAATCCTCAAAATAAACAAGGCTGGTTCTAAAATAATTTTAAAGGAGAGTTAGATAGAGAGTTATACCAGGGGAGGGAGATGTAATGTTCATGATATATGGCGGAGGATGAGAATATGGTGGCGGGTAACAATGCTGTGGAACCAAAATCACTCTCTATAAGTAAAACCAATGGCGGAGAGAAAATTTAATGAAGGGAAGAGTGAGATGCTCACCCCTGGCACTGTTGTTTTAAGCACCAAGAAAGGAATTTGCCAGACTTGATTTGCAAAAGAGCACCCAACTGTGATGGGAAGCGTCTAGGTGGTACAAGTGTGCCGCCCGACGATGGAAAGTGGCTGGGCGACGAGTTCTGTGCAAGTTGGAGGTGACATTGAGTTGGGTTTCTGTTGGTCTGTCTTTCGCTGGTTCAGAGCCGGTATCTCATGTCCATGATGGGGCGATAAATATCGATCCTGCATAAATTCATGGGTCCATTCACCCAATGAAAAATATCCTCATCCTAGCATAAGGAACATGGGCTGGGGTGTTGCATGCAGTGTTACAGATTTTATTTTGAGTTCCTAGTTTTGCCATCAATGGTTTGCTGGTTTTTCTATAATCAACCTTGTTAGATCACCTTTCAAGTATTCTCGACATCCGAGCAATATATAGCAAGTGATAGGTAGGTATGTTTCGGTTGTTATGATAATTCAATCACTTTGTTCTGTTTTCCACAGCACTGTTGGAATTACTGCTGTTCTGAAATGAATTCCCTAATCATCGCAATATACCTAATAATGATGGCATTCATGCCTTTTTCTGCTCGGGATGTGATCTGTCAACTTTGATTGCTTTACTAGTTGTAACTTTTTGTAATATTTTTTTCCCCGCTACCTTGCTAAACCCCCCAGAACCAGAAAGAAAAAAAGGGAAAGTGATACAAACACACTCGCATGTATGTACTTCTGATCTACTTGTGGCCATTCTCATAGTAATGATAGTTTTTTGTTTTATAATAGCACTAAATGATGCACTCAGAAAAGAGATTCAGCACTTTAAAGTGTTGACTGGCCAAGCTACGCCAAACGGTGGTCCCATGATGAATTTTTCGTCTTTTGGAGCTGGCCAGCAATTCTATTCTAACAATCAGGCAATGCACACCCATTTAACGACACAGCAGTTTCAAAAGCTTCAGATTCATTCGCGGAAGCTGCAGCATCAGCTTCAGCAACATCCACTGCATCAGCTTCAGCAACAAACTGGAAATTTGAAAATCAGAGGATCCATGTCTTCTCCCAGTCAAAAAGAAAATGCTGCGGATGTTAACTCTCTGATGTTATGAAAGAGTGTTGAGACATTGGCATATATGCCTGGCATTGGCGGGTCATCGTACAAAATTGTAGTTCAGGTCTTTTTCACACTGGACGTTCTTCCATCCATCTCACCTCTATCTCCTTCCTCCTTTTTCATGTAGGCTGTTCTATCTGTGATTTGAGTTTTAGATTAAATTGTGAACTATATGCTTTATATTTGTAGGCAACTCTATAGATGATGCTGCTGTTCTTTTGTCCATGTTGGCAGTTGAGGTGGGCAGATCGCGATCTTCCAGTTCAATTTTTCCTTTTTTAGTTTTTTGAAAATTTGAAACTCACGAGGATCCAACACACTTCACAATTCCGATAGGGAGCAATGAAAGGGGTGGGTACTTATTCTGGAGCTCTAATGGTAAAATTTGTCGACCAAAATTTAGTGGACATCTGGTTGAGATCAGTGAGATGACGGTTGTGCCTGTGCTAGGAACTTGCAATTTTTCGTTTCATTGATTTTAAACGAATTCGGTTCTTTATTTGCAATATATGTGTGATGTTTTTCTCTAATTGAACCTGTTTTGGAAATCATGATTTCACCTTCATGGATTTTTGTCCACAAAATTGTAATTGTCCGATCTTTTTTCTTTTCCTTTTTTTTTTTTTCCTTAGGAAGTTGTATTATTTAATTGAATGTTTTATGAGAGCGGATCCTTTCCGCTATCAAACTCTAGCTTACATGCAAGGAGGAGAAGGTTGTGTGGTATATGTCCAAAGGTGAGTTTGGATGTTGACCATTGTGCTAGGGACCGATTATGGTATTGGTGAATATTTTGACTTGCCATTTGTTGATTAAATGCAAGTAATTGAGTGCATTACTGATGTGAGGTTGTGAGGTACAATCGTCCGGTTGCTTGTTAGTGATGGTTTTGATATAGCAGTGATATCCAGGAGATCAGAATCTCCTTCCTTCTAGCTGTATGTATAGATTTGAATTTTGAGGAGACAGCTTAGTAATGCCGCCTTTGCCTCCCAATTAGCGGGTCCTTCGATCATTTTTGTCCCTCCATGCATGGTGTCTGCTTCATTGATGATCTCAACAAACTTCAGGTTTTAAATTTCGTTTCGATAACTAATTTGGTTCAAGTGTTGGAACAGAATATTTGGATATTAATGTATTGTTTTGAGATAATCTTTATATATCATTATATATATATAATAACAATAAATCACCAGTAACGATAATCCAAAATCCATTATTCATAGCAACATTGTATTTGCAACTAGAATTTTTATATTTATTTTTTATATTTTGCATAGTATAAAAGAAAAAAATCATGAAACAAGCCACAATTAGGAGTTGACACATTCAGCATTTTGAAACTTATATCATTCCGGAACTTTATATAAAAACAAGATGAATTTGCATATTTGATAAATTCTAAATATTACAGTGTGGAGGCATTAAAAATTATGGCTAACGCAAAGGTTTGCATATTTGACAAATTCTGCATCTTACACCAATTAGATTAAGCCCACAAATGTACTACAATACTTCATTACTTTATTTATTTATTGTTTTTGCTTCACCAATGGAGCACACACTGTCCCACATTCAAGAATCAGGTAAAAATATTATGGGTGGGGCTACTATGCTGGCCCACCTTTACCGTTGGCTTACTGTTTAAGTATTTTTTTTTTACATTTTTTTAATACATCTAAATATTTTTAAAAAATAAAAAAATACAACAATACATTTAAAATCATTTCCTTAATCATTAAGTAAAAAAAAAAAAAAAAAATCAAATAGGGTGGTCAAACCAAGTGGGCAAAGTAGTGTTTTCCAAATATTATAGGGCATTGCTACACCCACCCACCCACCCACCCAGGGTGTAGCATGATAAAAGTCACCGACAAAACTATTCAGGTGTTTTTTTTTTTTTTTGTTCTTTTTAATCTCTTTAAACATTTTAAAAAAATTCACAATATCATTAAAAAATACTTAATCATTAAATAAAAGAAAAAAAACAATTGGGACCCATTGTCGGGACCCAAAGCATTTTCTAATATTATAACACTAAACTCTAAAGTCAATTGGCCACCGCAATATTGCTTTCACAAATTCATGACCAACATAAATGGTGATGTGTTCTAGAATCAAGAAAGTAAAGTAGAAGTACTGTTTTTGTTATTACCGTGTAAAAAAAAAAGTAAAAAGATTTGTTGATATACACGTGAGGAGATAACCGATTGCTAATTAACCTAACAAATGAAGAATATTCTAGAATAATTAACATGTGTACAAGATTGATAATACGTCCCCTCAAGATGGAGTGTGTATGTTAATTACACCCATTTTGCTGAGATGTATGGATAGTTGGTCAGAACCAAGAGCTTTAGTAAGGATGTGAGCCAGCTGAGTAAAGGAAGAAACATGTAGATTCTTGATACTGAACCGAATCTAGAACTAGATGGCAATCAATATCTATATGCTTTGTGCACTCGTGGAAGACTGGGTTGGCAATATGTGGAGGGCAGCTTTGTTGTTACAAAAGAGCAAGTAAAGAGATGAGACCTCAACTAATAAATCTTTAAGCAATGTTGAAAGCCATAGCAGCTCATAACAAGTTGATGACATGGATCTATATTTGGCTTCTGCAGATGACCGAGACATAGTGATTTGTTTCTTGGATTTCCAAGAAACTAGAGTCTCCATTAAAAATGCAAAAGCTTGTTACTGATTGACGAGTATCAGGGCAACCAGCCCAATCCGAATTATAGAAAACCCGTAGTTGTAACTTGGATGAACTAGGAAAAAAGATACATTGTCCAGGTGTGGACTTAAGATACCTTAGCACCTTATGAAGTGTAGTTAAATGAGGTTGGCATGGTTGAGCAAGAAACTGACTCAAAGTATTAACTGAACAGGCTATGTCGGGCCTAGTGGTGGTCAAATAAAGCAATCTGCCTATAAGCCTCCTGTAAGACTTGGGATCTGAATTAAATCTCCATTTGATTTGGAGAGTTTTAAGTTCTGTTCCATTGAAAATGTAAAGGGTTTGGCAACTAAACAAACTAGAATCAGCAAGTGTCTCCAACGTGTAATTGCACTGACAGATAGAGATACGAGTAGTGGATCTAGCTACTTCAAGACCAAGAAAATATTTGAGGTGTCCAAGATCCTTGTGCTTGAACTTGGATTGCAGAAACAATTCTAAAGAGTTCACAATAGTTAAATCATTACAAGTAATGACAACATCATCCACATAAACAAGAAGTGCCATGAATGTAGAAGGGTAAGATTTGGTAAACATGGAATAATCTGATTTGGATGGGTAAATCCATAGTCAACCAAGGTTGATGTGGATTTTGAAAAACACTGCCTAGAAGCTTGCTTATAAGGATTTGTTTAATTTGTAAAACTCATGTATCTCCTTGGTTTGTAAAACCTGGTGGGACTTGCATTTATACTTCCTCATCCAACTCTTCATGAGGAAAGAATTATTTACATCAAACCGATGTAAATGCCACTTATGAATAGCTACCAAAGCTAGGAGACATCGAAAGGTGACAATTTTTGCAACAAGAGAGAATGTATCAAAATAATCAATACCTTCTTTTTGTGTGTACCCTTTTTGCAACAAATCTAGTTTTATAACGTTCTAAGTCCCATTTGAATTCAATTTGCATTTGTACACCCACTTACTGGCATTGCTTTCTTCCCAAGTAATAGATGAGTTAAAGTCCAGGTTTTATTTTCCTCAAGAGCATTTATTTCAGCAACCATTGCTTCTTTCCGGTGTGGGTATTTGATAGCTCAGCTAAAGGTTTGAGGTTCATAATGAAAGGAAATGGATAAGGTAAAAGCACGGTGAGTAGCAGATAATTCTGAATAGGAGAGAGTAGAAGAGATAGGATGTAATGTACCTGTATTATGTGAACCATCTCCTATGGAATTAGATGGATTGGAAGAATCAATAGAGACCAACAAACAATGATAATCTTGCAAGTTTTTAGGCTGCCTTCTATGCCAAAGAGAGCTTCTTTGAGTGGGAAGAGGATTATCATTAGATGTAATATGAAAATACTGAAGATGAATGTCTTCTATAATAAAGGAATGAATGACTAGAAATGGATATGAAGTCGAAGAAGATGGTGATGAGAACTGAAAAGAGAAAGAATCCTCATGAAAAGCAATATCTTTAGAGTTGAAAACAGATTTGGTAGAAAGACTAAGTAATTTGTATAATTATTCCAAGGGGATAACCAAGGAAGACATAAGGTTCTGCTCTTGCCTCAAATTTTGAACGATGAGCAGCAGGTATAGATGCATAATAGAGATATCCAAAAACCTTAAATGATTATAGGAAGGTGGTTTATGGAATAACATTTTGAATGAGGATTTGTTAGACAACAATGGTGTAGGTAATCTGTTGATAATATAAACTGAGGTAAGAATACAATCAGACTAGAAAATGAGAAGAACGTGGGATCGAAATCTGAGCACTCTGGCGACATTTAGAATGTGTTGATGCTTTCGTTCAACAACACTATCTTTTGAGGAGTGTATGCACAACTTTTATGGTGAATAACACCTTATCTACTATTGTAGAATTTGGTCATATTGAATTTGTTCCATTATCAACTCGTATAACTTTGATTTCGGAATCAATTGTGTTTCTACAAGCTGGAAAAAAGATTGTATGTGCTGTCTAGTTTCAGATTTTTGTTTCATTAGATACACCCAAGTGCAATGACTAAAATCATCTACTATGGAAAGAAAATAACGAAAAATCTTGATATGATGGGGGTGGAAAATGGAGCCCATAAGTCACAGTGAATAAGATCAAAGGCAAAAAAGTAGATTTTATAGTACTACTAGTTGGAAAGGAAATCCTTTTTCATTTAGCAAGAGGACAAATAGTACAATGATTATTATTTGAGAGTTTCATGGCTGGAAAAACATGGTGTAAAAGTTGAATCCTAGAATGAGACAAGTGACCAAGTCTACAATGCCACATATGTTGAGTTTTATTGACCGAATTGAAAGTACATGAAGAAACAGAAGGAGGTACTGATCTTGTAGAAGAAGTCGAGTCTTGCAACAAGTAATATAGGCCTTGAAAAAAATTACCCACTCCAATCGTCCTCCAGTTGGAGAGCTCCTACACAAAAAAGTATTGACAAAAGCAAAGAAAAAAAATAAAGTGAATATGAGGTTAGTTTATTGACAAAAATGATATTAAAATTGACAGAAGGAACACAAGACATTCTTGGGTGTTAAAGATGTAGAAAGTTGAATTGTGCCTATATGAGTCACAAGGACAAGATGTCCATTTGGTAATTTGACAGAAGAATTGACAATAGATGGAATGGATGTGAACAAGGAGGACTAATCATATGATCAGTTGCACCTGAGTCAATTATCCAAGAATTCATGAAATGGTTGGTTGACTGAGAATGAAGAGAATATAGAGTGTTTGAAAGAATTTGATATACCTGAAATATGGGGAATTAAGTGATTACTAGCAGATTCTGAAAGAGAATCGTTAACGTGATTTGCCATAGGCTGATCATTCGAAGGAAGCTCAGTTGATTGATTAGTCATAGGCTAAATTGATTGAGCCTGGATAACAGCAAGGATTTGCTGACATTGTTCTTGTGTTATAGGTAACATTGGAGAATTAACAAAATTTGGAGCACCTGGAAAAGAAATGTTGTTATCAGAGGAAGATTTGCTGCAAGTGAATTTGAAACTTGGGGAAAACCATGAAGCATGTAGCACTTATCAATAGTGTGGCCTTCTTTACCACAGTGTGTACAAATGGATTTGTCTTTACCACAAGCATGGTTAGAAGTGCCATTTCTAGAAAATATTTTATTATAGGAATATTCTTACTGAACATTACAACAGGTTCTAGAATACTTGTCAAGATAGTGATAGATCGTTGGCATTCTTGAAAAACAAGAGAGAAAGCTTTGTTTATGTTTGGCATAGGATCGATGATTTGACCACAAACCCAAGCAAATGAATCATTTAATCCCATCAGGAATTACAGAACATAGTCTCTTTGTTGATAATCAAGAACAGTTTGCAGTGCTCCACAAATGCATTTTGACATTGGACAAAAATTTTTCATTTCATCCCAATAGATTTTTAGACTTGTAAAACAGGAACTAACAGAATCGTGATCTTGAACTAGACTTGAAATATCTTTCTTTAATTGAAAAACATGAGGACTATTGGCCTATTAAAATCTTTCTTTGAGGTCTTTCTACATTGCTTCAGCCAAATCAATGTATATAACACTAGAGGCAATTTCCTTGAAAAAAGAATTAATAATCCAAGATAGAACAATGGTATTGCAACAAATCCAATAAACATACAGAGGATCATTCTTAATTCATTGGGGTAGACATCCATCAACGAATGCATATTTGTTCTTTGCAATCAGCGCCATAGTCATTGACCAAATCCAAGAGTGGAAATTCTCACCGATTAGTGGTTATGAACTAAGAAGAGCACCGGGACTATAACCTTGATGAAGGAAATAAGGATTTGTAGGATCATTGATCATATTTTCCACAGAAGAGAAGCAGAGCAGAGGGTTTTCTCCTAATACCATTCTAGAATCAAGAAAGTAAATACTATTTTTGTTATTATCGTGTAAAAAAACAAAAAGTAAAAAGAACTGTTTATATACACATGTGAGAAGATAACCAACTGCTAAGTAATCTAACTGGTGAGGGTAAAAAGGCCTAGTCCAAGAGTCCGAGATCCCACGATCCAAAGGGAGGCCCATTGGTCTAGTAAAGTGAAGATGACGGCCTTTGGTGGGCTTCTCCCACCAAGTGAGATGCATGTTCAGCCCGGCCCAAGACTAATGAGACTCCAACAGAGGTTGCTAGGGGTGACATATGCCGACCTGTCAGCCACCTTGAATCATCACCACATGTGGCTACCAAGAAGCATGCAGGAGAAGCTATAACCACCATTCACTCGGGAAAAGGAAGTTAGGCGTTGCCAAGACAGGTCGAGGAGGTGCAAACTCCTAAAGTCCTTAGATAACAGATGCTAGGAAGCGTGCATGAGAGGTAACCATGACTCCTACACTGAGGAAGGAAATGTGGGCGCAGTAGCCGTGGGAATGCATGGCGAAAGAACAACCATGGCTCTCCCTACAAAGCCAGAGAGGGACTCGTTAGACTTGACTGATGGGGTGTCGTGATGTGAGTCAGATCTCAATGCCGCATTAATTATTTTCTTTAAGGTATCACGCACTCTAATTGATTCACATGCATGTGGCATAAGGCACGATGGGATAGCTCCTTGGGATGAAAGCAACGAAACTCCAAACTACCTAGTATAAAAGCCTAATCAAGGTATGATCAAATGATCAAACGCATAGAATTTTAGGGAAAAATAAATACTTCCTAAAAAAGAAAACTAACTTAAGCATCAGAGGGTTCCCTAACCACCCCCGAGTTCCCTTCTTTATTTGTATGTTTGCAGGTCCCTTGGTCCACCTCCCAGCTATTCGAGGAGTCCTCCCGCTACTTACAAAACACGTCTAAAACACTAACAAATGAAGAATATTCTAGAAAAATTAAGACGTGTACAAGACTGATAATAATGTGTTTCTATATGCAATTTATTCTAGATACTTTTTAGTATATTGTGAGGATGCATGCAAATAACTTGATCACGATCTCAAAGTGTTTTTATAGATGTAGAGTTTTAGTCTTTATAGAAATGGTGAGAAGAGTATGAACATCATCCTCAGTGGACTAAATGCTCGCCAGCACAGGCCTACCTTACAATGTGACAGTGATGGTGATGCTACTACCTCCAAAGTTCAAGGTCCCCCACATTGACCTATATGATGGAACTAAAGATCCGTTGGAGCATTTGAACACCTTCAGGGCACACATGACCCTGCACGGGTTCCCAGGAGATGTCGCATGTCAAGCCTTCCCTTTGACCTTGAAAGGGGCAGCATGAGCCTGGTTCGCATCCTTGGCACCAAACTCGGTTTGCCATTTCGAGGATTTGTCGTGGCTCTTCCACACGCAATTTCTGGCCAATTGTAAGAGACAACGACTGGTGGCTTATCTCCTGACAGTTAAGCAGTGAGAGAATGAGAGCCTGAAGTCTTATTTGTACATATTAAACAATGAGCACATGACAACATATGACCCAGATGAGAAGATCACACTTGCGGCCCTCTTGGGGCGCATAGAAAACCCGATACGTTGAGACATTTCATGGACCAAGCCAACGGATTCATTAATATGGAAGTTACTCTCCGAGCCTTAACTGCCTTAAAAAGAATAGAGCTAGAACCGGTCCACAAGAAGGCCAAGGCTCCGACCCAAGCCAATACAACAGAGAAAGGCTGACGAAGTAGGCAAGAGAGTGGGTGTGACAGGCCCTTACCAACAAAAGGTGCTAGCCCTCACCATGGCCGTTCGGCACTAACAATAGAGGATGCCAAGGACCTCCCAACCTGGGAAGTAAAAGCCCGAGAAGGAGAAAATCGCTACTGCTGTTTTCACAGGACTACTACTCACAACACTGGAGAATGTAAAACCTTAGGAGGAATGAGGGATGGACCCCCGTGGGTAAATAGGCAGGACTGACGGGGCAATCAAGAGCAGGGTCCAAGCTGGGATGATCGGAGAAGAAGGAATAGTGAGAGCCTGAGAAGGTAGGAGAGGAGAGGAGTTTGGCAAGACCGATCTCGAACGCCCCCACGTTAGGGCCCTCTACTAGGAGAAACTCAAACCATTGCAGAAGGGTTCGCCGGAGGAGGGCTAACATCTTCCGGAAGAAAGGCGCATGGGAGAATGGCGAGACCCCAGTCATCTCCTTTGGAAAGGCTAACGAGGAAAGGATCCTCCAACCACATGATGATGCATTGGTTGTCACACTGTTGATTGCTCGCTTTACCCTCCAGAGGATCCTCGTTAATAATGACAGTTATGCAGACATCCTCCTTTGGGATGCCTTTTGCTGCATGGGTATTGATCCTGCTCGCCTACGGCCAGTGCCTGTTCCACTGAAGGGTTTCATAGGAGATGTCATCCAGCCTATGGGGGTCATCACCCTGCCAGTGTTGGTGGGAGAATACCCCCATGTTTCTTCAATCATGGCTGATTTTTTAGTGGTAAAGTCGTCCTCATACTACAACGCCATCTTGGGGCACCCTGTATTGAACAGATCAAGGGTTGTAACGTCGACCTACCATTTAAAGATAAAATTCCCAATGGCCATAGGTGTAGGAGAGGTCAGAGGAGAGTAGGTGGTGGCTAGGAAGTGTTACATGCAGGAGTTGAAGCCCACTAAGATGGGCATTCATGAGATAGAGCCTGCGATCGAAGGAGTGGTCACCATCCCAAGTCCCCCAGATCACTCCCACAAGAAGAGGAGGCCAGGAACGAGTAGGTATTAGCATGGGTAGAACCAGGTGAGCCACTCGAACTAGTCAATTTGTTCGACGACTGACAAGGAACCAGGGTAAAGATAGGGGAAACCTGGGATTGGAAATTCGACAAGCTATGAGACAGCTGCTGAAAGAACATCAAGAAGTGTTTGCATGGAGCCATGACGATATGCTTGGAATAGATCCTAACATCATTCAACACATTTTCTGTGTGGATCTTGAGGTGAGGGCATTTAGGCAAAAGCGTCGGAGTTTTAGCACCAAAAAATGTGGCGCCATCACCGAGGAGAAAGATCAGCTCCTGGCCGCGGGGTTTATGTTGGAAGTACATTACCTGAAGTGGCTATCAGCTCCTGGCCGCGGGGTTTATGTTGGAAGTACATTACCTGAAGTGGCTATCTAATGTAGTACTAGTGAAGAAGACAAGCAGGAAATGGAGGATGTGTGTCGACTTCACTAATTTAAGCAAAACTTGCCCCAAGGACAACTTTCCACTACCGCAAATAAATCTTATTGTTGACTCCACGACAGGGCATTAGATGCTGAGCTTCATGGACGCTTATTTTGGATATAATCAAATTCGACTAAACATGAATGATGAATAGAAGATGTCATTCATTACTAATAAGGGCTTGTATTGCTACAAAGCTATGCCTTTCAACTTAAAAAACGCAGGGACAACCTACCAACGGCTGATGGATCGGATGTTCAAGGAGCATATTGGTCGCATATGGAGGTATACGTGGATGACTTGCTTGTCAAAAGTAAGATCTCCTCACAGCATTTGGCTGACCTACAGGAGGCCTTCACGGTACTGCAATGGTACATAATGCAACTCAACCTAGACAAATGTGCCTTTGGCAATGGCTCAGGAAAATTCCTCAGCTTCCTGGTGTAGGAAAGAGGGATCCAGGTGAACCCCGAGAAGGTGGATGCTATCTTGACTATGGCCCCGCCACAAAGTATTCATGATGTACAAAGGTTGGCCAGTAGAATAGTCACCCTAAACAAATTTGTGTCTAGGTTGATGGACAAGTGCCTTCCCTTTTTTAAGGTGTTGTGAAAAGCCCAAGAATGGAACGACTAGTGCGATAGGGCGTTCGAGGCCCTCAAGACTTACCTCGCCAACCCTCCCCTTCTAAGCCAGGCTAAGCTGGAGGGAAGTCTTGAACTTGTACCTGTCAGTCTCACCACATGTGGTATCCTCAATATTAGTTCGCGATGAAAGGGGCAAACAAAGGCTAGTTTATTCCACCAACAGAGCTTTTCGAGGAGCCGAGGTGAGATGTTCGTGCATAGAACAACTCATGTGATACCCTGCATTTTAGTATATTTTAATTGAATGATTTTTTTAAAATTAATTTAAATATTGGTTATCTTGTTTTAAATTTATCAGATTTCTGGTTGGATTTATTTTTTGATTTTTAAGTTGTGAAATTTATTATGATGTGCATTTAAATTGCTCTTTACTTTAAATTAGTTCAATGTTGGACTTTAAAATTATTGTATTGTTGGATTTTTATTATTATTTTATTTTAACTAGTCTCTACGTTTAAATTATTTTATTCAACTTACTATTTTGAAATTATTTTCGTTGGATCAATTTTGTGACCCAAGTTGTGAGAATTGAACCTCATTTCTTTTTCTCACTTTTTCTTTTTCCCTTTTTCTTTTTCCCTCTTTTTCTTTTCCTTCTTCTCTTTCTTTTTCTCCTTCTTTTTCCATTGCTTCTCTGCTCCCGCGCGACACCCCCTTCACTCTCCCTCATTCGTTGTTTTTCGTCAGCCCACAGCACTGTCGTGCGCCGTCTGTGACTGACACCACCCTTCCCATTTTCTTCCCCTTTGGCTGGAGACCACACCCATCTATTTTCAGCTTCTCCCTTGCCGCCGTCAGCCCCCGCGCGTAGCTCCAAGCCGCGGCACCCTTGAGCTCGTGCACCACCGTCGACCCTTCCTCAGCCCCGATCCGCCCATGCCGCCACCCACAGCCACCACCACCAGTTACTTGACCAACACCCCTAAGTCCTTCCCTAGCCATCCCAAGCCTTCATTTGTCCCCATTTAAAAGTTGAGTTTTTGATACCCACGACCCTTGTCCATTTATGCACTGTTGCATTGCTATGCCGCTACTTCTAGTACCTCCTTGATCCTCTCAAAATTATATTTTAGCACTGTGAGTAATTTTCCAAAGAATTTCTTGAGATTTAAATATATTTTTGCACTAACAAATCCTCTGCAGTTTGGTTGGTTGTTTCGGGTTTAAATATTTGTGTTTTGAGTTTGACGTTGGTTATGGTGGATATTGATGAATTTAGAAAGTGATGATATTTAGAGTTAAGAGAATTTTAAGTATTGAGGAATTAAAATAGGTACTTCAGGTGTAAATATAAAATATTTGTTCATTGGAGATTTATTTAAATTACATAAGTTTTCTATAGGTGATGATTGTATGCGTTTGACACTGTTGTGAGGAAATTTAGAGAAGCTAAGAAGTATTGGTAAGCAGGATTCCTATGCTAGACTTTGCATAAAAATAAAATGGACTGAGATTAATTTTGAAAATATGCATGTTGTGTTATGAAAACAAATGTTAAACGATCTCCGCTATTTGTTCTGCATTGCTCATGAGATTTTATATAAGAATAAAATATTTTCTGGTATGAGTGGTGTAGACATGAATTTATTTTTGGCATTTTATTATTAAACTTAGAAACATATGAGCGAATATGAAAATTGATAATTTTTGCATGTGATGTGAAAATATTCTGAATCTATTTTGGAAAATGTGAAATGATATGAATTTGTTCAATACTCTGTTTTGGAATGATTTGGCATCTGAAAAACCTTTGGCGTGATGTTATGATTTTGTTCTGTCTCTGACTCTGATTTTGATATATGATTCTGATTCTGTTTTGCTCTAATATGTGGCCCTGTCACGGGATATAATAGTGACCTCTAGCCCACCATGGGATATAATAGTGGATTTTCAATTCTGAGTGCAATCACTTTGATATTTATGGTAATTTATGTTCTGTTTGGCTTTCCACAGAATACACAACCTTACCACGGAGGTTAAACATGGTCTCTATTCTGATTTGACATGATAAGATGAGGATGTTCAGTTATACTTTGCCAAAGGGAATTTTGAATAAGAATTTTTTCTCAGAGTTTTGCTCTTATATTTTTGGTAACAAGCTTCAATTTTGCATTCTGGAAACAAGTATTCTGACTCTGCATTCTGAAAGAAAATATTTTGTTTAGCATTCTAAATTTTGATAAATGCTAATGTTTACATACAAGTATATGTTCTCTGCTTATTGAGTTGTTGATAACTTACCCCTTATCTCCACAATATTTTCAGATGATTTTGGATATTTCAGCTGGGGATCAAGACTATGAAGCATTGGGTGAGATAACTTAAGAATGGTGGATTAAAAACAGAAAGTTTTCAATGAGTATTGGCCATTTTTGTTAAGAAATTTCATTTTGTTCTGATATCTTGGTATTTTGAAGAATTGGTTATATTGAGGAAATTAGTTTGAATCAAAATTCCTTTATAATATTGGAAATTTGGAGTCTATTATTATATTATTGAAATGTGAGTTTAAGTAACATGTAGAAAAGTTGATATTTTTTGGGTTACTGTATCGAGGACTTGATATATGAGTTTGTGCGGTTAATTAAATTTGAAGTGTTTACGTTTGATTTGGAACTTCTGGAAGTATATTAGCAGTGTTGGAGTTGATTATCAGGTATCATGAGTTAACTCTTCAGACCCTCGGGAATGGGGCATTACAGTTGGTATCAGAGCTAAAGTTTGGGATTATGCAAACTATAAATTATGAAGTTTTGGACCTCTATAGGTTTAGGAAGTAATTTCTGGTTTTAGGAGTTTGAGGACTAAGAGATGATGATGTGGATAATTAAGGTTTGAGATTTTGCAGACTATAAACATTTGAGGTTTGGATATCTATGGGTTTAGGAATAAACTTCAGATTTGAGGTGTAGATTTGTAAAGAATAAGAGCTGATTATGTGGATATTTAAGGTTTTAGATTTTGTAGACTTTATGATTGAATTTTGAGGTTTAGTGATTTAGATCCGACAAGCTTACTTTGTGGATTATAGGAGATAATCCTTATAAGATTTAAGGTTTGGATTTTTGTGGTTTAGATTCTAAAGACGTACAGGAGTTTAGAGCGATGTCGGGTTTACAATTATAGATGGTAGGAAGGACCATATGAGTTGGTTAAAGATATGGCTAAGAATGGGTAAAACAAGTTCAAGATTTTATTGATTCATTTCTTTATCTTTAATTTGATTTAAATATTTTAACTGGTATTTATATTTTGTTTATACATATTTTGTTTTCTTTCCTTATAACGTTTAACCGAGTTTAAGATCTCAAGATGACTGCTCGTTGTCAAGTACGAAACCTATAAGATTTGAACGAAAACAACAATGAGAGGGGCTGCATGTTCAACCAATTTAATCGTGCTCATCCGCCCACCTTTGATGGAAGAGGCGATTCCAATGCAGCTGAAGATTGGATTCAGGACATCGAAGAGATATTTAGTGTATTGGAGTGCACCGATCAACGAAAAGTTCAATTTGTAGCTTTTAAATTGATTGAAGAAGCGAAGAGATGGTGGAACTCTAAGAAAGCCATCAGAGAAGTTGATGGAACTGGAGTAGTGAGCTGGCCTCACTTTAAGCAAAACTTCTTCGATCGCTTCTTTCCAAAAGCAGACCGGGAAGCTAGAGCCCGAGAGTTTACGAACTTGGTGCAAGGGACCATGAAGGTACGCCAATATGCTGCAAAATTTGCAAAGTTATCACGCTTCGCTTCATATTTGATTCCTGATGAGGAGAAGAAAACCCAGAGGTTTGAAGAGGGTTTAAATCATAGGATCTACAAACGGGTTATGGTTCTACAAATTCAAAACTTTTCAAACTTGGTACATAAAGCGATGCTAGTGGAACAAAATCTTAAGAGAAGCGCTGAGTTGCAGGAACAGAGAAAGAGAGCTACTCTACATGGATCCTCTAGTATGGATCAAGAGCCATAGAAGAAGAGAAATGAAGGTAGCAACTCAAGCCAGAGACAAGTGTAGGACAATCAACGGAATAGTGCCTGCAAGTCATGCAGCGTAGTACACTTTGGGGATTGCAGAAGGAGAACGAGATGGTGTTTTCGATGTGGGAAGCATAGCCACCTCGTTAGAGATTTTCCAAGGCAACCAGATGGGAGCATGAACCCCAACCCGCCTCAGAGGACTGATTTGGCGGCACGAGGCAAGAACCAACTCAATGCAGTGTAGGCTCGAATTCAACTCAATACAGAGTGCGCAGCGGAAGCATGATTAGCCCATTGGAAGTAGCAACAGTTAGCTAAGCAAATTTTGAGGACGAAATTTATTTAAGGGGGAAGGATGTGATACCCCGTATTTTAGTGTATTTTAATTGAATGATTTTAATTAATTTAAAAATTAGTTCTCTTGTTTTAAATTTTTTGGATTTCTGGTTGGATTTATTTTATGATTTTTAAGTTGTGAAATTTATTATGATGTGCATTTAAATTGCTCTTTACTTTAAATTAGTTCAATGTTGGACTTTAAAATTATTGTATTGTTGGATTTTTTTATTATTTTATTTTAACTAGTCTCTACATTTAAATTATTTTATTCAACTTACTATTTTGAAATTCTTTTCGTTAGATCAATTTTGTGACCCAAGTTTTGAGGATTGGACTAATTTCTTTCCCTTGTTTTTTCTTTTTCCCTTTTTCTTTTTTCGTCCTTTTATTTTCCTTCTCTTTCTTTTTCTCCTTAATTTTCCTCTGCTTCTCTCCGCCCGTGCGACACCTTTTCCAGTCCCCCATTCTTTTTTTTCGATCAGCCCAAAGCACCACTGTGCGCCATCTGTGAGCTACACCACCCCTCCCATTTTCTTCCCCTATGTCTGGTGACCTCACCATCCATTTTCAGCTCCTCCCTCTCTTCCGTTAGCCCTCGCGCGTAGCTCCAAGCCGCGGCACCCTTGAGCTTGCGCACCGCCGTGCGCCACCGTTGGCCACCAGCTTTCCACCACACCATCGTCGACCCTTCAGATACCTAACCTACCCTTCCTCAACTCCGACCTGCCAGCCTTGAAGCCCTTCCATCCCCATTTTCGATTTGGGTGTTTTAGCCTCCAACCACCGCTCACGGCCAACCACCACCACCAGTAGCTTCACCAACACCCCAAAATCATTCCCTAGCCATCCCAAGCCTTCGTTTGTCCCCGTTCAAAAGTTGAGTTTTTGATACTCACGGCCCTTGTCCATTTTTGCATTGTTGCATTGTTGTGCCGCCACTTCTAGCACCTCTTTGATCCTCTGAAAATTATATTTTAGCACTGTGAGTAATTTTCCAAAGAATTTCTTGAGATTTAAATATATTTTTACACTAACAAATCTTCTGTAGTTTGGTTGGCTGTTTCAGGTTTAAATATTGGTGTTTTGAGTTTGACGTTGATTATAGTGGATATTGATGAATTTAGAAAGTGATAATATTTAAAGTTAACAGAATTTTAAGTATTGAGGAATTAAAATAGATACTTCAGTTGTAAATATAAGATATCTGTTCATTGGAGATTTATTTAAATTACATAAATTTTCTATAGGTGATGATTGATATGCGTTTAGCACTGTTGTGAGGAAATTCAAGGAAGCTAAGAAGTACAGGTAATCAGGGTTCCTATGCTATAATTTTCTTAAAATAAAATTGACTTAGGTCAATTTTGAAAGTGTGCATGTTGTGTTATGAAAAGAAATGTTAAACGATCTCGGTTATTTGTTCTGCATTACTCATGACATTTTGTATAAGAATAAAGTATTTTCTGGCATGAGTGGTGTAGACATGAGCTTATTTTTGGCATTCTGTTATTGAACTCAGAAAAATATGAGCGAATATGAAAATTGATAATTTTTGCATGTGACGTGAAGATATTCTGAATCTGTTTAGGAAAATGTGAAATTATCTGAATTTGTTCAATACTCTGTTTTGGAATGATTTGGCATCTGAAAAACCTTTGGCATGACGTTCGAATTCTATTCTGATTCTGATTCTGATATGTGATTATGATTCTATTTTGCTCTTATATGTGGCCTTGTCATGGGAGATAATAGTGACCTTTGGCCCACCATGGGATATAATAGTGGTTTTTCTATTCTGAGTGCATTCACTTTGATATTTATGGTGATTTATGTTCTGCTTGGCTTTCCGCAGAATGCACAACCCTACCACGAGGGTTAAACATGGTCTGTATTCCGATTTGACATGATAAGATGAGAATGTTCAGTTATACTCTACCAAAGAGAATTTTGAATAAGAATGTTTTCTGAGAGTTTCGCTCTTGGTAACATGCTTCGATTTTGCATTCTGAAAACAAGTATTTTGACTCTGTATTCTGAACGAAAATATTTTGTTTAGCATTTCAAATTTTGATAAATGTTCATGTTTACATACTAGTATATGTTCTCTGTTTATTGAGTTGTTGATAACTCATCCCTTATCTCCACAATATTTTCAAATGATTTTGGATATTTCAGCTGGGATCAAGACTATAAAGCATTGGGTGAGATGACTTAAGAATTGTGGATTAAGAATAGAAAGTTTTCGATGAGTTTTGGCGATTTTTGTTAAGAAATTTCATTGTGTTCTGATATCTTGGCAGTTTGAAGAATTGATTATATTGAGGAAATTAGTTTGAATCAAAATTCCTTTATAATATTGGGAATTTGGAGTGTATTATTATATTGTTGAAATGTGAGTTTAAGTGACATGTAGAGAAGTTGATATTTTTTGGGTTACTATATCGAGGATTTGATATATGAGTTTGTGTGGTTAATTAAATTTGAAGTATTTATGTTTGATTTGGAACTTCTGGAAGTATATTAGTAGTGTTGGAGTTGATTATCAAGTAACTTGAGTTAACTCTCTGAACCCTCGGAAACGGGGCGTTATAGTTGGTATCAGAGTTAAAGTTTGAGATTCTGCAGGAAGTCGAAAGAAGACGCGCCCACTTCCTATACTTTCAAATTTAGCAAGTGTCGAGGGCTGAAAATCAGTGAGCCGACAGGCTAGCCAGGGCAGCATCAGGTCAAGAAGCATATTCCTTGCCTGAGGGAACTGTGGCTAGAACTGTGGAAGTGCTCGCAATTGGAGCTAAAGCTTTGGAGATAAATGCGGGGATACCCGGATGGGTTGAGGAGACAGCCAAGTATTTAGAGGCCAGTGAGTTGCCAGAAGATAAAGGGGAAGCGAGGAAAGATAGAAATAGAGCAGCATGGTTCACCCTGGTGAACGAAGTGTTATACAAGTGGGGTTACTCAACTCCCCTCTTGAGATGTGTATCACAAGAAGAAGTGTAGTACATATTGGCGGATGTGCATGAAGGAGTGTGTGGGAACCATTCTGGCGTAAGATCATTGGCGGTGAAAGTGATGAGGGTGGGATACTACTGGCCCCGCAACCTTAAAGATGCATAAGAGTTTGTCCAAAAATGCCAGAAGTGCTAAGAATTTGCCACAATACCTTAAAGTCCGCCTGAAGAACTTATGTCTATCACATTACCCTGGCCTTTTATGCAGTGGGGAATCAATTTGATTGGGCCTATTCCTCCTAGGAAAAGCAAGGTGAAGTTTGTGGTTGTAGTGGAAGATTACTTCACCAAGTGGGTTGAAGTTGAACCCTTGGCGACCATAACGGCAAACATTATCACACACTTCTAGTGGAAAGCTATTGTGTGTAGATTTGGGATTCCCCGGATGATTATAGTAGATAACAGGCAACAGTTCAATTGTGGTCGCTATCAAGATTGGTGCTAGGAGCTATGCATTGAGATCAAGTATTCGTCACCAGGACATCCGTAGTCTAACTGGCAAGTTGAGGCTAGTAACAAGGCTCTGCTCGGCATCCTCAATAAGAAGTTACGTGATAGGAAGGGAGCATGGGCAGAGGAGCTTCCAAGAGTATTATGGGCTTACCTATGGGTATGAAGCTATCCTACCTGTGGAAATAGGGATGCCCACATATCGTGTTCAGCGTGTTGACCTAAAAGCCAATGATGCTAAGTTAGAAGGTGAACTTGATTTTTTGGAAGAAAGAAGGATGGAGGCAGAAATAAGGACCACGACCCATAAGAGGAAAGTAGAGCAGAGCTTCAATTGGCGCGTCCAACCATGATCCTTCAAAGTAGGGTATTTAGTGCTTAGGGAGACAGAAACGACTAGTCAAGATAGAGGAAAACTTGGGCCATGGTGGGAAGGGCCTTACATAGTTGTAGCCAGTAACCGGCTGGGGTCCTATCGACTTAAAGATGCACAAGGAAAAGAGTTGCCCCATCCCTGGAACGCAGAGCATCTTCGAAAATTTTTTAGTCGAAAATGAAAAGAGAATGTAAACTAATGTGCTTAATTGAGCGAAATAGTAATGAAATCTTTTATCTCTTCATTTGTGTCCATTTCTCTATTTTCCTCAATGAAAGTTAAATAAAAGATATGACTAGCGAGAAGATCAGAGGAGCCAAGTACCATGTCTCCACGGACTTGCCTCAACCCTTTACCTCAGTCTACAAGGCCGACTAGAAGACCAAAGGAGCCAAGTACCATGTCTCCATGAACTTTTCTCAACCCTTGCCTCAGTCTACGAGGTCAACAAGAAGACCAGGAGAGCCAAGTACTATATCTCCACGGACTTGCCTCAACCCTTGCCTCGATCTATGAGGTCGACGAAGACCAGGGGAGCCAAATACCATGTCTCCATGGACTTGTCTCATTCTATGAGGTTGACGAAAAGATCTGGGGAGCCAAGTACTATATCTCCACAGACTTGCCTCAACCCTTGCCGAATAGCCGCCTCCACATCTTCAACACTTGCCAGACTTGCCTCAACCTTGGCCTCCACTGGGCCTTGTTCAAGGGATGGCTGGGTAGTAGCCTCCACATCTTCAATTGTGCCCACGACCCTCTCTGTAGGCCTGATGGCGGGCTACGAAAGAAGGTGGCCCTCAGTGGCAGAAGGAAGCTCCTCACCAGAACTTTGTGGCCCCCTCTTTCATTGGGGCTCCACGGACTCTCTCTCTCGGTCCTCGCCTCCATGGCCATCTCTATTTCAGCAGCAGGCGGCCCCGCGACATGTACGAGAGAGAGAGGAGCAGTCGTTTTCTCAGCAGCAAGGTCGGGAATCGTGGCCAACTTTGGCTCCACTCCTTCCCCTCCAGAAGTTCTCCTGATAGGCTCCTCAGCCGGAGCCACCATGAGCTTGACGACGATGGTGGTAGAAGTAGGGCCCTCTTATGACTACTGGGCGCGAGGGGTTTCAGGGGAAGACATCCTCTCCACACCTGGGTTGGGGCCTTTTACGCAATATTCTATAGCACCCTCGAAGACTTAACCTCCGACGACGGATTGCGCTATGGATGGAGAAGAGGGGATCATCTCCACATTCAACTCAGGAGGAGGCTCTACCAGAGTTGACCAACAAGGAGCCAGCTCCAAGAAGGCCCCATAGAAATACGTTGAGAACATATTGGCCCCCGGGACAACCTGTGTGGGCCAATCGGTGCAACTAGCACCACATGGACTGTGATCGTGATGGGTTTCGCGATCAAAGCGGTTGTGGAAGGAGGAGCGGCCAATGCTTCTGGGATGGCAGGACTCTCTCACCCCTGCCTCCTTGGTGGATTCAATGGAAGGACAGAGGAGGTTAGCAGGCAGGCACAAATGGTGGGATACGTCGTACCTTAATCAACGCCGAGGACTGCCCCAAAGGAAATCTAGGAAGGGACACTGGACTGCTGTCAGCCCTAGCAACCTCTATGCAAAGTTTCTTCACCTTGCCTGGGGGAGGAAGGTTTGGGGAACGCTTTCGAGCTGGGGTGGCTTTGGACCGCATAGGTATGATGCGGTCATAAAAAATGTTGTGACCAAGAGGAGGTAAAAATGCCCTTATATTTTCCTCCCCAAGGAGAGCCTCCGAGAGAACATTGAATGGGTGATTCTTTACCCATTATTTGACCAGGGCAATAGAAGTAACTCCTCTGGAGAGGCCTTCAGTCGTATCGTTTTGTCATCAAGAACTACCCATATATGGCCTAAATGGAGAACTTACGGTGATTTACTTATCTGACCAGAAATTCCCACCCATGGTCGGACACGAAGAAAAACATGGAGGTCTAGTCTTTGACCTTGCGGTAATGTTGTTCCAAGGAGATGAGGGCGTGCATCATCCTGAAACTGTAAATGTTCCCCTCACGTTTTATGAGATTATGGATAAGAAGAAACTCGTGGCCAGTAAGGTTAGCATACTTTGGGGGGCAAGGGAAGGGTAACCTCAGCTTGCAAGAGAACATGCTAGGAAAGAGGGCAACCTTCAAGGCATAACCCTCGTCGTCAATAGCCCTTTCACGTGGTCTAGAAGCCTAAAAAACCACCTTCACCAGGACATGAAAGGTGGAAGCCAACGACAACAAGAAATCCAGGGTGACATTTGAATGCCAGTAATAATCGATGTAGAATTGCTTCGCGGTGCGAACCTCGGGTTGGTCCAGTTCCTAGGGAATCTTGGGTTGAATGGCCTTTTGGGAGCCATTGAGATTGAGGTTGAGAAAAGTGACGGAAAAGGAAATGAGTCAAGAATAGAGAATGAGACGATTTGAGCACAAAGAAACAAGGACGATGTGGTAAAAAGGGGGGAAAAGAAGGCAAAATCATGTTTATATAAAGGGGAAGTACCAGCTGGCCTTCCACGCCCATGTGTCAGATGGGGGATGCGAAAGGGTTTGAATCCCATGAAACACGCGATACAACTGTCAAAATGCTACGGAACCGAGAATACTCAGAGAACTTTTTGGAAAAACTATTCTACTACGTGCGCAGCTTCTACTCATTGAGTAGGCCAAAATTCCATTCTTTACAAGGTAAGAACTATACATGATAACAACTAAAGTATAACTCCTAACTATTAGCATCTATACATGGTAAGAATATTTATTGAGTATATACGATAAGAATAACTATTAGAATCTATACATGGTAAGAAGAATATCTAATATCTACGTTAACATCCCCCCTCAAATTGATGTTGGTAAGTCAACCAGCAATAATTTGCCAACAAGAAATTAATGCCATTGTTGAGTCATGGCTTTGGTGAAGACATCAACCACTTGGAAATCAGAAGAAATCTAAGGAAGTGATATCACCTGACTTTCCAAGGTGTCTCGAATAGAATGACAATCAACCTCAATGTACTTGGTGCATTCATGAAAGATGGGATTGGTGGCAATCTGAATAGCACTAGTGTAATCAACATGAAGAGGTGTAGAAGTAGTCTAAGGAAATCCAAGCTCCTCAAGAAGACCATGTAGCCATACAATTTCAGAACAAGCAGTAGACATGGCACGATACTCGGCCTCAGTAGTGGATTTAGAAACATGATCTTGTTTCTTAAATCTCCAAGAAATTAAGGTATCACCTAAAAACATACACTAACTCATAGTAGATCAACGTGTATCTGGACACCCAGCCTAATCAACATCACTATAGGTGAGAAGTTGAAGAGATGAGCCTGTAGGAAAGAATAACCCACGAGTAGGCAAACCTCGAAGATAGCGGATGATGCGTCGAACTGCAGCAAGATGGAGATGCCGAGGAGAAGACATAAACTGACTGACCTGATGAACAACATAGGAGATATCGGGGCAAGTAGTGGTCAAGTAGATAAGACTCCCAACCAAGCGCCGATAGAGAGTAGGATCATCCAGAAGGTCCCCTGCATCTTTCTTGTATTTGACATTTACCTCCATAGGAGTATCAACAGAACAAGTGTCCTCCAAACCAGCCAAGGTAATAAGACCTTGAATATACTTATGCTTGTTCAAGAAAATACCATTGGCCCAATGATGAACTTCCAGTCCTAAGAAGTATGTGAGCTAGCCAAGATCTTTCATATGGAAAGTTGCATGCAACAACTGCTAAAGCTTAGTAATCAAACCACAGTCAGTACCAGTAATGATAATATAATCCATATAAACCAAGAGAATGATTATACCCTATGCAAACTTGTGGAAGCAGAGAGAATAATCATACTGACTTTGTGTAAAACTGAAGGTAAGAAATGTACTGCAAAACTTCTCAAACCAAGCCCGGGGAGCCTACTTGAGCCCATATAGAGAAAGCCTTAGCTTATAGACATCATAAGGAGAAAAAGTAGTCATACCAGAGGGAAGCTTCATGTAGATCTCTTCTTGGAGATCACCATGAAGAAAGGCATTCTTCACATCCATTCAATGCAGTTGCCATGACAGTGAAGCGGCAATAGCTAAGATGCTTGGAACTGTGGTCATTTTGGCAATAGAAGAAAATGTCTTCTTATAATCAACCCCACATTTCTGTTTGTTACCCAGAGCTACTAGGTGAGCTTTGTATCGGTCCAAAGAGCCATTAGAACGAAGCTTTACAAAGAAAACCCATTTACTCACAATAGGTTTGACTGTAAGGGGACAAGGAACAATATCTCAAGTGTAGTTCTCCTCAAGTGCTTGAAGTTCTGTTTGCATTGCATTTTGCCAACACTCATGTTCCATGGCCTGTTTGTAGCAAGAGGGAATGAAAATAGAGGATAAAAAAACCACAAGAGAGACAGGGGAGGAGAAACCATACCAATCAGGGGGTTGAGAAGGGCGAGTAGACCAGCAAAGAGTGGCGAAAGTAGGAGCATGATAAAGCACCAAAATCCACTCAGACAGTGCCGATAATCCACAAGATGAACTCAGATGGTGCTGAAAGCCACAAGGAACCCCAAATTTCGTCTCAGGCAGCACCAAAAATTCACAAGGACTTAAATAGTGCCAAAAATCACCAGGAACCCCAAACTTCGACTCAAATGGCACCGAGAATGACACGAAGGCCAACCATGAACTCAGAAAGGAAAAAAAAAATCGTAGCAGGCAGGAAAACTATGAACCTGCTCTTCACACCATGTCAAAATGCTAAGCAATCGAGAATACTCAAAGAACTTTTTGGAAAAACTATTCTGCAATGTGCGCAGCTTCTTATCATTAAGTAGGCAAAATGCCATTCTTTACAAGGTAAGAACTAGGGCAGTAAAATGAACAGGCTACTCAACAGGCAGCTCAAATTCGACTCGATTAAACTTGAAATCGACTCGAATCATATATTAAATGGGCCATTCATAAACACATAATTAGGCTCGATTATTGAATGATACAAACTTGTATAAAACTCGACTGACTCGAATTATGTTCATGAGCAAACTCATGTGAAGCTCGACTCAACTCATCAACTCGAGTCGTATATATTTATACATTTGTAATACAATATATATAATATAATAACCAAACGTTATATATGTATTATTAATTATGTATATAGAACTATAGTGTGACGCCCCCAGATTTCACTTGGGATCGAACGGACATCCAAAGCGTCGGGACATGCAACACAAGATTACTTGCCCTTGTTCATGACATATAAGATACAATGTTCCTAACATGCATTTAACATTATACAATATTCGCAGCGGATAATTTTTTTTTTATCAATACTAAGCACCAAACTTATAATACCCCAAATAGTTAAAACATAACCCATGCATACTTAATGAAATAAACATCCACTCTTACAACACGGTTTCAGAAGATTGTAATCTCAAAACAAATGAGACTTGGCTCCATAATTACATTTTCAAAATACACTATCAGGCTAGTTTGTTGAGTAACTCGCATAACTCGACTAACGATGCCAGAATACTATCCAAAGACCTAACTATGGAGGTTGCAAGCTCCGCATTGCATCTACGGCATCTACTCAACCTCCTCCAGTCTGTAGTGTCTGTTCCTTGCTCTAATCCTGAGACATTGCCTACCATTCGGGGGAATAGTAGTTGGGACTACCACAGTGAGATTTGATTACAAATCTCAGTAAGTTAACAGAAAACTTCCACACAGGTTAATGATGCATGCATGGCAGTAAAAGTATGAATGCATAATCAAAGTCATAAGTAAGCATAACATAACTTGACATATAGCATGGCATAAATGATATAACTTGAACTGAAACTGAAACTGAAACTTAGCTTGATGTGACATGACATGTACATGAACTTAAAACATAATATGGACTAGCAACATAGCATGAACGTGAACTTGAAACATAACATGGACTTGAAACATAGCATGAACGTGAACATATATAATTTGAACAAGAACTTGAACATAACATGAACCTGAGCATAACATAACATAAACGTGAACTTGAAACATAACGTGAACGTGAACATGACATAACATGAACATGAACATAATCTGACATGAACGTGAACTTGAAACATGATATGGACTTGAAACATAGCATGAATGTGAGCATACATAACATAACGTGAAATATGACTGGAACGTGAAATATCTAAACTTGGAATCTTATTCAATAGACTTAATTAATAAAAGTGACCATAAGGGTGCTACACTGGTCCCCTTGAGCTGTGTGTTCCTGCCGATTACCACATTACAACACATGTATCTATACTAGTTATGAGTGCGTTAATACGTACTCCACAGTTGTTATGGACCCACGTATTCTACCTATCACAATCGTTGTGTCTCACGTAGTGTATGCTCCACAGTTGTTGTGGTCCCATGAATTGTTTGTGCCACACTTGCTTTGGACACACTTAAAATAAAGTGTGGCTCTATCGGCATTAGTGTCTGGCGCGCTTCGGTGACTAGCTAGTTAGGCCTCATTCGCATCCTGTTGACTGTAATTCATCAACCCAGGGAATTTCACACCTATTTAGACGCTCCAGTGTGAACAAAAGAGTTCCACTAGAATATTAACCCATTCTAACACTTAGGGTCGTGATTGACATGAATAACTTAACAAGACTGTTCTCGAGATACACAAATTGTATTCGAGACAGGATGGCATGAATACAAAAAGACAGAAGAAGTCCTAACGTAGCATATCGTGACATGAATGTAAGATGACAAACATAACATACTTTGAGACATAAATATATCATACAACATTTCATAACATGGCATACATGTAACAGACAATATTTCATAATATGACATACCATGTAACAAACTATTTTGTAACATGGCATAACATGTGATAGTGAATATTATGTGATGACATGCATGTAATAGATGTCATACATAATGTGATATACTTGCAGCAGATAGTAACATGAAACATAATATATTGTGTAACAGATAAGTTTTTCATGACAAAATAATTCGTGTAATAGATAAACATGTCATGACATGTCATGGTGTGATGGCCCAAGTTTTTGTCTAGGCTTGGCCCTTAGAATTTGTTCTAGGTTGCCATGGCATTTTAAGAGCCTTAGTTACTTTGGAAGGCCATAGTAACTTAAGCCTAAGAGGAAAATGACCCTAGTTTACTTTGGAATTTCGGCCTTATTGGGAAGCTTAGGTCCAATGGTTTAGGCCCATGATCCAATTCTAAATTACTTGAATGTTATACCTTGAACCTAGCCTTAAAAGTGAGTTAAGGGGGAGAGAGAGGGGTGTAGGAAAGCACCAAGATGGGCTTTCACACCTAGCTCATTGTTCTTTGCCCAGAATTCAAGTTCCAAGATAGGTTTCTTGGAAAGGGGAACCTAGGGAAGTGATATGGGTTTTTCTAGAAGTTTTACATAGGAAACTGAAGGGAGGCCTTTGGGATTTCGAATTTTGCTAGCTCTTGCCATGTGTCAAGCATGCACCAAGTTTCAAGAAGATTTTTGTGACAAGACTTTTGCATCAAGGACAAGTTTGCCCTTAGGGTTTTGGCTAGCATATTCCCAAGCATTCCATTCACTTGCCACTTGTCACTTAGTGTATTTTGAACCAATGGTATGTGAAGGTCATCTAGGGAATGTATATTGGGAAGATGAAGCAACACTTTGGGAATGGAAAAGTGGAGAGGATGGCTAGGGCTATGGCACACGCCTAATGCTACTTGTCTTCCTTGCCAAGAGTTTCTTGCTGGGAATAGGAAGAGACATGCATGAGTTTACCGAGTTACCCCTTGAAAATATATTAACTTGTTTAAGGAAAGTAATGGCATAAGAGGGAAAGAGGGATTTTCGGTGCAAAAAGGGAAGTCCAACACGCCACCTCCCAAGAAATGTGTCTTCCCAATGCAATCTAAGTGGGGAACTCCAAGAGGCTTTTCAGTTTTGAGAAAGGGAGAAGACGGAACCTTGCCACTTGTCTTTCATGCAAGGGTTTGATGCAAACAAGGAGGGAAGTGAAGGGTCTCATATATAAATAAAAGGGTTCACGCCTAGGAGGCTTTTCCCTTGTCATTTTTCAGATTTTGCATGAGTTTCCACTCTCTCCACACAATTCTCCATGTTCCTTTGAAAGCACTCTCATTTTCTTATGTTTTCTCTCCAACCAAACAAGAAGATCCTTACAAGAAAAGGATTTCGGCACTATCCAAGGATTTGCAAGGTAAGGTTCGGTTTCTCCTAAGTCTTGCTCATACACAAGTCTTTTCTCAATTCAAAAATAAGGTTCAAATCTCATTTGACTTTGAGAAAGATGGAACACACACACTTTCTACTATTTCCTTGGAAATAATCTAGGGTCCTTAAGGGAAACCCTTGAGGCCGATTAGTGAAGGGGGAGTTCATCCTCCATGTTTCGACTATCACATGTATTCTTGCCTACCTTAAGTTTTGTTTTACCTTATGAGTGAACTGAAGGGGGTTTTAACATAAAAACCCTAGAAGCCAAATGGTTTAAGACCAAGTGATGCCCTAGAAGCACACACACTCAAGAGCATGAGATAGGGTTTTAGATGCTCTTTCTAAAATAGTATGTTCGGATTTACAGCTTGCTAGTATTCCTTCACGAGGATTTTGTAAGTATACACTCAACGTATTCTTGGTTAATATTTGTATATGATTGTGTAATTCTTTTCATTGCCAGGTTTGCTTTGTTTGCTATTTCTTAATTGATAGTTCGATTATGTTAATATGATCTTCTATCAGTCTATGGAAGGAATTATATGCTTTGAATTTGTGATGAAAATGCCATGAAATACTCTTATAAGTTTTAGTTTTTACTTGATTAAGGTTGATAGTTTATGCAACATGAAGTCTCGACTTGAATGTGTCTTGAATGTTTCGAACCTTAGCCAAATGTTATGATTTCATGCATTGTTTTACTATGCTTTGATCCCTATGTTTTTTGCTTGAAGATTGGAATATGTTTAAGTGATGAATTTCATGATTTTTACCCCTATGTGTTTCGGCCTAAGCAAGTTCTTGTGATTCCATGAATGTGTTTAGATGTTTCATATGTTTCATGTTATCATGCCATGAATTGAACATGCTATGTTTGGTTACTTCATGCATGACATTCCATATGTCACATATCAAGTATAAGTACGTATGTCTTAAGTTCCATGTCACATGCATTTGGGAAAAATGCTTTTGAAGAAAAGGGTTTTTCAAATAAAAGAGTCTAAACGTTTTATTACGATCCCAAGTGCTAGGACAGGAGATTGTCCTAGTGAAACTCCTCTGTCCACTTTGGAGTGCTTAAGAGTGGATTGGTAACTCCTGGGTCGACGAAGAATAGTCGACGAGCCTCGAATGGATTCTTTTTAAATGATACCGGAGCGATGAAGCACCTAACGCTAGTGGGTGCATAAGGCATGTAACTCGACAAAGTAAGGTCAAGTTAATATGATTCTCTGTTTATGACGTATTCATCACAGTGTATGGACCGTTGATGGTGCGGTAACTAGCAGGAACACACAGTGCAAGGAGGGGAGCCGTGTTGTGTCCACCCTTTGGACAAGGATAAGAACTCATAAGATAAGGATCACCTGATGAAAATCTCATGATATGATAAGGATCACTCGATGTAAATCTTATGATATATTCTGATAAGGCAAGTTTTGAATAAGATAACGTGAATAAGAAAGTTAAGAAGTTTTCATAAAATGTCTAAGTCTCTGTTGCAAGTCTTTTGAAAATGGTCAAATGCATAAGTCAAGTACATGTCCATGTACGCATATCATGATATACCTTTTGTATGCTTGTATTAACTGTGGCATGTTGTGTGATTACTTGCTGAGATTTCTTGAAATCTCACTGTGGTAGTTTACATTAACATTCCCCAACCGAAATGGTAGAAGTTGTAATAGGTACCTCAAATATCCAAGAAACATGAACCAGGACGATTCCCTGGTAGAAGACGAGTTCACTGTTCAGGCTCATCAAGACTACACTGCTGATGTACTACTTCATATGGCTCAGCTTCTCAAGGAGATCTTACATAGTATTAGTGAGATAGAAATTGATGCTACGATCTATGAACCCTCTAAGGCACCCTTTAAGGCTTCGGCTGATGCGTAGGCAGTAGCAAAGGATTTAGGTTTGTTGCCGCCCGAGCCTCAACAATCCCATGGGATCTTTTGGTATCTATCTCCCGATGGGAGTATCTCAAGTACTCTCATTACTATTCTTTACTTTATTATTACTTTTCACCTACTTTTTTACTATTCATTACTTTTCACCTACTTTTTACTACTATTCAATATTTTATTATTACTTTTTCACTTACAAATATTCTCAACACTTATCAGGTATTCTCACTACCCAAACCTAGCTGTATTTTGTTGGAAAAAAAAAGAGAGAAGAAGGAAGACAACAACATTTACGGCTAACTTTTGTGAATTTAAGTCGCTTTTATGGACATCTCGTGTTTGGGAATTTTAAAATTATGCTTCATGATTTTTGGGATATTAAGCCTTTATGGCTTATGTTTACGTTTTGGACAATGTTTTGGATTATGATATTGCATATTGCGTTGTCCAAAACGTAATATACTTTTGACCAATCAAATGAGCATGAAATGAGACTAATAAGATATCCACGGAAACTACACTCAAAGACGAACAACTTTTATGAGGATTCATCGTGCGAAAATACTTAAAAATGGTCGAAAATCTCTATGCAAAAAGACCCAAAAATCTACCCGAGAGAGCTCTTTTGAGTTTCTCTCTAAGAACAGGGTGAAGAAGTGATAAAAGGGAGTGAAATGTATCTTGCACGACTTTAGACTCCTAGAGGGGGAAGTTATGAGCTTGAATGATGCTTGATTGAAGGTAGCTATGTGACATAAAGTGGAGAATAGTGAGGGGCAAGGACTGCCTGCAGCAGTTGTGAAATATGGAGGTTGATGTGATGGATTTCTCTTACACATCAAGCCACTATGGGGTGCAGCCAACGGCAGTGGATGGTCTACCATGTGAGGGATGAAACTTCTTCAAAAAGCTTTGCCAAGGTGGCCAAATTCGTAGGCCTTGGTGGACCTCAATCAAGTGGGCTTCAATTTGGGGTTTAAAGGGGGTTTGGTTAGGGTTTGAGGTGCTATCAAGCCCAAATCTAATTTTTCTTAGCCCAATCAAATTTCCAAGGTTTAAAAGGTTGGATAATGATGTCCTAACAAGGATTTTATTAATTAATGGTATGTGGAAGTTATTTAATCAAGTGATTAAATACAATGCTAGGAATCAAATTAAAATGGGTTTGGAGGCCAACTTTAGGATTTGGGAAACCATTTAGGGTTTCGGTTTCAACCAAGATTTTGGGGTTTCAATTGGATCCCAACCATTTAGAGTTTTGCTAGGATTGAAACCCTCTTTGGTCTGGCACAAATTGGTTGATCAGATGAAACAAAACTTTGCTTAGGTGGCATGATCTCACATCTTGATTTCCTTCACAATTCTATCTAATGGTTCCTTTTTGTACCAAGTGTCTAATACTATTTACTATGTGTAGCTAAGATCTTGCCAAGTGTCTAAATAAAAATTCTCTAACCTAATTTAGACATTTCACACTGTGATTTTGAAAACACTGCATTAGGTACGCTCATTAAGGTTACTATTCACTCCAAAAAAATGCATAATAAACCTAGAACTGAAAAATCTTAAATATTCATATTAACCTATAGTGAAAATCATTTACCAAAATTCAATCCCGAAGTACTCCTAAAAATAATTTCACAATTTCAAACAGGCGTTTCGTCCGAAATTATGAAAATAGGTTATTGTGCAATAAAATCCTAAATAATCAATTGAGTTTAAAAACTATAACGCATTCTGACATTTCTAATTATCTCAAATAATTAAACTCATATTTCTAGTATCATGTGAGTGATAACACTGACTATGTTGACAGACTAAAACCTGAGCGATTGGTCGATTCGTAAAAACTTATGGGGTTTTCACAAAGTTCCTAAAGTCAATAGAAATTCCACCAATGAATTTTTAGCAGACTGTTACATATAGTGACTTATAGTTATAGGCTTTCTAGTTTCTTCTACATATACTATAAATTTAATTTATAATATTAATGTATCATAATGATATATTTATCTTATTCTTATCAAAAATTGAATTGTCATATAAAAAGCTATGCTTACAGTCTATAGCTATAGGTTATAGTCATAACTTATTAACTTATAACTTATCACTTATGATTCTATCTTTCTATGACTGACTATAGACTATAGTATTTTTTTAAATAGAATAATATTTAAATTAGTATAGACTTGTAGTATTTAATTTTGTACTTAAGCTAAATTGGTCCTATGATTGTGAGGGCCTGAGGCCGTTGGATCAACCTAAATATATTATAGAAGCCGTTAATTCCATTACCCTAGGATTACAAACTTAAGTCTTTAGACTCTTTGCACCATTTCACTCTCAAGTCTCGACTCTCAGACTCACACTTCAACTCACTCCTTCAGATTTTCTCGAGAAACCCTAGACTCACACATTGACTCACACCTTCCCGAATCCCTTCTCTCATTGCATGGAATGATGGAATCAAAGGTTCAATCCGTGATTCTTGAATGCTTGCAGGCAGGGGCAGGGATTCTCGAGGGGACTTGAGTGATACTGACTGGCGGCTGTAATTGCGAGAAACCTTAGCAGTAGCAGATGTAGCCGACGACCGTATTTTCGAGGAGCCATGGTTGTAATCTCAACCTCAAAGATTGTAGTCGGTCCTCGACAAATGGGTCATTAAATGCATGCATTTATGACTCCCAACCAACTGAATCCCTGATTCTATGGTTCGTGATTCTCTGGTTTGTAGATTCGCCCGTCTATGAGTCAATTACCCTTGTTATTTTCTTGTTTCTAAGCATTTGGTTGGGATTTGGGAGCTTGGCAGATTTGATTGATCTTATCTAGTTATAGTTTTATCTGAGTATTTTCGAGGATTCATTCTGGTTCTATCCTAACTCTTTATACATTGTAGTATTGTTAGTTGTTACATTGTAGATCTAGATCTAATCATCTAAGTACACTATACGCCAAACATGTTGTGTGGTCAATGGTGTGACATTGTTCTGCCGTACATCACCAGTCGTATATGCATGCTTTTGTAGCTTTGTGGCTATCTAATGTCCATCACTTTGATTGATAAGTTTATGCTTTATTTATTTTTATTTTGTAATGGCAGAATATGCCTTGTTAGGTCTTTAGGCTGTTTTGCTATTGTTTACAATTACAAATATATGTTTCGAGCTTTATATTTCATATATGAGAATTGTGGAAAAAAAAACATTTTGAAGAGCTTGCCTACAGATTTGTGCTTGAAGCAAAATTTACAGCGCACTGTGAGTTTAACTTATTCCCCTCCTACCTGGTGCTATGTTATATTTAGTTACTATAGATTTTCAATTTTTCATTTGCTTCGCTAAGTTGTCTCTGGTTATTTGTGTATATTGTTGACTGGAGTGTGGAGATTTGGTTCTGGCTGTATGTCCTTGCTCCCAGTATTTAAATATGCTTTCTTTTAAATGTTTTGGTTGATTAATCTGACTCTATCTGGTTCTTGCTTAATACTTTATGTTCTTGCTTGAAGTATTTAATGATGCTTTATTATTCATGTTTGGTTATTTTCTTAAGTATTGAAAGATGCTTTGTTTAACATGTTTTGGATAATTAATCTTATCCAATCTATTCTTTGTTTATATTCCTGCTTCAAGTATTTAAATATGCTTTCTTGAACTTGTTTTGATTGATTATAAATTATCATATCTGGTTTTGCTTCAACTATTTAATTATGCTTTATTTAACATGGTTTGGTTGATTAATCTTATCAAATTTGTTCTATATTTGTGTTCTTACTTTAAGAATTTAAAGATAACTCTATTTAACATATTTTGGTTGATTATAAATTATCATTTCTTTTAAATCTTTATGTTCTTGCTGAAAGTATGAAATAATGCTTTCTTTAACATGCTTTGGTTGATAAATATGGTGCTTTCTTTAGCATGTTTTGGTTGATAAATCTTATCCAATCTGTTATATATTTATGTTCTTGCTTCAAGTATGAAATGGTGTTGTGTTTAATATATTTTGGTTCATAAACTTATCCATTCTGTTTTATGTTTATATTCGTGCTTCAAGTGTGAAATGGTGGTGTGTTTAATATGTTTTGGTTTGTAAATTTTATCCAATATGTTCTATGTTTATTTTATGTTATTGAGGTGCCTTGCTTCTGGAGACACAAATAGCCACCAAGGAAAGATCGTATACTGAAACTCTTGGAGTCAAAATTGTTTGACTTTAACATCTTCTAGTTGATTAGTATCAACTGTATCAACCTTGCCTTCTAGAGGCACATTAAGCCATCAAGCCATCAAGGCAAGGCTGTATAACAAAATTGTTGGAGTCAAATTTTTTTGACTTTGACATCTTTTAGTATCCTTGCTTTTGGAGGCACCTTGAGCAATCAAGACAATGTTGTTTTTATTTTAGTTGATTAATATAACATATATGGTCAATGTTTATATGCTTATTTTATGTTTCTCATTTTGTGTTTAAAAAATCTTAGATCCTAGCAAATGAATGATCCTATGAATGAACTTAATCCAATGGAGGAGTATGAAAATGAAACCTTTATTGGGATTAGCTTAGTAGAGCCCATAGCTGATGATGATGGAGACACTGCAAATACTGAGGCCCCTAATACTGTCTCTATTGAGGGCCCAACAAAAGTTCAAACAGTAGCATATGATAAAAAGAAAAGAAAGAGGACTTCTGTTGTATGGAATAATTTTGTCAAAATTGAATGAGATGGGGCTAAACAACCACAATGTAAGTGGTGTAAAACTTTTTTTTACAGCATCTCGATCAAGTTCTACTACTACTACACTACGTAGACACTTGCTAACTTGTTTGCCATACATGGGTTCTAAGAAAAAACATAAAGTCTTAGCAATTGAGTCTAAGGAGGCAAATGGTGGCTTCACTATCTCAAACTTTACCTATGATCGTAGTAGGGTCTGAGAGCTTGCCTCTCATATGATACTTTACCATGAATATCCATTTTCTTTAATAGAACATGTGGTATTTAATAAGTTCATGAGTGCAAATGCTCCATATTAGGAAAAAAATGTCTTAGGCTGCTGTAAAGAAGGAATGCATGAGAACTTATGAGACTGAAAAGACAAAAGTTAAAAGCTTTGCTGAAACTTGTTAACAAAGTTCATATCACAACTGACATGTGGACTTCTTGTAAAAAACTTTCATATATGATAGTGACATGTCATTTCATAGATACTGATTGGCATCTTCAGAGGCGTGTGTTGAATTTTTGTAATGTGCCACCTCCACATACTGGCCTTCTTATTACTGATGCTTTAAAAGTGTTTCCATGCACCAAACTTATAATATCCCAAATACTTAAAACATACTTCATACATAAAGGCATACTAACAACCGAGATCACAATACTAGTCCAAAATGATTGTGAACAAAAGAGTGCTGGAGATTTAACTCCACAAAATACAAGTAGTAATCTAGGGTAACTACATCTAAGTCACATCGTCGCTTAGTCGACCGTTTCCAGCTGGTCGATCCCTAGTTCTCCTTCAGATCCTGTAATAAGATCTACCATTCGGGGGGAATGGTAGTTGGGACTACCACAGTGAGATTTGATTACAAATCTCAGCAAGTTAACAAAAAACCTTCACACAGGTTAATGATGCATGCATGGCAATAAAGGCATAAATGCACAATCAAAGTCAATAGTAAACATAACATATCTTGACATAGCATGGAATGAAATTATAAGCATAGCATGACTTGACATAACATAGCATGAGTTGACATAACTTGAACTGAAACTGAAACTTAGCTTGACGTGACATAAACTTGAAACTTGACATGAACGTAAACTTGAACATAACATAACGTGAAACATGACTTGAACGTGAAATACATGAACTTGGAATCTTATTCAGTAGACTTAGTCATTAAAGTGACCATACGGGTGCTACACAGGTCCCCTTGAGCCGTGTGTCCCTGCCGATTACCGCATCACAACACAGGTGTCTATACCAGCTGTGAGTACGTTAATACGTACTCCACAGTTGTTGTGGCCCCACGTATCCTACATGTCACAATTGCTGTGTCTCACGTAGTGTATGCTCCCCAGTTGTGGCCCCATACTTCATGCTCCACAGTTGTTATGGCCCCATGAATTGTTTGTGCCACACTTGCTGTGGACACACGTAAAATAAAGTTTGGCTCCATCGGCGTTAGTGCCTGGCGCACTCCGATGACTAGCTAATTAGGCCCCATTCGCAACCTGTTGACTGTACTTCGTCAACCCAGGGAATTTCACACCTATTTAGACACTCCAGCGTGAACAAAGGAGTTTCACTAGGATATTACCCCATCCTAGCACTTAGGGTCGTGATTGACATGAATAACTTAACAAGACTGTTCTCGAGATACACAAACTGTATTCAAGACGGAATGACATGAATATGAAAAGACAGAAGTCCTAACGTAGCGTAACGTGACGTGAACAGAAGATGACATACATGACTTACTTTAAGACTTACTTGTAACAGAAAATATTTTATAACATGGCATACATGTAACAGATATTATTTCTTAACATGGCATAACATATAACAGACAATATTCCGTAACATGGCATAACATATGACAGTGAATATTACGTGAAATGAAATACATGTAACAGATGGCATACTTAACTTAACATGACATACTTGCAATGCATAGCAATGTATAGAAATACGTGATAGAATATCTTATGTAACAGATGAATAATTCGTGATAGAATAAATTCTGTGTAACAGATAAATATGTAATGACTTGGCATGAAACATATGATAACATGCATACATACACTTTAGTTCCCTTACTTATCACTCATACACATTAAACTGATAGTAAGTTAAAAGCTAACTTACCTCGATAGTCGCGTTCTACGAGAATAAGTGTGAAACACGAGGAACTGTAAGAGGGTATTCTAAAAGTTAGAAATTAATTACTAACAATTAGAAATGTGAAAAGAGGCAACTTAGAGTAAAATTACCATTTTACCCTTTACAAGTGGGAAAATGACTATTTTACCCCTAACTTAAGGATTTCATATCCTATCTCCAAAAATTACCAAAATTTACATTCCTCATGTAAATTTTGTCCTAAACTCAAATATCAACTCAGAAAAATTTAAAACCATTTACAACTATGGAAAACTCACTATTGCCGAAACCTACTTAGGCCATTTCTCTTGATTTTGGTTCAATTCTTTCAAAATTCAAAACTCATGATTAAACCAAAATTTTGTAACAAAGATCTTCCTATCCTAAGTTTAAAAACACACTTAAAATATCCATTAGGAAAAATCTATTCATCAACACCAAACTTTTTCTAAAAAGACCCAAACTTTTTAACAAAAAGTAAGCCCTTTAAATCACAAGTTTTGACCTTAATAAAAACATCTCCAGAATTCCAAAAAATCAAATCTTACCTCTAACATATTCATAACATCATTCTAAGATCAACCATGCTTTAAATCATCAAACAAAAGTCACCAAAAATCACAAAACAACACTTGGAGTTTTTGGTTTTAAACATAGTCCAAAACAGAAACTTTTCTCTCAACTACATTTGATCAATCTCTTGATCCTTGGCTTAAAGCCATGTGATCTTCAAACTAAAACATCACATGGTCTAACAATGTGTCCTAAAGAAGATCTAACCATCAAACTTAAAATCACATGGCTAAAATTCAACAAAACATGGATCTAACCCAAAAACATCAAATCTTAGGCCAAACCGAAATCCTCTTACATAGAAAAATCATATCTTTAAAAATAATACTAAATATCTTCGAAATAACATCCTAAAATGTATATAAGAGGCTTAGGATCATCATATAAAAATATCAAAGCCTTTGGAATAAGATTATACCACGAAATATTTAAACTTTCACAAAACAAAAACTGTTTTCCCACCTCCAGTTTTCAAGTTTCTAAATCTAAGGAAATCTATCATCAAAAGCTTTAGTCATGCAATAAAACCTCAATTCAAATTCATAAAAACATGTTAACAATACTCCATAAAATTTTCGGACCAAGATATGTCCATTAGTTTGGTCAAAAATTCCAAAACATATCATACTCTCCAGTTTCACGCCCAGAATGACCTTTGCATGGTTAAAAATACTTTTTACTAATCAAATGAGCATGTATTGAGACGAATAAGATATCTACGGAAACTATACTCAAAGACGAACAACTTAGATGAAGGAAAAATCGTGCGAAAATACTTACAAAGGGTCGAAAATAGCCACGCAAAAATACACAGAAATCTGCCCGAGAGAGCGCTTTTGGGTTTCTCTCTAAGAACGGGGGAAAGAAGTGATGAAATGGAGAGAAGTGTGTCTTGCACGACTTAAGACTCCTGGAAGGGGCAGTTATGGACTTGAAAGACCCTTGATTGGAGTTGGCTATGTGACATAAAGTAGAGAATAGTGAGAGGCATGGACTGCCTGCAGCAGCTGTGAGAGATGGAGGTTGATGGAGTGGATTTCTCCTTCACATCAAGGCACTATTGGGTGCAGCCAATGGCAGTGGATGGTCTGCCATGTGGGGGAGGAAACTTCTCCAAGAAGCTTTGTCAAGGTGGCCAATTTCGTGGGCCTTGGTGGGCCCCACCAAGTGGGCTTCAATTTGGGGTTTAAAGGGGGTTTGGTTAGGGTTTGAGATGCTATCAAGCCCAAAATCAATTTTTCTTGGCCCAATCAAATTCCCAAGGTTTAAAAGGTTGAATAATGATGTCATAACAAGGATTTGATTAATTAATAGCATGTGGAAGTGATTTAATCAAGTGATTAAACACAATGCTAGAAATCGGGTTAAAAAGGGTTTGGAGACCAACTTTAGGGTTTGGGAAAACCATTTAGGGTTTTGGTTTCAACCAAGCTTTTGGGGTTTCAATTGGATTCCAACCATTTAGAGTTTTGCTAGGGTTGAAACCCTCTATGGTCTGGCACAATTTGGTTGAACAGATGAAACACAGTTTTGCTTAGGTGGCATGATCTCACACCTTGATTCCTTCACAAATCTATCTAATGGTTTTTCTTTGTGCCAAGTGTCTAATACTATTCACTATGTGTGGCTAAGATCTTGCCGAGTGACCAAATAAAACTTCCCTAACCTAATTTGGGCATTCCACACTGTAATTTTAAAAACACTGCACTAGGTGCGCTTATCGAGGTTACTATTCACTCCAAAAAATTACATAATAAAATTAGTACTGAAAAATTCTAAATATTCATATTAACCTGTAGTGAAAATCGTTTACCGAAATTCAACCCCGAAGTGCCCCTAAAAATAATTTCACAATTTTCAACAGACGTTTCGTCCGGAATTATGAAAATAGGCTATTGCGCCATAAAATTCTAAATAATCCACTGAGTCTAATGGCATAGACCATAATGCATTCTAACACTTCTAACTACCTCAAATAATTAAACTCGTAAATTTAGCACCATAGTGAGTGATAACACTGATTATGATGACAGACTAAAACCTGAACGATTGGTCGATTCGTAAAAACGTATGAGTTTTCACGAGGTTCCTAAGGTCAAAAGAAATTCTACCAGTGAATTTCTTGTGGGCTGTTACATCCTGTTTCTGGCTTCAACCCGGGTTTTTTTTTTTTTTTTTAAATAAAAGCCTGAAGTATCTAATTTTTTCAGAAAAAAAAAAATAATGCTGTGAAGTTGAGTACTGATTTCAAAAGTTAAAAATAGAATTCATAAATTCGATGCTCAATTTTATTTAACCAAGAAAAAATAACAAGGATTAATAGATCCATAAGAGATAACATCCCCTTTTCAACAACAAAACATGTTACACTGAAGATTTCTACCGCAACGATAAACCATAATAACTATTAATTATCATATAAATCTTATATAAAAAAAAAAAAAAGAATTTGCAAAAATGGCCTGCAAAGCATTAAATCTAATTTTATTTCTACATATAAGTCAAATTACCACAGATATCTAATTCATCATCCACAAACACGTCAAGAAACACAAAGAAATATACAAAATTCTGAGAATAAACACGAGCCCTTCCACATCAATCAAAAAAACCCAGAAGATGTAATTCGAAATCACCAAATCTAAAAATGACCCGTACATTTACAGACCCATATTCATTTAAAAAAGTACAAAGAAAAGTTTACTTCAACCACATATAATGTGTCAAACAAATAGATGAAACTAAAAAACATTAAAAATGTTAAATTAAATTACATTACAAAACACAAAATTACAAAATGTTTCAATTGAAAGTTTGAAACTGCCATCTATTCAGCTGTTTTTGTGTCCTTTAAGTGTTTACTAATTGTATCTGCACGTCATGAGAAACTAGAGAACCTGAAAAAACAAAATTTTTACTAATTACAAAATATAAATTGCTATGAACATAGTTTGCTTACATATTGACATCAATTTTCTTTCAAATGAAGGCAGAAATGCACATTCATGAACATAGTTGCTGGAGAAACATCTACACATGCAAATTTTCCATACTAAAGTTAATAGCACATTTAGATGCAAGAACAGCACTCTATATATACTTATCATCAAGCTCTGCTAATAGATGTGCACTGAATTTGTCCTAGGAAACCATAACTACCTGAGGTGAAGTCTTTAAATAATCCTCCCACAAGGCCACAACTCGAATCGAAACTGCTGCTAAATGTAGCAAGAATAATGACTCCCATCTCGATATAAAGATTACAGTCCAACAAGATCACATGTCAAGCCCCTAGTAAAAATGAAACACCTAGTACATGGAGGTTTCTAGATGAGCTACACAGGCAAAAGACTTAAGATTATAATAACTAATAGCAGAACAAATAATAAGTATGTTCGATTGTTGACCGCTAATTCATATAAATAAATCCACAAACATCCACCAACGCCCCACCCCACTCACCCAACAGACCTAAAACAAATAAAAAAGAATATAATAAATTAGTACCCCAACAAAGTACCTGGGTTTTGACGTAATAGACTTTGGACAAGATCCACACAATCTGGATGTATTTCTTCCAAACTACCTTGTGGAAATTGCAGCTCGGTTGATGTTAAAATGTTCTGAAAAAGCTGTAATACACAACTAATCAGAATAGGTATAAAATAGTACAGAAAACATATATGATCATATTGCCAGCCCTCTTTTAGCTTTAATGGCTTGATCATGCATGGAAAATCTTATGATTTTTCATATAGTAATTCAGCTTATAATAGTTCAGATAACACGCTATCCACTGAAAGTTCATCAACTATAGAGAATTCTTAAGCCCAGAAAAGGTAATAACAATGATGACTCCAGAGACCGATTGATAAATATTTAGTATTTTTATAGATATAGGAAAAAATGAACACTCTATCTCAAAACTTATAAAGTTGCACCCCTGTACACCATATCCATGTCCCAACCCTAACTGCTTCATTTTTCTCAAAAAAAATGATGTGACAGCTGATGGTGTCCAACTACATTTTTCTCAAAATAATTTATGGCATCATTTCTTAATCTAAGTGCTTTATATTTTATACATATATTGTTCTGTAAACAGATATGCCTCGAGCATTTGACAAACTCCTTATACATGATTCTGTTCGATGAACTCAACAATATATAAATCAATCAGCACTACTTGAGCAGAAGAGGAAGCATCATCTATTAGACAACAAAAGATACTCAAATAATTTTCAACCCAAACCCAGATCAGGCCGAGTCCTAGACTAATGATTGTGAACAACAATTTTTATCTTGGAGCTACCAGATCATATATATGCAAAAACGATACTTTTCTCTCTTGGAAAGCCAAACCCAGAAATCCAATGGAGAGAGAGAGGGAGATAGAGATAGAGAGAGAGAGAGAGAGAGAGAGAGTGAGAGAGACAGACTCACGGGATCACGATGGAGGTAGGGACTTAGGGAAAGGTCGACGGCGACGGAGATGCGGCGACAAAGATGTGGCGGCGGCAATGGGGTCGCGGTGAGGAGGCACGGACTTAGGGTTTCTACTTTCGCAAGCAGCAAGAGTAACGAGAGTGAGTGAGAGAGAGAGAGAGAGAGAGAGAGAGAGCGAGCGAGAGAGACAAACTCGGGGGGGGTTTCGTTTAGGAAGCGTAAAAAGACCCAGGTACTGGGTTTAAAACCCAGTACCCGGGTTTGTAACCCGTATCCGGGTCGGATAGGTCTGGGTTTTTAAACCCGGGTTCCTGACTGGGTTTGATCCGGGTTGGAACCCAAAACCGGATCCCGATTTTTCGGGTTCCGGACCGGGCCGGGAAAAAACCCAGCCCAGTTGAACAGTCTTACTTCTTGTGTCATGCTAGGTTGCTATGTTTATCTTATCTGGTTTGGTAACTTGTCTATGTAAGAGAATCTGGTTTGGTTTGGTAATTTCTGTAAGAGAATCTGGTTTGTAACTTGCAGCTTGCCTACTATTATACCTGATTCCCTGATGGTTTATTTTATTTCTTAGATTGCTTGTGTAATTGTGTTAGAGATTTGACATTGATGGTTGAGGCAAATTAAGTTTTGCATTCCTGTCAAACATCTCTTGACAGTATTGCTAAGTTAAAATTACTTGAGTAATCATGCAAGGGATTAAAATTAAAAATAAGCTTAATTTTTTTAGTGTATTAGTGTATGCAAGACAACAAGTTGTTGTCAAGGTTTCTAGCTCCATTCATGAAGACTGAGAACTTTATTGAGTTTACTCCACATTTTTTTGTTTTGAAGTTTAATGTACTTAGTTCCATAATTTTTTGTTGTAAAGTATTTGTTGATTCACTTGTTCCATTAGGATGTCAATGTCATTTACTGTACCTTAGCCATACTGTAGAGTCTTGAAGGCTTCATGATGTAAATTTGTATTTAATTTGTTATTTGACCTTTTCTATTATTTAAATTTTTTATTATTTATTTTGCTAAAACAGAGATGTTTTCAATCTTGAGCTGAGCTCGAGCTCAACTTGAGCTCGTTAACAAACCGAGCTTCGAGCCAAGCTTAGCTCGTTAACAAACCAAGCTTTGAGATGAGCTCGAGCTTGCTTTACCTATAAATGAGCTAAGCTCGATCTAAAACTTAGGCCCGGCTAACAGACAAGCCGAACCTAAGCTCGCTTATCTTGTGAACGAGCCGTGCCTGTACATCCCATGCTCGCTCGAGCTCGGCTCGTTTACAGCCCTAGTAAGAACTATACATGGTAACAGCTAATGTATAGCTCCTAACTACTAGCATCTATACATGGTAAGAATAACTATTGAGTATATACGGTAAGAATAACTATTAGCATCTATACATGGTAAGAAGAATATCTAATATCTAAGTTAACAACAACGTAACGTGGGAAACGAAACGGCGCATCAAGACAGGTTTGAGGAGTCTAGTTGTTAGACTGAGACGGTAAAAGCGTTAAAGAAGGGAGGGGAAGGGAAAGGGAAAAGAAGAGGGAAAATTAAATTCCCATCGAACTAGTTCAATGAGAATTAGCAAGGTAATGGAGATGGTGAAAAGGCCCAATCCAAGAGTCTGAGATCCCACGATCCAAAGGAAGGCCCATCAGTCTAGCAAAGTAAAGATGACAACCTTTGGTGGGCTTGTCCCACCAAGTGAGAGGCATGTTCAGCTAAGCCCAAGACTAATGAGACGCCGATAGAGGTTGCCAGGGGTGACATATGCTGACCTGTCAGCCGCCTTGAATCATCACCAGCACGTGGCTACCAAGAAGCTATAACCACCATTCACCTAGAAAAAGAAAGGTGGGCACCGCTAGGACAGGCCGAGGAGGCGCAAACTCATCAAGTCCCTAGATAACAGCTGCTAGAAAGCGTGTGGGAGAGATAACCATGACTCCTACACTGAGGACGGAAAGGTGGGCGCCTCCGCAGCAGGCTAAGAGGCAACCAAAATGATCGTTGTGAAGCAGTAGCTGTGGGAATGTATACCGAAAGAACAACCATGGCTCTCCCCGTAAAGAGAGAGAGGGACTCGTCAGACCTAACTGTGGGGGCCAAGACGTGAGTCAGAGCTTAACGCCTCATTAATTATTTTCCTTAGGGTATCATGCCCCCTAATTGATTCACATGCATGCAGCATGAGGCACGATGGGATAGCTCCTTCGGATGAAAGCAACAGAACTCCCAACTGCCTAGTATAAAAGCCTAATTAAGATATGATCAAACTCATGAGATTTTAGGGCAAAGTAAACACTTCCTACAAAGGAAAACTAACTTAAGCATCAGAGGGTCCCCTAAGCACCCCCGAGCTCCATACTTTATTTGTATGTTTGCAAGTCCCTTGGTCCACCTCCCAGCTATTTGAGGAGTCCTCCCGGTATGTACCAAACACGTCCAAAACACTAACAAATGAAGAATATTCTAGAATAACTAAGACGTGTACAAGACTGATAATAATGTGTTTATATATGCAATTTAATCTAGATACTTTTTAGTATATTGTGAGGATGCATGCAAATAACTTGATCACGATCTCTAAGTGTCTTTATAGATGTAGAGTTTTAGTCTTGATTTCATAAATAAAGAATCAAAGTATCAGCTGCCTTAAAAGAATCAATTAAAAAAGTTGAGAAATAGAGGGACATGAACTACCTGGGGATTATGACATGATTGCGGCTTCGATATTGCAGGACAATGGCTGAGATGGTGAGTGCATGAGGTAGTAACTTTGAGAGTTTAAGACTGTTGGGCAGCGATAATGAGATAGAAGCTGACTGGCCAATTGGATGAATATGCAGAAATTGGCAGAAGAGAGAGGAAATAATGAATTCAAGGGTTAAAATCGTGAAGGAGAAAAAGAGGGTGTATGACATTTTCTTTATGACGTGTTGAAATTAAGAAAAAGAAGATACTTTTGAAAAATTACAAAATAGCTATCGACTCCCATACCAGTTATGCTTAAATAAATACTAAAGATTTATCATAATTACACTTCTAATCTCTCGAAATATGTTATGTGGGATCTGCATTGAGGGATCGAAGGAGTAGTTGTTCAGTAAGTAACGGTATTAATAGCCATTCTATACGATGTGTTGGGAATTAATAAAACGGTGCGCTACGAGGGTATTGGGTTTTAAGGAAACATTTCGTTTTGAGTTGATGTAGGTTATAGAGAATAAGTCTAGACAATGTCGTTTTGCTTTCTTGATTAATTTGGAAAGCTTTTCACAAGTCTGTCTATTAGTTCTGTTATGGTTTTTTTCTATAAAAAGGGGGAATCGTGTAATGAAAGGTATTGAACATCTTAGTGAAGTGCAATTGTATGGAGCTTGGAGATTGCTCGAAAATCTCTCTCAATCAGTTCAGTAGTACTGTGATTCATTCTGTGTCCTACGTCTGTGAGTAATTTCATTAGCATTTCAGTGTTTCATTGTTCTGTGTACTCTGTGTGGAAGTTCTTGTGAATCTGGTTCGTGAGCTCGAAGAGGAGAAGTAAGAAGGTACGTGACAATTGGTATCAGCAGTAGGTGATCCTTACAACCGAGGTCGCGATGGTAGAATGAACGCGTGGTGCAATTAAAGGTTAGTAAGATGCATCTCAAAAACATCATGAAGCGGTAAAATTACAGTTTCAACATCATCAGCACATCATCACAGGGATACATAAAGGTTAGATAAACTTTCCAATATGTTGAGATCTATTGTTGAAACTGTGAACGAAATGTCTCGTAGTGATAGGGAGGTGTCTCGAGAAAGAGATGAGGCGCCTAGGAATCCTGAGGAAAGAGGTGGTTTTCAGAAAGGTTTTAGGTTGGATTTTCCTTGTTTTAGTGGTCTTGATCCTGCGTGATGGATCTTTAAAGCTAATCAATACTTTGATTGCTTTCAAGTACCTTTTCATCAGAAATTAATGGTGGCATCGCACCATATGGAAGGTGAGGCATTGGTATGGTACCAAAATGCCTTGGATTCTGGCCAATTTAATTCTTGGGAGACCTTGGTGGTGGCTATGCAAGTTAGATTTGGACCATCAACATTTAATAATCCAATGGAGGCGTTGACCAGATTAAAACAGACTAGATCTGTTAGTTCGTATACCACACAATTCGAGGCATTGTCTAACAGGTTGAAAGGTTTGTCCAATAGACACAAAATGAGCTATTATATTAGTGGATTGAAAGATGACATTAGAATTCCAGTCAAAATGTTTAATCCAATGAACTTAGGGGCTGCCCTTGGCTTGGCCAAGCTACAAGAAGAGTATGTTTTGTCTTCAAGGAAACCTTGGAGGCCAAATGGCCATTTTGCTAATAAATGGCCAGTTAATCAGAGTGGACTAAAAGATCTAAGTGATGAAGGCAACAAGAATGTTCTTCCCTGGAAGAGGGTGATTGCTTCTTAGATGGATGAGAAGAGAATGAAGGGTTCATGTTTTCATTGTGAAGAGAAATGGAATCCGAATCATGTTTGTAAAAAGACTAAGGTTTACTTTATTCAAGCTAATGTTGAGGACTTACACCAGTCTGATGGTGAAGGGCCTATGTGTATTGAAGATACAGAACATGGTCCTATAGATGCCAATGCCTTAGAAGTGTCTGTCAAAGCTATTTATCGTTCTATTAGTGTGAATGCTATGAGATTACATGGTTGTGTAGGTTCTTGTGCTGTTGAAATCCTAGTAGACTTTGGGAGCACACATAATCTTGTGGATCCTTTAGTGGTCCAGGATGCAAAATTAATGGTTCACCAAGCCTCTAGTTTGCAAGTGAGAGATGCCAATGGAGAAAAACTTTTGAGTCAAGACAGTGGAGTGGAGGCCTTTAAGACTCAAGGCTCAAGATTTTCTGTGACCTTCCATGTTTTGGCATTAGGAGGATGTGATGTTGTCCTCAGGGTTCAATGGCTGAAGACCCTGGGCTCTATTACTTGGAATTTTGTTGATTTTTCCATGCAATTTGAGTGTGGTGGTCAAATGGTGAGCTTACAAGGTTTAAATTGTGCCAGTATATAGATGATGTCTGGTATGACAGGATTTAAGTCTCATTTTGTGAATAAACAAGGCTGGTTGTTACAGTTAATGCATGTGGAGAAGCAACATGTGGAAGTTTGTCTAGAAGGACCAATGGCTGACTTACTCAAGGAGTTTGGATGTATTTGTTGAACCTGTTGGTTTGCCTCCAAGAAGGGCTTTTGACCATCCAATCAACCTTAAGGAGGGTGTTTCTCCTATTTTAGTTCGATCATACAGATATCCTCATTATCAAAAATCTGAGATTGAAAAAATTGTCCATGACTTGCTGCAATCTGGTGTGGTCAGACCTAGCCAAAGTCCATTTTCTTCCCCTATATTATTAGTTAAGAAAGCTGATGGCACTTAGCGTATGTGCATAGATTATAGGGCCCTAAACCATGAAACTATCAAAGATAAATTTCCAATTCCTATTATAGATGAATTACTTGATGAATTGTTTAGGGCTAGAATTTTTTTCAAAGCTGGATTTAAGAGTTGGATACCACCAAATTCGTGTGAGGGAAGGAGATATTCCAAAGGCAGCCTATAGAACTCATGAGGGCTATTATGAGTTTTTAGTGATGCCATTTGGACTCACTAATGCCCCTGCCATATTTCAAGGTTTAATGAACCACATTTTCAAGCCTTTTTTGAGAAGGTTTGTCTTGGTTTTTTTTTTTTTTTTATGATATCCTCATATACAGTAAGGATATGGCTGAGCATTTGTTGCATGTCAAGACTGTTTTAAGTACATTAAGACAACATACTCTTTATGCCAAGATGTCTAAGTGCAAGTTTGGAGTGCAAGAGGTTGAGTATTTAGGCCACATCATATCTGGGAATGGGGTACAAACAGATCCAACAAAGACTGCAGCTATGGTTAATTAGCCTGTTCCTAAAACCTTGAAGTTCTTGAGAGGATTTTTAGGATTAACAAGCTACTACAAGAAATTTATAAGAGTCTATGGGTCTATAGCAACCCCCTTAACAGATTTATTGAAGAAAAGTTCTTTTTGTTGGAATGATAAGGTTGTTGTTGAATTTGAGTTGTTCAAAACAGCTGTTAGCAATCCTCCTGTGTTGAGGTTGCCAGATTTCACAAAAGTTTTCACCATCGAGTGTGATGCTTCTGGTATGGGTCTTGGGGCAGTTTTGATGCAAGAGTCTCAACCCATAACTTTTTATAGCAAAGCTTTGCTATTGTCAACCTATGAAAAAGAACTTTTAGCTTTGGTGTCTGCTATTCAGAGATGGAGGCCTTATCTGTTGGGCCATTCCTTTAAAATCAAGACTGATCAACAAGCTCTAGAGTTTTTGGTGGAACAGAAAATTGGTACTGAGGCACAACATAAATGGGTTTCCAAACTCAATGGTTATGATTTCACAGTGGATTATAAGAAGGGCAAGGAAAATCTGGTTGCTAATGCCCTTTCAAGGAAAGATGAGGAAGAACAAGCTGTGGTGGCTATGATCTCTTTTCCCACTCCCTTGTGGATTGAAGAACTCAAGTAGAGTTATTCTTTATGTCCTAATTATGTTGATTGGTTTCCTAAATTGCAGCAAGGTCAGCAAGGTCCAAAACATTTTTCTACTCAACAAGGGTTGCTACTCAGAAAGGGGAAACTAGTTGTGGTCCCATCTTCATCTATTCTATCAAAGATATTGTAGTATATTCATGAAAACCCACAAGCTGGACATATGGGTTATCACAAGACTCTTCAAGGGGCACGAAGGGATTTTTGGTGGCCAGGTATGAGAAAAGATGTGAGGAAGTTAGTCAAGGAATGTGAAATTTGTCAAGTCAGTAAAAGTGAGAATGTGAAATACCCTGGCCTTTTACAACCCTTACCTATTCCTGACTCTCCATGGCTGGATATATCCATGGATTTCATTGAGGGATTACCCCTTTCTAATGGGCTTTCTGTAGTGCTGTCCTGTAGTGGACAGGCTGACTAAATTTGCTCATTTCTTTCCTCTCTCCCATCCTTACACAGCTGTTAAGGATTTTTTTTAATGGGGTTTTCAAGTTGCATGGTCTACCTCGATCCATAGTTTCTAATAGAGATGCAGTTTTCACAAGTTCTTTTTGGAAGCAGCTGTTTCTTTGGACTTCACATCTTCATACCATCCTCAATCTAATAGACAGACAGAAGCATTAAATAAATGCTTGGAGGGTTACTTGAGATGTTACTGCAGTCAACAACCAAAAGTGTGGTCTTCATGGATGGCTATGGCTGAGTGGTGTTATAACACTACTCTACATTCTTCCATTTAAATGACTCCTTTCGAGGCTCTTTATGGTTATGGTCCACCGAAGCTCATTTCTTATGTGCCTGGCATTTCCTCTAATCATGCTGTGGATCAACAGTTGAGAGCAAGGGATGAACTGCTAAGTTTGTTGAGAGATAATATGGCAAAGGCACAGCACAGGATGAAGTTTTTTGCTGATAAAGGGAGAACATAAAGATCTTTTCAGGTTGGTAATTGGATCTTCTTAAGACTTCAACCTTATAGGCAGAGGACTGTGGCTATGCGTCACAACATGAAACTAGCTCCAAGGTTTTATGGGCCATTTCAAGTTCTGCAGAAAGTGGGGTCAGTAGCTTATAAACTCGATTTGCCACCATCTTCCAAAATTCACCCCGTTTTCTATGTTTCTTGTTTAAAAAAGAAAGTGGGACAGCATATCATTCCTTTACCAACCTTGCCTCCAACTGATTCTAGTGGTCACTTGCAACCTGAGCCATGGGAGATACTTGAGAGGATAAGAAGAGGGTAACCATGTTGTGACTAAAGTGTTAGTGAGTTGGGTGGGGGCTGCTCCTAAGGATTCTTCTTGGGAATGTCTGTGGAAATTGAGGCAACTTTATCCCCATTTGGCAGGTATTGTTTTATAACTAGTGGGATCTGGGTTGAAGGTTGTGTGGGATCTGCATTGGGGGATCAAAGGAGTAGTTGTTCAGTAAGTAACAGTATTAACAGCCATTTTATACGGTGCATTAGGAATTAATAAAACGGTACACTACGAGGGTATTGAGTTTTAATGAAACGTTTCATTTTGAGTTGTTGTAGGTTATAGAGAATAAGTCTGGACGGCGCCATTTTACTTTCTTGATTAATTTGGAAAGCATTTCACGAGTTTGTCTGTTAGTTCTGTTATGGTCTTTTCTATAAAAGGGGGGAATCGTGTAATGAAGGGTATTGAACATCTTAGTGAAGTGCAATTGTAAGGAGCTTGGAGATTGCTCGAAAATCTCTCTCAATTAGTTCAGTAATACTGTGATTCATTCTATGTCCTACGTCTATGAATAATTTCATTAGCATATTTCAGTGTTTCATTGTCATGTGTACCTTGGGTGGAAGTTCTTGTGAATCTGGTTCGTGAGCTCCAAGAGGAGAAGTAAGAAGGTACGTGACAAAATAGTTTGAAAGAGTCCCTCCATCCTCCAAATCTTGCAATTTGGTTGATAAAACCATCGAAATATGAGGTGTACTAACCCCAACATCAACCATATCAGAAACAGTGTAAACTGAAAATCTTTCTTTCTCTGCAATTGCAAGTACTTGATTTGAAAACGTAAATGTCATTTAGTGCAACTGAAGACATCATAGGAATATTCAACTCAGAGGCAATAGTCTGTAATCCCTTCATCATCTCTGCATAGAGCTCTCTGAAATTAGCTCTCTGAAATTCCACTCCCAGATGCTTCTAAAATTTTCGAGAGCAAAGTTCAAAATTTCCAGTTTAGAACTCTAGCTTCTTATTAGTAGAGAAAGAGAGAATAGTTTTTATAGATAGTTTTGTGTATTCGTATTCATTAGTCCTAAGATGTAGAACTCTCGTATGACAAAGAGAGTGACTTTTTTTCATATGGAGGAGAGCAGAAACCTAAAATAATGCTTTAAAGAGAGACAAACATAAAGGGAAAAAAAATAGTCTCTTCTTATGTGGAGAAAGTCCATTTCAATAATTATGATTTCACGTTTGAAAGAAAATCAATGGATTATGTTCCCCAGATATCTCTTTATAAAATAAGAAAAAATTCAGCTTATTTGATTGATATGTCACTCAGGCTTTTAATGCCAATCCATGGCGTTTCTTTATTAATGTAGCATCTAAAATCCATTGAAAATAATGCATTGTTTAAGCATTTACTTATTTCCTGAAGGGTGATGGGCATTATGAATTTTCTGCGTGATGTGCCCCTTTTTTTAACAGCAGGTGAGCGCTTGAGCTACATGACTGAGTAGCCTGGACCACCACCTCCTTCTGGCACAGTCCACTCAATATTCTGCTTTGGGTCTTTAATATCACAGGCCTGAAATTATTCAAGCAAAATTAGTACAACTTCAGCTTGAGAGATAAGGAACATGTAGTGTAACAAAAACAAACGAAATGAAGTTATGACAAACAAGATTCCGATTTTTTCTAGGATGTGTAAGCTAAATTCCCAACAAAATGAAAAAACCAACTTCAAATTATAAATTTCACTATTAATGTCATAGTTCTATTCAAAGTTTAATTGCCATGTTTGACATGAAGTTTCACTTGTAACAAGTAATTTGCCGCTTCCCAGTTAATGGGCTTCAAAGCAATGGGAACTGTAAAACATGATTTTCATGGGCGGACAGGATGCAGCTACTTGAGAAAAAGAAAGTGTTTATATGGTCGATGTAGACTGCAATGGCAAAAAGCATCCCAAGTATATGCATTGTCTGTGCAACAGTAAGTAACGAAACAGTCATACACCAACAATGCCTGACTGACGAAAGGGAAATAGATGTTGATTCACTTGAAAGTTGTCTGCTCAATTTTTTCATTTGTAACTGCCAATTATATTGTAAGCTGGGAAACGATGTACACTGTACAAGGAATACACTTCACCATGTGAACCAAAACTGAGGAAAACATAAATTATGCAACTGTTTTGAAGTCCACAAAATCTTATTTCCAGATGTGTGCATGTATGCAATTTTAAGTACATATGATTATCAATACTGAGTTCCAACTAACTTTCAAATGCTCCAAGAAAATTACCTTGCAGTGTAGGCAATTTTGAGCATTGATCTGCAATTTCAGTTGACCCATTTCATCTGGAATATACCTAAATTCCAAACAAAGAGGATCTGAGGGATAATCAATTTATAGAAGTGTACTCAAAGCAGAAGCCATAGAAATTGCTTATTACTCGTATACACGTGCAGGACAATATCGTGACTCAGGTCCAGCATAGTCTGGCAGATTAACAAGTTCAGGAATCTTGGAGTTCCTCAAATGAAGGTGAGCAGGTTGGTCATGTTCATGATTTGTATTGCTCCTATATATGCGAATAAAAACAAGTATATCAATGCCTAGAAAAGCAGAGAAATGCTGAACAGTAACATATGCAATCTTCCCTAATAGATTGAATTTCCTTAGATTGCCATCTGTTTTTGTTCTATACAAAAAAAAATGCCGCCAAGTTTTACCTCCATGAAGGAAATTTGGGCACTCTTGAGATGAGAAAAAATATGGTCATTTTTCAGTTCATTACCTAAACTAAACAATTGGGTAGTCCCATATTTATCATCTCCCATGATAGGAATAGATTAAGAGACCGTTTGCTCTAATGGTTGCCCCTCCTGACCATGTTCAAGTAAATAATGCTCCTTGTCTTATGATGCAAGATCACTATCAGGTAACACTGTGAACTTTATTTCTACTAAGAATATACATGGGAGGCTATGCTCCACATCTCATGTATCATGGGAGTAGAAAATGCAAAAAGGGGACTTCTGAGGCTGGAATGACCAGTGCAAGGCACCATTGAGAACAAGAACTCAATTAGGGAGCCTACAAATAGCTATGACAGTGCTTTTTCTATAGAACTCAAAGAAACCTCAAATGAATCCTGAATAAGAAAACACATTTATTTTTTAAAACCTGTGTAAAGAGGTTGGCACATCGAAAGACAAAACCCCATCAGGCTTTGGATATTGAATTTGAGAACATAAACTTGCGACCTGCACGCATATATGCAGGTACTGATCAGTGATTGTTTGCAGTAAAAAGAGACTTTTATGCTGCTTTTCGCAGCGCATGGCTTGTAATTAGGCTCATTCTTATATACTTCATGTGTACTTGGGCATTGCCTAATTACGTGGATTAATAAAATCCCTTTTTACTTACCAAAAAAAAAAAAAAAGCATTGTTTGCAGTAAAACAGGTAAACTTTTTTCTGGAGCATATGCTCACAAATCAGACTGCACTAGTAATCTAATTCCGAGACATTCAATATGCATGTTACTTATTGCTACCATAAGAAGTTTTCTTATTTGATCAATTAGTTGATATTCGAAGCCAGTTTTGGCAAAAAATTACTAGAACCCAACCTGCAACCTGCACATATATATGCTGGTGCTGATCAGTAATTGTTTGCAGTCAAACAAGTAAACTCTTTTCTAGAGCATACGCTCACAAATCAGACTACAATAGTATTCTAATTCTGACACATTCAATATATTATTGCTGCTGTAACAAGTTTATTATTTGACCTTTTTTTTTTTTTTTTTGAAAGTTTGCTCCGCATCAATTTGATCTAAAATCCCATTAATTATTTGATCAATTAGTTGATAGTCAAAGCCAGTTTTGGTGAAAATGACTAGAAGAAACCTTCTCCAGAGTTTTTTTTTATAAGTGAAACCTTCTCCGGAGTTAGCAACAAGGATTGCATGTTTATCTAGCCATTGCAGTACTAATGATTTGCTTACACTTCAGCAGGGTGCGAACAGGTGTCAAATGGAAAAGAAAACAAGGAATAATCCAACACGAGCAGTTGAGCCCTATGGTGTAACAAAAACATGCTTGTTCAGATTGGGAAGACATAACCTTGATCAGTATATACAACGTGGCTGTGTTATGCATAATCTTATAATATAGAAAGATGCAGACTCATATCATGGTCACATGCTGTTTGCTGACATATTGTCACATAGCTGAGGATGAGAGCTCAATTTCATCTTATTCTACTTTTCCAGTGCTTTTTCCACAAGCAAAATCAGACCTGCCTACTATATTTATTATAAGAAAAAAAAAAAAAAAAAAAAAACAGCTTTGCCTTAATTACTTCAACCTGAGCTAATAACCTAATACTCAATTACTCAGTGCTGACTATCAAATCTGGTTTTATGAGTGCAAGAGTAATTTGAATACTTGGTTTCTTCATAAAATCTCCTCACCTTTGTTGCTTCATGATCAGGCTTGCCATGCTTCAATGTTAATGGGGATTTCCCCCTCAGGATATAGCTGCTAGGTAGAAAATATGGATGAGCAGTTTTGGGGAGAGAGAGGAGATCTACATATAATAAGCAGAATGTGAAATCTTACTGTTCTAATGCACTCATAGCTAAGCCAGGAATTAGCCCGTATTCAAATGCCTATAATGATAAGAAAAGTATCTGTAAGAGGAATTACTTATAAAAAAAAAAAAAAAAAGTATCTGTAAGAGGAAAGATACCCATATATCATAATTTATGCAAAACATTGCATACAAAACTTAGAGACAATGAATAGCTACATACCGGTCGGTAGTTTCGAGCTCTATATAGTTCTTCCCATACCCATGAGTTCTGTAAAGCATCCCAATATGTTTCCATATTTGAACCTTCATGAAGTGCATCAAATGTAGCTTCTGCTGCTAGCATTCCTGTAAGAAACAGGAAATTTGAAAAAGCATCCGTATTGTTATTGCTAATAGGCACACATGAACAATGTTGTGGATGCACATTGAGCCTTGACTTCTGAATGCTGAACCTTTTACAGGAGTGTACATTATGTTTAATATGGCATTCCAAATGACTGGAGAAGGAAAGCCAAAAAAGCAACAGTGGGGAGTGACTTTATGAGAGTAGGAAAACCAAATGAAATATCTCCAGTTTGAATTGGATATCTCCTCAGGAAGAAGTGCCCAATGCAAAGGAAAAGTAATGAGTGCATCTTAAAAAAAGGAAATTTCACATCTAATAATGGTATTGCAAGAAGTAATATACTATGTACATATTATAACAACAAACTAGAAATGTAGGTATGCATATATAACAAGAAGGGAAGATAACAACAAAAAAGAAAAAGAAAAAATAGGAAATTACATCCAACAATGATAGGTAAAAGTTACATGCAATGGTTCATCCAGTCATCATGGTAGGTCATCAAAGACTAACAATTTTGTCTTCTATTCCCATACATACGTCAAATACTTGAGGAGGAAAAAACGCTAGGAATAGCTATCGAGATTTGCTGCAATCTATATTGAAACAACTCAAGCACCGACATAAGTTTGAACCTATGACCCAATACTCTACTTGTTTATGGGAGAGAGATGCCACTTGATCCAACAATCATAACTTCTGTTCTTTCCATTTTTTGTCTTTTGTTAAATATTCCGGAAGGGATGGGAAGAAAAAAAACTCTAATTTACAGACAGAAACCTATAAAGCTCTGGCACTTTCATTGAGCAAAAGTGGAAAAGGAAAACCATAATTAAAAACAATGTATTATCTATAAATAACATTTATTTTGATCTGAATTATTAGAATAATAATTAAGACATTCTCACCTTGCTTATATCTAGTGATTCTTTTATGTTTATTAACATTTTGGTTTACATTAAAATTGAAAAGAAGTATTTTGATTGGTATGGCCCAGGGTTTAATCTTATATGTATTATAACATATCCCGGGAAGAACCAAAGTGCTAGATTCGATATGGGGCAACTTATTATTTTCTCATTCATTCCAATCCAATCAACAAGAGTCTTTTTTTATCGAATGGGTGAATTTCTTGATCTTGATGAATCGTGAGATAAAAAAGACCTTTTCTTTATCAAGTTATCAATTATTTGATGATTATTAACACTAATCTTAGTATTTTTATTCCTGTAAGTGATGCTATCAATATTAACTTAGACAAGAAAATTAATGACTTACCATGATATTGTAATGTCAATGGACAACTTTGCTGTCCATAATCAATCTTCTTTCCTTATTTTACCTTTACTTCATTTACTTAGGCTTGTACAGTTAGCATATTGACAGAATATATAGTTTCCATATAAGGCTAGACTGCTAGAATCACTCGGCAATTAGTTTCTTTCCATGTATAGTTCTCTTGTAAAGTTCATATATAATATACAGAACACTCAAAGGCCAATTATTCGGCCATTCACACAATACTTTTGACTTACTTTGACATGGTATCAAGAGCCGACTACTAAGCTCTTTGTTTCCTTCAATTTTTTTTTCCTTCTTCTCGGTTTCGGAGACTTTCGGCATGTCTATTTTTTTCGGATTTGGGTGTTCTGCTGTCGCAGCAGCATCTCGTAGGATTTTTTTGGCTTCGTGTTATGATCAATTCATAACAGGAAGGAAGCTCGAAACTGGGAAATGAAGAAAGGCATCTGTTAGTTTAGTTAGTTAGTCACATGTTCTGCATGTGTCCCTTTAAGGGCTCAATATACCTTAATGTCCTTACTTATTTGCTTAGAATTACCATAGTGCCCTTTGTAGCCGTTGGTAACAGTCATAAGGCTTCTATAAATACTGAAGCCTTTTCCCTTTGTATGATTATTGAAGAATGTTAATAAATAAGTTTGGAGGTTTCTGATCCCTCGAAGATCAGCAATTCAAGTTGTTTTCCTTGTTAATTCCAGTCTGTTGTTACAATTGGCATCAGAGCCCTTCGCAATTCTAGGCACAAACATTTTTTTTTTCTTTTCCTTTTAATCTTACAATGGCAGAAGGCACACGGTTCAAAGAATTAGAGAAGCTTGTTCTGGGGTTGAAGCAAAATCAAGAAATGCAAGATCAGCGAGTTGCAGATCATCAGATTGCTTTGGCTGGACTGAGTTCAAAGATGGACCTTTTGTTGGAAGCAATGAATGGTAGAAATGATCGAAATGGACATGGCAAGAATGATGATGGGGGTCACATGGGCAACTCATCCCTGACTTTTGGAATGCAGTTTCGTAGCATTAAGTTAGACTTTCCAAGGTTTCATGGTGATGACCCGTCTGGATGGATCTATAAGGCAAATCATTATTTTGCCTTACACCCCATGCCAGATGGACAAAAGATCATGATGGCCTCGTTTTATATGGAGGGAAATGCCTTGGTTTGGTTTCAAGATGCTGAGGAGACTGAGTCTTTCAATTCTTGGCATTCTTTTGTTACAGCAGTTCAGTTAAGGTTTGGGAGTTCTTCTTATGATGACCCTATGGAGGCCATTACAAGGTTAAGGCAAACTTCTACAGTTAGTGTCTACAAAACTCATTTTGAGGTCCTTTCTAATAGATTGAAAGGCTTGTCTGAACAGTATAAACTTTCTTGCTTCTTGAGTGGCCTTAGGGATGAGATACGACTTCCTGTGAGAATGTTGCACCCTCAGACCTTGAATACTGCTTTTGGATTAGCCAAGATCCAAGAGGAATATATCACTAGCACTAGGGGCAACAATAGGCTCCATTCCTCTTGTGTTTCTGTTCCTAGTGAGGGTAGCAACTCAATTCTTGTTAATTCTATGAGAAAAGAAGGGTTTTCTGGCCCAAGGTCCAATGGCTTCAAAACTTCAGCTCCTTTTCAGAGACTTACACCAGCAGAAATGAAAGCAAAAAGAGACAAAGGGGTCTGTTACTTCTGTGAGGATAAGTGGCAGCCTGGTCATAAGTGTAATAAGGCCAAGTTCTTTGAAATGGCAGGATTGGAATTGTTACAAGATTCTGAGAAGGAAGAGGGTAATCCACAAGATTCACAGGAAACTAATGAACCTGTGGGAGTAGAAACTGAGGTACCTAAAATCTCATTCCATGAAATAGCAGGTTGTATAAGCCCGAAAACTATGAGAGTTCATGGCAAAGTTAAGGACTGCTCAGTGATAGTCCTTGTTGACACTGGCAGCACACATAACTTTCTTGATCCTATGATAGCAAGGAAGGTGGGGCTAACTGTCAAGCAAAGTGGACAGATTGAAGTAAGGGTAGCCAATGGGGAAAGAATGAATGGTGAAGGTTTGGTCTAGAATTTACAGTTTCAGATGCAAGGCCACCATTTCAACACTGATTTTTTCTTGCTACCATTGGGAGGTTGTGATGTGGTGGTTGGTATGCAATGGTTGTGCACCTTAGGTCCTGTTTTATCGGATTTTACTAACCTCACAATGACATTCACCAGTGGCAAGAGTTCTGTCACACTTAGAGGCTTGAGTTCTAGCAAGCCTGAGTTTGTGGAAGATGTTCAGATTTGCCAACTTACTATTGTGGAAAGAAAGGGGATGCTACTTCAGCTTGTTACTAAGGAGACAGCTTAAGAAATGGGCATGTATGCTGCTGACATTGAGGCAGTCTTGGCTAAATATGACCATGTCTTTGCTGAACCAAAGGGCTTGCCTCCAAGAAGAACTAAAGATCACCAAATAAACCTCAAGGAGGGGACCATGCCAATATCTACTCGACCTTACAGGTATCATTTCTTTCAAAAAACTGAAATAGAAAAAATAGTTAAAGAATTGTTGGATGCTGGGGTCATAAGGAGCAGACAATCCCCTTTCTCATCACCTGTACTCTTGGTAAGAAAATCTAATGGATCATGGCGCATGTGTATAGATTATAGGGGCTTAAACAGAGAAACAATCAAACACAAATTTCCCATTCCTGTCATTGATGATCTTTTGGATGAATTGCATGGAGCCTCGATATTTTCTAAGTTAGATCTTAGATCTGGATACCACCAGATTCTTATGAAGGAAGAGGACATTGAGAAAATTGCATTTAGAACACACCAAGGGCAGTATGAGTTTCTGGTTATGCCCTTTGGCTTAACCAATGCTCCTGCCACTTTTCAATCTTTGATGAATGAGGTCTTTCAACCTTTTTTAAGGAAGTTTGTTTTTGTTTTTTTTTACGATATTTTAATCTATAGTAAATCAATAGCAGACCATGTACAACATTTTTCTATGGTATTGGATACATTGGCAGCAAATACTCTTTTTGCAAAAAAGAATAAGTGCAGGTTTGCTTGTGAGGAGATTGAATACTTGGGCCACTTAGTCTCTGCAAAGGGTGTCAAAGCAGATCCAGCCAACATCAAGGCAATGCTCGAGTGGCCTCTACCAAAATCCCTTAAGTCATTAAGAGGATTTCTTGATCTAACTGGTTACTACAGAAAATTTGTCAAAGGGTATGGCTCCATTGCTGCCCCATTGACAAATTTGTTGAAGAAGGATGCTTTTAATTGGGGGAGTGAAGCTACTGCAGCATTTACAGATCTAAAAGAGGCTGTGACAAACCCACCTGTCTTGGCTTTACCAGATTTCTCCAAGCCATTTTTGTTGGAATGTGATGCTTCCGGTCGAGGGATTGGTGCTGTCTTGAGTTAGGAAGGGAGGCCCTTAGCATTCTTGAGTCAAGCCTTGAAGGGAAAAGCATTGGACCTATCTACATATGAAAAAGAATTTCTTGCAATAGTATTAGCTGTGAAGAAATGGAGGCCATACCTATTGGGTGCTGAGTTTGTAATCAGAACAGATCAACAAAGTTTGAAGTTTCTTTTGGAACAAAAGATAGGAACTCCCTCTCAACAAAAATGGATTACCAAGTTGCTTGGCTATGATTTCACAATTGAGTATAAGCATGGCAAGGATAATGTGGCCGAAGATAGTCTCTCGAGAAGAGAGGAAGTTGAGGAAGGATCTGTTGACATGTTGGCTATCACAGTCCTTGATCCCCTTTGGTTAGAACAGTTGAGACACTCTTACTTGGATGATGAAGAAATTTCAGCTATTTGTCAAAAGCTCCAAGAAGGCAAGCTTGCTGATAAGAAGTTTGAAGTCAGAAATGGGTTGTTATTCAAGAAAGGCAGGCTGTTTTTATCATCTTCATCCACTGTGAAGGATCAAGTCTTGCAGTTTATACATAGCAGTGCCTTTGGGGGCCATTCTGGTTACCATAAGGCCCTACATCAAGCAAGGGCAGATTTTATATGGACTGGCATGAGGAGAGACATTAAGCAATTTATCAAGGAATGTCAAATTTGCCAAAGGTGTAAGACAGAAAATTTACAACCTGCTGGGTTATTGTAGCCCTTGCCACTCCCCAGCAGATCTTGGAGTGACATCTCCATGGATTTTATTGACTCCTTACCATGTTCAAAAGGGTTTTCTGTTATATTGGTGGTAGTAGATAGGCTCACCAAGTATGCACATTTTTTACCCTTATCTCACCCTTATACAGCTGCATCAGTGGCTGCTGTCTTTACATCTCAGGTATTCAAGTTACACGGGTTGCCATCAACCATTGTAACTGATAGGGATGTCATTTTCACAAGTAATTTCTGGAAAGAGTTGTTTAAATTGCAAGGGACTAAACTACACTTCACATCTACTCACCATCCACAATCAGATGGGCAGACTGAAGTGGTTAATAAATGTGTGCAACAATATTTGAGATGTTTTGTTAGTGAGAGACCCAAACAGTGGGTGCATTGGCTCCCTTGGGCTGAGTGGTGGTATAATACCTCAGTCCACTCTTCGACTAAAATGACACCATTTGAGGCATTATATGGAGTCCCTCCTCCAACCTTAATTCAGTATGTTGATGGCACTACTCAGAATGAAGCTGTGGGCAAGGAATTAAAGTCAAGGGATGAGATACTACGGTTGTTGAAAAAGAACTTAATGGCTGCACAGGCTGCTATGAAACAGCAATATGATAAACATCACATTCAGAGGAAGTTTCAGGTAGGTGATTTAGTCTATTTGAAAATGCATAAGTATAAACAACAGACTGTTAGTCAAGCCAGCAGATCCAAGTTAGCTGCCAGATATTGTGGTCCATTCAGAATTTTGGAATGCATTGGAGAGGTAGCTTACAGACTTGAGTTGCCACCAAGTTCCTCAGTTCATCCCATGTTTCATGTCTCAAGATTAAAGCAATACATTGGCACAGATTCTCAGATCTCTCCTGTATTACCATTGGTGGATTCTCATGGGAATTTTAAGGTAGAGCCTGAAGCTATTCTTGACAGACGTATGACTGCTATGGATAATAAACCTCTTATCGAGCTGTTGGTGAAATGGCGTGGTATGATGAAGTAAATTCGACTTGGGAACCTGTTGAGCAGTTGAGGACTCATTATCCTGACCTTGTGGGCAAGGTCTTTTGAAGAGGAGGGCAGTTGTTATGATCAATTCATAACAGGAAGGAAGCTCGAAGCTAGGAAATGAAGAAAGGCACCTGTTAGTTTAGTTAGTTAGTCACGTGTTCTGCATGTGTCCCTTTAAGGGCTCAATATACGTTAATGTCCTTATTTATTTGCTTAGAATTACCATAGTGCCCTTTTTAGGCATTGTTAACAGTCATAAGGCTTCTATAAATACGAAAGCCTTTTCCCTTTGTATGATTATTGAAGAAAGTTGATAAATAAGTTTGGAGGTTTCTGATCCCTCGAAGATCAGCAATTCAAGTTGTTTTCCTTGTTAATTCCAGTCTGTTGTTACACTTCGTCTAGGTGTTCTGGGTTTTTCGGCTTGGTCTGGGTTGTTTTTTGGTGAGTCCGACGTGCAGTTCTCACCTTCTCGAAATTGTGCTTCTTGGTCTAGGTGTTTTAGGCACTTCTGTGCCTTTGTGACTGTCGCAGCATCCTTCTAGCGAGTATTTCGGCACTTTTGCATCTCCGTGCCTCTCGCACCTTGTTTCTGGTGGGCTTCTCGACACTTCTGTGCCTTCATGATTATTGCAGATTGCCTCTAGTGGTAATTTCGGCATTTTTCTTTGTCTTGGTGGTTATCGCAGCACCTTCCTCGGCTTCTTTGTGTGTGGCTCTCGGTTACTCTTGCTGAATAGTGACTCATTTGGCCCTCGGTTTATCACTCGTGCCCCCTGCTTCCTTTCACAGACAAGTCAAAGGTCCTTATCTCATTTTATTTTGGGCTAGTTTGAATTTTTTTGTTGATTTACTTTTGTCTTGAAATTTATTTATTTGTGATGGACTCGCCACGTGTCAAGTTTACAAGCACAAATTACTCTATTTGAGCATTTCAATTTGAACTTTTCCTCAAGAGAAAAGATCTTTGGGGTTATATTGATGGCACGGATGTCGCCCAAACATCTAATACTGATAAATCCAAAGATCTCGGGGCTTCTCCTTCATGGGCTGTACTTGATGCTCGGATTATGTCTTGGATTCTTGGTTCGGCTGAGCCACATATTGTTACCAGTTTGCGGGCTCATCGCTCAGCTCAATCCATGTGGAATTACTTGAAAAATGTTTATCATCAAGCTAATGATGCTCGTCGCTTTCAGTTAGAACATGTGATTGCCATGTTTCAACATAGTAGTCTTTCCATTCAAGACTACTACTCGGCATTTCTGACTATTTGGCATGAATATACTAATTTGGTTACTGCGGATGTTCCTGCTGCCGCTCTTTCGACTATTCAGACTCTTCACGAGACTAGCCGGCGTGATCAATTTCTTATGAAAGTATGCTCGGAATATGACTCTATTCACTCCTCTCTACTGAACAGATCTCTTGTTCCTTCTCTTGATATTTGTTTTGGTAAGTTACTTCGCGAAGAACGTCATAGTACTCAAGCTATTCTAGAGCAATCTCATGGCAGTTCTGGGACGGCAACTGCTGCTTATGCTGCCCAAGAACGAGGATCACCTATGAATTCTAAAAATTTGCAGTGTTTCTACTGCAAGGAATATGGGCATATTGCTGTTAATTTTCCTAAGAAATATTGTTCTTATTGCAAGAAGAAGGGTCACATTATCAAAGAATATCATATCCGCCCCCAGAATTGTCAGGCCCAAGCATTTCAGACTTTTGTTATTGTTCCTCCCGCAACAAATTCTATAGCATATGGCTCTTCCTCAGGTGCTTCCTCTGATCATGCACCTCCTGCAGCAAATTACTACACACCAAAAATGGTGCAACAGATGCTAATTTCGGCATTATTTGTAATGGGGTTTCAAGGTAAAAATTCTACTAAATTCTGGTACATAGACTCAGGGGCTTCTAATCACATGATGGATACTCCCACCGCTCTGTGTCATGTTCGGCCCTATGCTGGTCAATCTGTCATTCAGACTGCCAATGGCAGTTCTTTGCCCATAGCTACTGTCAGAGATGTCTCTTCTAAATTTACTGATGTGTTTCTAACTCCTCAGCTTTCCACGAGTCTTATTTATGTTGGTCAATTAGTTGATAACAATTGTGCTGTTAATTTTTCTGGTGATGGTTGTGTTGTGCAGGACCAGGTAACAGGGGAGCCGATCACGAAGGAACCTAAAGTAGGGTGCTTGTTTCCACTATTTTTACCTGTTCCAGCACTTTCTCCAGTTTCTTCTATTAAGTCTTTTGCTTGTAATAATATTCCTGATCTGAGTATAGTGTGGCATCGTCATTTAGGCCATCCCAATACTTAGATCTTATCTCATATATTGCACTCTGGTTTTCTTGGTAATAAAAAACGTTCTTCTTTATCTCTTGAGTGTGATTCTTGCAAACTTGGTAAAAGCAAGACTCTTCCCTTTCCTTTGCATGCTAGTAGAGTTTCTCACTGCTTTTATCTTATCCATAGTGATGTTTGGGGACCTTCCCCAATTAGTTCACATGACAAATTTAAATATTATGTGACTTTCATTGATGATCATAGCTGATTTACTTGGGTCTATTTTCTTCGCTCTAAATCTGAGGTTTTTCATACTTTCACTGAGTTTTTAGCGTATGTTGCAAATCAATTTTCAGCAACTATTAGGACATTACGCACAGATTCTGGTGATGAATATTTGTCTACTGAGTTTCAGGCATTATTGGCTTCTGAAGGTATTATTCATCAACGTTCATGTCCTGCTACTCCCCAACAGAATGGAGTAGCCGAACTTAAAAATCGTCATCTTCTTGATGTGGTACGTACTCTTTTGTTAGAATCCTCTGTTCCATCCATGTTCTGGGTCGAGGCTCTAAAAACTGCATCTCACTTGATTAATCGTTTACCCCATCCATGTTCTAGGTTAAGGCTCTGAAAACTGCTTCTCACTTGATTAATCGTTTACCTTCCCAAGTCTTACGCATGGAGTCTCCCTATTTCCGCTTGTTTGTTAAGGAACCTAGTTATGATAATCTCTGTATTTTTGGTTGTGTATGTTTTGTTCATTACCTCCTCATGAGCGACATAAATTATCTGCTCAATCTGTTAGATGTGCATTCTTGGGATATAATCTGTGTCAAAAGGGATTTTTTTGCTATGATCCTACATTATCGTACACGCATTTCTAGGAATGTTATTTTCTTTGAAAATCAACATTTCTTTTCTGTGTCCTTTGTGCCCTCTCCTACTGTGGTAGTCCCCTCCTTTGAGTAGTAGTTCTCTGATCTTCATCAAGTCAGCTCTCGCTTTAAACTAGGTATTGTGTATAGGAGATGCTCCCGCCCACAATCTCTTCCAGTGACTCACTTGATATTTGATCCTACCATGCTCTAGAACCGACTAGTTACAGTACCTCCAGTGCCTTTGGTACGTCGCTTTCCTCGAGTGTCGGTACCCTCAGATAGGTATGGGTTTACTTCTTCCAATTCTTCCAATTCTATTTCAACTCTTACTACTGCATTGTCCAATTTTGATATTCTCACATCCTACTCACAAGCTACCAAGCATGATTGTTGACAACAAGCTATGCAGGAAGAAATTGCCGCTCTAGAGGCCAATCACACTTGGGACATTGAGCCATGTCCTCCAACAATTGTTCCTTTGGGTTGCAAATGGGTTTTTACTTAGTCAAGGTTCGATCTGATGGAAGTTTGGATCGTTACAAAGCTCAACTTGTTGCACTTGGGAATAATCAAGAATATGGTGTCAATTATGAAGAGACCTTTGCTCCTGTGGCTAAGATGACTACTGTTCGTACGATTCTAGCTCTTGCTGCTTCTAACGATTGGTCACTACATTAAATGGATGTCAAGAATGCTTTTCTTCATGGGGATCTTAAAGAGTGTATTTAAATGAAGCCACCCCCGAGATTGTTTTCTTATTCGACTTTGCATGTGTGTAAGCTTCATCGCTCCCTTTTTGGTCTCAAACAAGCTCTGAGGGCCTGGTTTGATCAATTTTGAACCACTTTATTACAATTCTCATTCAAGCAGAGCAAGTATGACACTTCCTTGTTTCTTCAGAAATCAAACCTGGGTATTATTGTTCTTTTGGTTTATGTTGATGATATTGTGTTTACTGGTTCCGATTCTGTTTTACTTGGCCAGCTCAAGACTCATCTCTCTAAGTCCTTTCATATGAAAGATCTTGGATCTCTCACATATTTTCTTGGTCTTGAGGTGCATCGTAGTTTATTTGGTATTTCACTCAATCAACATAAGTATGCTAGTGACCTGGTGGCTACAACTGGCCTACAAGAGGCCACCTTTGTTGATACTCCCATGGAATTGAACGTCAAGCTTTGCAAAGAGAATGGTGATTTACTTGCTGATCCCAGTTTATACCAGAAGTTGGTGGGTAGTCTTGTCTACCTCACCATTACTAGACCGGACATTTCCTTAGCAGTACAGCAAGTTAGCCAGTTTCTTTAGACCCTTCGTCATCTTCATTTGGCTGTTGTCCGATCATACACTATGTTTAGGGCAGTGTCTTATTTTTTCCTGCAGACAATTCTCCTTGCCTTATTATTTATAGCGATGCTGATTGGGCCGATTGTGCTGATACACGTCAATCCATCACTAGTTGGTGTGTGTTCTTAGGTGATGCATTGATCTCCTAGAAGGGGTAAGAAGCAAGACAATCTCTAAGTCATCTACAGAATCTGAGTACCGGGCAATGTCTCTTGCTTGTTCCGAAATTATTTGGCTTTGAGGTTTGCTTGCTAAGCTAGATTTTTCTGAGATTGATCCTACACCACTACATGCCGATAATACGAGTGTTATTTAGATCACGGCCAATCATGTCTATCATGAGCGCACGAAGCATATTGAAGTAGATTGTCACTCTATCCGTGAAGCATTTGAAGCTCATGTTATTACTCTTCCACATGTCTCCACTGAACTACAAATTGCTGAGATCTTCAACAAAGCCCTCACTCGCCATCGACAATGCTTCTTAAGTAGCAAATTGATGCTTGTTGATCAACCCACATCAATTTGAGGGGGGCTGTCAATGTGCTGTCCATTAATCAATCTTCTTTCCTTCTATTCTTCTTTCCTTATTTTACCTTTACTTCATTTACTTAGGCTTGTACAATTAGCATATTGACAAAATATATAGTTTCCATATAAGGCTAGAATGCTAGAATCACTCGGCAATTAGTTTCTTTCCATTTATAGTTCTCTTGTAAAGTTCACATATAATATACAGATCACTCAAAGGCCAATTATTCGGCTATTCACACAATACTTTTTGACTTACTTTGACATGTAACACCACTAACATAGAACTTAAAATGTTGAAATTCCATGAGGGAGAATGCTATAATAAGGGTTAAGTGATTAAATTTACTTTTTCCTTTTGGCTTAGGATACTCGAAGAATTGATAATCTATCATAGAATTGTAAACCATAGTCCAATAGCATTTTCACCACTCCAAATTTCTGTCGTAATTTGATATGTCCTCGTTAGTGATATTCAAGCAGCACTAGGATTAAAGATGAACCATTCAATAAGATGATTACGAGTGATACCTGATTTCATTGCCGTGTGCGTCCCCTTTATCTTTGGTACATTTAAGAATCCAGCTGAACATCCAATAATTGCTCCTCCAGGGAAAACTGGATATGGAATAGACTGAAATTTAACTAGCATCATTGGTATTTGGATAACACATGAAAGCAACAAAGAATGTACCTATCATTGATAATTAACTGTTGGATCACTAACAAAGGACAAATAAGAAACTTTTATCCCTCCAAGTGCTTCTTATTCAGTGAATGTGACAGAATTCAACTTGATTGGTAACTATACGTACTCAATGGCTGGATGCTTTGTCATTAGATCATGCCACTTTTAACTACTGAATAAAATTTTGATACGTAGGCAAAGGCAAGTAATCACATAAGTAACCTTTTTGTTTTTGTGGGAAATAAAGTTTTCCACAAAAAAACCAGATCCTCAAGATACAATGTAGGTGCAGGAAATTTGGAAAGATAACTTTGCTTTGGTTTTCTATGTGATGTTGGTTTCCTGTACATAGAATGTAGAAATACAAGTCTTGCTGACATACCTGATAACCACCTTCATTTAAAGTGCGAGCACCATACTGGAGAACGCTCCCACCTTCTAAGAGTGATTTGATGGCAGGATGATGCTTAAATTTCTAACAGCAGAGAAACCAATGCATAAGATTCAAAACAGTCCTATCCACAGCTAAATGATAGAGTTGGGATGGACATCACAACACATTTTTGGAATGTTTTAAACAGAACTAGTTGACGTATTCAATATATAGCCAAAAGAAATTTGGGGCTCTCCACAACCTAAACTCCATTTACAAAAGGATATTCCATTTTTGCTTTCCTTTCTCTTGTTAAATTGCATATTTATTATCAATCCAGACCCCCACCCTTCACCCAGGATTCACACCCTCTGAACTTTTTGCTTATGTTCATTGCGGCCTCTCTTATATCAATAACAGTAGTTTCAGAAGACAAGTAATATTTAAGAGTGTTTATGTCAGGCTAATAACTGCTCATTATATTAGTTTCAATTATTGATGGATTGTCAAACAAGATTAATAAATTTAATTTTTCCTAAGATTAAAATAAATATAGTATCATGTTTTATCCCCCACCCCCCGTCCCGCCCCTTCCAGCAACCCTTTAGAATAATAAATAATAATTAAAAAGAAAAAGAGGATGGCCTCTAACAATGGCAGACTAAAGTTTATGGCAGGCAGTCTCCAAATAAAAACTGCCCACGCAAAATAATTATTATATACAGAATAATTAGTCAACTTTAATTGCATACATTTTCAATATACATACATTTTATATTTTAATATAGGTAATAGGATCATCTCAGGCAAAGATTTTTTTCACAGTTTCTGCAGCAAATAATGCAGGCCAGTGCAAAAATTAACTATCTCATTGACAATCATATTGGATATTTCCACTCGAAATCTCAAGAAATGAATGCTGATCTAATTATCGATATTTTGTTTCATTATTCCTAGTAGGGTAATAATATATAGAAGCGCCACAAACAAGGAAGCTATAGCTGCTTTCCAAGATAGTCAATGCTACATTATTTCTGTACCATGTAACATGGCCCTGAAAGGCAAAAAGAAAATTCTGCCCAGAAAGTGGAGTTAGTTCTCACGTAACTAGCTATAAACTTTTTATTGCATTGAGGAAAATATGATGCGAGACTTTAGATCAATAAGCATTGCATGACATGTATATTTTTTTAGAATAATTCTACTTAGCATCCCCACACACCACACATCACACCTCTTTTATTTTATTTATTTTTTTGCTTTTTTCCCATAACAAGTATGTGGTGTTATGGATAATAAGTAGAACAACTCAGTTAATTTAACAAGAATAAAATAAAATTAAAATTAAAATAAATATGGTGTGTGGTGTAGGATGATGATTCATTTTTTTATAGGTAAGAAACATATTAGATATAGAAAAAATCTATTCATCATCCCAACTCCCATCATCCTCCCATCATCCTATGATGTGGCATTAGATGATAGGTTTACAAGTGAAATGTAATAAATAATTTCCAATCACCTAATGCCACATCATAGGATGATGGAAGGATGATGAAAGTTGGGATGATGAGTAGCATTACTCTTTGAAAGATCAATAAATTCCAACAAATTTGAAAAATCAAAACAATTAGTTGCAGCCAACCATATAATCAATCCTACACTAAGCTCTCAAACCCTTCAAAATTATAAGCATTTCTCTCCCTCCAAATACACCACAGAATGCATATGGGAGTAGCATTCCGAGTATCACTAGTGCTATTTAACAAAAGAAAGAAAGATTTCTACCTGAAATTCCTCATAAGGATTCAGAAAAGGATTGTGATAATTCAAAGCAACCACAAAGCCAATCGCAATCTGTACAAGCAAACAAAAAAAAAAATACCGAATAAATGGCTATTCAGATCCAGAATTATGTAATGGAAAATTCATGTCAATGATATACAATTAAACTTGTTAAAAAAAATTAATGGATGGCATTTTGTTCAAAATTATAGGATTACAAAACTCCGAAACTGGTTCAAATGCAGTTCAAATACCACAAAATAGGTGCCACAAGAGTCGATTACCTAATCCAAGTATAAAAAAAAGAAAAAGGAAAATTAGAAAGAAAGAACCCACAAACCTAAAATATTACAGCTAATGACTTGTAAAATGGTGGTAGATCATACTGATGGTGGCAAAATGGTGGTAGATCATATTGATCAGTATGAAATAGAGAGAGAGGATCAATTTGTAATGGAGAGAAAGAGAGCGAGAGAGTTTTTTATCCTTTTGTTTTTGTGCTGCTATCCGGGGTGGGGAAATGGTTTCACCTCTGTTATCTAGAAAATAGTTTTCATTCACTTGCATTTTCTGATTGCACCAAACATCAGAAAATGTCAAAAATTCTATCCGGGAAATATTTTCTTCTAAAACAGATGCACAGTGTCACATGAAAGTTAATAGAAAGGAGTTTCCCAACCAACAACTGGCGTATACTTTGACTACCCAAAAGAATGAGACAATGACACACTAAAGTCATTCAACCAAACAAATCAAATGTCTGAGGCACTAAATATATTACATATTTACCACACCCATTCACCCTCTTCTCCATAAATAAAATTATACACACACAGATAATCCTTGAGAGACTGAGAATTCCGTAAACAATCACGTTTTCACATTTGATATCTAAAAGAAGGTGAAGAAAACAATCCTGGAATCTAGCCTGTCAACCAGGGATCATTCACCTCTCATTCACTACCAGCATAAGGGCGTTAAAAAGGAGGCACACATACAGAGAAAGAGATAGACAGAGAGAGAGAGAGAGAGGAGGAAACATAGAAATAAAACAGTATGCCCTCTTCAACCTTTCATTCAATATGATAGTTGCAATAAAAGAAGAGAAAAGAACAGCAAAAAAGCATGCATCTTGGTTGGATCTGTACCAAATGAAGAGGATTTAGCAAGAAAGAGCCATTGTTACCTGGCTATCGCTAAGGTGATACAGAAACGATCCTCCATATGTCTTTTGATCTAAGGGCCATCCTAAAGTGTGAAGCACAGCACCAGGGTTGTGTTTTCCCTTCTCAATCTCCCAGACCTGAGCATGGGAAAGCTTTGAAACTTGGGCACAAGCTACATAGATGAACTTTTATGCATTAACTGGGTGAAAACTAAGGAAATTCTTCTCTTCCAAGACCCAGTGGGTGAGATTTGATCAAGTACCAGGTTGCAACTTTGAATGCAGCTTGCCTAAAAGAAATGTTCAAAGGGACTTTTTTTTTTTTTTTTTTTGATAAGTAAAGTATTGAGAGAAAATAGGCATAGTGCAAGTACACAGGAGGTATCCAACAGCAACACCTAGTTACAAAAATCAGGAGCTTGAGAGTGATACAAGAAACTCATTAAAGAAAGCTCCGTTAAAAACACAAGATGAAGCCCAAAGAAATAAAGTACGGAAAAAGAAACTTCTAAGCTCATCCAGAGAACGCTTCTTATCTTCAAAGGGAAAAATATGGATCCTAAAACAGTGCTTACAACCCATTCAAGGGCCTGTGCAATCTTTAAGAAGAATGATCATCATAGCATGAAAGTAAAATTGGAGAAAAATACACTTGACACGTTGCACTAGGGTACCCAAAGTCACTTTTGAGGGAGCAATGTGCCAAAAGTGGTAGTTTGGATACCACAGCACAAAAGCAGTGATAGGTTGAGTGTGCATTTCCACCATAAAATTGCAAAAGAATATGCATTGCTATCTGTTAAGGGGAGAAATAGTAAAAAGTGTTCACTTTAATGTCTTGGTTTTCCACTATTGTATTGCATGGGGACTGTTCATGAATTCTTGTCTTTAATTTATCACTTTTAGAATGTATTTAGGTGTTCTTCTGTATACTTCCTGTGTACATGGGTTATGCCTATTTCATTCATATATATAAGATTTATCTTTTACTTGTCAAAAAAAAGTAAAAAGAGTTGCTACCAACTAAGCATAAAGAAGCAAATAGCCAAAAAGTTTACAACCTTATATACAAATGTCAACACACAATAGGATGTAATAAAGCTAACATTATCACTTTTAGAATGTATTTAGGTGTTCTTCTGTATACTTCCTGTGTACATGGGTTATGCCTATTTCATTCATATATATAAGATTTATCTTTTACTTGTCAAAAAAAAGTAAAAAGAGTTGCTACCAACTAAGCATAAAGAAGCAAATAGCCAAAAAGTTTACAACCTTATATACAAATGTCAACACACAATAGGATGTAATAAAGCTAACATGTGAGGTTCATTAAAACCACTAAAATTAAAGAAAGTATATGCGATGCATCCTGTAGTAAGTAGATATGAATTGACAAGAACAAAACTCATTATAGGCACCACTGATGTTAAAACCAGTTTACCTCTTTAATTCCTAAAGCATAAGTCTGATGTTGAGCATGCGCTTTCTCTCTCAAGTTGTATTTTTTCATTATTTTCTGCCAGGTGAAACAAAGTGATGTCACAATAAAGTTTGACCAGCAAAGGACAGGAATTTAGAGACCATTACACCCTATTGAAGCATATAAATAAAAAAATAAATCTGTAAACCTCTGATAATGATCCTCGACAGCCCTCAGCTAGAAGTGTTATTTTCCCTGCATGTATTGCTCTCACAGTTTTATATTAGTTTGTACACAAAAATAAAAAACATTAACAAGATAATTCCTAACAAAATATCTATCAGTTCTTTTCAAGCCTATTTGTGGCTATATATGAATATATCAGGGTCTAACTACAAACATGTGCATAATGCATGTGTAACCATTTCTATGCAAGCATTCTTTTTTTTTTTTTTTTGATAAGTAATAATATTATATATATATATATATATATATATATCAATAGGAATAACTAAGTACATTGGACGTATACAAGAAAACACCTAGCCCGCCCATACAAGACAGTCCCTAATGACCCAAAAGCCCATGAAAACCTACTCAAAATACACCAAGCCCGAATTGGAAAACTATCGTTACACCTCCCCGACCCCATCCCCTAGATTCCGTAAAACTAATCCTCAACCTGAACATCCCACTACAAGAACGTCTTCACAAAGCTCTCCCTTTAGCCATCCCTCGACTTGAGCTACCTCCCTTAACATCGTAGTTAATTGCCCATGAAAGATTCTTTAACTCTCTACTTTTTTTAAACTTAGATTTGGTTTCAAGCGTGTGGCTCGCCTCAATTGCAGTGAGTAGTATTTTAAATTGGTCTTCATATTCTCCCTCTTCTCCATATGAAAGTCCCAAGGTTTGTAGAAACCCGTTATCTTTATTCAGAATCCAATCCGATGTTAAACCCGCTATATCGTTAATCGGAGGAAGAGAAACTAGGGGAACAACATTATCCCCAGCCATAGTGCCCGACTGCACTCCCGACTCTAAACCTTCCCCCACAGGAGGAACCAATGACAATTCTAAACCTTCCCCCACACGAGACACCAATGACAAATCGATAATTTCCTTCCCGCCAAATGGTTGCTCGACAGCTATATGGTTGTTGTCCCCTCCATCTGTTACCATTACAGGTTCCTCCCCTCCATCAAGAAGGGAAGCACTACCTTCTGTTACCCCGTTTGAATCTTCTAAAAGAGGCTTGACTGTTTCTTCCAAAATACTCAAGAACTTGGAGGGATCCCCGTCTTCAACTATAAATGAACCCTGGATAGAAGGACCAACTTCATCTGCAACTAGTGCCTGAGACCCTACAGCTCCCTTAGAAGGCATAGTGACACTGGCATGAACAAAGATGCCAGCATCCAACGACCCTATCGTTGACACACCCTTTGCATGCACACTTTCCGGCACACTTGTCAACACACTTGAACCCACAACTAGGTTCAGCCCCTTGTACACTTTAATCATTAGATCTCTTACATAATCCATAACTCCCTTCAATTGAGATTTGACATCCCACAAGACCCCCTCCAACTCTCCCAATGTCAGCTCAGGTCTTTTGTCTCCTACAAGTGTCTTGCCCTTTCTTTCTACCGCTGAGCTGATCTCGGCCTGACATGCAAGTATTCTTTAACACAATTAATAATTGTTTTTTAAGGCAGGTGGAAGAACCCAAGTATTGAAACTTCCTCGTATCCAAGTAATCATTGTTTATGTACTCCAAAACTATAAGTGGCTGCTGAATGCAGAAGTAGAAATGTGTGTTGGTCAAGAAGGCTTATGGCAAACAAATTTGGCAGCTAGTAGAACAAGAGCATGCAGAATAGTCCCTCACCAAAGATCTCGCATCAAGCAGTGACTAAAAAGCAATCAAGCTTGGTGATGGTAATTGAAATAATGCTGTCAGTAAAAAAATTGTTAAAAGGTTTTTCCTGCAACCACCTGTTCTTTGTTTGTTTGGAATATATATTTTTATAAACAAGCAAAACTAAAAGATCGTGCAGATAATACTGTGACAAACTGTCATGAAGGTATCGAAAAGAAATCAATGATCACGCATAAGAAAATAGTGACTCAAATCCAGGAGCTGCTTGAAATCTGCTTACCAAAGATCTAGTAACCTAAATCAAAAAACTCAGCTCTGGTACACAATCATTCAAAACATCATTCCACTTTCCATGAGGCAGTATCAAAAGATAAAAAACTTTAGTGGACCGGAGGTTTTAGAGCAAAATCAGCTGTGAGTATAACCACATTCCGGGGTCATGTCCTAACATTAATTCATGCCAAAGACATTACCAATTGAAATGGTAAATACTGTACATTTAAATATAATCGATATTACCATTGAGTGAAAAGTATGTTTCACCCATATCTGTATACAACTCCACCAAAGTTTCATCCCCCCCCCCCCCCCCAACTTCGCGGGGATGTCCAAAGTGTGAAAGAAAATATAAGCTACATTACCTCCTAAACAATCAGAAAATGCCATGACAGTGTATAGTTTTTTTTACTATGTATTTATTCACAATGAGAAATTGGTCGTTAACTAGAAATATTGAATTTACAACTTGAACCTGACCACCATGAGGCAGCTAAATTTTGTGATAAATTTTTTTTATCGGTAAAGAAATAAAGTTTATGGAGGTTTCATACATTAAGACCTAACCACACAAGCTTCAAATTGTTTTCCCTTGCATATGTAATATTCTGTTTAATTAAAAAATGAAAAAATTATCCAAATATCATACCTGAAACATCTAATCAATATATAAGCATGCTAAAACATATTAATCTTCCACTTAGTGGACTGATGTATTTTAGCTTTCTCCATTCTGGTACCAAATGCTTCCCATGTACATCTATTTAACTTAAAACCCATAATTTCCCTACCAAACATCACGAAAAAGCTGGAAACCTTGTTCAATAAAAAAACCATAGCATGTATAGATGCCGGCATTTAATGCTGGTCCCACCTAACACTCTCACAAACAGTCCTATCCTTCACTATTCATAGCATATAGTGCCTGGTCTCCTCAAATGAACACAGGCTACTGACCAGCATTTCAGTTACTCAGTTTTTTCAAAGAAGAAACAGTATTTCAGTTACATGACAAGGTAAAAAATGGCAAGACCAACGTCTAGAGACAGCACGCCATATATGTGGAACATGGGAGCCTTTTCATGCTAAAAGATTTTCTATTTTGTGTTTGTGTGCGTGCTTGTGTGCATGAGAGAGAGAGAGAGAGAGAGAGATGCCTTTTAATTCCACGCCACGCTGAAAAGTTTCCTTCTTTGAACCATCTTTGGCAACTCCCATATCATTAGTTGCAATGCCAATAACCTTGTTGTTTGCATCATATAATATCTGGCCCATTACATAGCTTCAATTACAACTGTCCAGTAGCATGTTGAGTGGTAAAAAGAGAGCAAAAATAGGAGTACCTCACTAACAGCAAAGCCAGGATATATTTCTACCCCCAGTTCTTCAGCTTTCATCCCCATCCAACGTACCAACTGACTTAAACTACATCAAAGGGCCAAAACAGAGCTTGTTCAGAAAATTTAAATCATTTAATGTGAAAAGAAGGATCCCAAATGGAACATACGAAAGATGAAAGGAACTTAGGGTCAACAAAGATATAAAGCCCAATTTTAGATATCTATAAGTCAAACTAGTAGTTCAAAGATCCCATTCCAGTCTTCTTTCTAATTGTCTACTTGAGCAAAATACTAGGGCACCGACAAGACTCTGCCAAGTCCACTACAAACCAGCTATTAAACATAAGTCAAGGGTCATAATAGTCACAGTGAGACATAATAAGCATATAACAAAATCTCCTAGAACCATTTCCAGGTAGATTTCAGTTATTTATTGCAGTAACTTAATGTGAATGATGGATGGGAATGGGCTTTTGTAGGGTGTTATGGTCCAAATATGGACAGTGAAAGGCGAAGGTTGTGGGAGGAATTGGCGGGTATTTACTCTTTATGGGATGTTCCGTAGTGTATGGGTGGTGATTTCAACTGTACTCGTTTTCCTATGGAAGAATTCTCTGAGTTCATTTTTGAACTGGACATTATGGACCTTCCCTTGGTGGGGGGTGAGTACACATGGTCTAATGGCCGGGCTTGGTCGAAGTTGGATAGATTCCTTGTCTCTCCGTCATGGGAAGCCCACTATCCAGAAGTAAGTCAAAAAAGGTTACCTCGAGTCAGTTCAGATCATTTTCCCATTCTTTTAGATTGTGGGGGCATTCACAGGGGCCGCCGGTACTTCAAGTTTGAGAACATGTGGCTGACAGCGGATGGGTTTGTAGAGACGGTGCGTGATTGGTGGGCATCGTATCAGTTTAGTGGCACTCCAAGTTTCATTTTAGCAGGTAAGCTTAAGGCTCTAAAACTAGATCTGAAAAAATGGAATTTGGAAGTTTTTGGTCACACAGACAATCAGAAGTCCACTTTGTTGGTGGAATTGCAAGATATAGAGGGTAGGGAATTATTGGGAGATGTCGCGGAGGAGGTATTATTGAGGGAGAGCACGGTTGTGGCAGAGTTGGTGAGGGTATTGTTGTCAGAGGAGATATCGTGGCGGCAAAAATCTAGGGCTCTATGGTTGAAAGAGGGTAATAGGTGTACAAAGTTTTTTCACAAAGTGGCTAATTCACATCGTCGTAACAATGCTATTGAGTCACTTCATTCTGGTACTCAGGTGTTATCCTCTCCTCAGGAATTAGAAGATCATGTTGCACATTATTATGACTCTTCTCACCGAATCGGCAAATTGGAGGCCAAAGCTTGATACTTTGTTTTTTGAGACAATTGATCCGCAATTTGTGAGTATTTTGGAGAGACTGTTTGATGAAGAAGAGATTTTCAAGGTCATCTCTGGTATGGCTAAGGACGAAGCACCAGGCCCAGATGGTTTCTCAATGGGTTTTTTCCAAACTTGTTGGGATGTAGTAAAAGGTGATGTCTTGCAGGTGTTCAGTGAATTCTACGCTTTTCAGAAGTTTGAAAAATCCTTAAATGTGACATTTATTGCTCTCATCCCCAAGAAACACGAGGCCTCAAGTATTGAGGATTTTCGTCCTATAAGTTTGGTTAGTAGTGTTTATAAGATTATTTCGAAAGTTCTTGCTAACCGGCTAAGTCCAGTGTTGGAAAATATTATATCCAAGCCTCAGAATGCTTTTATTTGTGGGAGACATATTCTTGATTCGGTGCTCATAGCAAATGAGAGCCTCGATGCTAGATTGAGGGAGGGAAGCCCAGGGATTCTCTGCAAGTTGGACATGGAGAAGGCTTATGATGATGTGAATTGGGAATTCCTCTTGTACATGCTTGAGAGGTGTGGCTTTGGAAATAGGTGGATTTCTTGGATGAGTCATTGTATTTCAACTGCCTAATTTTCAGTTCTAGTTAATGGTACCCCTGCTGATTTTTTTGATAGCTCAAGGGGTTTGCGACAGGGAGATCCGTTATCTCCTCTTCTTTTTGTTATCGTTATGGAGGCATTGAGTAGGATGGTGCAGGCTATTGTTGATGGAGGTTTTTTATCGGGGTTTAAGGTGGGAAATGGCTCTGGTGGCCCATTTTTCATCTCACATCTTCTTTTTGTAGATGACACTCTGATATTTTGTGAAACGGATAGCAGTCAGGTCCAAACTCTACGAGCATTGTTACTTTGTTTCGAAACAGTGTCAGGGCTTAAGGTGAACCTTAGCAAATCTGAGATGGTACCGGTGGGTGAGGTTCCTAATATCCGCAGTCTAGCAAGCCTTTTGGATTGCAGGGTGTCCTCACTACCATTGAAATATTTGGGTCTTCCGTTAGGTGCATCTTTCAAGAGTAGGGCTATATGGGATGGGGTGGTGGAGAAGATAGAGAAAAGGTTGGCGGGATGGAAAAGGGTGTATTTATCAAAAAGGGGGCGTCTCACTCTTATCAAGAGTACACTCACTAACCTTCCCACGTATTTCTTATCTCTTTTTCCTATGCCTGCAGGGGTGGTGAATAAGATTGAGAAACTTTTTAGGGCATTTTTATGGGGAGGCATAGGGGAGGAGAAGAAATTTCACCTGATTAGTTGGAAGACGGTATGTGCCCCGATTGTGAATGGTGATTTGGGTGTTTGTAATTTGAGAACCTTTAATAAAGCACTATTGGGGAAATGGCTTTGGAGATATCATCGGGAGGGGGGGAGCATTGTGGAAGGAAACTATAGATGCAAGATATCGTGTTACTTGGGGCGGATGGTGTTCCAATGACGTGAGAGGGGGTTATGGAGTGGGGTTATGGAAGTACATAAAGAAGGGGTGGATATGTTTTGAAAATCATATTCGCTTTGTAGCCGGTGAGGGCAACCAAATCAATTTTTGGCGGGATGTGTGGTGTGGAGATCATGCATTGGAAAGGGTTTTTCCGGTTTTATATTGTATTGCAGCTAATAGGGAGGTTTCAGTAGCTGATGTGCGGATATTCTCTCATGGTTTGTATCAGTGGAATATTCTGTTTAATAGGGATTTTCACGATTGGGAACTAGATATGGTTACTGACTTTTTCAGCCTATTACATTTCTCGGGGACTACTAGGGTACAGCACGATAGCTTGAAGTGGAGGTCTAGGGAGCATAAGTTATGTACTGTTAAGGTGTATTATAAACTTTTGATAACACGGGACCATACTCCATTCCCTTGGAAGAACATTTGGAGGTCTCGTGTGCCTTCCAAAGTTGCTTTCTTTGTTTGGAATGCCGCTCTTGGGAAGATCTTGACCACAGACAATTTGAGGAAGAGATGATGTGTAGTGATAGATTGGTACTAGATGTGCAAAAAGCATGGAGAATCGGTGGATCACCTATTATTACATTGTGAAGTAGCGAGGGTGTTGTGGGATGAGATATTTCGGAGGGTTGGTGTCGCTTGGGTAATGCCTTTGAGGGTGGTGGATTTGATGGGCTTTTGGAGCAAATTGCAGGGCTGTCATCAAGTGGTAGCAGTTTGGAAGATGATTCCGTTGTGTATCATGTGGTGCATTTGGATGGAAAGGAATGCGCGTTGTTTTGAAGACAAAGAACGTACAGTGGTGGAGCTGAAGAATTTCTTTCTAAATACCTTATTGCTTTGGTTTTCTGCTATTGTTTTAATTGGGGATAATATTCATGAGTTCTTGTCTTTAGTTCATCGCTCTTAGAATGTATTTAGGTGTCCTGTGGTATACTTCATGTGTACATGGTTTAGGCCTATTTCATTCATATTAATAAAATTTATCTCTTACGTATCAAAAAAAAAAAAAACTTAATTCAAAGCTCAAGTTCCAAGAGAGTTGCAAAGCACAAAAAAATCAAATGAAATAATAATGATGCAATATGAATGTGAGGTTCTCTCCTTTATGTTTACAAAAGAATTTTAACCAGCCAAAAGAATACTGTGTTCGGCTTAAAACAAATGTTTCTAAATAACTGGCCCATGCATTATACAAGCACATTATATATAACTACCTTATAACATAGTTCCCTTTGTTATTAAAAGGACAAGGAAGTGAAATTGCACGATTCTTTGTAAGATACCAAAACTTGTCAGAAGAAACTGGAACATTTATTGGTGCCTGCAGGTAAATTTGGTAGAGAACATAGATTAAAATTAAATAGAAGAAAAAGTGAAGTAAATTTAAACATTACTTCAGCCAATGATTTGTTCCTTGTGTTTAATTATTAGCAGATAAACCACTTTCCTTCCTCATTTAATCATTTTACCTATTTCACAGAACCAGAGTACACGACGAAAACATGCAGGTATAGGATAACACTTCTGAACTTGGATCAAAAAGGAGCTATCACTAGATCAAATTATATAACAGTAACTTTTTCCAAATTTTATATATAAACACGACTTTAAATATTATTGTAGAAATTTTTTTTTTTTTTCTGGATATATATTTATTATAAGGAAGACTTTGACATTGACATTTGCAATGGAGTTCAGAACATGAAAGGAGGATTTTACCTTTTTTCTTAATTTTTTCAGTTTTCCCTTCCAAATGATAGCATGAAAAGGCTAACCATAATCCAGCCCATGGAGAGTGGAACCCCAGGACTCCATCTTTCATAGGAGGAGAACCACCATTAGGCTCCAGGGCCACTGGAACATGTTTCATTCTGAATTCCACATGAAAAAACACTTTTTTTTTTTGTTCAATGGGCCCACATAGATGATATACCAAATCCCATGTAGGTAACATGAGCAATAGTTGGTATATAGCAGATTGGCCCTATCTCCCTAAAGTAAATTCAGTGAGTTGCTATGCATAACCTATGTTTTAAAAGACTGATACAGCCATCAATATACAAAAAGGGAAAAAACAAGTTGAAGTAAAACTAGAGAGAAAAGAAAGAGGTACCTCTTCTTGTTTCCACTGTGGAAGAAGTTCATCTAGTGCCCGGGGTTCAAAAACATTCCCAGAAAGGATGTGAGCGCCTAGTATAACATGGAAATGAAAAATGCTGTGAGCAAGAAATGTTTAAGGGCATTGACCTCATAAGAAAGATGAACAAGTCACTGTTGAAGTATTGGAAAGAAGAGATTCTGATTAAACTCATTTATGCATCATGCATTAGTTATGCTGTCATACTTCATGAGTTTCAGAAGTTAACAGAAAAAAAAATGCTAAACTCTAATTCATAACCAAATATTTATAAGAAAAATTGTCTGATCTATGTGAGAGACAACCTAAAAGACAAAAGCTTTCTTTGTCAGGCAATTCTATCAACAAATCTCTTCTAAATCATTGTCTAGAATAATTCATGCTTTATTTTTGTCTTTCTTGCAGCTAGGCAGAACCTCCCCCTCAATATATCACATGTGATCACCTGCGAAGTAACATCTCTAATGGATTTTTTTCTCATACTGTCTGCAACTAGTGCCATCTCCAACTTTTCAAAAATGCATCCATTTATAACTTCATTTTTATCTACGTATAAACTTTGCAAATCTTACAGCATTAACAGCTGTGTTCCGTATCCACTATATTAAGGATATAATTCACATAATTAAATCTCTCTCTTCCCATTAGTTTAAGCTTTTGGAACAAATAGTGATTTCAATGGTATTAGAGTCAGGTTTTGAGTTCGAACCTTAACTCTACAATTTATTCATTTAATTAAATATTTCAAGTGTTAGGCCCAGTTATTGGAGGGAAGTCTAGCCCGCACATAAGGGAGAGTATTAAGGGTATGTTTATATAATTAAATCTACTTCTTTCCATCAATTTAATCTTTTGGAACAAGTGGTGATTACACACTGTAGAGATCACTCCGTGAATTATACTATCAACGTTCTTAGATTACAAGACAATACACAGATAATCAGACCAATCACAAATGGTGCGGTAGGGATCTTGGACAGTGAAGGCTAAGATGGAAACTCGCGCACCGGAAGCAGATGTAAATTAGAGCCAGCACCCTAACATGAGATGCAAGTGACAAGTGACAGTAAGGTTTCCTCCAAGATACCAAATAGTATTTGAATCACATCCTTTTCCTTTTGTATTGTTGGATAGCATTAGAGCACAAGTCTAAAGATACACGAAGAGACTAATGATTCAAATCACGAAAGAATATTCTGAAAAATATAAAAATCGGGTGAAGGAAAGAACAGAAAAAAATGAACTCATTCGAAGTTTTTTGGACAACTTAATCAAAAGCATTTAAACTGCTACGTTCCATTAACTTGTATATTTCCATTTTCGGAACAAGGTGACTAACTAGATGATAACTGAGGCTAAACAAAGCCAACCCATTCAAAGCCAATCAAAGTGACGTGTAAAATACCTACTTCAGGACCCTTTTCAACTACACACACCGACAAATCAACACCCTTTTCAGAGCACATTTGCTTCAAACGTATAGCCGCTGATAACCCGGCCGGTCCTGCCCCAACAATAACAACATCGTACTCCATAGACTCCCGGTCCGATTCACTACTGAAGCTCCTCAATCGACCAACAGAACCATGAACACTCAAAAACCCACCTCCACCTCCATTTCTCTCAAAGATCCTCAAATTGGCACAATTCAGCCAATATCCATTTGGAGGCCTGGTTAGATTTGCGAAACTGGAATGGTTTATAAGAGACTCCGACGGGTTTGTCGAGATACAAGAAGTGGATTGAGGGGAAGAAGTTGGCCTCGCTGAATTGCAAAGATGCGTATGCAAGTAGCTGGATGTGTAGGAGAACGACGAGTTTGGCTTTCGTAGAGAGCTGGATTTGGAGGAGATTGAGAGAAGCCTGAGCATGGTTGTGAGAAGGACTAGGAGAAATCAGTCATCGGCAATCTGTCCGGAGCTTGTTCTATCATGCATGAACAAATGATACAAACAACGATACGAGTGTGTTCGGAGAGGCGCCGTTGCGTACGCTATTGAATAGGAAAATTACCGGTATGACGGATAGCACTGTTTATCCGGGTTCTGACCCGAGGACTTGGGAATATCCAGACTGAAACTTGGGTTTTAAGTCCAGGCCGAAATCCGGATCAGATTAGCCAGGGTTAGACCCGGGCCGAAACCCGGATGAATCGGGTTTTTAAAAACCCAGATTTCGGGTTCCGGATTAAACCCGAATTTTTTTTTTTTAAGTAATAGCAAAAAAAAGAGAAGAAGAGACGAACTATAATTATTAGAGAAAGTCTACTTTACCTCCCTAACTTGACACCTCCATTTGACTGCTAGTCAAAATTCTTTTTTTTTTTTAAGTGTATTGGTGTATTTTTTTTATTTTTTAAATGTATTTAAATATGTTAAAAAAATGTGAAAAAAAAAAGAGAAAAAAAAATTTACGCTGAGCGGTATGTCCAACGGTCAAAATGGGGCCGCATAGTAGCCACACCCTAATTACTATATCTAAGACAAAGCAGCATGTAGAAATGTAAGGTTAGCCTTCGGGAACTCGGAAGGATCTTGGAACTTGGGATAAAGCAACTAAAACCTTGCGAACTCGGTAGAGTCTTGGGAGTTGGGATAAAACAATTAAAACACATAAAAGCCCCATTTGAGCCATCTCTATCATCTATTGCTGCACTGAAAAGGCACTGCAAGCAGAAGCTGCATAACCTAAAGCCACGTTCTCTGTTGCACTGAAAAGGGAGACGTAAGCACTTGTCTCATGTTTGCATTTCCATCGTTGTTGTCTTTCACCTTTGTCAAATTCTTTCCCGGCATCCACTTCTTCGTCGCTGTCAATGTAGAAGTTGTGATCCGAGACCGAGTTCTTCATCTTCCTGTCTTAGATCTTTGACTCTGCAAAACTCGTACACATTAAAAAACCTTTCAACGGGTTGATTAGAGTCTAAACTCTGAGAGCGGATGAGAGATATGGGGTCGAGGGCGTGGAAGAGAGACTGAAGCACGAGATTCGAGCCGTTGGTCTCTGCCATTGTTGATGAACTTGAGATTCCAATGAGAGGAGAGACGAAATGCTTTTATTGGCGTTTTAATGGAGGAAACGAACAACCTAAGTCGAGAGAAGGAAGACATAAACATGTACGTGGTTTTATGTGTTTGTTCGAAATTTTGAACTAATACAGAAGGTCTGGAATTGCTTTTTGTTTGCGGATTGAAAGACAAGGAAAAAAATCCGGGTACCAGATTTAAAGCCGGGTTTCGGATTTAAAACCCGGTATCTGGCCTGGATGTATCTGGATATTGTTATGCCGGTACCGGGCCAGATTAAATCCGGGCCAGAACCCGTAACCGGTTATCCGGATTCTGGACCGGGCTGGAAAAAAACCTGGCCCGAATGAACAGCCTTACTGACGGATACCTGGTGCTATCGAATAAATAATTAAGAAAATAATAATAATATAGTGAGATAAGAATAATTGTAGTTAGGAGTCAAACCGGTCCGGTCCGATCTGATTTTGGACAAAATTTAAAACCAAATCGATATGTATCGATTTTATATTTTTCAAAATTGATTACGCACCGGTTACCCTCCTAAACCTGTTTTTCGATTTTTTTTAAATGTAAGTTTCACAGTTTGTCATTAAAAATTTGTTTAAAAAAAAAACTGATGTAAAAAAATCTGTTTTATAGTTTTGTTAAAAAAATCTGTTTTAACTTTTACTAAAAAAATCTACTTTACCAAAAACTAATTCAATAAAAAATTTGTTTTACTACAAAAAATCTGATTAACTAAAATCTGTTTTAGTAAAAACTGTTTTTCAAAAAACTACTTTACTAAAAAAAGTCTATATTAGTATTAATTATAAGTATAACTATAGTCTATAGTCTATATTAGACTATTAGTATTAGTTATAAACTTATATATTAGTATTGATATTTTATGTAATAATTTATAAATTATAATATGAAATTATTTGATATATGAATATATATAATTATATATATTATATATAAAAATTTCACATATAAATTTATAATTATACATTATATATAAAACTTATATATATTAATATATATATAATATTTTGTATAAAACTTATATATACAAATATTATTTTTTATATATATTTTATCAACTGGTCCAGTCCGAAAAATCTTAAAACCGGAACCGGACTAGTTCCAGCCAGTTTTCACATTTTAAGAACCGGTCCCGGACCGGACCGGTTCAAAACCGGTAAAATCGGCCCGGTCCAGACCGATTTTTCAGTTTGAATTTACACCCCTAATTGTAGTGTACACCTCTAAATTTATTTGGACAGACAACTGCGAACCAAGACAATCAAATCCATATAGGTTTTCTGAAGAATATTATGAATCATTCGTTACTCATTCTCATATTTTGAATTTGAAACCCACCTCTCCTATATAAAAATAAATAAATAATCCATATTGCCTTTACTCGCATTAATTTTTTTGTTTGAAAAAATTATACTTCATCTCATTTTTTGTTTAATAATTTTTTTTTTTTTTTTTTTTTTTTTTTTTTTGCTTTTACAATTTTCCTTTCTTTATAAATCATTTCTCTCTTACAACATTTTTTATTTTTGTTTATTCAACGATAGATCTGAAAAAAATATAAGTTTATATTCAAATTTGGAGGTGAAAATTATATTTTGGTAGTCGGATATTTATATTTAAAAATAGACTAATAGTTTGAACGTAAAGCGTGGTTTTTTATTTTCATTTAGTTTTTTTTAATTATTTTCTTATTATTAGGATTTAAATTTATTCTTTTATTCTATTATTCATTTTATTCATCTTTGTATCACATGTTAGTCACATGTTTTTATTTCTTCATGTATTACTATAAATACTACTACTGTGCACGGATGTAAATACACTTTACAATAATAATTTTTGTTTCAGTTCTTCCAGAAGATTTGCCATCTCTCTCTCGTTCTTTGGTTTGCTAGGGTTTTCACCCTTCCTATGCTCTGCTAGGGTTTACATTTTACATGGTATCAGACGTCCTTTTTCATTGCTTATATGGCGCCGTCTCACAAATCCATCTCCGATGATGCCACTTCTCCTTATTTTCTTCATCCTAGTGACAGTCATGGTGTTCTCTTGGTTACGTAGCCTCTTCTCGATGAGAACTATCATGTCTGGTCTCGTTTGATGTCTACGGCTCTTGGTGAAGAATAAGCTTGGATTCGTTGATGGATCCATTACTAAACCTTCGGATTCAATAGATTCTCTTTTTTTCTCCATGGCTCCGATGTAACAATATGGTGATATCTTGGATCTTAAATTCTGTTTCTCCTGAAATTTCTTCTAGTATCTTGTATATTACAACTGCTTGTGAGATTTGGTCTGATCTTAAGGAATGATTTTCTCAGAAAAATGAACTTCACATTTTTTAGTTACATAATCGATTTCCTCTCTCTCTCAAGGTTCTCTTTCGGTGAGTAATTAATTTACTCGTCTTAAGGGCCTTTGAGATGAACTTACTAATTACAAGTCTTTTCTACTTGTTCTTATGGAGTTGTACAAAAGTTGAACTGTTATAATCAACAAGAACGTGTTTTACAATTTTTGATGGGATTGAATAAATCATTTGCACCTGCTCGTGCACAAACTCTACTTATGGAGCCTCTGTCTCTTCTTAATAAAGTTTTTTCTCTTCTTTTACAAGCGGAACAACAACGAGAAATATCTTCTGTTTCTTTGCCCCTATTGACTCACATGTTTTTGCTTCTCAAAATGATGGAACCAAATCTATTAAATCTTTTTCTAAGAAGGATAGACCAGTTTGTCAACATTGTGGAATTACTGGTCATGTGATTAAAAAATATTACAAGTTGCATGGCTTTCCCCATGCTACAAACTGAAACAAAGGCAACAGTCTATGGCTAATAATGTTGTCCTCAGTGATAGCAATTCCTTAGTTGTTTCTCCTTTTTCATTGACTAAGGCTCAGTATCAACAGTTTTTAAATCTGCTTCATTATTCTAAATTTGCTTATGAAGTTCATTCTGCTGTCAATGCAGTTGTTTCAAATAATTTTCTGATATTATTTTTCCTCGAAATAATACACATTCTATTTTTTTTATTTTTTATTTTTTGTGTGCTCAGCCTGTATATTTAATTCAAATTCTTGGATTCTTAATACTGGAGTCACTGATCATATGATTCCTTCTATTGATTGTTTTACTTTCATTACCAGTTCTGTTAATGCTTCTATGAAGCTTCATAATGGCCAATCTGTGTCAGTTACACATATTGGCTCTGTATCTATTTCTGAATATCTTGTTCAGATATTCTGAACATCTGAATATCTTCACATGTTTGTTTCATTTCCTCCAAATGCTCTAATTATGAGCTTTGGTATAATAGGCTTGGTCATCCTTCTAATTTCAGGATGTTATTTGTGAATAATTTTGTTCCTAAATTGATTGTTCCATGTAATCCTTGCATGATTTGTCTTTTGGCTAAACAAAGGAAGTTACATTTTCCTAATAATGTTCATTTGTTTGCTACCCCTTTTGATCTTGTTCATTGTGATGTTTGGGGACCATATTCTATACCTATTGTTGATGGTTACAAATATTTTCTGACTATTGTTGATGATTCAACTTGAAGTTTCACATATTCTTAGTCTTATAAAATGGTTAAAACACAATTTCATTTAAAAATAAAATCACTTTGCACTGATCATGGCACTGAATTTTCTTTTGCTCCTTTTTTGCATTCTAAAGGCAACATACATCAACATAGTTGTATTGAGACTCCTCAACAAAACTCTATTGTAGAGAGAAAGCATTAGCACATTCTTAATGTAGTTAGAACAATGATGATTCAATCTCATATGCCTATTAATTTTTGGGGTGATGATGTTTTAACAACAACTTATCTCATTAATAGGCTTCCTACTCCTCTTTTAAAACATAAATCTCCCTTTGAGTTTTTGTTCAAATTTTCTCCCTCTTATGCTCATATAAGAACTTTTGATTGTCTTTGTTTTGCTTCAACTCTACAAAAATCTTGAACCAAGTTTAATCTTAGAGCTTGAACTTGTATTTTTCTTAGTTATCATTTTGGCATAAGAGGTTACAAACTTCTTGATTTAAAAACTAATCAATCTTTCATCTCAAGAAATGTTGTTTTTCATGAATACATTTTTCCTTTTATTTCTCAAAACACCACTGATTTTTCTTCAATTTTTCCAGTTGAATGTTCAACTTTTAGATTCTTTAATTGTGCCTTCAACAACATCTTCTGTCGATTCATTTCTTAACCTCTATTCACCTTCTATTGATTCTTCACCTTCTCATTCAAATGTCTCTTCACCTTTTGTTGATTCTTCACCTTCTCATTCAAATGTCTCTTCACCCTCTATTGATTCTTCTTTCCCATTGCCTTCTGTCACCGTTCTATTACCTTCTGATATTCCTAAAAGATATTCTAGAATTAGAAAGGTACCTAGTTATTTGCAGAATTTTCATTGCAATCCCTTTTCTATGCACTCTACATCAGATCTTTCAATAATTTCTAATTCATCAAGTTCTTTTTCTGTTTTGTCTTCATCTCCTAAATGCGATATTTTCAATTTTCTATCTTATACTAATCTTTCTCCTTCACATAAATCTTTTGTCATGTCCATTTCTACCGATACTGAACCTAAGTTCTATCATTAAACTGTCAAGCACTCTCATTGGAGAGATGCCATGTCAACTGAGATTGCAACCTTAGAAATTAATAATACATAGACTATTACTTCTTTACCTCTTAGTAAGAAGCCTATTGGCTGCGAATGGGTTTATAAGATTAACTATCGTGCTGATGGTTCAATTGAAAGAAATAAGGCAAGGTTGATTGCCAAGGGTTACACCCAAACTGAAGGATTAAATCATTCTGAAATTTTTTCGCTTATTGCTAAAATGGCTACTGTTAGAACTCTTTTGGCCATTGTTGTTGTGAAAAGTTGACATCTTACACAATTTGATGTAAATAATACATTTTTGCATGAGAACTTATTTGAAGAAGTGTACATGGTTTTACCTCATGGCTTTCATGTTAAGGGGGTCTCAAGTTTGCAAGTTGAATAAATCACTCTATGGCTTGAAACAAGCCTCACAAGAGTGGTTCTCCAAGTTTTCAACTTCTATACTCAGTATGTATGGATTTTCAACAATCTAAATCTAATTACTCTCTTCTTACTAAGACTGAGTGTTCATCTTTTATTGCCCTTCTTGTCTATGTTGATTATATTCTCATTGCTAGTAATGATATAAAATATGTTGAGTTTTTTAAGTCTTTGCTTGATGAGAAGTTTAAGCTTAAGGACCTATGTAAGCTCAAATATTTCCTTGGTTTGAAAGTGGCTCGGTCTCCTGCTGGTATTTCTTTATGTCAAAGAAAATATTTTTTGGAGATTTTTTAAGATGCTAGTTTACTTGCTTCTAAACTTGTTGCTTTTCCTATAGAACAAAATATTAATTTGAGTAAGGATGTGGGAGACTTGCTGCCAAATCCTACAGTTTATAGAAGATTTGTAGGTCGACATCTTTACCTCACATTAACTTGGCCATATTTATGTTATTCTGTCAATAGACGTAGTCAATACACATAATGCTCGTCCTTGTGGTGGGACTATTTATAAAATGATTTTAGAAAAGACGACGAGAATTACCGTTCGATTTAAAACTTTTTGCTTACATACCCAGGGTGCAAGAATCTACGTTATAAAATAAAATTTTCTTTGAGAATAAAAGAGGTTTACAGCGGAAAACATTAATCTTAAGATAAAAAGGCATCTCATACAATTAAACTCTCATGCCTAGACTTCCGTGCTCTACCCCATGGGCTATGTCCGTCTTGACGCATACTACTCATTCAGTTCCTATGGGAGGAAGGGGCATACATAAAAACTAAATTGAGTCGATGACTTGTAAGCATTACATCATATAGTTAAAATATAATAACATAGGTTTTCAGCCATGCATTCATCATTCCATATATACTATACATACATGCATACATGCGTTCATTTGGAAACATCAATAGGCCAGGTTTTTTTTTAAAAATGGGTTTTCCTTCCGTAAAACGTATCTCCCGTCAGTGCCTTCATTTTCTAAAGAATGCGATGCATTCATACATTCTTTCTTATCACTTTCATTGGCCGGTACACACTGTTACGCCCTGTGTGTTGGAGTTAGCGGTCTTTTGGACCCAGACTCCACCCATGGCCACGGGTTGGGAATCCCTTTTCCGTTAGGGGCAGCACTGGGTGCACCACCAGTTCTACTTACCCGACATTGCAATCTACCCATTCTATTGGTACCCTTTTCATTCATTCATATAGCTGTTACGTATTTTCATACATTAAACATTCAATCATTTCATTCAGTTCAGTCTTTTCAGTCCTTTCTTTTTTAGTCATTTTCATTTAATAGTTCATTCATGGAAAAACGTCATTTAAGAGCATTGGCTTAAATATCATCTTTCATGACATCATTTAAAGCATCAGTTCATGACATTTTTAAAGCATCAGTTCATAGGGACCTTTTAAAACAGTTTCTTCGCATCGTTTAAAGTAAAGAACGAGGCATAAGCCTCAACATCTCTTTTCATGGAAAATACATATAATAGATATTGCATATAGCCATACATTCACATGCATACAATTAATACTTTGGTTGCGTAAAAAAGGATTGCCAAGGAGGGCCATACATACGTATACATTTGAACACTTAGCACGCTTTTCATAAAACATCTTTCGTGTCATTTCGTAAAGCATCATAAAGGAAAATCATTTCATTTTCATTTTCGTATATTTTAGAAAACTCTAGAAGAGTATGGACGTAATACTTATCTAGACTTCATGCTACTTTTATATTATGCAGTTCATTCATGTGCGTGTCAGATGACAACCTACATGCATACACATAACCTTAACGTCATTCTTTATATAATACATAAGCAACTAAACTTAGAAATAGAGCTGCACTTCACTTAAAATACTTTCCTTCTATCCCGTGCCCTTTACTATATTTCAAATTTTTCCGCTATGATTAATTTTACGTATGTTTGCCACACATACGAGCACACAAAGTACCAAAGTACGAAAGGAGTGTAACTCGTACGATGTGCATCCCAATGTTAGAGACTTCTGCCAAATCATAAGCGAGGGCCGATAGCATAAAAAACTTGATGATATCAAAGATTTTACTGTTTTAGGTAAATCCATAAGTCACCTAAGTATAGTACCAGAGCTAGGCTTTAATCTATAGGTTGAATCTTGGTAGTTTCGCGAACAACCAAAAGTGATGGGGCTTGGATCTTTGGCAGGAAAGACATCATAGTACGACCAAGCGTCCCTTAAAACGAATGACCGGAAGATGTGCATGATGAGAGTTAGCCTCATAATGATGGAAACTAAACAATGGCCCAAGCAATAAATCGAATAGTGGAGATGCTGCAATAGCAGTAAGAGCTCTTGTAACAACACTGCAACAGTAGCAAACTCTCCACCAACGCATTGAGCAAAGAGGCTATTTATATGAGCAGTTCTTGGCCTATTAGTACCCAAGATTTTTCAAAAAAGTAGGACCCATGAAAGCTGGAAAATGGATCAAGGATCTTGAGAGGGCCTTCCGAGGTGATTTATGCCAGTTACCTGTTGCAAGGGAAAACTACAGTCTAGTGGGATAAAAAGAGCTAGTTGATGATAATGGAGTTAAGATTGATGAAGTTTGTGACCTAGTAGAGATTTAAGGAGTTTGTTCCCTGCCGTCATAAAGTAGTAGAAGGCTAGGAAATTTGCTTGTCTGATTCAAGGTGGCATGGTTGTCAAACAGTTTGTTGCTAAGTTTATGGAGCTAGGAAAGTTTGCCTTGCATCATATCTCCATAAAGGAGATGCGCATGAAGCATTTTCAATATGGATTGCAATTGCAAATACGTTCCCAAGTAGCCTGCCTGCAGATACAAGATTTCCAAATGCTAGTGGAAGTATCCTCTATTGTTAAATGCGAGCATCACAATCTAGCGACCATGCTAATTGGCCAAAACAGCCCAAGGAGGCAGGACTACCTAGCTTGAGGGAGATCGGGTCAAATGCAATCAGCACAAGTGCGTGTGTATGCCTTGACTCCTGGAGAGACCGATGAGGAGACCCCAGAGACCCAAGAAGCAAGAGTCATCACAAGTATGAACTCGATTTAATTGAGAATTTTTGCATCATATGAAGTAAGTGCATCATTAAGATTCAGAATATTGGATCATATCAAGGAGAGTCAAACAATACGAGTACTATGCATGCACTTTGTTTGACTTGGGTTTATCCTAGGTTGTGGCAGTGGCTCTGCTGACTAGGGAGGTGGTAGTGTGTACAATAGTTGACATGGGTTATCCCTTAGAATTGGGATGAAGAGTGTTGGAAGTAGACCTCATAGTTCAACCTGCTAGGATTCGACATTATTTTGAGAATGGATTGACAATTTACCTAATCTTTATCACTAGCCCAATCAGTATCGCTGTAACTCTTTAGTCTCATGTATCCACCCTAATAGTAAAGAACGAAATATGTTGTCTCACAAAGGTATCAAAAAATAATTTTAACTTTTTGCCGATGAAAAAGTTTTGGGTTACTCTGATAACGACTAACCAATCCAAATGTAAAGTAAACATCAGGTCATGTACATAATATAACGAGTGAGGATGCACATTTCACAGGTAGGAATTCCCTGCAAACGGGCAAGTGTGGCTAAGCAAAGACTCACAATCTTGGGCACAAGGAAATACCCTATCAATTGGTCAAGGTGGGCAAACGTCTTAAGCGGACCAGACTTAGCAAGCACAACCTTGGGTGGACAAATGATCATAAACGAATAACAAGGAATGAAGTAAAGCATCAATTTGGACAACCAAAAGGAATACGAAATTAGCACCGGGTGAGCAAAGGCTAGATGGGCGATGGGCAAGATGAGCAAGTACGAAAGTGAACAAAGATAACAGGGTGAGCAAAGAGTAAGTAAGCTAGAATTTGAAAACATATATCACAAGCGAGATTAAGTAGAATGCAGATACTGAGATATGTTCCTTGCCCCATAATCTGGGCTAAGATGCGAAGTTCAAAAGTAAGTAAGGCATAGATGGAAGGAATTCAGGAGTGCTTAGAAAATAAGAGGGTGGTCTCATGAAAAACTGCACTCCCAGACTCAAACAATGATGTTTCTAGACAAAGTAAACACAAGTATGATAGATGGATCACGAACCCTGCGTAGAAGCTTTCGACCAAATGGGCGACATTCACAAATTGTAGGCTGAGATTCCTATCTCCTTGGTCAAACTTTTGAGACACACAGAGCACATCCCTTCCATCCCTGTCACCCCTTCCATTCGATGTACACTTGGATAGTGGATGCTTGCCGATTCACTAGCCAACCTATGTCGAGAATTGTGTGGCCCATGAGAGGCAAATTTCTCAATATAAAAGCACCGTATCTTCAATCTTAAATCTCATGCACTAAGATCTCTGAAAATTCATAAACTCACACACACTCTCTCTCTCTCACTCTCTCTCTCTCTCTCATTCTCTCTCTTGTTCTAATCTTCAAAGAGAAAGTGGAACCCTAACTCCACAAACTGAGCTCATACTTTCACATATTTGGACTCTAGAGTATTCACCAAGCCAAGGAAGATCAGACCAGCAATAATCGGTTTAGTGATAACTCACTACTAAGGTAGATTCTTCTTTGCGACAATGCTAACAATGATGGTTAATGATTATGAGTATACCATGCTATGATTTACTATGTTATCGTCCTATTTTTGATATTTTTCGACATGCATAATATATCACTATGAATTATTGGCCATTTTTGCTTAAATTTTTTTTTTTTTTTTTTTTATATCTTATCCTTTAAATAAATTCTTATTTTCCTGTTATAAAAGTAGTATGTGGGTGTGTGAGCTTCTTTGGCTACTCAAGAGTGTCTAAGAATTGAGTGACGTCTCTTAGGTTGTCCCAGGCAATGGTAGGCTTGAGCGAGATGGTAAGGGTTGAAGTTGTGAGCTCTCAACTGGCAGAGGCTAGAGGATGCCGCGATCAAGGACGGGACATGAAGCCACGTGTCGCTTGTTACGAAGTTATACCCGCGGTCGTTACCTACAATGTGGCGAGGGGAGCCAGAGTATGTGTACGACCATGCTAAAAGGGAGACTATGGTGCACACGTTAATAAGTGGAAAAGGGTTGGTAAGCTGGTTTTTATATTATTGAATGGAACTAAACATCAAGCTTTTAGCTTCAAGACATAGTCCTATATTCTTGGCACCTCTTTCCCTTTTACTTTTCTATTTTGTATAAGCCACCAAATCAGTAGCTTGGCTACGCTTTGGTTATGTTCTATGCATGTGTAAAAATTGTTCAGCCACCATTGCACACTCAACTCTTAGAATAACACTAGGTAACCCTTCATATCTCTTTGGAAAATGCTACTTTCCACCTGGATTTGATTGCAAATGTATTTTTATTTTTTTAAAATCTCTAAAAAAATTACCTTTAGTGAATTTGTGTATTTTTTTTCAAATGTTGAGAAAATGTTAAAAAAATATTTGAAAACAAAGCTGATTGCACTAGAGGGCATGCCCAACAATAAAAGCTGGGCAGCGCAATAGCATCACCCTAGAATATATCTCTTTTATGGGCTAATATATGTATGTGGCTGAATGATGCGGTATTCTATTTCATAAACTAAGAGAGGTGGTTGTGTTTGAGCTTTCAAAGATATGTAAATTGGCCGCTTGGTATATTGAGTTTAAATGTGCAATAAATTGATGGCATGGAGATTTATATAATAAGTGTTTGACGAATTGTATATTGAGTCTAAATGGATGATAAATTGAATATATGCACGTGTATTAATTTCTATGTTAGAATTGGACAAGGTATGCTTATTTGAAGTGGTTTATGGATTGAAAATGCATGATAACATAGAGTAACTATGTTGGACAGATTTTTATATATTGAATGTGTTGTGAGTGGATGAAGCTTGTAAGACCAAATGTGTGCTTTGATGGATTGTATGTTGATCTTAGGTGATAAATGAGTAGAGCACATATGTATTTTTGGTTGGTTGTACATTGTACATGTATGTTTGGTTTGGATTGTGTTATACGTTTCTATGCAAAGAAGTGAATGAGACTTGAGTTGAGAATGTCAGGAAGTGTTCGATTGAATTGTGTATGTATGGAAGAAGGGTATTGTATTTGTAGCACGGAACTCATGGTGTAGTGGGATTAAGTTATAAAGCTGGAGTAATGCTTTGGATGTTAAAGTGAATTAGAAATGGAGTGTGATATATGTAAAAAGATGCAAGGGAGGTGTAAGACCATGATGTTGAATGTAAAATGTTGGAAAGGTATGACCTCATTGGGGTCCTAATTCATGGTCTTGAAGTTAAGAAGGGTTAAGTAGGGTTAGGACTAAGGATGATGAGGTCATTAGTTAAATCATTAGTTAGGACTAGGATATGGAGAAGATTGAAGGCTCTTGGAAACAAAGGCCTATTTAAATCATTAGGAGTGGTTTGGATTCATAGATGAGTTGAGATGAGTTAAGATAGTTTGTGAATAGTACAATAAAAATTGAATTGTTTATTATATTTTTTGTGAGAAAAGTTGTTTTGGGATTTGAAAAAGTTAAATTGTTTATTATATTTTGTGTAAGAATTTGAGAAAATTATAATGATAAAATGAGATAAGTTGATGTAAGTTTTCAATTTAAACGATGCCTTTGTCTTCTTGAATAACTAACTCCTGCAAAGCATAGAGCGAGGGCATTCATGACTAGCTGTTCTGGGCTGCGCCGTGGCGGCTGGCATTTGTCAAGTAGTGCTTCATAATTCAACACATTTTGACCATAGAATCAATATAAAATGTTGGGGCTAGGCCGAAAAGCTACAAATATAAGAGCCCATGCTTGTCATTTAACCACCAATATTGTTACCCGAATCATAAATCAAGTCAAACATCTAATATCTAAACAATAAATACAAACACCAATGACCCCTTTCATCAAATTGAAGTTAAGGCCTTAATTAGTCAAGGGGTAAGCGAGGGTGGCAATGTGGTTGTGAGCCACAGTGCCAATCCATAGCTTTCCATTTACTTCCCTTACTTCACTAACTAGTTTCATGACATCACCCTTTCGATCCTCAAGAACTTCCAAAATCTCTCCTTTCTCATTGAAGAGTGAGATCACTGTGTACATTCTCATCCCCATCAATCGAGCTAAGATGCTCATCCGAATTGGCAGCCGGAAGTAGACACTTCGTATCCAAGGATTGTGTGAGAGAACTTCTTGTGCAGAAGTTCGGCAGCAATCTATTGCTACCCAGAATTGACCTTTCTCATTTATTCTTACATTGTCTGGGAAACCCGGCAAGTCAGCAACCACTTCTGTGGTTCCAGATTTTGGACCTTCCAACCAGTATTTTGTTAGCCTGTCACAATGCCATGAATTTATAATCAAGTACATATAATAATTGCTTTTCTGTGAGATAGTATTTCTTTTGCTAGGTACTTTCTTTTAGGGACATCAGTTCTAGTAGTGGCTGGGGGTTTGAACCCCCAAAGCATGGACCCAATGATCCCTAAGAATCATGGGTGGTGGTGCCATTCGGCTGGAAGGCTATAGGCTTTCTGTAAGATAGTGCACAATCTCATTGATGAATGGAGAAAAAAGAGAAAAAAATATCATTTTAGAAAGAATATTATTCTAATTTTAAATTTTTTTTAAATATAATTGTATGGATTTACCGTCTCCAAATAAAGACTCTATGTAGACTAGCCTTAAATGGGATGGATTAAGAGGAAAGGGATAAGTACCTGCAGTTGGTAGTTTCAGTAAAGAGGAGGAAGGTCTGGTCCTTGGATAATTGTACTCCGTTTGGAAAAGCCAACCCCTCTAAGACAACATGAGTTGTTTTAGTTGGAGGGTCATATCTGAGAAGCCTACCAGTGGCTTCTCCTTCCAACAATATAAAGAAGTGGTTCCTGCCAAAAATTATAAAAAAAAAGATATAAAAGACATAAATCCATCAGAAAGCTTTTGGCAATATGCTTCCTTCTTTCTGGCATATCAAAGCTTTTACAATTAATAAGAAGAGTAATTTTATATATAACTGCGAAGTGCGTAAATCTCACGTAATTGTTTTGAAAAAGAAGAGTCTATTATTAAAAAAATAATTTTTTTTCATGTGAGTCTCACGTGTTATTTACTTTTTTTAAAAAGATTACGCAGCGATTGCTTAATTTACAATTATAAATATCTTTTCTACATATATATATATATATATATATATATATATATATATATGCACTTGTAAACTTACACTCTGTCGTATCTTTTGCTAGTGTCTGTGAAGAAGATGGAACCGTTTTTATGAATGTCAAGGTCATTAGCAAACATTATGGGCTTCCCTTCTATCTGAGTTGCCAGAGATCTTGCAAGTCCTCCTTCAGGCCCAACAACCATAAGGCCATGATAAGCATCGGCTATGTACAAATCTCCACTTTCTTTATCGAACCTTAGGCCTAGGGGACGGCCACACCTTTTCTCATGCTTCCATTGCTTAGATGTGGTTGAATCGACGCCTTTAGCACAAAGCTTCTCTGACCTTTTAAGGGCCACATAATTAGCATTTACCAAGGCCAATCAATTATAAAAAAATAATTTGTACAAGCTTTGAGGATGCAAATCTTTTGATAAAAATATTACTCATTATAAATAAGTCGATATTTTTTTAACGGGTCTCTATTAAGTAATTTCATATATAATCGTGAAGTGTATAAACGCTGCGTAATTATTTTGAAAAAGAATGGAGTCTACTATTAAAAAATTAATATTTTTCACGTAGATCTCATATTTTATTCACTTTGTCAAAACAACTACACGGCGATTATACAATTCAAGTTAGAAATATCTTTTTCTTTTTGGTAAAACATGCTATGTATAGTAAAACAAGAATGAGACTCACCAATTTGGTGTCACGAGTGAAAAGGTCTCCCACCCAACATTTTGACCCATCCATCGAACAACACGTCCATCGGCCAATCCTGTGTAAGGGCCACGCCCCAAGTGGTCGAACTCTAACGATTCAGGGCCGAAGACTTCATTCTCAAACACCAATTTTCCTAGTCCTAACCGGCTTTGATTGTCTCTAGGCCAATTCTCCATGACTTGCTTGTATGGTGCAATTGAGTGCTTCACAGGCATAAACTCATGGCTTCCTAGGGGACCCATATTGAAAGGATCCATTATAACAAAACCCAAGGCCAAAACAAGAACAAAAAGGATTGGATGCTGAAGTAATCCTTCATCTTTGAGTGGGTTTTTCTTGATGATCTTCTCCATACTGGCCGGGATGTTGGAAAATGAGATTCCAGGTCTTTATGGTGATAGATTGTACTTTAGTTTGGTATAATTTCATACGGTAAGAAGTTGATAGCTAGCATGCATTATATGTGATGGGTTTTGTGGTTGGGAGTAGGTTTTCTATTGTTGGCCATGTTGCTGGCATTCTTTCTTTCTAAAGGAAACAAACATACACGAGAAAGTAATTAGCATCAATTAAAATATATATCAGCTCAGCAGAATCTTGAAAAATATCACCAAAACATGAACCACCTTTTGGTTCTTGTCTATTGTTGCCATTCTTCCTTTCTACACTAGACATACAGATGGCATGGCAGTTTCTTATGAGGAAGGACGTAGATTTTAAGACTTCAACGGAATAATGACCGGGACTCTTCGTCTCCAAACCTAGCCCTTTTCATTTACACTATTCATGTTCTTTTTTTTTTTTCTTTTCTTTTTTCTAAAGACTACTTGTACACCACTAGTGTTTCATTTGCCTTAAAAATTAGAAAAATTCTTCTCATTAGCTACTATTCACCACCCCATACCCTATGAAAAACATCCTCATACCCTATGAAAAAGTTATAAATATGGAGTGTGAGAGTGAATAGTAGTTGATGCATAATAGATCTCTAAAAATTATCATCCTTATCGATCAGTTTCTTTAAAACGATGACACGGTATCTAATATTTATTTATTAATATAATATTGACATACTTGCGCAACGAGCATGAATAATATAAGGGATCTATTAAAAAATAAAATATTTAGTTTTTTGAAATTTGTTTATTTTAATTAAGTCTAAATTTTTTTAAAGATATATAAAATATTTTAGATTCATTTTATACATCTATCACAAAAAATTAAAAAAAAGAGAACGCAATAAGATTTGTGTAACACTACACCTACCGAAAATTTGTCCAAAATGTATGTCCGAAAAGCACATTTCATTTTTTTATTTTTATTTTCTTTATTTTCATGTTTTTTTAATCATCATAAATATTTTTAAAAATATAAAAAAAATTCACATCATCATTAAAAAACATTTTTTTAATCATTAAGTAAAAAAAAAAAAAAAAAAAAAGATTCGGGACACACTTTCGGAACAGTTTCGGTGAATTTAGCATTTCTGATAAGATTTTGACTCTATCTCTTCTCTCTCTCCTTCGTCAAGGGTAATCTATTATCTGAGTGAGAGAATGCGTCATTTTGAAGGGGAGTTGCAGAGCATTTGGGAGGGAGATCCTACATTGTAATCCCACATTGATCTGTCTCGATTATTTTCAACTACCTTACAGGTTTTTCACACTCCGAATAATGGTCTGATGGTTTGTTTGTTTATATTACCACTTCTCACAAAGATTGCGTTTCACCTCAATAAAGAAAACCAAAAAAAATAAAAAATAAAAAATGTTGGTCACCATTACCAAGATTGGTGCTGAAGTGCTGATTACCATGACCGTGCTAGAAACCTTGTGCTATGGCCAACGAGAGAATATGACATGTCCTTTTATTATTATTATTATTTTATAATAACCTTGAAAAGCTTTTCAAGTGAGTTTTGAATTGAAGCCTAAAAAATAACTCTATGTTATGTTTGTTCGCATTTTGTGTGTCAAAACATCAAATTATCCTTGAGTGGTTGGTCAGGTACTTTTTCACCTTCTTGGAAGCAGAAATTGAGCTTTTCATGCACTCTAAAATAAATAAATAAATAAAATACAGAAACAAATTAAAAGGGGAAGAATATCATGGGATGAGTGTAATCAATAATGCTAATAGTATGTAAGTCAGGTTAGTTCTTGACCTGTTAAAATATTTGGAGTCAAAGATCATTTTTGTCAGTCCGGCTGTTTCCAAACGCGAATGTTTAGCAACTGGAATGAGACACAAAATTCTCATATCATCACATCATTACAATTTTTTCAAATTCTCAAACAAAATATAATAAACAATTAAACTTTTCCAAATCTCAATTCAACTTTTTCAAATCCCAAAACAATAATAATATTTTAAACTTTCATCTAAAACCAAAAATTATCATCTCACCATCCAAACCTACCTCTTCAGGAGTTGTTTGGAAATAATTTTCGATTTCTTCTTATTTCTTTCTCAAACATCACTCAAATACAATCACTTTCAAACTAATATCATCACAACTTTTCTAAACTAATTATTACAATTTCCCAAACTTTCAAACAAAAAATAAAAAAACAATTTAACTTTTTCGAATCTCGGAATAAAAATAATATTCTAACAATATTTTAACTTTATAATTTTTTTTTCCAACTTTTTTTCTTTCCTTTCCCAAAATTCAATAAATACTTAATTCAAACTATCTCACTACTCTTCACGAACCATCTTACTATTATTCACAAAATTCACATCCTATCTCATTCTCCAAGCATCCCTCTAGTATTTTATGAGCAACAAGCCATCCCACAATATTCAGGCTTCACAGAAGAGGCTGAAGGCACGCTCATAGTTCAAAGCTGCTGTTAATCTAGAACAACTCCATATGTATTTTGCGCCAGAATTGTTCACTGAAACACTCGTGATGTTTTATAATTTAACTAACCTATCCCTTGAAATCTTCTTTGTGGAGCATGAATCCAAATATCAACCCAAGGTCACCAATCAGACATTCAATTCAACCATGAAAATTTCCAGAGAACAAACACACACACACACACACATATATATATAAAGAAGGGGGAACATTATTGTTTGGTGGTTACTATACCAGAAAAGATATAGATTTAAAAACTATGTCTAACCAAATTACAATACCAAGTAGAACTTCAACTATCAACTCAAAAGATCATAATCAGGAACTCAAACCCCATTTTCAAACCAAAGCTTAACTTTTTGAGTTTCAACAGAAGTGCTTCAAGGATAAAGTACCAGAAATTGTCTTAACACACAATTCCGCAGAGTTATTTAACCAGGGAGACGAGGGACTATTGATTCATTGACCCATTGTCATATAACCAGATTCATTTTTCATGATTTCATCTTATACATATACATTTCAAGTAGGACTCTGAAAAAATCGAATAAATCCAGACGAAGAAAAAATGAAATTAAAAGATCCAAATCAAAATAAAGGGAAAAACAAAAAAATGATTTTTGCTTTTTCACAGTTTGGGGTAATCTACACATTGATTCTTTTCTCGCGATTTAAATAAATACAGACTGAAAAAATGAAATTAAAAGCAATAGGTAGTTGAACAGAAAAGGCTAGGTCTGCCTTCAGGCTTTTTAATCGTAGAAAAAAATACTCAGAAATGCACGTTCATTGTCCTAAACAAATTCACTTTCATTACCAAGAGAAAACAATGGTATGTGGAAGCTATTCAACTAAGAAAAGCTACACCGAAAATTAACCATTACATATTCTATTAGTCAGCATCAATGACCAGAAAACCTCCATAACGCAATGAGTAGCACCAACATTCACTGCCACCTAAATGAGTTCAAGAGTTGCACCTGAAAACTTGCATTACCATGAGAAAACAATATATAATTTGCTGACCCGTGAGCATTATAGCCATTTCACATGCAATTGTCCAGTTTGGCACATCAAAATCATACAATAACACAACTCCTGAGTCAGCCAAGCCCACATGCAAAGAGGTGGCATCCTGAATAGAAATTACACGAGTTCAACATCTCCAACTGGCAATGCACTCATCTGCAAGGTTCTACCATTACCTGATGCCGGAAACCGCACAGAAGGCAGGTAAGGATCTGTGATAGATTCTATCTCGAAAAAGCTGAAATCATATGCACCAGATCGCTTCAAACTGAACACAAACACAAGCACAATCCATCCCAACATGGTAACCGCCCAGTAATTGTTCATCCCATTAATCAAACCCCATCCAATGGCATACCCAACAATGATTCCTGATAAATGACCAAGAAAACTTGCTTGTGGAACTATAAGTGAAGTAAAAATGAGCGACTCAAATGGTGCGAAACTAATGGGAAGTGAAAGAAATCCAAAAAGATCCAACTTTGAAGAGGGTTGCTTCATAGAAAGAATTGTCATCCACCCAAAAACAACACAAGAATATCCAACAGCTGTCACTCTCCGGAAATGCTCAAGCTTGAATCTATGAATCAACGTATGGTACATCCCAAAAACTAACACACCCGATAAGACGACCAAGACCAACGTGTAATGTAGGTAATAAACCACACCAAGGCCTATATTCCCCAACTGTTCCACTATCCCCAGACTCCAAAGTGCACTCATATTGAAAACAAGATGAAGAACACTTATATGGGAAAAAGTTGAAGTTATTATCCGCCAATGGTGTCCTTCAATGGCGTTTTCATAACTAAAACCCACATGTGAATACCCGATGTTTTTCTTCTGTATGTAAAACCATATTGCACTACATACGCCTATAATACAAGTTGTGGCTGGTTTTTCCAATATCTCATAGAATAAAGGCTTCCCCATGTATAGCAACCACTTCTACTTTATCTGTTCTTTCTCTAGAGTGCTTCGAACAGGATCATAAAAGTCAGTACTACAATTTCTACAAGAATAGCTAAGAATTCAGCAATTAAAAGACCCCGAACAAGAAAACTGAAAACCCCCCCTAAAAAGGGGAAAATCTACACAGCCCACAATTCCAATCAACACAGGCACCAATCTGAGAACTTAGTTTCTGGATAGCCAATCCGAATTTTTTCCCAATAAAGGAGTAGTAGAAATGTTCGATGTACAGAAATGCAGAAAAGCCTACATATAAGAATTCAGAAATTTTCTCAGTGTGAGAGAAGTATAGTAAATGAAGAAGAACGAGGGCATCCAGGATCAGATTTGGAACGAAATAGAGTTTTGGAGATGGAACTGCTAACCTTTTGGCTCCGAATCGATTCAAGCTTTTCGTTGGCACTAGACCTTCTGGGAGTTTCTGCACACCAGATAAGTTAATAACGATGAATTAAATGTTGAAAGTTGCAAATTACTAAAATGTCCCTATTTTCTCGCATAATTTATTAGGGAAAAGCTCTTGGACGGGTAAAAAACCATTTTTAATAAAGTCCAATAAAATTCTGCCGCGTAAGACATCCAATAAATTTCTATCCACACCAGATTACTTGCTTCTTTTTTCTCTCTTCTCTCATTCTACCTCCCTATTCTGTGCTTGAAAGTAGAAAGGAATACAATGAAAGGTTATTGTATTGGAGGTGAAGTGCATAAGGATAGATAAATATGTTAGTTGTTAACATGGTGTCGTTTTCTTTTAATGAATTAGTTAAATACGGTGTCGTTCTCCCACTTGTATTGACAATGGTGATTAGTTTACATACGCTGTCATTTCTTTTAATGAGTTGATTGAGTACGGTATTGTTTTGCACTTGTATTAACAGTTATATTAGTTAGTATGTGGTGTCGTTTAATATTCATTCTAGGAGATTAAACGCAGTCGTGTTTAATCTTTTCTATGCATTGTATTTTCACAGAGGCAGTATAAAGAGGTAGCCATGAGTTGGGATGGAGGCCGACTCTGGTATTCAAGTGTTAATTCTCTTCTTCCTTCTTTCTCTCTCTCTCTCTCTCTCTCTCACTTTTACTCTCTCTCTTCGTGATCATATTTCCAGAGGCCTGACTCCCTCGAAGCAGTCATCACTAATAAAGAACCATTTATAGAATAAGGGTCCATTACAGTTGGTATCAGCAGTCAGTACTAATGGCAGAAGGTACAAGATCGTATGCTCAGATTGTGGATACAGTTAATCAAGTTCGCCAGCAGCAAGAAAGACAACAAAAGCAGTTAAAAGATACAATTGTCATTTTATTTCAACAGCAAGAAACAACAAGATTGGAAAGGGAAAGTCAAGAGAAAAGGTTCTCGGATCTTTTGCAGCAGATTTCAAGAATTTCTTGTAACAATTCTGAAAGAAATGGACAGAATGCAAGGAATAATCAAGACAGTCATCATGGAGATAGAGAAGGTGATAATGATGAAGTGCACGCTCGTGGCATGGGTGATAGATATGTTGCTCAAGGTATTAAGCTTGACTTTCCAAGATTTTTTGGCAAGAATCCAGCAGCATGAATATATAGGGCAAATCAGTATTTTTTGTATCATCAAATTCCTCTTGGACAAAGAATTTTTTTGGCTTCATTTCACATAGAAGAAGAAGCCCTTGTTTGGTTTCAAGATGCTAGTGAAGCTGGCACTTTTCATTCCTGGAAAGAATTTACACAAGCTGTTCAAGTGAGGTTTGGATCATCAGCTTATGATGATCGAATGGAGGCATTAACACATTTAAAACAAGTTAATTCTGTTACTACTTACAAGGCAGAGTTTGAGTTACTTTGAAATAGAATTAAAGGGGTTTCTGAAAAAAAATAAGCTTAGTTGTTTTTTGAGTGGCCTGAAGGATGAAGTAAGGCTCCCAGTGATTATGCTTAATCCAACTACTTTAAATGATGTCTTTGGCTTAGCCAAGATACAAGAATAGTATGTGTGGCCAACGAGAAGATCTTGGAAGGGCACTAGTAGTGATCTTGGTGGGCATTCTGCAGGTGGGTCAATATTAGGAACACCTAAGGTGTTGTCTACTAATAAGCTGCCTTATCAGAAAGTTTCTGAAGCAAAGATGCAAGAAAGAAGAAAGAAAGGTCTTTGCTATTTTTGAGAAGATAAGTGGCATCAAGGCCACAAGTGCATTAAGCCAAAGATCTATGTGTTAGAGGGAATGGATATTCTTGGGGAGGAAATAGTGGAAGATCATGATAAGGTGGAGATTGTTGAAGAAGAAATGCAGCATGGTGATATTGCTTCAATTTCTTTGCAAGCAATTGGAGGAACTCCAAATCCTAAAAAAATGAGGATTGTGGGGCAAATTAATAAAAAAAAGGTGGTCATTTTGATAGACACTGGTAGTACCCATAACTTTGTGGATACAATAGTGGCTGAGAAGAGTGCTTTGACTGTTAATACAGATCAATCCATTCAGGTTCGAGTGGCAAATGGAGATGTTGTTGAAAGTTTGGGTAGAACTACTGCTGTAACAGTACATATGCAAGGTATAAGTTTTATTGCTGATTTCTTTACTCTTAATTTGGGAGGTTGTGATGTGGTTATAGGAGTGCAATGGCTGCTATCACTTGGTCCCATACTTTGGAATTTTGCTGAATTGTAAATGCAGTTTTCTTATGGCACAAGAACTATGGTTCTTAAGGGGCTGACATCAACAAATGCTGAGTTGGTTGATAACAAGGAGTTAGCTACTATTTCTAAAGTGGGATCAAAAGGGTTTTGGCTCCAATTAATGGTTGTGGAGCCTATTCAGAAGCAGTCTATTATAGCCCCCTAGATTGATGAGTTGTTGTAGCATTATCAAGTGGTTTTTGAGGAGCCTAAAGATCTCCCCCCCCCCCCCCCCCCCCCATAGATCTCGAGACCATCAAATTATCTTAATGAATGAGTCTATTCCAGTATCCTTGAGACCATACAGATACCCACACTTTTAGAAGGCAGAAATTGAGAACATAGTAGCTGATTTACTTAAAACTGGAGTTATTAGACCAAGTCAGTCTCCATTCTCATCACCTGTGTTACTGGTCAGGAAGGCAGATGGTTCTTGGAGGATGTGCATAGACTATCGAACGCTTAATGAGGCCACCATTAAAGATAAGTATCCAATTTTAGTAGTTGATGAACTCTTGGATGAATTATTTGGCTCAACCATTTTTTCAAAACTTGATCTTAGATCTGGTTACCACCAGATAAGAATGAGGCCTCAAGACATACACAAAACTGCATTTAAACACATGAGGGACATTATGAGTTCCTTGTTATGCCATTTGGACTCACTAATGCTCCCTCCACTTTTCAAACTCTCATGAATGATGTTTTTAAACCATTCTTGAGAAAATTTGTAATTGTGTTCTTTGATGATATTCTAGTATACAGCAAAGACCTAGAATCTCATTTGACACATTTAGCTATTGTTTTGGGAGTTTTGAAGCAAAATCAGTTATAAGCTACAAAGTCAAAGTGTCATTTTGCATGCCAAGAGATTGAGTACTTGGGCCATCTGATTTCTAGGGAGGGTGTGAGGGCTGACCAAAGGAAATTAGAGGCAATGATTAACTGGCCAGTTCCAAAAACTCTTAAAGCTTTGAGAGGTTTTTTGGGTTTAACTGGTTATTACATGAAGTTTATTAAACAATATGGTAAGATTGCGGGCCCTCTGACTTCCTTGTTGAAAAAGGATGCTTTTTTGTGGAATGAGGAAGCTTCTATGGCCTTTAAGGAGTTAAGGGAAGCTGTTGTGACTCCTCCTGTGTTAGCATTGCTAGATTTCACTCAAAAGTGTGTCATTGAGTGTGATGCATGTTGGGGTGGGTGCTGTGCTCATGCAGAATCATAAACCAATAGCTTTCTTAAGTCAAGCTTTAAAAGGAAAAAATTTAACACTCTTTACCTATGAGAAATAGCTGTTAGCATTGGTTTTAACTATTAAAAAATGGAGACCTTATTTGTTGGGGTCAATTTTTACAATAAGAACTGATCATTTGAGCTTGAAGTATTTGTTGGAGCAAAAAGTAGGTATAGTAGCTCAACAAAAATGGATCTCAGAGCTGTTGGGCTATGAGTTTTCCATTGAATACAAAAAAGGGATAGAGAACAAAGTGGCTGATGCTTTGTCTCGAAAAGATTGCCAAGAAGATGAAGTTGCAGTGTTTGCCATTTCATATCCTACACCAATTTGGTTGGAAGAACTTAAACAAGCTTATGCCTCAGATCCTGTAACTCAACAACAGTTGTCCTTGTTAACAGATGGGGGTTACTTCACATAATTCTTTTACTGTGAAACATGGAGTGTTGTTCAGAAAAGGCAATATTTATGTCCCTAATTGTCAACAGTTAAAACTAAAGTTACTGCATTTTGTTCATTCCAGTCCATCTGCTGGTCATTCAGGATTTCATAAAACCTTACAAAGGGCAAGGTATGACTTTTATTGGCCTGGTTTAAAAAAGGATGCGAAGACCTTCATTTGAGAGTGTGAAACTTGTCAAAGAAATAAGGTAGAAAACATCCACCCAGCTGGTTTGTTACAGCCCTTATCAGTACCACAGACTATTTGGACTGATTTATCAATGGACTTTATGGAAGACTTACCAATTTCTTAGGGATACTTAGTGGCGATGATTGTTGTGGATAGGTTGTCAAAGTACTCTCATTTTATGGCCCTTAAACACCCTTTTACTGCAGAGAAAGTGGCTTTATTATTTTTTGACCATGTTTTCAAATTACATGGTATGCCCCAGAATATTGTTTCAGATAGATGAGCTACTTTCACTAGTTCTCTTTGGAAAGAATTGTTCAGATTACAAGGTGTCACCCTTTCCTATTCATCTGCTTATCACTCTCAAAGTGATGGTCAAACTGAGGCAGTGAATAAATGTCATGAACATTTCCTGAGATGCTTTGCAGCTGACAAGCCCAGATCATGGTTTGATTGGCTGACTTTAGCTGAATGGTGGTATAACACAACGTTTCATACATTTACCAAGTTAACCCCTTATGAAGTGGTTTATGGCATACCTCCAACCAAGTTTCAATCTTATATTCCTGGGTTATTTGCTAATCAAGTAGTGGAAGAGCTGCTTAGAACAAGAGAGGAGTTATTGGCTACTTTAAAGCTAAATTTGCAAGCTGCCCAAGAGAGGATGAAGTATCAGGCTAGTAAGTCAAGAACTGAAAGAGAATTTTAGGTGGGAGAGTGGGTGTTTCTCAGGTTACAACCTTATAGACAACAATCTTTGGTGGCTAGGAGGAATCTAAAATTATCTCCTAAGTACTATGGGCCATTTCATATACTAGAAAGGATTGGGCAGGTAGCATACAAGTTGAATTTGCCTCAGACTTCGAGTTTGCAGTGTTTCATGTTTCTTGTTTGAAAAGGAAGTTAGGCCAGTTGATCTCCCCTCTGTCCATTTTACCACCAGTCAATTTTCATGGAGAATTAGCCCCAGAACCTGAGTGCATTCTGCAGAGAAGAACCAGGAAAGTCAATAACAGGCCATTGATTGAAGTTCTTGTACAATAGAAAGGAGTTGCAATTGAGGAAGCTACATGGGAAGCTTATTGGAAGTTGCGTGAAAAATTCCCTCACCTTGTGGGCAAGGTTCTCTAAAGGAAGAAGGTATGTTATGTGCTTGAAAGTTTAAAGGAACACAATGGAAGGTTGCTCTATTGGAGGTGACGTGCAGAAGGATAGACAGTTATGTTAGTTGTTAACACGGTGTCTTTTTCTTTTAATGAATTAGTTAAATACGGTGTCATTCTCCAACTTGTATTGATATTGGTGATTAGTTTACATACGCTGTCGTTTCTTTTAATGAGTTGATTGAGTACGGTATCGTTTTGCACTTGTATTAGCAGTTATGTTAGTTAGTATGCGGTGTCGTTTAATATTCATTCCAAGAGATTAAACGCAGTCGTATTTAATCTTTCCTATGCATTGTATTTTCACAGATGCAATATAAAGAGGTAGCCATGAGTTGGGAAGGAGGCCAACTCTGATATTCAAGTGTTAATTCTCTTCTTCCTTCTTTCTCTCTCTCTCTCACTTTTACTTTCTCTCTCTTCGTGATCATCTTTCTGGAGGCTTGACTCCCTCGAAGTAGTCATCCCTAATAAAGAAACCATTTACAGAATAATGGTCTATTACACTCCCCCACCCAACTATAACTTCCCCTCTCTCTCTCTAAATTAAACAAATTAAGCACAAAATTCAATACAAGAGTTGAGGAATAATAAAATTAAGAGTGCTGCTACTGATTTTACCTTTTGGATTTTCACAAACTCTTCACATAACAGATATAGAGTGCTCCAAGAAAGCTCTAAGAATCTGGGAAGTTAAACAAGAGTTTGGCGTCGGGCCCTCTCAGGGGGCCATGGCGGCCAAGAATGTCGAGGCAGGTCGACGTTCCTTTGCAGAATTGGTTTCTGTGGTCCCGCAACCACTTCCAGAATTATCGGTGCCTCATCGTGGGCCGAAGTACGTGGATGGAGAAATATGTTTTCAGTTCACTAAGGAGGAAATTGCTCGATCTGCGGAACCTTTTCGTTTTTCTATTGTATTGAAATTCCTAAGACAGAGACCCTCGTTGGATGTGATTCGGTCGTTTATACATATCCGCTGGGGATTATCTTGCATGCCGATGGTTACAGCTATGCGGAGACCAAGAAATGTTTTCATTCGAATAACAAATGAGCAAGATTTCTTGAAAGTTATTTCTCGGGAAACTTGTGAGGTGAATGGGGTTCAGTATCGAGTTTTTCATTAGAAACTAGATTTTAATGAAGATGAGGAGCCGTCGTTGGTCCCAGTTTGGATTGTGTTGCTGGGTCTGCCATCAAATTTTTATCATGAATCTTTTCTAAAGATTTTCACTGCTCCGATTGGTAGATACATTAGAAGAGATAATCCAACAAAATGTGCAACTCGCACGGATGGAGCACGTTTATGCTTGGAGATGGATGCTTCAAAAAAACCGATTTCTTATTTTTGGATTGGGATGCCAGGGTCGGGATGTAAGCAGGAAATTCTTTATGAGACACTTCCAGCGTTCTGTATAAATTGTAAAGTTCAAGGGCATAATGCACATACCTGTAATTTGAAGAATTGTAAAGATGGAGAAAAGATTTGGATGCGAAAGAATGTAAAAGATGCTAAAGAAAAAAAAACAGAGCCACAAACTGAAATAAATGTTGAGTTGGATAAAGGCAAGGGAGAGATGATGACGGAAGTAGGAATGGAAAAAGGCGATCCGGAAAAAAAGATACGGGATTGTGGTGCACAAGATCAACATCAGGTGGGTGAAAAGGAGGGAGAGCCTCTGGAAAATTTGGAGGGACAAGAAATTAAAGTTAGGTTGATTGAAGAAAATGTATCATCTGGTAAGGAATATCATGTAGAGGAGATAGAAGAAGATGAAATAGAGGGCATGCAAATAAATGATATGGAGAATTTGGCAGGGGAGGGTTTGCTGGTAGAGAGTTTTGCTGGGGCTGTCAACAAAGAAAATTTGGAGAGTAATTTGAATTTTGACAAGGGAGTAGAGCAGATAGTTTCAAACTCGGAGCTGGAAAGAATACCAGAGGAGAATCCTGAATATATGGAGGATACGGTTTCTGAACCAGAACGGATTTAAATGTGGAACATTTTTCTAAACAAAAAGACTATGCCTCGGATAATGAGGGTGTGGATGCTAAGTGAAAAGGAGCTCGGAAAATATTTCAAAAGGTTAGAAGTTCGAATCGGGTGAGTTCTCGGCCTAATAAATTTTTTCTATGATTGACCCTATTTTATCTTGGAATATTAGAGGGATTAGAACTTCTAGAGGTCGATTAAAAAATTTGGTTAGGAAATTAAAACCAAAAATTGTTGCTTTAATAGAACCTTTTGCTTCATCGGATAAGGTTCAGGATGTCATTCGGTTTTTACATATGGATAAGGTTATTACTAATGATGGGGAGTCTGGTAAGATTTGGGTGCTTTGGCAAGATGATATTTTAGTTCAGTCGATTCTTTATAAAGAACAATATATCTTAATTCGTGTTGGGGTTGGTGATAATAGTGTCATTTGTTGCTTTGTGTACGCCAAATGTAATATGGTTAATAGGAGAGAAGTGTGGGAGTCCCTTAATGGTCAAATACTAGGAAATGAACCTTGTATTGTTGTAGGGGATTTTAATATTATAAGGGAAGATTCGGAACGTCTAGGTGGTAGATCTCTTCAGAGAATGGCAATGGAGGAATTTAATAATTGGATTGATAATTGTGATTTAATAGACATGAAATCGTCGGGAAGAAGGTTTTCTTGGTGTAATGGCCAAAGAGGGTTAGCACGTAGTTGGGCAAAATTGGACAGAGGATTATTAAATGCTAGTTGCTTGACCAGATTTCCAAATGTGACTAATTGCTATTTATCGAGATCTACATCAGATCATTCGCCTATGTTTATTCAATTTCAGTTTTATAGTTTTTTGTATGGGCATTCTCAATTTCGGTTTCAACAAATGTGGATTGAGCATCCAGATTTTCATCAATTTGTGAGCAGAATTTGGCAAGAGGGGGTGAGTGGAATGGGACTTCTGAAGTTGGCTTTTAAGCTTAAAAGATTGAGAGGTGCTTTACGTGAATGGAATAAAAGTATATTTGGCAGAACTGAAATTCATATTCAGGGGTTAGAAAATAAAATTGAGGAGGTTGAATCCGATCTTCAACAACATTGGGACCCGGGGCTTGAACAGGATCTTGTGAGTAAAAATATGGAATTAGCTAGTTGGCGCAGCCGGGAAGAAATTAGATTGGCTCAAATGGCTAAACTTAAATGGCGTGCGGAAGGGGATCAAAATTCATCTTTCTTTCATACGTATTTATCTTATAAAAGGAAAAAAAGTGTCACGGAAATGAGGCTTCATGATGGAACTTATTTGAGATCTCCTGAGGAGATCCATTTAGGTGCAGTCCATTATTTCTCAAATTTTTTACAAGCAGAAAGTCAAGATAGTATACCGGATTTATCACATATTATATCGTCGGTTATCTCATTGGAGGAAAATGAGGCTATTGGTGTAGTTCCTTCGATTAATGAAGTAAAAAATGCTTTGGACTCCATTCCTTCTAATAGTGCGCCAGGGCCGGATGGTTTTGGGTCGGGTTTTTTTAAGAGTGTCTGGGATATTATTAAGGTGGATATGATGGAAGCAGTGGAAGAATTTTTTAGAGGAGGTAAATGGTCGAGATTTTATACGTCTTCATATGTAGTCCTAATCCCTAAGGTAGATAAGCCAACAGGGTTTGAGAAATTTAGACCAATAAGTCTTTGTTCGGTGTTTTATAAAATTTGCTCAAAGGTGATTGTCAATCGTTTGGCTATTCTGCTTCCAAAAATTATTTCCGTTGAACAAGGTGCGTTTATTCCTGGAAGAAGTATTTTTGAAAACATTAGTTTAACTCAAGAAATGGTCCATTCTATAAATAAAAAAATTCATGGGGGAAATGTGGTATTGAAGCTTGATATGGCCAAGGCATATGATCGTGTTGAGTGGGAGTTCCTCTTGAAGGTGCTCCAAACTTTTGGGTTTTCTCCTACAGTTTGTGGATTAATTAGGGAGTGTATTACTACGCCTTGGTATTCGATTTTAATGAATGGTACAATGAAAGGTTTTTTTTTAAAGGTGGCAGAGGATTGAGGCAAGGTGATCCTTTGTCGCCTTATTTGTTTATTATCTTACAAGAGGTCCTTTCTCGACTAATAAAACAAAAGGTGGTAGAAAATAGTTTTGGACACTTCTCTCAACCTAGAGGTACGATTTTAGTATCTTATCTAATGTATGCGGATGATGTGGTCAATTTACTAATGGTGGTTGTCGATCAATTCGGTGTCTTCTAGATATTTTGAATACTTATGAAAAGTGGTCTGGTCAATTGATTAATAAAGAGAAAACTGCTATGTATTTCTCTAAAACACTTCCGATGGCTAGAAGAAGGAATCTCAAAAGATTGACGGGGTTTTCGGAAGGTCAGTTTCCTTTTAAATATTTGGGGGTGCCTATTGTTTCGGGTAGAATGAAAATTGGCGATTTGGAAGAGTTGGAGAACAAGGTTAAAAAAAAATTAGTGGCTGGAAAATGAAATTACTTTCAGCAGAGGGTAGAGTGATTCTTTTGAGGCATGTTCTGGCTAGTATGGCTTTACATCAATTAGCAGTTTTAAAGGTTCCAAAGTTAGTTATTTCTTCATTAAATCGGTTAATGAGCTCTTTTTTTTGGGGAGAAAGGGATGGAAAGAGTAAGAAAAAATGGGTTGCTTGGAGGTCTATTTGTAAACCAATAGAAGAAGGAGGTTTGGGTATTAGATCGTTTGATGATATGCAAAAGGCCCTTCATTTAAAACTTGCCTGGAAGTTGATGAATGAGGATTCTCTTTGGACAAATTTTTTTCGTTCGAAATATGTGGGGAACAAACCTTTGTTGCTGCTGGATGCTCAAAAGGGTACACGTTTTTGGCGGATGATTGTTAGAAGTATTCCCACAGTTTTGAGTAATTCTAAATGGAAAATTCGAGAAGGTAATGTATTTTTTTGGTATGATAATTGGCTGGAGCAGGGTCCTCTTGCAGAAAATTGTTTTGTGAGTGAACAACCTCTTTTGAAGATTAAAGATTGTAATTTGGATAGAGGATGGGATATGGTTCGGTTAGAGAGGCTTGTGGGGACTGAGAATGCAGAGAGGGTTCTAGAGGTTATTGCTAATTGTAAGGAAGGAAGGGATTTGCTAATCTCGGCTAATAGTGAAAATGGTAATTTTTCAACAAAATCAGCTTGGGAATGTGTTCGTGTTAGAGAACAGAATTTAGAGGGGCATAAATGGATTTGGAATAACATTCTTCCAAAAAAAATTTCTGTTCTAATGTGGAAGACTTGGCATGGAGCTTTAGCAGTGGATGATAAAGTTCGGAGAATTGGTATCCCTTTAGTCTCGAGATGCAATTGCTGTATTCAAGGAAAATATGAAGACTTAAATCATGTTTTATTTGCTGGTGAAGTGGTTGCTGAAGTCTGGAAAAAAATTGGAGTTTTGCTTGGTCTTCCAATTGGAAGAAATTGGTATGAAACCTGTCTTAGTTGGTTTCGGAGGGCTTCAAATGCCTCTCAAGCTGGTGTCATATTGGGTGTATTACCTACAGTTATTTCGTGGAGGCTATGGAATAGGAGATGTAAGGCACGTATGGAAGGGAAGATGGAATTTGGTCAAGTTGTGTGGCAATCTATCAAACAATGGGTGGGTGTTATCTATCAAGGGTTTTCAAAGCCTAAGAAATTCACTCAAACTGACTTTTACATTCTTAATTGTTTCAATATACAGAAAGTTCCAATCAAGCAACAACAGATTAATTACATAGCATGGTCTAAGCCAGCTCAAGGCCGTGTGAAGCTAAATACAGATGGTAGTAGTCTAGGGAAGCCAGGTGAGTCAGGGGCAGGAGGTGTGATTCGGGATATGCATGGGAGGTTGCTGTTAACTTTTGCTAAGAATATCAGGTATGGTAATAGTACTTATGCGGAGTTAAGAGTGCTTTTGGAAGGTGTCAAATATTGTAAGAACATGAATTTCAGTGCAGTTGATATAGAAATGGATTCTAAAGTGATTCTGGCATGGTTAGATAAGAACAGATGCGGTAGCTGGTATTTGGAGGATTTTTGGGAGGAATTGCAACTTCAGCTCATTAATATGGATATTCGGTTTATGCACATTCATAGGGAAGGAAATGCTGTTGCGGACTGGTTAGCTAGAAGGGGAGCAAGTGATGGTGATGTGGAATGGCAGAGTATGGGGGAGGTTTCTCCTCTGTTACGGGGCTTGATTAGAGTTGATAAATGGGGTCTCCCTTCTATTAGGCGGAAGAACTAGTTGAGTTAAACTGTGCGTGTTGCCGGTCGCTGCTAGTTTTCGTTCGTGCATATTTATGTTTCGTGGAGGAGGCGTTCGGGTTTCTGTCTTGTTTTGTATTAATTGGCAGTTTATTTTGAGTAGCCGGTTTTTGGGTTAGATTAGGTTGGGTCTGCTGTTTTAGGTGATTTTGTAATTTTGATTTTAGGTTTTGGTTTAGATACAAGGGATGTTTGTAATTCCCGAGTATCGGTTTTGTAACTATGATTTTTCTCCGTCATAAGTAAAGTTTTTTTTTATAAAATTGGAACGGGATCACTAATAGAAGGGTGGCTTCCGACTCTTCTATAAAAAATAAAAAATAAAGAGTGCTGCTACCGATAGTTAAAGAAAACTTAATAAAAATGTACAACACGTGAGGGGGTAAAAAGCAAATGGACAAAAAGTTAAAGTTCACGAAAAATAAAACAAACGAAAAAGTAAAACAAACGGAAAAGTGTCATAACCCATCATCCCACCCAGCCTACTCTGATAACGAAAATGAAGAAAAAATTTCAACGAAGTAAAATTTCACTGCAACTGCAACTAGAAAATTCCTTCAAACTGGAGCAACCCACTTCAAACCCACCTATGGAAAATTCCTTCTTGACAGACTTTCTTTCATCCAGATCTAGGGACTCTCTCTTTATATACTAACAAAAAAATTATTCTCTTTTATACGTAAAATTCCTTTAAAGATCCTTCAATCATACAAAGATCTTAAGAACACGGGTTAATGGAAATTTAAAGGGAGGTCAACATCATTATATCATCGCAGAGGCATTGGGGGGGAGAGAGAAGAAAATGAGAGAGAGAGAGAAAGAAAGAGAGAGAGAGAGAGAGAGAGCCAAGGGGAAAGGGGCGTAGACCAACAGGAAAGCACAAAAAATGTTTGAGAGAGAGAGAGAGAGAGGGTGGGGTCGCAGGAGGCATTCATGGGGGGAAAGGAGAGAGATAGAGAGAGAGAGAGAGAGAGAGAGAAGGGGGGGGGGGGGCAGACCAACGGGAGAAGAAAGATTTTTTGTTATAATCACATTTGGTACAAAAAGCATTTCTATAAAATTAATAACCACCTGCCCACCTTAATATTATTCCAAGGCAAAAGAAGAATTGAATAAACTATTGCAAGGAACTCCTTGACAAACTGAAATCACTTTCTGACTTGTTCAAACATTTTAAAACAAAAATCCAGATTTTCGAATGCGTAAAATGTCCCTTGAGATATCTTCATTGTCTTGGCCAGAAATAAGTGAATGCCAGAACAGCAATATTGCAGAGCCTGTACTTTTAACTCCTTTGAGAATCAATTCCATCCTGTCCATTTGATTTGTGCGGCAAAGCTTCAAAGCAAAATATGCACATGAGTTCTATTCGATGGCGTGGCAAGCTGCAATTTGGACAGGCAGCTACAGAGAATGTATTTTCAAGCAAGAGAGAGGGGGAGGTTGCAGTTGGGTGGGGGAGGGAGAAAGAACTCATTAAAAATGGGTTAAAAATGAATTTTGTGCTTAATTTGTTTAATTTAGAGAGAGAGAGAAAGTATTGTAGAAAGAGAGAATTTTATAGAGAGAGAGAGCGTGTTTTAGAGAGAGAGAAGGGAAGTTGCACTTGGGTGGGGAGGGAGAAAGAGAGAAGAGGGAGAAGAGGGAAGAGAAGCAAGTAATCTGGTCCTGAGTGTATATAAAAATTTATTATATGTCTTACGTGACAGAATTTTATTGGCCTGTATTAAAAATAGTTTTTTACTCGTCCTGTTGGGAGCTTTCCCAATTTATTATCTTGTTAAATGAGGTCTTCATAGTAAGGGGGCCAAAAAACCAGAAATTATAAAGATTAACATACAACACTCTTTACAATACTTTTCACAACACATAATGTAAAATGAGAGTATTTTTGTAAAGTAATGTTATTTTTATATGATATTTTATAATAATATCCCTTATTTTAAAACATGATTGTGAAATATGTTGTGAAAAGTATTGTGTGTTTATCATTTTTCAATTATAAATAGGCAAGCTCTCGGCATTCTCTAATCACTGATTGAGATTTCTATCATTTTTAACCCTTTTGATTTACCTTTTAAAACTACATAGAAAATACCTTTGGCATATGAATTAACAAAAATGATAGTAGTACTAGAGACGATGTTTATCCTCGTGGTAGAGTTGTGCATCTCGGCCGTTAATCGACAAAAACAATAGTGAGATCTTCTCCTATTAAGCTCGGCAAATCGGATGCATACTGAAAAAAACCTACACAGTAAACCACTTTATCTCTAAAGTGGATGCACTAGGCCTTGCTTGAATTCAAAACCTACCTCAACTCATCTTATCATTACAATTTTTTCAAATTTACACACAAAATATAATAAACAATTCAATTTTTTCAAATCCCAAAACAACTTTTCTAAATTTCCACATAAAATATAATAAATAATACAACTTTTATTCTACTATTCACAAATAATTTCAACTCATCTCTGAATCCAAACGATTTCTAAAAACACAACAAGAATGTAGGTACCAACATAAACAGTATCAATAATAGATACCACATTTTATATCCATGGCAAGCCTAGTAACTGTAACACCCCATCTTCCAAGGGTTAAGAATAATGTTAATTTTATAAATAGAAGGAAAAGAATGCTATTCGCCATGAAAAAAAAAAAAAAAAATCTTCTTTAACAAAGCAACAGGAATAAAAGATCCCATTACGTAAAAATAAAAACGTATTTTATCAAATTTAAAATGGAGTCTACATAAGCATTTATTAAAAAATTTTCAAATATTGTTCTATCAAAATATAACTTCAAAACTTCTGTACATGATCTAGACTTCTACCACTTATCCTTGAGCAAATTCTCTTCCTGCAGCCTCAAACCTCACTATAAGCATTTCCTAAATCAATCACACATTAAAGCAAAAATGAATCGAATACACAGTAAGAACTACTTCATATTGTAAACATATAAGAATGCAAGTTCTCAATTATGTAATAACATTCACAGTCACATTCATACACACATTCATCTTTATTTTTCAAGGTCTCAGTCATACAGAATAGTTATGAATTGACATTCAATCACATTCAATCTTAGTCATGGCTTTACAATATCTCCTCTTTTAACTTTATGATCAGTACACATTATTAAACCTCATGTTTTAGGGTTAGCGACTCTTGTAGTCATGATTCTTTCTGTGGTCATGGATGGAATGTTATGAGTAATGTGTAACCCCGATATGTTTTTGGGAACCATTATTAATATTATTACTATGATTGCTATTATTTCATGTATGAACTTAGATTATTATTTTATATTTGTTAATTAGTTAGCAAATGGTAATCATGTAATGAGAGGGGTTTAATTTTAGGAAGCTAGCATGGGTCTCGATATTCGTTAGGTTTCAATTCATTTTATTGAGGTAGAGCTTGAGATTTGGACCTTAAGGATGATAGTGTTTGAATTATTGGATTTAGATTTGGTTGGAGAAGAGATTGGGCTAGGATAGTAACCCTAGGGCCCATGAGAATAAGGCCAAACCATGGCTTATACCCATGAGAATGACTTATGGATCCTAACCCCCTTAGACACGACTCAACGGAACACTATAAATATACAAACAAGCCAGACGACTTAAGCCCATGCATGTGAGTACCAACTGGTTGTCCTAGGATCTTCTTACTCCATAGCTGCCACCATTCCTACTATCACTACAACAAAAATTAGTTTTTGTGATGGTTTGAAAATTATGACAGTGCCCAAACTGTCACAAAAAAGTATTTTCTGTGATAGTCACTGAAGGCAGCTGAGAAATTGCATTACATTCGAACGTTCTTTGGACATTCGAATGTGGGGTCTATTTACGTGCGACCGTGAAAATTTTTGGCGCCGACATTCGAACGTTATTGATTATCACATGCGAACGTTAATTGATTTAATATTAAAGTTAGATATTTCAAATTAAAAAAGATTGAAAATTGAAATGTAGTGATTTAATATTAAAGTTGTATAAACTAACATTAGAAAGGATTGAGAATTGAAATTCAAAAATAGTAGATATGGACAATAAAGGTGCCAAACTAACTTTACTTATCCCTAGCCCAAGATCACCTAAGAATGATATTGATATATCCATGCAGCCGTTAATTGAAGAGTTGAAAGATTTATGGGAAATTGGAGTCAGAACTTTTGATGCATATATGTCAACATCTTTTCAGATACATGTTGCAGTAATGTGGACGATAAATGATTTTCCAGCATATGGGGAACCTTTTCGGTTGGAGTACTAAAGGGAAGATAGCGTGTCCCACGTGTAATAAAGAAACTGTTACTGAGTGGCTAAAATATTCGTAGAAGATGTGCTTCATGGGCCATCGACGATATCTGTCAGTAAATCATGCATGGTGAAGGGAATGTGCTAAATTTGATTGGAGAGTTGAGGATAAAACTGCACCAAAGGAGTTGACTGGGGACAAGATAGTTGAGCAATTATGGTAAGTTAGAGCGAACAATTTTGGCAAAGGTCGAGAAAAGAACAAAAGAAAACGAGGCCCTGCAGAATTGAATTGGACAAAGCGTAGTATTTTCTTTGACTTGCTATATTGGTCATTATGCATGTTGTGACATAGTTTGGATGTATTGCACATAGAGAAGAATATTTTTGATAATGTTCTCGAGACATTGATGAGCATTAACAAAAAGACGAAGGACACTATTAAGACGAGAAAAGATCTTGAGATAATGAGAATTAAACATAATCTGTATTTGTGAATGGAAAGGAATAGGGTGGTTATGTCGCATGCATGTTTTATGAGGACAAGAGATGAGATGATGGATTTTTGCAAATAGTTGCAAGGTGTGAAGTTGCCAGATAGTTATGCGTCCAATCTCGGTAGATGTGTGAGCCCTGATGATTGGAAAATAAGTGGATTGAAAAGTCATGATTGTCACATATTTTTGCAAAAATTGTTACCAGTGGGAATCTGCGGTAAAATGACTTCTAATGTACGTGTCTCCATAACAGAACTTTGCATGTTTTTCAAAGATTTGTGCTCTCAGGTTGTAAATCGAGATATGTTATGAAAGTTGGAAGAAAACATTGCTAATATACTGTGTAAATTTGAGCAGATCTCTCCACCATCATTTTTTGATGTAATGGTCCATTTAAATTTACATTTGCCTCGAGAGGTAATGTTAGGTGGCCCGATGCAGTTTCGTTGGATGTATCCAGCTAAAAGATATTTGGGAATAAAGCCTGAGCTGAGAGTTCAATAGCAGAAGCTTATATACACAATGAATGGTTGACATTTTGCTCTCTATATTTTCGTAGTGTTGAGACATGATTTAATCGTGAAAAGCAGAATGCTGATCATGCTACTCTTCCCCCTCGTGAGCTATCAATGTTTTCTTAGAATGTACGGCCCTTAGGTGCACAAATGAGATATGACTTAATTGGTAGAGAGTTAGAAAAAGCTCGGTGGTACGTGTTGAATAATTGTCAAGAGATTGATGACTATTTCAGGTATTTCGCTACATACTTAGAATGGTTCTAATTAAAAATATTATTATATAACATATTATGTAATGCATATATCCTATTCTTTTGTACTTCCATACAATGAGCACATGGACAAACTTTGGACAGAAGGCCTAGAGAATATAGATGTGAGACACGAAGAAGAATTTTTCGGATGGTTTGAACAACGCATATGCATTTTAAATGTCCCATGACTTAAAATCACTTTGAACCATTTTAATTCTTGTTTACTTTTAATAATTTTGTTACTATTTCAATTGTTAGATTTTGGAACAATGTGCTAATGATCCCCATCAGTTTCTTCTAAAGTGCATGCATTGGCCCGTGGTCCTACACACAGAGCATTTCAATACACTGCATGCACGGTTCGAGGTTATAGATTCTATACTATGGACAGTGAACGTAATCACAAGATACAAAAATGTGGTGTGTTGGTAGAGAGAAGTCATGGAACATAAGACATTGACTACTATGGTGTCATAAGTAACATTATCGGATTAAAATACCTAGGTGGGAACGTGACATATGCTTTTAAATGTGATTGGTGGGATAAAGGTGGTGGTCGAGTTTTGATATATAGGGATAGTCACTTTACGAGTGTCAATACTGCATGTAAATAGTACGAAGATGATCCATTGGTATTGGCTTTTCAAACTACCCAAGTCTATTACTTGGTTGATCTAATGAAAGGGGCCGATGAAGATAATAGAGAGATAACTTGGTGAGTCGTACAAAATTTGTGCCTCAGAATATATATGATGCATGAATGGTAGTGGATCACGACCATAGTGGAGACGAAGATGACACTCAGATTATAGAGGCCTACCAGGAAGATGGAGAGGGTATAAATTTATTTGTTGACCTCGGTACACTTGAACTAATCCCTTATGTGGAGATAACGTCCCACCCGTACATCTCAGCCCATCCATATTAAATGATCATTCAGTTCATAAAGAAAGTAAAGAAGAAGAGTCTGAACAAGAAGAGTCTGAAGAAGAAGAAGAAGAGTCCGAAGAGGAAGTCGATGAAGAAGACGAAAAAGAAGATGATGATGATGAAATGTTATTGAAGTCGATTCTGAAACAAACATGAAAAATACATCTGGAGATGAAGAATAAAAGTATTATGTATATACTTACGTAAGTGACAGTATAATACATTTTTTTTTTTATAAATTATTCTATACTATTTTTTTAAAAATATTAATCATTTTCAAGGATGCCACCAACACGACAACGAAGAAATGCGCCTCCTCCCCCAAGTCTCAAACCCGTTCATGACTCCCCAACTAACGACTCCGCTCCTGAACAAGTTAATACACAGGAGACATATAGCCAGTCGACACCTTCCAGTAAGGAAATTTTATTGATAATTAATTATATTTGAATACTTTGGTGACTGTATTTAATTATTTTAAAAATATTAGCTGATGCATTGTCACGTCGCAGACGTGGCTACACACATGGCCTTGCACGAGAAAATCAAGGTCAACATTCCTGATAACTTCACTGGATTAGTGGACAATAGTACAAATTCGCTTGCCCCCTATGTCGGCACACTAGTCCGAGCTTATGCCCCATTTTATATGTGATCATGGAGAGATGTTCTAAATGAGGTGAATGATCACATTCGAAGTCGTGTACTAGTGAGTTTATATATGAATGTAAATTTATTTAGAGATGTTTTGATTTCATATTTTTGACGCAATTCACTTTGTAGGATGAATTCGACCTCAATTTTGGCCGTAGTGAGGATGTGCGAACTGTGAACGAGTTGATGACTACATTATTTCGGCGTCACAAGGGATGATGCCATGACCACTTCAAGAAGTTCGAGACATTGGAATAGGTTGTTCAATCTCATTTTCAAAAAATAAAGTTAGATGATTGGAGGAAGAGTTGTAATCTTTTCGCAAGTCCAAATTATTAGGTATTTTAAATTTATTCCCTATAAGTTATTTACATCTATATTGGTTTCATATATTATATTTAACATTGTTAATTTCTCCTGCAGCACTTAAGTTCTATCAATGTACAGAATAGAACGGCTTTGACATCCACCATCGCGCTGGCTCAAGGTCATTCAACGTTTTGCTGATAAAATGGTAATTGATAATTTATTAATTCTCACTCATTTTTATCATATTCTTTTATTTAAGTACTAACATTATTTTTTTAAATTTACTAATGTGGCTTTGTTAGAAATGTGATGATCCTAAAAATTTCTCCCTCATTCATATATATGCTGTTGCTCACACTGATAAGTATAATGAGTGGGTTGATCCTGTTGCTAAAAAAAATTATGTAAGTGATGTTAATTTTTGTGACTAAATTATGTAACATGTGAATTCATATTATGTTTGATTCATCGTTTCTTTTAATATATGAGCTTTATTATCATATTTTTGTTGTAATTGCAGGAAAAAAATGATTGAGATCCAATCAGCCTTTATGGGATCCTCTCCTAGTGACATGACATATTCACGCAAGTGCTCGAGACCAATGTGTATTCTCTCATCGCGGTCTTTTTGTAGCTCTACAAACGCATCTATAAATTAGACTGTCGCGATAAGAGAGACTCCAAGTGTAGAGGGAGATGATGGTCCAGATGGAACGTGTTATGTCAATTCAGTAGGATCACAGTGGGCGAGGAAAGAAAAAGAAATGATCAAATGATCATTATCATTATCAGTATTAGAAACTTTTACTGTCTATTTTTACAACTCTATAAGACATTATTAGTTGTTATGTTTATGGTGTAATATGAAACAATTTGTATGCTTTTTAATTTTATGAAATTACTATTTATGATCATAACGTTCGAACAAAATGTCAGCAAATTCAAACAAAACGTTCGAATGTAAGACACTACGTTTGCACGTTTTAACACACAAACAATCTAAACGTTCGAATGATGAGAATTGATATGTTTGAACGACAAACAAACATCCGAACGTTAAAAATTATATGTTCAAACTCATTTCCTTTAACATCCAAATGTTACATTCAAACATCATCGAGTTAATGTTCGAACGTAAATATCATTCGTGCGAAGCAAAAACAACGAACGTCAATTTTTTTATGTGCGAACGTTAATCAGTCGGGTTCACATTTGAATGTCAGTTTATACGTGTGAACGTTACTTTCTGTGACAGTTTTTAAATTTCATAAAAAATCATTACATTTGAACGTTACATCTCACGGAAGACTTCCAACCGTCATAAAAAAAGCTTTTTGTGACAGTTGAATAGTAAATCATCACAAAAAACATTATGTGACACCTTTTAGGTGACAATCTCAAACCTTTTTTGTGACGGTTTCATCCATCACAAAAATCAAATTTGTAGTGTGTGCACCAACGCCATGTGACTAACCCCACAAGCTCCTTCATGCACTGTTGTATTCATGTGCCACCGACATCACTATATAAGTCCCTGACCCGCCGCGTGCACACACACACATGCACTTACTCTACCCCACCGCCTATAACCTCACATCTTGCACCTTTCCCTCATGATTTATACCCATGCCACAGCCACCATGGACCCCTTGGAACCACTTAGCTCCATCGGTGAGCTGCCGCACCTTAAGTTGCATCATTACTAGTTCTAGAGAGAAGACCCTTTTGCTTACTTCTCTCAACCTCATAGTTGTAGAAAGAAGACCCTTTCATTTTGCTTTGTTTTGATTACCAAGGTTCATCCATGCTCCCTTGTTCGAAAAGGTAGTTTCGACAAGGTAGTTCTTGAGCTTGAGGAGATAAACCATTTCTTTGTGCTAAAGAAGTACTTGCCTAGGTGTTAATTGAGCATTTCCGAAGGAGCGGAGTACCTAATAATCGTAAAGCCGAGCAGGTATCCTGGAAAAGGCCCCTTTGATATGGGCACATTCCCTTTGGCCTCCATCCATCAATACATGTAGGGCAGATGGCTAGCTAGGAAATTGTTCACATACGTACTCAATCAATGCTCTTGCATATATCAAACTTGGATAACCATGTAATCTCCCTTGCTTTATATATATATATATATATTCAAAAATAACAAAAGAGCTTCATTTATGCCTCAGCATTTTTGCCCATACAAGCAATACATTAGTACTTAAGCTTGAAGGAACATAAATTCTAGGGGCAAATGTCTCGAGAGATGCAAGTTTTTAAAATAAAGAGCTCAGTTGAGAAATTTTAGCTTTTAGCTTATATAATCCTAGAAGAAGCTTGGTAGATTTTACAAACTTTTAACAGAATTATTGAACCCAAAATGCACCCAAAGAAATGAGGGCCTAGTCGGGGCCATTGGACCGGGCCATCATGGCGAACCCAATATAAAGGGCCCACCATTCAACAAGGAGACGAGGCCATGGGGGTTAATCCAAAGTCAGTAGCGTAGGAAAGCCTCCTGCTTAATCTGAAGGTGAGACCTACCCCTCTATGATGCCCCCAGGTCACAACTTTGGATGGACCAAAGACTTGGAATGTCAGAACGTGCAATACAAGGTTACATACCCCCGCTCATGACAGTTAATATGAAAAAAATGCATCTTAGTATGCAATAATCGTAGCGAAAATAAGGGTGATAAAAGTAATTGATCCCAGAATGAACTAAACATCCAAATGATTTATAAACCATAAATAGGTACTGCCTCATTTAAGAGGTCCACTTGAGTTCAACCTAACGTGGGAGATAGAATCTACATAATCAGACTAACTCTCGCATCCGCTTTATAGTATATAAAGCCATTGCTACGAAAGTTAAAATCAAGTCCAACCTTCTCTCCAGATTGGGCTCATTCTCAACCATCTGAAGCCAACGATTCATCTTGTTCGTCAAATGCTAGTCCTGACACAACTTCTACCATTCTGGGGGGAATAGTAGTGGGTCCACAAGGGTGAAATTTACTTGAAATCTCAGTAAGTTAAATAACCAACTTGCATAGAGATAATATATGCATGATTAATGATAAACATGAGATGCATGCTATGCAGAAAAATCCATATTTGTCTCCAATCTAGATTCCTCAACATTTCTAAAAAAAAATTCAATGTACCTTTTCTTTCAGAGAACATTTTTTACTTTCTCATTTCAAAAACACGACATTTCAAAAGAGAATATTTCATACCTCATTGTTTTAAAAAGCATAATATTTCATCATTTTAAAGCCAACATTAACGTAACATAACGTATGGTATTGTCACAGCTCCCCTATATGCATTGTGAGTACCTGCCGGTGACCGTAGTACAACTCATGTTGAAACTACATCTTTCTCTCTAGACATCGTAACTCAGTGCATTGGTATCATAACATTTTATCATAACGTATGCATCCACCAGCATTACGTGCCATAAGTGACTTCGCTCCGACATTCTTTAACAAGAATCCATTTGAAACTCGTTGACGATTCTTTGTCAACCCAGGGGTTACCACTCTATTCTTACTCACTGTAACACCCCGCTTAATTAACCATTGGATCAACCCTTAGCATTCTAGATTAGGCTTTTAATTTTAGGTTATTACTTACATTAAGGTTGATAGTGAGGTTAGCCTTAATCTTGGTACTTAGTACCTTTAAGCTGAGGATTAGAGAAGCAGCGCCATTAGTGAATTTAGTGAGGCTTTTAAGACCTTAGAGCATTCATGGGCCCAGCCCAAGAGCCCTTAAGCCATGAACCCACACACTAGGCCCTTTTAAGCCCACAAGGCCCAAAGCCATGTTTGAGTTTATTTTACTATTCAACTTGAAAGCCCAATATACCATACCATTGGTTTCTTTAAGCCCAAATCATACCCTAAGTACCCGAGTTAAGTTTTGAAAGCTGGCTAAGACCATTAACCATCATAGTTGAGGATAGTGAACTTTAAGCCATGCTTTGAGACTTAATTTCATCTTAATCTTTAATTAACCTTTTAATCTAAAATTTTCTTGATTTATTATTCCATTTCATCATACATAGACCATACTAATACCCTAGATAAACCTCCCCACATGTCATTAGGAAAATGACATATCAAACTTTAAACTTGCATCAATTGGCTCATGTGTATCCCCTTTGAGTGCATAGATTATTTTGCCCTTAGGCCCAATAATTTTGTGCCATTTCCTCAAGGATAATATGATCACTAGACACCCCATGAGACCCCTTCAAACCCAGAATAAGATTTGGATGAAATTGGTTTCACAAACCAAACTAAGAAACCAAACCGGTTGCACCTTAGTCTAGTTTGAGTGGGAATCAGTTGGGTTGAGATTTAACCAACCATCTACCTTGGTTGAGCCAGCACCCCATGCCACCTCCTTCACCACCTAATCCCCAAGGGGCCCCATGACCATCATGAGAAATTTGACTCAGATTTTCCCACCCAAAACCATCCAAAAACCGAAGCTCAAACCTACCAAGTAGAAACCACTTGAACCCACCGGTTAGCATAGGTGGTTTGCTTGACTTTTTGTCAACTAAACCATGCCCCACAACTTGGCCACCACTATAGGTCCATTGTAGCCACATCAAGGAAGAAATCATGGTCGTTTTAGGCACTAGTCCCCCTGCACAAGAGGACACAAACTGATGAAGGCAATCTGAAATTTCAGCAACCACCCTCCATTGCATCATCTTTTTCTGAACTGCACCTCCATGATCACTTGGCAGCCAACCCTCCACCTTCTACCACCAGAAAAAAAAGCCTTCAAGAAGTGACCTTGCACCTACACAAATCAGCCATGATGATGAGTCAAACGGATGAGTCAAGACAATGAGCAAAACTGCCCAAAGAAAATCACTTTGAACTCGTCAACCCCATGGTTGGTTTTGTTGGCTTTCCTTCTATTTCTTATGCACAAAGACTTGACCAGCTCTCATAGGAGTAATGTAGAAACTATAGAAGTGAAATCATGGTGGTTTAGGGCACTGTTTTGGTCTACACAAGATGACACAAGTGATGGAGTGCAAATTTGGAAATTTTAGCTTCTTACACCACCTTATACCAATCGCCTTCGACCAAGTGTAATGCCTGTCCATGTGGTGGAACTTTTTATAAAATGATTTTAGAAAAGACGACGTAAATTACCATTCAATTTAAAACTTTTACTTCCATACCTAGGGTGCAAGACTCTATGTTATAAAATAAAATATGCCTTGAGAATAAAAGATGTTTACCTGGAGAATAAAAGAGGTTTACCGCGGAAAACATTAATCTTAAGATAAAAATACCTCTCATACGGTTAAAACTCTCATGTCTAGACTTCCGTGCTCTTCCCCTTGGGGTTGTGTCCATCCTGACACGTACTGCTCATTCAGTTCCTGTGGGGGGATGGGCATACATAAAAACTAAAATGAGTCGATGACTCGTAAGCATTACTTCATATAGTTAAAAAAATAATAACATAGGTTTTCATTCATGCATTCATCATACCGTACATACTATATGTACATGCATGCATGCTTTCATTTGAAAACATCAATATACGAGGTTTTTTCCTTAAAAAGGGGGCTTTCTCTTCGTGAAACCTTTCTCCCGTCAGTGCCTTCATTTCTTCAAGAGTTCGATGCATTCATGCATTCATACATTCTTTCTTATCACTTTCATTGGCCGGTACACACTGTTACGCCTAGTGTGTTGGGGTTAGCAGTCTTTTGGACCCGGACTCTGCTCGTGGCCACGGGTTGGGAATCCCTTTTTCTTCAAGGGGCAGCACTAGGTGCACTACCAGTACTACTTACCTTGCATTGCAATCTGCCCATTCCTTTGGTACCCTTTTTATGCATTCATGTGGCCGTTACATATTTTCATACATTAAACGTTTAGTCATTTCTTTCAGTTCAGTCCTTTTAGTCCTTTCCATTCAGTTCAGTCCTTTCCTTTTCAGTGCAGTTCATTCATGGAAAACGTCATTTAAAAGCATGGGCTTAAACATTATCTTTCATGTCATCATTTAAAATATCGGTTCATGGCATCCTGAAAACATCAGTTCATAGGGACCTTTTAAAACACCATACTTTCTTCGAGTTGTTCAAAGCATCAGTTAAAGCATCAGGCATTAGGCTCAACATTTCTTTTTGTGGAAAATACATCCAATAGATATAGCGTATAATGATCCATTCACATGCGTACAATTAATACTTTGGTTGAGTAAAAGGGGGCTGCCAAGGAGGGCCGTATATACGTATACCTTTGAACACTTATACTTAGCATGTTTTCGTAAAACATCTTTGGTGCTGTTTCGTAAGGCATCGTAAAGGAAAAACATTTCATTTTCATTTCGTGTATTTTAGAAAACTCTAGAAGAGTATGAATATAATACTTACCTGGACTCCATGCTACTTTCATATCATGCAGTCCATTCATGTGCGTGTCAAATGGCAACCTACATGCATACACATAACCTTTACGTCATTTTCTATCTAGTGCATAAGCAATTTAAACTAGAAATAGAACTACACTTCACTTGAAACACTCTCCTTCTATCCCGTGCTCTTGCATGTCCTTTACCATGCTAAAACCTTCGAGGGCCACTTATGGTCACTATCTCTTCCAAACTCGACGTTCTACTACGAGTGCTTATCCACTAGGGTGAACCCATGATTCACCTTAGGATTAAACGTTTGGGTACCAAGAGTACCTCAAGTACTCTCACTACTATTCTTTACTTTATTATTACTTTTCACCTACTTTTTTACTATTCATTACTTTTTACCTACTATTCATTATTCTATTATTACTTTTTCACTACTATTCACAAACATTCTTAACACTTCTCAGGTATTCTCACTACCCAAACGTAGCAACTAAGACCTTCGTCTTACTCTTCCTATTGACCACATTCCGATGCATGATTTTGACCGATGAAATCATGCATCCCAATCCTAGACAATACACCCGTCACTGCCTCCATGTATTTTAACCCACACTAAATCCTCATTCCCATCCATACATGCCACACGGCTCTAAGCCAACTCTGTAACGTATAATCATGCTTAGGACAGATTACCCATTACATATGGTGAATCCGTCTGGTACATGTATCTCACCAGATTACACATGTACCTTACCCCTTACCACATAAGACCAACATATAACATGTTGATCACATGCTCGTAGGGACAAACGCCATACTCCGATACTAACCTTCTCTTAACTCGGCTAGCATGACTCTTCACGCTACCTGTCCCTTTTGACAGTTCATTCCAACACTTAACACGACAAGAATCCGTTCACAACTACGCCTTATGTCACGTCATATAGCTCAAGATTACTCCCAAGCTACACCGTGACCTTATCACATCATCTGACATCCTGCTACGTCATTTCTACACTAACTCCTCACCCATTACAAGCACGACTGCCAGTAACCATGTCAGTTTGTGACATTCCCTAGTCATGCTTCCGCTGCGCACTCTTACACTTGTTTTGACACTACACACATACTTTCAGCCATAAGTCAATCATGGTGACACCTGTCACCTCAGACCATAGGCCACACCATAACTACTTCGGGACACTATTCCATAGTTCCCGATACTACTCGTCACGTTCTACACCCATTAACCACACAACCATCCTTATCTTTGTGACATGCCACACGGGGTGTCGCTTTACCTCATGGAGTACACTCCATGTGTACTCCCATCACACACACTATGACCCATCACCACGACGGCATACGTGCCATATGGTGCATCACTCTACCACATGGAGTACACTCCACATGTACTCCTTTCACACACGTTACGCCTCATAGAGTACACTCCACGCGTATTCTTCTCATTCCACATTACGCCAAGAGGGTATACTTTACATATACTCTCATTATCCCACACTACGCCACGAGAGTACACACTCTCTTCCCAATCCACACGACGCCACATCATCACTACAACACATACTTCACAACCACACTTCACAGCACAGTCCACAACACTACACATCATACAACACAGATATGCCCAATACTTCACTACACAGTCCATCACAATACAGCGAACTCCACAATTACTAACAGCACAGTCCGCAACCTAACTAACCAACAAATAACATAATTAAAGAGGGATAGATAGTTATACCATCAACGGGATAACCCATGTGTTGCTCGCTAACCGTCACGGTTGATGAAGTCGGAAGGGTCATACGTGGCGACTAACCCATGTACAGTGGCTGTTTGGGTCCTTAAAGATGGCTACAGGGGTAGATCTATGCGTAGGAGGGTTGGGTCATGGGAATAGCTAGGTATGGTCTTGGAAGGGCTCATGGTGGCCTCATGGTGGCAGTGAGGGCGGAACACAGTGGATCCAGCCCTATACAGTGCACTCGAGAGGGTGAGGGTTCGTGTGACGCCCCAAATCCCCACTTGGGATGGAACAGAGACTTAGAGCGACGGGACATGCAACACAAGGTTACATACCCCCGTTCATGACAGTTAATATGCAATGCATCCTAGTATGCAACTAGCAGTATGCAATAATTGCAGCAAAAATAAAAGGTCAAGGTGAAAAAAATATGCCAGAATAACTAAAACAGCCCAACTTCATTAGAAAATCATCATGTTCGAAATACTAAAGTAGCATAGACTTATATACAAAGTCATAACATTATCTTAATGTGATCTAAAGCATAAAGGACTTGGGCTATGAACATCAAAATTAAGTCCAGCTTCCTCTCCAGATCCAACTCCTCCTCAATCATGTGAATTCAGTGCTCCATCAATCTCGTCTTGGTCGATTCCTGACACAACTTCCATCATTCCAAGTGGAATGATAGTGGTTCCATAAAATGGTGAGATTCACTTGAAATCTTAGTAAGTTAAACAACTAATGACACAAAAATAAATCAATCATGAAAAATGATAAATATGCAATGCATGAGATGCAAAAAATTAGTGTACATGTCTCCCATCTAGATTCCTCAATATTTTTTTTTAAAATATGGAGACACAGGTTTTTGCTCAGTAAGTAATTTCGTCATCATTTTTTACAAGACATAACTTCTTCATAAAAATCTCATCATCATAGACTTACATCATTATCTTAATTAATAACATAACGTGTGGTAATGTCACAGTTTCCCATATGCACTGTGAGTACCTGCCGATGACTGTAGTATAACTTACGTTGAAACTACGTTGTCTATAAACACGTTCTCAATGCATTGGTAAATAACATAACATCATAAAAATCATAACGTGTACACCCACCAGCGTTAGGTGTCATAACATGTTAACTTTGCTCCGGTGTTCTTTAAAAAGAATCCATTCGAAGCCTGTTGACCGTTCTTCATCAACCCAGGGGTTACCACTCCATTATTAAACACTCCAGAGTGGACAGAGGAGTTCCACTAGGATAATTCCCCATCCTATCCTTTGGGATCGTGATAAAAATAATTTTCATACAATGTTTTGAAAAATATTTTTCACAACATGTGCAAATGTAGTAAATTTCATGAAAAAAATGACTTTTATAAATGTAATATGTAAAAATGGTGAAAATGTCATATTTTATATAAGTATGCACTCAATGTGTCATATAACATGATAAATTATGCCCAAAATGATAATTGATGAATAAATGAAGCATTTATCAATAATTCATAAGAAAATTATCAAGGTGTAAGTTAGAGGCCAACTTACAAACTTCCTGAGAAATTTGAAATTAGCGTCGTAGCTGCGTAAATCGTTTGTATACTAAGTTAGGGTTAATATACTTATGGATAGGTTCAAAATCAATGACTTCAAAAAAAAATTGGGTATTTACAAAAATACTCCTAGACTTTCAAAAATTGCCATTTAGGCCCTAAATTTTCACTAATTGCAAACGAACTCCAAATTTAACCAAATTTCATGGACTTCATATTTTTGGAATTTTAAAACCATCCATACCCTTAGATTTGCAAAATTCAAAGTGAAATTTGTCTAATTAGTCCCAACCCGTGACATGCATCCTAGTTGATGCCTATGTGTATTTCAACTATTGATCCCTATGAATGCATACATATGAGATTTTATTTAATTATTAATGATCACTAAAATATTTAGGGACATTATGAAGTCTAATACTTAAGTAATCAAGTTCATCCCAACACTTAATCAAAGCTAAGAAATCATTAATCACCAATATGCTTAAAACCGATTCATGCTTGATGATCAAAACAAGATAGATTTAAAACCTATCATGACATGCTTCTAATCACAAATTTAACCTCCCATAATCATGTTAGGAAAATGATAGATCATATAAAATCATGCTTAGGACATGCCATAGCTAAATTTCCAAATAATAACATTTAATCATTCAAACCTTCCTTTAATTGACCCGGTTTTGCATTAAGCATTATAACCTTCTCAAAACTCAACCAAATTTCATAACAACACTTAGAAACAAAGCTTAACATGCTAGATAAGATCAAAAGGAAGAAAATTTACAAATTTCGTGGCCTTCCAATCACTCTAGATTGCCTTACACAAGACACTAAAAAACTCACCAAAACTCACTCGGTTTGCACTCTTTTGATCTCTAACAGGGGGAAATGCTCTCAAGGCTCAAGATGATGGTTGGAGCTGTGGTGTGGGTGAAATTAGAAGGGGAGGGAAGTATTTATAGGTGGCCAAGGGTGAGAGACCTTGGCTTGGGTGCTTGGTGATTGGGTGAAGTGGGAGGTGCTCAAATTTGGAAAATTTCCAGATTTGCTTGCATGAGCTTAGGTCACTTGTGCAGAATGAAATAGTGCCCTAAACCACCATCATTTCCTCTCCACAATAGCTGCAAGGGTCCTGTAGATGACTCTAGATCTTGGAGCATCATTTGGATGGCAGAAGATCCCTCAAACCACCATTGAAAACAGGTGGATGAAGGTGGTTGTGTGGTGGCAGAAAATCAGTTCGGTTTTGGATCCATTTGGGCAGCCAAAATGAGTCAAAATCCTTCATGATGGTCATGGGACTTCTTGGTGATTGGGTGGAGAAGGAGGTGGCATGGGTGGTGGTGCAAACCATGGCAGGAGGCTGGTTCAAATTCAATCCAAATGGTTCCTACACAAACTAGACCAAGGTGCACCCAGTTTGGTTCTTTGAGTTGGTTGATGCAACCAATTTCGTCCAAGGCTCAAAATGATTTTGGGAGGGTCTCATGAGGTGTTTAAGGAACATATTACCCTTGAGGATAAACCACAAAAATGTTGGGCCCAAGGGCAAAACAGTCCAAGCATTACAAAGGGCAATGCACAAAACCAATTGAAGCATGATTTGGGCTTGTTATGTCATTTTTCTTAATGACATGTGGAATGGTTTAGCTTGTGTATTAACATGGTCTAATCATGGTTTAAGGGAGTATTAATTCAAGAAAATTTGAATAAAAAATTTTAAGAAAAGATTAAGCATAGCTTAAAGTTCACTAACCTCAAGTATGATGGTTAATGGCCTTAGCAAATTTTTAAAACTTAATTTTGATACTTTGAGTGTGATTTGGGCTTAAGAAAACCAATGGTATGGTGTATTGGGCTTTTGATTTTTGAATGGTAAAATGAGTCCAAACATGACTTTGGGCCATATGAGCTTGAAAATGGCCAAGGGTCCAAATCTACACCAAAAGCCTTATGCCTTCCTATACTTGGGCCAAGACTAGCCTTGATTTCCTAAGGGCTTGGTTCAAGATTTTTCTTGGGCTAGGCCCATGAATGTACTTGGGTCCTAAAAAGCCTTAACAAAATTACTAATGGGCTTGCCTCTTTAATCCTTAGGTCATTAACACTAAGCACCAACTTTAATGCTAATCCCATTATCAACCTTAATGAAAGTGATTAATCTAAAAATAAAGGCCTAATCTAGAGTACTTAAGGGTTAATCAAGAGTTAATTAAGTGGGGTGTTACAGTTCGTGTGAAGCTAGGGGCGGCTGGGGATTACGGCTGGCCATGGAAGGGCTTAGGAGGTGCCGTGGAGGGGCATGGTGGCGATGGAGTGGCGGCACGGTGGCTGGAGGTGCCGGATCTAGCCGTGAAGTGGAGAACACTCGTGAGAGAGTGAGAGTGTGTGTGGGAGGAAGTAGGCTCGGCTGGGCATAGGGGTGGCTAGGGGAGGTTGTCGGTGAGGGAGGAGGCTTCTGGTTGTGGTGTGGTGGCCGTGGGAGGCGGAGCTCGACCGTGGGTATGGTGAACCCATGCGTTGAGGTTGCGTGAGTGCGGTCTAGGGAGGAGTCAAGGGGATGAGGAAGGGGCTGGTCAGGGGAGACCCATGGTGGTGCTCAGTGGAGCTAGAGGGGAGGCCGGTAAGGTGGTCGGTGTCGTCGCATGGTGGCGCATGGAGTGCTGGGGGCTCAACAAGGAGATCGGGTGAGGGGAAGGGGGTTTCCGTCGAGCTCAAGGGGAGAGGGAGAAGAGAGAGAAGGAAGGGAAAAGTGAAGGAGAAAGAGAGAGGGTTTGGGTTTTAATCCTAACCCTCTATCTTGGGATCTTCAAAACAATCTAACGGTGGAGGATTAAAACACTAATTTGAAAATGTGTAAATATTAACTTAATTAAAAGCACTGAGAGGAATTAAGGTAGAATATTATTTAAACTAAACTTTAGTTTATAAAATAATATTCCTTCATCATTAATAAAATGATGAAGTCTTATTTAATATCTTTAAAAGAATAAAACCATTTAATTAATTAGAGTTTTCAATATAATTTAAATCTCATAATATTTTAAATAACTGAAATTATTTTAATAAATGATATTAAAATGATTTTTTGACAATTATAATATTTTTGGAGCTCTTAAAAAATGTTATAATTGTCTTATTTAAAATCAAGCTTAGTTCAATAACACTGGAAATACCCCATATAAATATTTTCAGTGCATTTAAAATATTGGGCGTACTTTAAAAATCACATATTATCTTTAAAAACATGCCATAGAGATTTAGCATGCATAACGAGACTCGCAGTCGCTAGTGAGAAGGGCAGAGTGTTACATAATTTCCGTCCTTGGAACTTGCTTACGTCAGAAGGAAGGAGCGGGTTGTTACACCAAGGCCAACATCCCCTCCCTTTGGCTGCCTATAAAAGGCCCCTTCATCCCTTCATTTCCTCCACACCTCAACTCCAAGCTATCTCTTGAGTCTTGAGAGCACTTCTCCCCCTTAGAGAGCAATAGAGTGAAACCGAGTAGGTTTTTGGTGAGTTCTTGAGTATTTTTGAGTAAGGCTGCCTTGAGTGGTTGGAAGGCCACAAAATTTGTAAGTCTTCTTGATCTTGATCTTAGTTATCATATCAAACTTTGTTTCCAAGTGTTGGTGCAAAATTTGGTTGAGTTTTGAGAATGTTATCAAGCTTAGTTCAAAACAAGGTAATTAAAGGGTGGTTTGAAGGATTAAATGATTTTAAGTGAAAATTTAACTATGGCATGTCTTAAACATGATTTGATATGATTTATTATTTTCTTAAGATGATTATGGAATGTTTGATTTGTGATTAAAAGCATATCATGATAGGTTTTAAATCTATCTTGTTTTGATAAACAAGTATGAATCAGTTGAATAAATTGGAGATTTAAGATATCTTAGCCATGATTAAGTGTTGGGATGAACTTGATTACCAAAACATTAGCCTTAATTATTTCATTAAAGATGTTAGTGATCATTTGTAATTAAGGAAAATCTCATATCCATGCATTCATAGGGATCAATAGTTGATAACACACTTAGGCAACAACTAGAGTGCATGCCACGGGTTGGAACTGTTTGGGCAAGTTTCACTTTGATTTTTGAAAATACAAGAGTATAGATGGTTTTAGAATGCCAAAAATATGAAGTCCATAAATTTTGGTTAAATTTGGAGTTCGTTTACAAGTAGTGGAAATTTAGGGCCGTAACGACAATTTTTGAGTCTAGGGGTATTTTTATAAATATCCATTTTTGAACCTTTGATTTTGAACCTCAACCATAGAAGTATCAATCCTAACTTAGTACACACTTGATTTTAGCTGTTACAACATTTTTTCGATTACTCAGGATGTTTGTAAGTTGGCCTCTAACTTACACATTGACAGATTATTTATGATTTATTGATAAATGCTTCATTCATGTTTCAATTATCACTTTGAGCATAAAATATCATGTATATGATACATTGAGTGTATATTTACATGACATGTGATATTTCTATCATTTTAGCATATTGCATCTATAAATGTCATTTCACATAAAAAGCTTGTTATATATATGCACATGTCATGGAACACATTTTTTAACTTAGCTTGAAAATAATTTTTGTCATGACCTCAAAGGTTAGGATGAGAAATTATCATAGTAAAACTCCTTTGTCTACTCTAGAGTATTTAATAATAGAGTGATAACCCCTGAGTTGACAAAGAACATTCAACGAGTTTCGAATGGGCTCTTTTTAAAGAACGCTGGAGCGAAATCAATATGTTATGACACTGAATGTTGGTGGGTGTACATGTTATGATGTTATGTTATATTATCTATGCATTGAGAATGAGTCTGCAGACAACGTAGTTTCAACATGAGTTGTACTACGGTCACTGGCAAATACTTACAGTGCAGAAGGGGAGCTGTGACTATACCACACGTTATGATTAATTTATGAATTGCTAAAAATGATGAAATGTTATGATGAAAATATTATCTTTTGACGATTAAAGTAAAAATGTTCTCTAAATGAAAATACCGTTTTTCTGAAAATATTGAGGAATCTGGATGGGAGACACACGCACATTTTTCTGCATTTCATATTTATCATTCTTCGTGCATAATTTATCTTTGTGTAAGTTGGTTGTTAACTTACTGAGATTTCATGTAAATCTCCCCCTGTGGACCTATTATTTTTCCACTTGAAATGATAAAAGTTGTGTCAGGATACGAGGAGGACGAATTAAATAGAGCACTAGATTCGACTGATTGAGATGGAGCTGAACTCGAAAGGAGACTAGATTTGATCATCATGTTTATAGCCCTAGTCCTTCATGCTCTAGAATGCATGAAGCGATTAAATTAACTTTAAAGACTTTAATATTTAGTTGTATTAAGTTATGCTACGATTTGGCTTTGAACTTATAATGATCAGTAATGCACTGGGATGTTTTAGTTATTCTAGCATAAGTTCTGTTTTCACCTTTCTATCTGTTGCGGTTATTGCATACTACTAGTTACATACTAGGATGCATTGCATATTAACTATTATGAATGAGGGTATGTAATCTTGTGTTACATGTCCCGACGCTCTAAGTCTCCGTTCCATCCCAAGCGGAGGTTGGGGGCGTCACACTCATTCCAGAGTGGACAGAGGAGTTTCACTAGGAGAGTTCTCCATCCTAGCCTTTAGGGTCGTGAAAAAATTTATTTTCATGCAATGCTTGAAAAAAGTGTTTCATGACATGTGCATATGTAGCAAGTTTCATGTGAAAATGACATTTATATGCAATATGCTAACAATGATAAAAATTTCATATGTCATGTAAGCAAGTAATCAAATACTCAATGTATCATATAACATTTCATGCTAAAATGACATTTACAATATGAATGTGGCATTTATACAAAAATCATAAATAAATTATCTAATATTAAGTTAGAAGCTAACTTACAAACTTTTTGGGTACTTAGAAAATTGGTGCGGATGTAATAAGAGTTATTCTAAGTTAGAAATTGCATAACTAGGAAGATGCTCATAATCAAAAGGGCACATATAATATTTATAAAACTACCCCTACAATTACCCAAAATTACCACTAAGGTCCTAAACTTTCAATATTTGCAATTTTGACTCCAAATTTCACCAAATTTCACAAACCTCATATTTTCTATTTTCTAAATCCATATATAACCTTAGAATTTCAAAAATCAAACTACTATGTAACAACCCGCTCCTTTCAAACGCAAGTAAATTCAACTGCGAGTCTTGTTATGTATGCTGAATCTCGATGGCGTGTTTCTAAAGATATTATGTGATTTCTAGAGTATGCTCAGTATTTTAAATGCACTGAAAATATTTATATGGGGGTATTTTTAGTATTATTGAACTAATTTTGATTTTAAATAAGACAATTATAATATTTTTGAAAATCTCCAAAAATATTATAAATGTAGGAAATCATTTTAATATCATTTATTAAAATGATTTCAGTTATTTAAAATATTATGAGATTTAAATTATGTTGAAAACTATAATTAATTAAATAGTTTTATTCTTTTAAAGATATTAAATAAAACTTCATCATTAATGATGAAGGAATATTATTTTGTAAACTAAAGTTTAGTTTAAATAATATTCTATCTTAATTCCTCTCAGTGCTTTTAATTAAGTTAATGTTTACGCATTTTAAATAAGTGTTTTAATTTCTCATTGTTAGATCGTTTTGTAGATCCCAAGATGAAGGGCCTGGATTAAATATCCAAGCCCCCTCTTTTTCTTCCTCACTCTTTCCTTCCCTCTCTCTTTCCTCCCTCTCCCTCACTTTGCAAGCTCCCCTCCCTCTCACCCAATCCTCCCTCAGCCCAGCTTGGCGCCGCTATGTACCACATGACCTCACCGCCACCACCATCGGCGTCCCCTCACTCCGACGAGCTGCCACCACCGAACCCAGCCTCCCTCCGATTTTCCCTATTTGAGACCCACGACCTAAACTCCTCCATGAGCTCCTCCAAGCCAGCCAAGCCCTCCCTCCAACGTGTGCCACCTCGGCACCACCACGAGACCACCATCCCAGGACCACAACCCAACCCTCATATCCATAGATCCACACCTATAGCCATCTTCAAGGGCCCAAACGACCATTGTACATGGGTTAGCCGCCACATACGATCCTTTCGACGTCATCAACGGTGACAGTCAGTGAGCAATGCAGGGGTCAACCCGACGATGGTATAACCCTCTATCCCTCGTTAATTATGTTAGTTGGTTGGTTAGGTTGTGGACTGTGTTGTTAGTATTGTGGAGTTCGTTGTATCGTGTGATGATGTGATGTGATGTGATGTGATGTGATGTGTATGTGAAATGTTGGGGCATAGTTGGGAACTATGTTGTGTAGTGTTGTGGATTGTGCTGTGAAGTGTGGATTGGGAAGAGTACACATGGAGTGTACTATGTGTGGTGTAGTGTGCGTGAAGGGAGTACACGTGGAGTGTACTCCATGCGATGGAATGATGCACCATATGGCTCGTATGCCGTAGTGGTGATGGGTCGTAGTGTGTGTGAAGGGAGTACACATGGAGTGTACTCCATGAGGTGCATCGATACACCGTGTGGCGTTTGCGAAGACAAGAATGGTTGCATAGTTGATGGGCGAAGAGAGTGATGAGTAGTGTCAGAAATTGTGAAATAGTGTCCCGAAGTAGCTGTGATGTGGCCTGTAGTTTGTGGTGACAGGCGTCACTGTATTTGACTTATGACTAGGAGTATGTGTGAAGTGACAGAACAAGTGTAAGAGAACGCAGCAGAAACATGACTGGGAAATGTCACGAAGTGACATGGTTAAACCAGAAGTCATGCTTGTGATGGGTGAGGAGTTAGTGTAAACATTACGTAGCAGGATGTCAGGTGACGTGACAAGGTCATGGTGTAGCTTGGGAGCAGTCTCGAGCTATATGACATGACGTAAGGCGTAGTTATGAATGAAATCTTGGCATATTAAGTGTTGAGATGAACTATCAAGAGGGACGGGTAGCATGAAGAGTCATGCTAGCCGGGTTAAGAGAAGGTTGGTATAGGAGTATGGCGCTTATCCTTACGAGCATGTGATCAACATATTATATGTTGGTCTTAGGTGATAAATGGGTAAGGTATGTGTGTAATCTGGTTAGACACATGAGCCGTATAGATTCACCGTATGTAATGGGTAATCTGTTCTAAGCATGGTTACACAGTGCTTAAACCTCGCAGTTGGCTTAGAGTCGTGTGGCGTGTATGGATGGGAATGAGGATTTAGTGTGAGCTAAGATGCATGGAGGCAGTGACGGATGTATTGTCTAGGGTTGAGATGCGTGATTCCGTCGGCCGGAATCATGTGTCGGAATATGGTCAATAAGAAGAGTAAGATGAAGGTCTTAGTATCTTAATCCTAAGGTGAATCATGGGTTCACTTTAGTGGATGAGCACTCGAGGTAAGACCTTGAGTTTGGAAGAGGTAGTGCCCGTAAGTTGATCCTGAGATTTTAGCATAGTAAAGGGCACGTAAGAGCACGGGATAGAAGGAGAGTGTTCCAAGTAAAGTGTAGTTCTATTTCCAGTTTAAGTTGCTTATGCACTAGATAGAGAATGGCATCAAGGTTATGTGTATGCATGTAGGTTGCCATCTGACACGCACATAAATGGACTGCATGATATGAAAGTAGCATGGAGTCCAGGTAAGTATTATGTTCATACTCTTTTAGAGTTTTCTAAAGGATACGAAAAGAAAAATGAAATGCTTTTCCTTTACGATGCTTTACGAAAGGACACGAAAGATGTTTTACGAAAGCATGCTAAGTAGAAGTGTTTAAAGGTATACGCATGTATGGCCCTTACTTGGCAGTCCCTTTTTACGCAACCAAAGTATTAATTGTATATATGTAAATGGATGAATGCAATATCTATTGTATGTATTTTCTACGAAAAGAAATGTTGAGGCTTATGCCTCAAGCTTTAACTGATGCTTTAAATGATACAAAGAAAGTGTTTTAAACGTCCCTATGAACTGATGTTTTAAGAATGCCATGAACTGATGTTTTATGGATGCCATGAAAAATGATGTTTAAGCCCATGCTTTCAAATGATGTTTCTCCATGAACGAACTGCTAAATGAAAAGAAATGAAAGGACTGAAGTGAAAGAAAGGACTGAAATGAAATGCATGAAAATATGTAATGCCCATATGAATGAATGAAAAGGGTACCAATGGACAAGGCAGATTGCAATGCCAAGTAAGTAGTACTGATAGTGTACCCAGTGTTGCCCCCTAACGGAAAAGGGATTCCCAACCTGTGGCCACGGGCGGGGTCCAAGTCCAAAAGACCGCTAACCTCAACACACGGGGTGTAACAATGTGTACTGACAATGAAAGTGATAAGAAAGAATGTATGAATGCATGAATGCATCGAACTTTTGAAGAAATGAAGGCATTGACGGGAGATACGTTTACGAACAGAAAACCCTTTTTAAAGAAAAACCCGTCTAGTGATGTTTTCAAACGAATGCACGCATGCATGTATGTATAGTATGTGGTATGATGAATGCATGAATGAAAATCTATGTTATTATATTTTAATGGTATGAAGTAATGCTTATTAAGTATTTGACTCATTTTAGTTTTTATGTGCGCCCCTCCCCCACAGGAACTGAATGAGCAATACACGTCAGGACGGACATGGCCCATGAGGAAGAGCACGGAGGTCTAGGCATGAGAGTTTTAACTGCATGAAAGGCCCTTTTATTTTAAAATTGATGTTTTCCGTTGTAAATCTCTTTTATTCTCAAAGCATATTTTATTTTATAACGTAGAGTCTTGCACCCTAGGTATGAAAGTAAAAAGTTTTAAATCGAACGGTAATTCTTGTCGTCCTTTCTAAAATTATTTTATAGAAAGTATCACCACAAAGACGGGTGTTGCATACTATGTCCAAATCATCCAACCCGTAGCATGCAATTTGGTGACCATTTTTGTGATTTCAAACCCATAGCTTCTTTGCATGCATATGTGATCAAATTCCATCAAATATAAATCCATAAAACTAATCTTGGAACATGTTTACAACTTGGAATAATGCCACACGAGTTCATCCCAACACTTAGGCATTGAATGACACCAAATCATCCCACCTTCAAACCGTGTATGCATGATGTTTCTAGCTTCTCTTTGTCAATGCAAGTTTTAAAGTCTAAAGAAATCATGCATTTCAATACCTAGCATTATGATAATTGGTTCCTAAAGGTTCATAAGGCCATCCTTGAGGAAATAGAACATGATATCCCAAGATTATTCTCATACAAGTGCAAACCGAATACTTAGATGATCAACACAAGTTATGGATTTATAAACCTATCATGACATGCTATTTTTCTCAAATTTAAACCTTCAATAAATCTCCCAAGACATTAGTAAAACATATAAAATTATATCAAGATATGCCATGGCTAAAATCTCATCCCAAATTAATTTATTCTATCAAAACTCCAAATCTGAACCAAAATGCATCTCTTCAAGTTAAACCATATATAATTCAATCAAAACTTCATTATCATGTCATAAATCAAAGCCTAACATGTTAATCCAACACCCAAAAAAAACATAGAGTATGATTACTCACCAAAACGTGGCTTTGATGCTCCAAAAATCAACTCACTCTCAACCCACTCGGTTTCACACTCCTCTCACACTTGGAGTACTTTGCTCTCAATAATGCTTGAGGGAGGTGTGTGAGGAAGTGATGGGTGAAGGAAGGTATTTATAGGACTCAAATGGAGGGGGTGAGAGGTGAAGGGGTGTTGGTTTGGCTAAAATGAAGTGAGTGTGATTGGTGTGTGTGGGTGGTGGAATGATTGAGTGCATTTTCAGTTTTTCCATTGCTTGGTCAGTTGGGTAGTGACCTAAAGATGCATGATTACCTCATGTCAAGTGCTAGAGGATGACCATAGGTGTAGGGGCTGAGTAGTTCCAGAATTTGGGACAAAAATCCCAAGAAAATACGAGTTGAAAGTCAACGGTTTTGGCTTCACCAAAGCTGTCCAGATATTTTATCCTCTTTTGTCCCATCCTCTTAGTCTGATTTGGGGGAATTATGACAATCATTTGAAATCATTTCCAAGTGAGGAAGAGAGGTTGTTTAGCCAAGTGATTCAAAGGCGTGCCTCTCTCTGAGCCAATCGGTTGGGCTGGGGGTAATTGAACACGAAATCACGTGAGTGCTTTGAAGCACTTCCAAGGGACAAAATGACAAGGGTGGTGGTGTGGGGAAGTGAGGCAAAGAGGTGCAGAAATTCTTTGAAGAATCAAGGTGCAGCCGATTTGAATTCAACTAGCTTCCGGCGTGAATAATTGGGTTTTTGTTTTTGTTTCTTGGAACTACTTTGTACACTCACTTGGTCTAATTTTAGGGGTAGTCATGAGGTTTGAATGTACAAAAAATATGCAAGAAAACTTATGGAAGGGGTGTGGTTTTGAAGTCTTATTGAAGGGGTTGCTTGGTTTTGCATCAAGTAGCCGATTGGTGGGTTGGGGTGGCATTGACACGTCTTTGGTTCATGAGGCATGGTTTGGGTTAATCCTAACCTTAAAGAGTTGTCTAAGAGTGATGCAAAAATAAGTGCAAAAGACAAGAATTTCAGATTTTAAAAATATAAAGTAAGGGTTTCAAGAAAACTATGAAAAATCATGATGTTTAGATTACTATTCATAAATGAAATGAATAGTGATCTTTAACTCAAGTTAAAAATCTAACCGAGGCTGAATTATAACCCTAGGGGCGTGTGGGGTAAGCTTGGGGAGAAAAGAAACCAATTGTATGATGTATGTGGGTCCCATTTGGAAGAATTAAATAAAACACAAGTTTTGGGCTTCATGGATTGGCTTTTATTGGGCCATATGAATAAGCCTTGATTGTGGGCCAAGGAGTGGGCTTATCCATTGGTCTTATGACCAGCTTTATTAGACCTAACCTTGGCCTCAATAGCCCACTTGGTTGGGTCCTAGCCTTGGGTCTTTCTTCTATTGGGCAAATTCCTTGAATCTTACTATGTTGGGTTCAATAGCCTTATGCTTACTAAGTTGGGTCTAATAAGTTAGGCCCATAGTTTTGTGTCCAATAGGTGAGACCTAAAATCTTATGTCTTCTAACTTGTGCCTAAGGCCTTAGTGTCTCTCCTAAGCAACTATACCCAAAAAGTTTGGGCCCTTACTAAACCACTCTTAGACTTTCTAAATCCGCTCAATATTTAACCCATTTGCCTAGCCCATCAATATGCCATGTGTCATTCTTCCATTGGTCTCTTGGCATTTATCCTCAAAATTAATAAAGTACTAAAAATTCTCCAAAATAATATTTGTCCAAAATGCCCTGCCCCTAGAGTGACCTATGGAACAATGGTTGAGACAGTACCAAAATGCCTCCAACAATGTGATCTGTCATCACATCCACCTACCATTTGAAAATGAAATTCCCTATAAAGACAGGTGCTGAAGAAGTTTGCGATGAGCAGGCACTACCACACGAATGCTACATACAATAGCTTAAGGACGTAGGGAGATATGTACACGCATTGGAGGTAGAGACATAAATTGCTATCAAATAGGGCCTTCCCTTGTGTGCCTTGAGCGCGGGGTTGAGGCGAGGGATGAGCAAAGGTTGAGATAAGGAGAATTCGATGAAACCTTAGAACTAGTAAGCCTAGACCCGGACTGCCATGAAGCAATGAATATAATACGGACAAGGATGGAGCTCGAGATCAGACGTCAACTAAAAGAGCTCTTGACCGAGCACATGGATGTGTTCGCATTGAGTCATGAGGATCTGCCCGGTATTGATGCCAAGATCATTGAGCATCACCTCTGTGTTGACCCGGAGGCCAAGAAGGCTCACTAGGAGTGAAGGAGATTCAGCACTGAGAAGTACGTGGCAATAACAGAAGTGGTTGAGCACTTTTTGGCTATGAGGTTCAATAGGGAAGCCCATTACCCATAATGGTTGTCCAACGTCGTCCTAGTGAAGAAATCAAACAACAAATGGTGGATGTGCATTGATTTCATCGACCTAAACAAGGCATGCCCGAAGGACAGCTTCCCTTGCCATGCATTGACTTGATAGTTGATTCGATGGTAGGCCACTGGATGTTAAGTATCATGGATGCTTATTTCGACTACAATCAAATTCGGATGAGCCTGGGTGATCAAGAGAAAACTTCACTCATAACGGATAGGAGGTTGCATTGTTACCAAGTGATGCCCTTCAGTCTGAAGAATGTCGATGCCACGTATCAGATGTTGGTAAACTGCATGTTTAAAGATCATATTGGGCGCATCATGGAAGTCTACGTGGACAACTTGCTTGTGAAGAGCAAGACACTAGCATCACTTGTCGGACTTATGCACGGCTTTCATCATCCTGTAGCGGTACATGATGAAGCTAAGCTCGACAAAGTGTGCCTTCATAGTGGATTATGGCAAGTTCCTGGGTTTCATGGTAATGAAAAGGGGAACAAGGCTAATCCTGAGAAAATCAAGGCGATAATCGACATGGAGGAGCTCGGGAACCTTAATGAAGTATGGAGACTAATTGGGAGGATAATTGCCCTCAACCGATTCATGCCCAGATCAATAGACAAGTGCCTGCCCTTCTACCAAGTATTGCAAAACGCCCACTCCTGGAACAACGAATGGGAAGAGGCATTTGAGAGACTCAACGAGTACTTGTCCAACTTGCCCCTCTTGAGTCAACCCAGGTAAGGGGAAACCTTGACTTGTCAGTTCCCTCTTACGCGGTCTCGGTCACCCTGATGAAGGAAGGCTAGAATGCCTAGAAACTAGTGTACTACACAAGCCGTGCGCTAAAGGGAGCTGAAACCCGCTATCCACGCATAGACTTGCTAATAGAGGCCTTATTTTCAAGCCCACCCGATCAAGGTGCTAATGCAAAATCCTCTAGGAAAGGAATTGAGGAGGCTCAATACGTCAGGATACCCCGTGAACTGGTCAATTAAACTGAGTGAATTTGACATAGAGTACCTCCCCCGGAGCACCATGAAGGGGCAAGTCGTGGTGGAGTTCACCAACTTTCCCGAAGAAGTAAAGGTGCCTCCTACTGGAAAACCTTGGTGAGTCACTATCGATAGCTCCTTCTGCCGATCAAGCGGTAGGGTAGGGTAGGTGTGCACATCGTGACTGACGCAAAAAGGAAATCCATTACGCGATAAAGCTTGTGTTCAAAGTTACCAACAATGAAGTAGAGTATGAGGCACTAGTGGCAAGGCTTGTTGTGGCAGAGGTGCTGGAGGCGAAAGAGGTTGACGTCTGGGTCAACTCCTAGGTTGTAGTAAGCCAGGTAAAGGGCGTGAGTACATAACAAAAAAGATAGAGGATGTATCTGCAACAAGTGTGGGAGTTTCTTCTAGTACTTTGACATTAAGTAGGTATCATGAGAGGATAACTAGAAAGCGGACAAACTACTCGGGTCACCTTAGGCATGGATGGGATGACCCTGCCTTAGGAAGTAGAAATCATCTAGACATTGGAAACCCCCTTAATCGAGAGCGAAGTCTCGGTGGTGAGTTTAGGGACTCCTGATGGGCATTGGACATCGCAAAGTGCCTTACCAGTGGAGAACTCCCCACTGAAAAGTGGGAGGCTAGGAAGATGAGAGATCGAGCAGCTTAGTTCATTCTTGTTGACAGATTACTGTACAAGCATTTTTCTACACCCCTCAAGAAGTGTATCTTGGCAGAAGAAGCATGGTACGTAATGGCGGAAATACATGAAGCTGTGTGGGGGAAGGCCTTGGGAGGAAAGATCCTTAGAGCAAGCAATTATTGGCCATGCCCCCTTGGAGACGCAAAGGAATTTGTCAGGAAATGCGTAAAATGTCAGCTACACGTGCACGTGCCTCATCGTCTACCAAAAGAGTTGACATTAATAACGACATTGTGGCCTTTCACACAGTGGGGGATCGACATCATGGGACCCATGACCCAAAGCAAAGGGGAAGTAAAATTCACTGTGGTCGTAGTGGATTACTTCACAAAATGGGCAGAGGCTAAGGCTAAGGCTGAGGCTGAGGCTTTGGTGACTATCATGGTGCGCAACATCACTAATTCCCATTGGAAACCCATTGTATGTTGATTCAAGGTCCCTCAAAACCCGATCTTCGATAACGGTGGCAGTCTGACTTTGATCACTACTATGGCCGGTGCACAAAACTCAGAATGAAAGTCAAATATTCTTACGGCCACCCCCGAGCTAACGTTCAAGTCGAGGCCACCAATAAGACCATGTTCACTATTCTAAAGAAAATACTAGAGGATAATAGAGGAGCATGGTCTGAAGAACTCACCGAAGTCTTGTTGGCTTATCGAACTATGGAAAAGACCCCAATAGGCAAAACCCCTTTCGCCATGGACCATGGGAGTGAAGCGGTAATACCCGTCGAGATAGGGGTATCGAGCTACAGAGTTAAGCACTACAATGAGGAGTCTAATAGTTGGAGGCTAGAAGAGAACCTCAACATGTTGGAAGGAAAAATGGAAGAAGCAAAGATCAGGATGGTCGCCACAAGAGAAGAACAGAGCAATACTTCAGCTGAAGGGTCAGGCCTAGAGAATTCAGAGTTGGAGACCTAGTGTTGAAAGAAACCGAGGCAATGATATCAGCAGAAGGAAAGCTTGGCCTGTGCTGGGAGGGAGGGGCCATATGTATTCGTTGCTAGTCACAAACCTGGACCTTACCACCTCAAGGATAGTGAAGGAAAGGAACTACCTTGACCGTGGAATGTCGAGCATCTCAAGAAGTATTTTGCGTAAGTTCTATGATGTAACTTGCTAGTATAATGAAATTGACTTCCTTTTAAGATATTTTCTATCTCCAGTGCGGTTAAGTCCATCTCCTACCAAACCAAAGTCGAGTGGTCGTATAATACCCAAATCCTACTACCTAGATCCTTATGTCATCTATTAAAAATTTTAAGTTAAGTATTTTGAGATAAAGACTTTTATTATTTTATTAATTTATTTTAAGATGGGTGTATTTTATTTTATGTGGGTTATTAAATGATTCAGGGGTGTGATTTTTTTTATGACCTTACAATATTTTCTTTCAAGCCCTTTAATTTTATTTACTCAAGAAAAGGTCCAAACTCTTTTGATCTCCACCATCCATTCCATAGCTTATGGGATAAGTTTGATCAAACTCATTGACTATTCTCCCCTTGAACCCGTAGCTTCCTCAAGAAGCCAAGTGAATTTCTTCCTTCTCCTACACGACGACTTCCAAGCCAAGTGAATTTCTTTTCCTTATTCCCCTACACCCGTCGATCCCAAGGCACACAAAAGAGAAAACTTCTCAAGTTTCCTTCCTTCACACGAGAGACTCTCAGTTTCCTCTAGTTTGCACGTTCTCTCTCTTTTCTTCAAGCCGATCTCTCCCATTTCCTAAACCTAAGATTTCCACCGAAAATCTTCAAGGAAATCAACCTCATAAGTGAATTTCTATGACTCTAATCTCTAGTTTGGAATCTTAGATCTATGGGTTTAACCTAGGGTTTTTTTAGGAAATTTTCTGTTGTGTTCTAGCCTTGGATCTTTCAGATTTCTCTTCCTCTTCTCATTTGCCATTCGTTCCGTGGCTTGAAAGGGGACCAAAATAGGTAATGTTCCTTCCGTAAGATTTTCTTGTGACTGAGGTTTTTCTAAGCAAGTTGTGCCTTGTAATTGGGGGTTTCAAATTTTGGGCTAGCCGAGTATTTTGTGGTAGTTCCTAGACCAGTTTCTCATTGCTTTCTCTAATGATTGATCTAGTGGGTAGTAACCAAAAGCTCAATTTCCTGGTCAAACCGAGTGCCTTGAGATTGTTTTGCCTGTGTCTCTTATCATTTGTTTCTTGTTTAAGTTGGTTAGTCACAAGTGATGATTAATTTATCTATTGTGTATGTATGAAGGAGTCGTGGGTTATGCCCTGTTTTGGTGTGTTCCAGCCATGTGTTGCAAGGAAAAATTTGTAGTCCTTTTCTTGTGTTCTCTTGAGTCCAAGCCATGTTTTAATTATGCTTTTATGTGTTAAATTAATGAAGTTAAGGTTTATAATTTTGAACATTTCTTTCCTCAAGCTTATGGCCTAAGTAAGCTACTAAGAGTTTTAAATCTAAACTAGTAAGCTTACTCAGGAATTTTAAGTTGCCAAGAGTTGTATCTTTTTATTTGCGCTGTGTTTTCAGAAAATATATGAGGCTTTTCTTAAGTTTCCGACCACTCTTGTATTATTTAATTGTATGGTTGAGTTTTGGTTAAGTGAGAGATGTTTAAGACGATGAATGTACTAAGACTTGCTAGTTGTCCATGTACTACAGAAATTCTGAAAATGTTCTGTTTTGAAGCCTAAATCAACCCATTCCATCCCTTGCTCAACTTCACCCTTTTTTGTTTAATCAAAGATAAACTTTAGTATGAAAAACCCTTGAAGAACAAGTGACAAAAGCCAACCTCTTGTAAGCATTGTCTTTTGTTAGAGTTACTTTCCACATGATGTTACAAAGCTGTCAAAATGCCCTTTTTATAAAGATTTCAGATTTGGTAGTACCTCCTTGTTCCCTACGATACTTGAATAAATCCATACCATCCTATACATTTTAACTTATAATTCCTACCTATTCCTTGTATTGGAAATAATAGCCTTTAAAAAGGGACAGCAAGCAAGTTACATGCTTTCATGGGTTTCTTTAAATATCGGATTGAGGATACCAAGGGTTGATTTAGTGCCATGTATGTAGCTAAATGGGTTAAGGAAGACGCTTTAATTCCAACTTGGAAATTAAGTGAGCGCGTATGGGTGTCGGATAGTAAAGCCTTAAGTGAAATGAATTTTAATATGTTTATCTCATTTCATTGAATAGGAGTTTATTTTCAAGATTCAAGGAACCTACTTGTAAAGCAACGAGGTAAGTAGCTATGACCATGCTCCTTACACACAAAGCTCTCTTATGAAAGAATGTTTCTTTCTCTCTTTCCAAATGTTTCTCTTATGAAAGAATAAATGTGTATATATATATATATATATTGTACAAGCTTTCTTGGTAGCCCCTGTTAAGCACCCTATTGATTACAATTGTGTGTATGTAAGGTAATGCATCATGAGACTTTTATGCATGCTCTCTCTTAAATAGCCATGCCTTACCTATATGTAACATGACATGAAACACTCTTTTCAAAGAATTGCATATGCATTTGGACTAAGTAAAGATAATGAAAACGTTTGACTGCAAGGAAAGGAAAGAAAAGGAATGAAAGCATGAAAGTACAGTGAAAGTACAGGAAAGAAAAGGAATGGGTAGATTGCAATGTCGGGTAAGTACTACTTGTAGTGCACCCAGTGTTGCCCACCATGAAAGAGATTCCCAACCTGTGGCCACGGGCGGGATCTAGGTCCAAAAGACCGCTAACCCCAACACACGAGGCGTAATAGTGTGTACTGGCCAAAGAAAGTGAAACGTAAAGTAAAGTTATTTCAAAGAAATATTTATACTTGAAAGCAAATAAATGTTTATGCATGAAAGTACAGTTATTCCTTAAACTGTTTACGCATGAAAGCACTGTCAAGAATCAGTAAATGTTTTATGTATGCATGTTTTCAAAAGAAAAGACTATGTGAGTAATAAGTTGATGGCGTGGTGTACTACTTACTGAGTATTAGACGCACTTTGTGTTTATGTTTTAAACATTTAGGTATGGATGAAGAGGCTGTGGAGCGAGGCACTACTAGGAGGGAGGGGTCGATGCTTAGAGTTCCTTGTCGGTTCGACTTTTAATGATAATGGTTATGTTTTTATGTTTTATGATGGGTCCCGTGTTGGGACATTTTGTTGGCTTGACTTTAAAACAATATACCTTCGAGTATGATGTAAATACTATGGTGGGGTGATGGTAATGGCGTAACTTCTATGGTGGGGTGATAGTAACCCCACGTAAGACGGTTAAATGCCTATTTGTATGTGTTGTAGGGATTGAGTCCCCTCTTATTTAGAACTAGTTATGTTTGATGAATGAATGATGGACTCTGAGAGTCCTTTATGTAAAATATTGAATAGATCGTCTATCAGGTGTTCTTTTAAACTAGAAGTACAAAGTACATGCGTGACACGTTCACGCATATCCCTTATTACCCTCGTAGAAAAAAAATAGTACTCATAACAATAAGGAACAAACAGGTAAATTGTTGCTGCCTCATCCTAGGATTAGGGTTGGGTTGTGACAGGTCGCTACACTCACACCCAGAAAATCTCCAAGGATGGCACCACTTTCTTAAGGGTGTTGAGCCTCGCCAGTGTAGTTGAGTCCGGCTCCCACTGAACCAAACTCGAGTGGTCACTACACTCACACTCGAATAATCTTGACGAATGGGCACACCTTTTTTAAGGGTGTCGATCCTCGCAAGTGCAGTTGAGTCTGTCCCCTACTGAACCAAAGCTGAGTGGTCGTTACACTCGTACTCGTCAAATCTCCACAGATGACACCACTTTCTTAAGGGTGTCGATCCTCATCAGTGCGGTTGAGTTCGTCTCCCTTTGAACTAAAGTTCAGTGGTCGTTATACTCGCACCCAATGAACCTCCATGGATGACACCACTTTCATAAGGGCGTCGATCCTCGCTAGCATAATTGAGTCTGTCTTTTGTTGAACCAAAGTCGAGTTGTCAATAAATTCGCACCTAATGAATCTCCACAGATGACACCACTTTCTTAGAGGCATCCATCCTAGATAGTGCAGCCGAGTCCGCCTCCCACTAACCCAAGGCTGAGTGGTCACCACACTCACAATCTATGAATCTCCATGGATGACACCACTTTCCTAAGGGTGTTGATCCTCTCCAGCACTGTCGAGTCCATCTCCTGCCGAACCAAAGTTGAGTGGTCACTACACTCGTACCCAGTGAACCTCCATGGATGGCTCCACTTTCTTAAGGGTGTCGATCATCGCCAGTATGGTCAAGCCACTTTCTTAAGGGTACCGATCCCTGCTTTCTTAATGCTTAGTGAGTAAATGGTAGGTTTCGAGTGAAAAGACATGGCAGGTAAAACTTAAAGCAACAAGTCAAAATTGATCAAGTCAAGATAAAGTGAAAGGAACAGAGCCCGTACAAATGCAACTAAAAAGGAATGGCCCAAACAAAAGCATTGAGTGAAACTAGAATTGTTTAGAAAATAGTACACAAACTAAAACATTGGATCCTAAACAAAATGTCTAGAAATTCAGGGCTCGGGATCTCCAGTCGGAGGCAGGAGGCATTGGCCATCGAGTTGGCACCTATGGAGTCCAAGTACTGGTAGAAATCATAGTCGGGCTGCATTGATTCCAATCTAAGTGTACGCAAGTCGATCCCCAGATGGCTTAATAGGTTGGCCCTAAACAATTTGCAATCAAGGGCTACAAGGATTTAGGGAGAGAGTTGCACAACCTCTTTTTAAGAAGATGCAAATTTGACCTCCAGTCGAATAATCTCTTGTCGAGATGTAGCCAGCTCCCTTGCAAAGTGGCCATGGTGGGGTCATGATAGGATCACTCTCGTTGAAGGGTAGCGAGCTCCTCCGTGGCGGCCTCAAGGTAGCGTCCCTGTCAATGGCCTCACTACGATGGGCCTGAAACCCCACCTAGAGTTGTTTGTAAAAAGCTTTGGCCCCCCGAGCCCTCTCCAAATGCCGGTGCTCACAGGCTTTCCCTTGTTTAGATCATTTGTCATGCCATCACTAACACCACGCACATAGTCCAACTCCTCAATCAGAAGATCAGCCTCGTAGGTTTTCAACATTAGCTTCCCCACTCCTTTCTAAACTTGTAGAACATTTCATCCAACTCCTCTTAGTGGCGACGGAGGAAAGCATCTCACTCTGCACAAGTGGCCACCCACTCCTCCTTTCTCTACTTTTGACTACTCCACTTCCCACATACCCCTTCCATGTAGGCATGGGAGAAGGAGGCCTCCTTCTCTAAACTGACTTGACGATGAAAAATCCATTCAGCCAACGGTCAGACTCCCTGGGATACCAAAGGGATAATCAAGTCAAACGTAGGAAAAAGCAAGCAAAGGATGATAATTTACTCACCGAAGATAAGAAGCCTTGGAGGGCTTATATAGCTCCCTTAAGTAGTGGCTCCTCAATCTCGCTCACTCACAAGGCGGATATTGAAGGAGCCTCCCAAGGGGCTAGCCCTGTCATGGGTAAGCCTAAAGGGGAGAAGTGCATCCTCCACAAGACCCTAGGAGAGGGAAACCGATGGGGGACAATGCAAGCTCTGCCCTTTTCGTGCATTGATCTCACGCACCCTCCAGAGGACCTTCCCCGTCAAAGGACACTGGACCAGGAGAAAAGGGCCTGACATCCCCTGCATTCCCTCTACTGAACCTAGAGCCTGTGGGCACATTGGCAGAGACAGCGAGCGTAGGGAGAGACTTCATATGGTGTCTAAGTTGGAGCCAATTGTGTAGGTAGGGAGGATTCACTAGATACAACTGCCAGGCTCCCTAGGAAAGGGCAGCTTTTAGGGTAGTTTAACCCTAACTGCTCATCGATATGGCTTGCAAACTCCGACGATGAAGTCTCGAACTCCTCAAACGGGCATGTTGCTGACTGGAGAAAAGAACTAGGGTTGTAGAAAGCCCATGTTGCTCTCCTCCTCACTGGTGGCTCCCACGGGGTCGCTAGGTTGCAACACCAACGTCTTCAAGTGCACCTAGGTGACAAGGGGAGAAGCTATCTCCAACTGGGGGACCTCAGAATGACCTCTCTGGGAACTGGACTCACGGTCGAGATCCGATCCCCCAAGAGTAGTCTCAAAGTGGTGAGGCTTAAAAAGGCCTAAGTCTCTCATCACCCTAACATTTTCCGCCCCCTGGTTGAGTATTTTCAACAAGCGGTTAGAAGGAGGTAGTGTGGGCCGAGTAGGGGGCACATTCACTAGCAAAGGCATAGCAGGCATTTGAGGGGGAAGAGGACCCCGCGGGAATTGGTGGCTATGGCCTTTGAGTGCATCAGACCTTGAATCTCCCTAAGACCATCAAGATCTGACTCCTCTGAGCAAGGCCACTTCCTCTCTCGTTTCAAAGAAGGAGAAGCATGCCTTTTTTGACCACTGGGTGGGAGATCTCCCTGAACACCGAAGGATGGTTTCCCAATGAACTGTGACTGGTAGGGAGAGATTAGGAAACAATTGATGTTCTCCTTGGCAAGGAGGGCGTCGAACCAAGTCGCCTCGTCTCATTTTGTCCGCTGGAAACTCCCAAACAATCCCAGAGATGAAGAAGAACTTCCTGTACCACTTCTTAATATGTGGAAAATGGGTCTCCAAACACACCACCCGATGGCCAGTTCGTGCATGGAAACTGTACATGTTCCCAGGCAGCAGATGAACACTGTGGGAGTGGAGATATTATTGGGCTGTGAAGTCTAGATACTCATCCTTAGTGAGTTCCATGACTAAGTGCCATGCCACACAACATGACAATAATATCCTCCAAGCATTTGGGAGGAGTTGTGATGGGGCCAAACCCAAGTAATCCAAAACCTAGAGAATAGGATGGCATAAAGGAAGTCGCAGCCCCATTGAGAACATGGTAACATAGAGGGCCACTTGTCGGGCGAAACCTTCTGGGTCTACTGTGCCCTGGCGTGGACCCTATAGAACCATCTTCATAGAATATGGGACCTCGTACTAGTCCCGCACGAGGTTAAGGTCCAACATTGTGGTGACAGTAGACCAACAGTGTCCCGCGAACTCCCCTTCCCTAAGAAAGCTGGCATCATTGGGGTCATCATGCGGTTTGCAGGATGACCTAGGGTGCAAATCCTAGGTCTCCTCGGTGGTACCACCACAGGCACTGCCATGGCCCCTCCCACGAGAGGAGTGGTTGGAAGCCATCAATGGTTCCACTGCTCAAGGAAGGAAGTCTGGCACAAGATTGCATCAAGGGGTATGTAGGAAAGGTTGGACAGAGATCCTTGTGAATGCTAGTGGGACCGGCAGGAAGAAATAAAAGGGTGACCGTATGGATAGATGCAATGATCCCAAGCGGGAGAGTGATGATTGGGGATTTGCTCCTTCCCCATGGGGACATGTGTCACCAATTGTGAAGTGAGGCGTGCACAGTCTGCAAAACTAGCCGTTTGAAAGAATGTGGGAAAAAGGAACCAATGGGGGTTACTCTGTAAAAGGGAAACAATCATGATAATAAGTAGGTGCCATCCCACAAACAAGAAAAGGGAGAAGAGGAAAGAAGAAGAAGAGGAAAAAGAGGAAAAGTAATTAATGAAATTTTTGTCACGCAAATGCACCCCAAGAAATGAGGGCTTGGTCGGGGCCATTTGACCAGGCCATGATGATGAACCCTACATAAAGGGCCCAGCTAGGCCCATGGACCAAGGGCCTACCATTCGGCAAGGAAACGAGGCCACGGAGGGTAATCAGGAGTAAGCAAGATAGGAAAATGTGGCGCCCCCAACCCCCACTAGGGATTGGATGGCGACTAAAATGCCGAGACATGTAACACAAGGCTACATACCCCTTGTACATGACAGATAATATGCAATGCTCCTAGGTATACTAGAAGTATGCAATAATTAATGCGGCGAAAAATATAAGGTTAGTGTGAAACTAGGCAAAGCCTAAAGCAATTTCCTTAGCATATGGTAACGTAAAACTATGCATAACCCAAACATTGCCTTCAACATGACATTTCATATCAAAAGTATCCAAATGAAAGATATGTTCATGTTTTCCAAAACACGGGACCATAAAAAATTGTTTCCACGAAAGTTAACCCTCAAATCATGTCTTTTAACCACAAAACATTCTAGGTTCCCATTGTCCCATTTTCTCCCTTTTTTTTTTGTTTTTCCTTCAAAAGAGTTCATGTTAGTCTAGCTTCTTCCTCTTCTCCAGAAAGCGGTCCTCATCCCTATTCTTTAGCCACTTCGTCTCTTCTATGAGCTGCAAGGCCTCGGAAATGAGTCGGTTGATGTTCTATATCCTATCCAATAGAGAGGGCTCAGTCAAGCTCTTGTTCTTCCTGGGCACCTCCTCATTGGTCGAGGGTACCTTGGTCCTCTTGCGTTTCGTCATCTAAACCTGTCACAACTTCAACCATTTCAAGTGGGGAATGGTAGTGGAAACTACCACAATGTGATTTCAAGAAATTTCAGCAAATAAGCACACAACATACAATGATTAACATAAGCATACAAGTGGCAAACTGTGAAGTGCATGCATGAATATGTACTTGACACATGACGTGACCTAAAACTTGACATATGCACTTGACCTTCTTCAAAAGACATGTAACATATTCTTTGGACTTTTTGAAAAAACATTCTTTTGACATCATTTCATATCTTGTTAATCACATGATCCAGAACGTATTATTTCATATCATATCATATCACATGATCCGTATCATGTAGGCTCATTGTCTTGTTCTTATAACTCATGGTGGATACATCACGGCTCCCCTATGCACTGCGTGTTCCTTCTAGTTACCGCACCACCAACAGTTCGTACACCATGGTGAATATGTCTTATTCATACTCATTATAACACGACAGTACTTCATCAAGTTAAGGCGCTACCTCGCTCCAGCATCCTTTTCAAAAAGATCCATTTGAGGCAAGCCGCCGGTTTTTTGTCAACCCAGGGGTTACCCCTCTATTTTTAAGCACTCCAGAGTGGACGTAGGAGTTCCCCTAGGACAATTCCCTATACTAGCATTTGGGATCGTGATAAAACATTTTTAGACACTTATTTTTCATTGAAAAAAGACTATTTACCCAAATGCATGTGACATGAGACTAAAGACATGTTCCTTCTTACACTAGACATGTGACACGTGATATGCCGTGCATGAACTCACTAAGTATAACATATTCAAATCATGGATAGCATAGGACATGTGAAATTTCCAAACAACTTCATGAACAGAGAAGAATATGTCTTGGCCGAAAAATCAAAGGCAAACATCGAGAAATTTCACTTAACCATGTTCCATACTTGAAGCATAATAGACTAGTCATATCATGGATGAATCGAACATGAAATCATGGCAACATCACAAGAATATGAAACACCTAAGAGCACAATAACCGAAACTTCATGATATGTGAAACATCCACATAACCTCAAGCAAAACCGAAACATATGCATGTGATTCATGGCATTTTCAATCATCGATATGAATCATATAACTTCTCTCATGATCTTACACAAACTCAAAACAATACATTCAACCAAGCAAAATATAGATTAACAAAGAAATTTGATAATAACAATGAAAAATTTACACAAGCATATACGTATGTTAGCCAAACGAAGTTGAGTGTATACTTAAAAATATTTTGGGAAAACAAATAGCAAGCTATAAATTGGATGTACAACTCGTTAGAACAAGGGTTTTAAAAACCTAATCCGTGTGCATGAGTGTGTGTGGTTTTTGGGTTGTCACTTGTTCATGGAAACTCCAAGACTATTTGGTTCTAGGGTTTTTAGACATGAAAACCCTTCAAAATCTGTGTGACTCTTGGCTAGATCTTAAACATGTGTAGTTCATGTGGGTGGCCGATTGTGTGGAGGATCTAAGCCCTCAAAATCTCGGCTCCCTCTCTTTTCTTGAAAACCCTAGGTTACTTCAAGATGAAATAACCTTGAACTAGTGCGTGCTTTACAAAAACCTAGAACTCTTTGGAGATTTCATCATCTCCTTGAGTTAGACGTGAGTGGTGTGAAGAGAAAAATAGAAAACACGAGATTCTCACCATAGCTTCCTTCTTGCTAGTGCTATGATCCTTTCTTGAGCGTAGAGAATAGTAGTCTCTCTTGTTTGGTTTGTAGGAAAGTGAGAGAAAGTGAGGAATCTTCACGTGTTGGTGTGAAGTGGTATGAAGAATATGAGAGCATAAGCAAATTTAAAAAATGTCAAGGGAAGAAGAACCCTTGGGCGTGTGTCTCTCTTCCCTTTTTAGTCGAATGCCTCTTCCCCTTCCAAATCATTGGATTGTCTTGGGAAGGTGGAAAGGTTGCTTGTGTGTGTGGCCCTTGCCTTGGCTGAATTCTTTTGTCCACTATGCCCCTTCCTTTTTCGTCTAGATGCAATGTATTTTAGGGTAGAAAGGTAAATTGATCTCTATGTCTCTTCATCTTCCAGAAGTGAAGCTTTGCATGTGTGACACATGACATAGGTGTGTGCCTTGCCCTTGCCATCCATCTCCTTCCCCAATTCCCATGGTGATCTTTCATCTTATAGTGCCCATTCCTTAGGTGACTTTTCACTTTCCAAGAAGTGGCATGTGTGAGTGTGCCTTTGGGTGTAGTGGCCTTAAACATGAGGGTAGGTTGGTCATTTCAAGTCATTGTCACTTCCTATTTCTTCTAGAAACTTCTTGCATGGTTGACAAGTGGCAAGGTCTCAAGAAAGCTCTTTGATGGGCGTGTGGTGTAGGAAACCGAACCCTCCTTTTTGTCCCCTAGGCTTCCCTATGAAAATCCCTTGATGAAATCCCCTTGGTCTCCCTTAGGCTCCACTTCCCTATGCAAATCCATCTTGGAACTTCAACTCTTGCCAAGTGGCATGGTGTAGGCGTGTTGGGTGAGTTGGTCGAATGGCTCTTGGCCTCCTCTAGGTCATTTCCTCATCCTTTCTTCTAGAATGTCTCTTGCATGCAAGACATGTGGCAATCAAGCTAGGGTTGGCATGCATGGCTTCCCAAACATGTTTGTCTCTCTCCCTTAGTCCCCTATCACGTCTAGGTACATAGTGCTATGCATGCCTGACACATGGCACAAGTAGCAATGACTTTTGGTTAGGAGCCATACGTTTCTAGGGTTTCTTTTTGGGCTTGCGGTTTCTTATGGTGGCCGAAATATACATGGACTTGGTTGGCCTTCTCTTGGGCTTGGGTTGCTATCTACAAATCCTAGACCTATATCCTAGACCTATATCCAACTAAGGCAGGAAAAATAAATTATGAATGTAATCTAGTCATGTTACGGGTTATCACAAAAAGCCTCCTAGTTAACCCAAAGGTCAGACCTACTCCATCATTGAGGATTCGATCATATCCTCAAAGGGGTTATCTGTGGTGCCCCCAGCCCTGCCTTGGGATTGGACGGTGACTGAAATGTTGGGACATGCAACATGTTTAGTAGCAGTATGCAATAATATAGCAGTGAAAAATGTAAAGTTCGCGTAAAACTAAACAACGCCTAAAGCAGTTGCATTAGCACATGGTACCGTAAGACAAAACATGACCCAAACATTGCCTTAACATAATATGCTTTTCAAAAAGTACCAGATAATATTTTCATTATCTCCCAAAATATAAGAACTGATTCCTAAAACAAGGGACCATCTCCAAAAATAAGTTTTAAACCTTAATCCATTTCCTAGTACAAGCAACATGGTCTCTTTTCAAAACAGTGGGGTCCCCCTTTAAGTTCTTTTTTCATTTGTCCTTGCCCTGATTAAGTAACCTCCTCAGCTCCTCGAAGAGCTGCAAAACTTCGGTGATAAACTGGTCAGTGGCCTCAAGTCTATCTACCAGAGAGGGCTCCAATGAGCTCTCAGTGCCTCAACATACAACATACAACAGTTAACATAAACATACAATTGTAAATCATGAAATGTGTGCATGGACATGTACTTGCCATAAGACTTGACTTATGCAACTTGACCTTTTTCAAAACATGAGATAGAGATCCTTAGACTTTTCAAAAAAACATCTTTTGACATCATTTTCATGTTGATCATTACACATTCATATCAAATCATTTCATGTGAGTTCATGGCCTTGTTCATTTAATATAACATATGGTGGAGACATCACGGCTCCCCTAAGCACCGCATGTTCCTGCTAGTTACCGCACCATCAACGGTCCGTACACCATGGTGAATATGTCTTATTCATATTCATTATAACACGAGAGTACTTCATCGAGTTATTTGCCTTAGTCTTGGCACCCACTAGCTTAGGTGCTACCTCGCTCTGGTATCCTTTCCAAAAAGATTCATTCGAGGTACACCTACAGTTCTTTGTGGACCCATGGGTTACCACTCCATTCTTAAACACTCTAGAGTGGACAGATGATTTCCACTAGGACATTCTCCTATCTTAGCATTCGGGGTCATGATAAAACATGTACTTGTCTTTTGAAAATATCATTTACCCAATTGCGTGTGACATGAGACTTAAGACATGCTTTTCCTTACATAAGACACGTGACGTATGAAAGGCCGTGTATGCATGAACAAGCATATCACATTCGGTTTCATGGCATGGTAACATATGAGCATAACATAATACATAGGCAATATTCAAAGCATATTACAAATAAAACATCAAAACGCTTAAGCCAAACATACACAAACATGCTTGGTTGAAACTCATAGTGTTCATTACCAAGCGAAACTCATCTTAAACATGCATCAAATTCGAAAGACAATAGACTATACATCATGGCAAAGATAACCACATAATCCAAACCATGAAAACATGGCAAATTATCACACAAGCTGAAACCCTATTCTCTAGTCGAAACCCTAAATAACATAAAATGATGGTGTAACATCATGCAAACCAAAACCCTAATACACGTGATCTTAGCATGGCATCAGTCAAACTGAAACATGTAATCATGGCATGTTTTTATACAACTTACAACAAGATATTTGTTCACAAAATCACAAAATAACAAACATACACAATACCAAACAAGATGAAAGATTCACACAAGTATATACCTATATTAACTGAAAATAGGTTAAGGGTTTACTTACAAAAAATCCTTTGAAATATTCACTAGCAAGCTATAATAGAGTTGATATGACTTATTAGAACAAGGGTCTAACCCTAATCCGTGTGTGTGTTATGGAGTTGCTAGGGTTTGTCATTTGCTCAAGTTGATGCTTCAAACATTCAGTTCAAGGGTTTAGAACACAAAGACCTTCAAGTTTATGTGACTATGGCTAGGTCATGAATATGTGAGTAGTGTGCGTGTGTCATTGTCGAATGCCTTGGGATATGAGTCCTTAAACTTTCAGTCTACTCCCCTTGGAAAACCCTAGGGTATTTCAAAGATGAAATGACCCTTCATGTGAGTACATGTGTGTTCTAGATGATCATCCCTTCGAGATTTTCATCTTCATGGTGTAGGCATGTATGTGTTTGTGAGAAAGATGATGGAAATGAGAATCTCACCGTGGGGATCCTTCTTTGTTGGAGTTGTGGCCCTTCTTACGTGTGGAGAGTGTTTGGTCGTCATTTGATTGGAAGGAAAGTGTGAGAAAGTGAAAAAAATCACTAAGTGTTCGTGTAGAGAGGTAGAGTGTAGAGAGAAAAACACTTGAAATTGGCAAGAAAAAAAAGGCATGGTCATGGCCTTCTTCTTCCCCTTTGGCCAAAATCCTCATCATTGGGCAACTTTGGGAAGTGCAAAGGCCACCTTGGAAAGTGGCATGTGCCTTGCCCTAGGTCAGTGCAAAGTCTCTCTTGCCCCTCTCCAAAATGTCCAGGTTCATTGAACCTCAAGTGCAAAAGCGTAATTGGCATGTGGAGGGTGTGTGTGTGCCGCCCCCCTTTCTCTTTTCCCCATGAGGATCCTTCCTCTTCCCCATATGTGTCTCTTTCTTTTCCCCATGCATGTTCCCTAGGTAACTTCCCCCAATCCCCAAAGTCTTCTAGAATCCCTAAACATGACATGTGGAGAGTGAGGGATGGTTGGGTGAGTGTGGTGGCCAAAATCCTAGGGTTAGGAGGGTAATTTTGTGTGGTGCTTCTTCCATTTCCCTAAGGCAAATCTTCTAGAACATTTCTTCCACCAATGATTGAGTGAAAAAAGGCATAATGATCTGAAATGCCCTTAGGTGGGAGTGTGGCCTAAGAATCCAAAATGCCTCTTTGTGTTCCCCATGCAAATGCTTAGAAAGATCAACCTTTGCACTTTCCAAAGTGTCATTCCCCATGCAAAGATCTCTTGGGACACTTTACAATGACAAGTGGCATGAGGTGGAGGTGCTTGGGAGTGTGAGTGGTGTGGTGGCCGAGTATCCCTTGGCCTTCCCGTAGGTGAATCTCATGATGTTCCTTCTATAACCTCCATGCATGGATGACAAGTGGCAAGTCCAATGGCTTGTCACTAGGGTAGGCGTCCAAACCTCCCTTGGATTTCCTAAAACCCTATTCTCTCTCCTCTTAGCCCACTATCACATCTAGATGCATTCAGTTCTGCATGCGAAACAAGTGGCACAAGCCACATGGTGTTGGGCATGACCTATGGTCCATTAAGGCTTTTGGGCATAAGCCCGCCTAGTTGGCCATAAATTCAAGGGCTTAAGTGGCCCTTCTTGTAACACTCGGGCCCAGCCCGAGTCTTTTAAATATTTATGGGCTTATGTACGAAAAGCCCATTTGAGTTTTAACGAGTAATTTCAGAGCAACTTACGGGGCCAAAAAAATTATTTTGGCGGAGTATGAATTTTTGATTGAGCTCAATAATTGGACGAAGGTCCAAATAATAAATCATGGACCAAGGCGGGGCCAGAATAATTAGAACTTGACCTAGTAAAATTTTTTCTAAGCGTCAAAGATATTGTTGGATGAGAGATTTATTTTGGTCATTTATGGCCTAAATTATTTATCGAGTGAGCCCATTAAAGTGTCCAATTTTTTTAAGCACACTAGAGTTACAATTTTAGAGTCCCCTTCGTGATAAAATTTCTTAAACCACTGCCTTCTTTATATTTAGACCCAGGGACGTAAATTAAGCCACACCTATGTAAATTTCTATTAAGCACGATGAGGCCAACACAACACTCAGTCCCACTTCCCCATGTGTCTAGGAAACAAGCACAACAGCTAACTTCCCACCACATGCACATCTTTGTCCCTCTACATTCACGACAACTATCCCTATATACATACAACATGCTAGACCCCATCTTCTAAACTATGGTTGCCATTGCTTGGATTTTTTGGTGAAAAGATTCTTTTACATAGTTGCCAACAGAAGCACTAGCTTCACTGCCAGTTTATGTTTAGTAGTATTCTCCATGCCTCACTTCTAGACCAAGACCACCGAGATCTCCCTGCCAAGCTCATCCACGTAGTCTCTTGCACCGTAGCACCACCAACGTGAAACCCAACTGCACCTAAGCCACTGTAAGCCTCTATTTCCTGCACCAAAACACAAAGCACGCATTCTCCACCACTGGGCCAGCTACTCATGTCGTTGCAGTTCCCTCCTCTAGCAAACCAACCTCCATGAGCCATGACCCACACCATCCCAGCTCCACCGCAGCCCAGCCATCACCCTTCCGTAAAACACCAATATACAAGCCTCGATTGCGTCCAGCAGCCCCGCCACCCCACAGCCAAGCCAGCACATTGCTACTCCACTGAACTCGGTCCACGCACGGAACCTTAGCCACTCAAAGTTCACCACTCCAGCCTTGCACCACCACCTTCTCCACGTAAAACACCACCCCTGTTTTTGCACACCCAAAATAGAGGAAGTGTTCCTCCCACCTTGAGCCACTGCAACCACCCTCCACCGAGAGCTCCATCATGTTGAGGCCCCACAAAAACCGCCAGCGAAAACTTTCTGTCACCCCAGGTCTACCGCGACCTCCATTCCTGTCGGTGAGCCTCTGCCTCGCAGATTGCTATTTCACGAACATGTTTTCATATAACAAAATCTTACAGAAGCTTAACCTAAAATTGTTCATGCACAAAATATTTTGTGATGAAATTACATTGTTACCCTTTGAGTTACAAGCTATGTTAACTTGTTTTAAACTTTTAATATTTATAGGTGGGCTTTATTTTATTTTATAATAATCTAAAAACTTTTATATACATAAATTTTTCTAAGTGATTTAAACTATTGTTAAGTAAAGATTTCTTTCAAAAGTAAACGATAATTGTGTAATTTTATTTTTAAACACTTTAGATATGATCTAGCTTATTAAATAAATATTGCATAATTTAAAATATCTGGGTATAATTATATTATCTAGTATTAAATTTTATAGTTTGATTTTCAATTGTAAATAAGTTAGAATTTAATACTTTAGTCAAAGATCTTGTTGAATATTGAAGAATTTGGGAAGTGATAATATTTTTACGGATTGAAAACTTAGGTTTTTGAAGAATTAAAAATAGGTTATTTTAGCATCTTCGACTTAAATATTGAAATACATGTTCGATTGAAAATTTATGAGAAAAGAAATGAAATGAGGTTGACTTTGAAAATAAACATGTTTATTTTTGAAAAGAAATATGAAAACGACCACAGATGTTTGTTCTGCATATGCATAAATTCTATAAAAGAGAGTATTTTCTGTCATGACTGGTGTAGACATGATCTAATTTTGTACATTCTGTTTCTGAACTATGCAAAAAGAACGAATATTATTTTTATGAAAATTTGTGCATATGATACGAAAATATTCTGAAACTGTTTTTGAGTATGTGAAAGATATGAATTTGTTTAGTACTCTGTTTGGATATGTTGTGACATCTGAAAACCTTGGCATGAGATTCTGATTTTGTATTCTGAATAAGTCTGATTCTGATGTTCTGCTCGATTTCCGTTACGGCTCAACCACGGGTTATAATAATGGATACGACCCAATCACGGGTTATAATAGTGGATGTGGCCCAACTACAGATTATAATAGTGGATACAGCCCAATTACGGGTAATAATAGTGGATACGTCCCAATCACGGGTTATAATAATAGATACTACACAAACACAAGTTATATTAGTAGATATGGCTCAGCCACGAGTATAATGGTGGTTTATAACCCAACCATGGGGGTTAAATATGATATATGTCCCGATATGATGCTCTGATATGATGAAGATGAGATCTCAAATTTTGATATGCCAAAGGAGTTTTTTAATAAGAATGTTTTTTAAAGTTTTACTCTAATATTTTTGGTGACATGCTTTAATTTTGCATTCTAAAAATAGATATTTTGTTTTGCATTTTGAATTCTAAAAATACTCATATTTAAATACTAGCATATGCTCTCTGCTTACAGCGTTGTTGATAATTCACCCCTTATCTCCATAATATTTCTCAGATATTTTTGATGCATCAGCTGGAAGTCAGGAATAGGAAGTACTTGCATGTTTTGTTGATCATAAATGATTAAGTGCCTTAGGGTACAAGGACTTTTTGAAGAGTATTTTTTGTAGTGTTGATATTTTATGTTGCTTTGGTATTTGAGTAATGGATATTTTCTAGTCTTTGAGGAAATGTTAATGTATATTATTGAGGTACTTCTGATGTGTCCTTATGTAGGAACATGGATATTTGTGTTGAACAAATAAGTTAATATTTTATGGAGACTCTCGGTTTTTTTAAAAGTGTTATTAGAGATGATTTTTAGGTAACATAAGTTAACTCTCCAGACCCACGGGGATGGGGCATTACACTTCTCTTGGGCTTTGGATGCCTAATATTGAGGCTCAAGGCCTTAATCATTCTATGCCTAATTCAAGGCCCTTAATAAAATAAAAACATAGGCAACGAAATAGAGACGAAAAATCTAGCTAAGTTTGGGTTATCACATTAAATGTAGTAAGGCATCCGCGCGAGACGTACATCCCTGCATAAGAGGGGGTGGAAGTTCACCTAGACCCATGGCAAGGCACGCCACATCAAATACACGGATATGAATGCTCGGGAGAATGAGCCCGAGATAGGTCGGAATGGCCTCAGAGTCCAGAAGGGTTACCACATTAAATGCAATAGTATGACCCCCCGAGGATGATCAATCGAAAGACTATTGGCCTACAGTAGATGAGATTCAGTCCTCAAGGAGTGAGAGGGATACAAAAGGCAATAAGCAAATGACCCAAAGCTAAGAGGAAAAAAAAAAGTCTTCACTAGCTGCTATCAATTTTCCTCTCAACTATTCATACATGGGAACTAATTTTAGCATTAGAGGTGTCCCTCGACTGGAGAGGCCGACCAAGCTTTCTTGACCCCAAGTGTAGACGAGACAACTCCTTAGAGTGGACAAATTGTGGGGGTGTGAAACATGTCTTAGCAAGAATCGTGAGATTTTTATATGAATAGTCAACCTCATTATGATTTTCTATGCAATTTAAAAAGGAAACTAAAAATAAGAGTATTCTATCTCAAGATTCGATAAGCTTTACGAAGTATGACAAGAAAATAATTTCTTATGCACATTGCACTATCAAGGCTAATGATTACTGAAACACTTTGTTTAGTTTAATTGTCAAATTGGTTGGATTATTGGTCAATTTGCATCACAAAGGGGTGAGATAACATAACATTTTGGAAAGTTGGACTTTGTTTCAAGACTACATTGTTTGACTTAAAAATGGGTCAGTTTATGCAAAAGAAAAAAAAAGAAAGACTCTACAAACTAAACTAATACAGGCTGTTTTGCAGGTGACGGGTCCAAAGTCATGAAGGCCCACTTTAGCCCAAGCCTCACAAAGACTTACCCCATCTCGCCTCACTCTAGTCGATAGAAACCAACCAAGAGGCACACATGAAGATTGAGGAGGAGTGGAAGGAACCCTTCGAGGGCAGATCCATGAAAGTAGAAGGAAATTAGTTAGAGGAGAGAGAAGAGGGTGCGAAAGAGAGAAGGATAAAAGGGGAGAAGGCACGATGGAGAGGGAGAGTCGATTTGGTGATTTTTCTAGGGTTTATTTTGTTCTTTGTTTGTTTCGATTCTTCATTCCCATTAGGGTTTTTGTGAAGCTTTGTAATCATCATCTTTATGATGATCCTGGGCTAGATTTGCAACTTGGGTTGCAGGTGAAGGATATTGTTCACCCTGATTTGTGTTTGGTTTCTGTGATTCCTTGTTTATTCTTTCATTGTGTTACTATCTGTGGTTTGCTGTAAAATTTTGTGAGAATCTCTTGTTCTTGACCTGTTGTAGACTCACGACACAACAGGACCTTGAAATAATCAAGGATCCTTCAACCCGAGAGCCTTGAAATGAAAACAGATGTGATATGATGAGGGGTTTTTATTCCTATGGTGTTTTAATCTGAAGTATGCATGTTTGTTTGTTGAAATATTAAGTTCTTGAATGAATAAATATTGGTAGATGCACCTAGAAAGCAACTTCATCGAAGTGTTGAGCAAACCCTAACCCTACATCCCAAGTGTTTGTTTAAATTGTCATTTAAATCGTTGTTAGTCTAGACTCTGATATCCAACTGTGAGTAAGGTTTTTATTAAAGCTTTTGAAAATTGAATATACATTTTTAGGATTTTTGTTCCCTGTTATGTCAAATACTGATTTCGAAGCAACTTTCACTCCTCATCATTTTTGTCAACTTGAGCTTTACATCCGACATCTTGTCTATAATCAGTGCACATATCTCATCTACCCATATGCAAATCCTTGCACAACAGTCATTGTTCATAAACCCATTTGCCCTTTTAAGCTACCTTGTTTTCATATATCTAGGCCTGCAACCCCATCAATTCAATCGGATTTTTGGCTTGATCCAACCCGGCTCAGACATCAGGATTGGGCAAATCGACCTGAACCAATTCGGGTTGGGTCAATCCGTTTTATTTTATTTAATTGATTAGACTAGACAGAGTCACTTTTTCTTCGAGTCATCTCAGTTGCCCATTCCTTTGCTTAGAGAGCTAGAGAGAATTATTACGCATTCCTTTCTCTCTCTTTCTCTAATTTTTCAAATCCAAAAAAGATAACAATGAAAAAAGGTTCCTAAAAGCACTCAGCTTTTATTTCTTTGTTTGCCATCAAAGTGCCATAAATCCAATCCCTCACTCCCCTCCCATTATCCCATCCCTTCTCGCTACTCTCTCTCTCTCTCTCTATTTCTGAGACAGTAGGTGAACTTCTTCTGCTTAGCTTTCCCAGGCATCTTCCTCCTATCTCTACTAACCACAGTAACTCTTAAAGCAGCCCACTTTACTAGGCTGGACTGGTTTTCACCCACAGGCCACAATTTCATGGGCAGAAAATCTCACAGAAATCTTGGGGTCATATTCCTTCCACACACAATACGGACCCTCGACCTCTAGTTCCTCTGATTCGAAGGATGACGACAAGGTAATTTTTTTCCGCTCTTTTTCGAAGCTACGGGAACGAAGGCTATGGGAAACAAAGGCAATGAGATGAGGAAGGAAATGGGGAGGGCAAGCAGCTAGGGTTGATATGAAAAATCTCAAGTGAAATTTTCTTTTAAATGTTAATCGGTTGAAACCAGCGTTTCTCGAGTTCGACCTGAAAGCCCGTCTAAACTGTTTTCTACCGGGTGGGTCAGGACGGATCATTCAGGCAGACTGAGTATTTGAATTTTCTGCATAGGCCTACATATATATGCATGATTAAACATGTTCGCATACAAATATCTACAAGTACACAGAATCGTGACAAGTAGTAAAGTATTTTTAAGGAAAAAGGATGTCGAACCCACAGAGATTAATTATGCTATTAGGTATTGAAATTTACTAAAATAATTACTATTTGGAAAATTGAAATTTAAAGAATAGTTGTTTAAATTAAACTGAAGAAAAGAGCATTAAAATTTAGATCTTGAAGATAACAAGAATAGATTTAGAGATTTTGATTTCACCTACCAAATAATACACAATTTACTCTTTCTTGTTATAGAATTCCAATTATCCCAAGTTGATGATAAAAATTCATGAACTATTCAATATTTTAACTCCATGTCTCTATGTGAATTTAACTAATTGGAGATTCATTAAGTTTTTTGGCTTTTACTTGAAAATCACACTAATTATGGTAAAGTATCTCTACTTTCGCTCAACTAATGATGCTTAATCCTAGAGCTCTAATCACAAATCACCTATCAGTCTCATTGTGACTTAATAGATCAAACAATAATTAGCTAGAAAATTGCACGCATTAAGAACAAGGAATAAACACTCAATCTTGAAAATATTATAAATAATATAACTTAGAATATAAATTGTATGTTCAATGCTAGACTATATCAAAGCTTGAAAAAATAAAATTAGTTCATAATGAAATTGAAAAGAAAAAGAATAAAACTAGTATTCTTCGTTGGAGTCGATTGATGAAGCATGCGGCTCTTGCCTCTACTCCCCAAATCCACCTCCTTGAAAGAAACTTCAAGAATAAACTCTAGAATATTGGAATTTAAAACTCAGACTCTCCTCCCTTAATTTCGTGCTAATGATATGCTTACATAGGGTAGAAAAGAAACTCTAATATTTTCATGATTTCCACCTAAAAAATGGCGTAACTTTTAGGACTAATTTTTGGCAGCCTCATACGCACTCCAAGAGTTAGAATTTAGAAATCCTTATGAGAAACAAAGTTGTAGTACTTTAAGGTAACTTTCCAATCCATCAAGAATCGTATCATCCAGATATGTGAGTAGAAAGTTATGATCGAAACACTCAAGTATGTCGAGGTTGTTTCCTAGTGTATTCCAAACTTGGACTTCTTGTGGACTCCTTTGATTTCTTTCTTTTTTTCTTGATCAAAATTACTTTCAAGCCCTTTGCTAGTTGTTGCCCACGATGTTGTTTAGGTTGGTCTTTTAAGTTGATCGGCTAGACTAGTCGCCCAAGCTAGCCGTACACAGCCTTGTCGCCGATTCTGGTCACCATTGGGTCTCCTCACCTATATCTCATCGGCTCTTTTCAGATCTCATGACCTCTCATCAGTCTGGATCCGTAGTCTCTTTTTTTATACCAAAATGTTCTATTTTCGCCCTAAATCTTCTCTTTTATTCAAATCCAAGAAAATAAAGAAAAATATGTAGAAATAAAATAAAATCAATAATATTGAAGGAAAACTGACACTTTTTATAAATAAAAGAATAATTAAAATCACACTTATCAAATACCCCTAAACTTAAGTTTTGCTCGCCCTCGAGCAAAGAAAAAAAAGAAAGACAACTAAAACAAGCATTGGTTTGATTCATAAAATTTATTGCCTCAAAGATTACCTAAAGTCTACAATTCAAAGGAATCATTCATGATCAATCAAGTCCCAAAAGTTAATTCAAAACTCAATTCCACCTCATCATCCATCCTCACATTCATGCATATCTATCATTCTCACTTTATCATTAGCTCCCCGGATAGTTTTATGCAAACAAATAAATAAATAATGGATCTCTAAATACTCCATAGGCTTGTTTTTCAAATCACTCTCTACTAATGTAGAATAGAAACTATTACTAGGGATCAATAGGGCTTTATTAAGCTTGTAATATAAGGTTAGGGTGAGGGCTACAAAGAAAAGCTAAGATTCAAATAAAGTAAGAGAACTTAAGTTTGAACACCAACAGAATCAATAGAGCATTCTCACTTCAACACAAACATCTCTTCTCAATTATTGTGAATATCTCAACTTACCTCTCTTTATTGTACTTTCAAGTATCTCTCTCTTTACCCCTCTATTCGGCAGGTCGGATATATTTTTTTTTTTTAAATAAACCATACCTTTTCAACTGCCCTTTTTGTATGACTCTCGCTGGCCTTTTCTTGTCGGCGACATAGTAGATGAGTTCACTTTCCACACCCCCAAACTTATGATTTTGATAATATGACTATAATTAACTTTACTTGTAGACCTCCTACTTCTCTTGCCTTTCATGCTCTTGTGAGCTTGCGATTTTGTGCAAACTTACTTCTCTTGAGAGGTAAGGAAATAAGTGTTTAAACTCAAATAGGGTAGGGAATATGAGATTTACAAAAAAGAAAAATAAAGGCCAAAATATAATTCAATAAAGTTCAAAGGGGTGGCTAGGGATAGCGATAATAAACAGGTAAGCTTGAAAGACTCAATCGGTCCAAAGAATGCCTTAATCATTTTCCCAGTAATAATATGTCTAGGATTTCACCTCGAGTGTAATCAAACAAGTTCTAGAGTAAGTTGAGACCATACAAATTCACAAAATTCACATAAAACTTCTCTAGGTATGTAAAACGATTAATGATCATTATAAGCATATTAACAACTAGACTTAAGCAATGAGAATTTTTCCTAAAAATTATAATCAATTTCAATCATATTCTTATCATAGGCTTTTTGAAATTACCCAAGTACCCCTGTAATGTAGCGGAAATATCTACCAATTCACTCAACAAATTGGTTAGTTGTTAAGCATGCAATTAATTTAATAATTAAGCAATAACATAAAATAAATAAATTGTATAATACTAAGATTGGCATCGAAGGGAAACCCTTTAAAGAACTCTTTAAAAGTAAAACCCTACGGGGTAGCCAAACCCAGGAAAGTCAATCTTATTATTTGAAAATCAATTACAAGTACTCATCAATTACAAAACCTTTGTAATTTGACTCTCTTACTTGCCCAGACAAACGACTCGTTTGTCTTCTACAGCGGTAGCAGCCAGAACCTCTGGCGATCTTCAAATATTGCCTTTCCTCCTAGAACTCTAGGGGCTGAAATCCAATCACATGATCCTCCACACACGAAGCACGATCACACTCAAAGAGAGATCACAAATATGAAAATTTACTAAAAAATTTTCTCACCAAACAATGCACTAGAAAGTGCTCTAGAAAATATGTAGATCTGAATCTGTGGATCCTAACCAGTACGATCCTTTAAATAAACAATCTGAAAAGAGTTCTAGTTTCAGTAGGATTCTGCTGACGGATAGAATCTGTCGTGAAGACGTCTCTTGACGGATTGCTGACATGTCGTGATAACTCTTCTCTGTAGTTACTGAACTATATTCCAACTTCTGTTCTGGATAATTGCAGATCTTTTTGAATTCGAATTTCATGTTGCTGACTTATCTAACCAACCTTAAGATTCCTAGATAAACTTAATGTTGTTTAAAATAAAGTCAACAATTATTTTACATTCATTCAAATTCAAACTTATTGATAAGATAAACTCTATCATTTTAGTCACCTAATCCTATACAAACTCATCAACTTAGTCACCTAGTCCTAGCCAAACTTTACATCTACAATCTCCTCCTTTGGCGGATTGGTGACAAAGTCAACTTGAGGAATGTCTTGCATCTACACTTTTTATTCATCAAACCATATTGTTTTTATTATCATTATTATTATTATTATTAGTATTATATATATATATATTTTCGAAATAAATAAAAGAATTTATTTCCCCCAAACTTAAATATCACATTATCCTTAATGAGAAAGTGGAAGAAAAAATAAAGAAGAGAATGAGAGAAGGTAAGAGATGCCCCCTGATTTTTTTCCAGTTCTGCCAATTGAATATTTTCCTTGAAGGTTCAGCCATGTACTCCTTAGATATCTCCTCGCCTATTCGTTCCTGTAAGATGAAAGCAAAAGAATAATATTAAAAAAATTAAATAAAATAAAAACTTGAGTTGCCTCTCAAAAACGCTTTATTTAAAGTCTATAGGTAGACATTATCCTCTCATTATTTATTGCTGGCAAGATCGATGGAACAATCTTTTGAGTTAAAGTCTCCATCCGCATAGGGTTTTAATCTCTGTCCATTTATTTTAAATGTGCCTTTTGTCTCGTGATGGACTTCAACCACCCCATAGGGAAAAACACAGGTCACCACAAACGGTCCCGACCACCAAGAACGCAACTTTCCCAGGAAGAGTCGAAGTCTTGAGTTAAATAATAAAATTTTCTACCCGACTTCGAATTCCCTTCTCAGAATATGTTTATCATGCCATCTTTTAGTTTTATCTTTGTAAATCTGAGCATTCTCTCATAAGCATCATTTCAGAACTCATCCATATATTGGATTTGCAATATTCGCTTCTCACCAGCCGCTTGTAAATCAAAGTTCAGTGTCCTCATATCCCAATAAGCTCTATGTTCTAGCTCCCTAGGTAGATGACATGCTTTTCCGTAAACGAGTCAATAAGGCGACATCCCGATCGATGTTTTGAATATTGTTCGATAGGCCCATAGTGCATCATCTAACCTTCTCGCCTAGTATGCGCTTCAACTCCTGATTAGACAACTCGACATGGCCACTCGTTTGAGGATGGTCTGGTGTCGCCATGTGATGGGTAACTCTATACTTAGTCAATAGCGCTTCAAATTGGCGATTGAAAAAATACTTCACACCATCACTGATTATGGCCCTCGGAGTGCCAAATTGGCAAAAAATGTTCTTCTGCAAAAAATTCACTACGACCCTCACATCATTGGTCAGCAAGGCGACTGCTTCCACCCATTTGGAGACATAATCTACAGCCACCAAAATAAATTTATTAGAATATGGGTGGAAAATTACCCATAAAATCTATACCCCAAACATCAAATAATTCAGTCACTAAAATATTGTTTAAAGGCATCTCATATTTCTTAAAAATGTTGCCAACCCTTTGACAATGATCACATAAATTAACAAAATTAAAAGAGTCTTTAAAAATAGTCAGCCAATAAAAGCCGCATTGTAAAACTTTGGCTGCCCTTTTTGCTCCACCAAAGTGGCCGCTCGCTTCCAAAGAGTGGCAGTGTCTAAGTATGCTCTTCATCTCCTCCTCGGGCACACATCTCCAGATTATCTGGACCGCGCAATGCCGATATAGAAAAGGTTCCTCCCAAAAATAATATTTCAAGTCCGAGAATAACTTCTTCTTTTGTTGATATGTCATCTCGGCCGGGAGAATTCTGAACACCAAATAATTTACCATGTTGGCATACCGTGGAACGACTTGTATAGCCATTAATTACTTGGTCCGAGAAGGTCTCATTAATTGGAAATTTCTCCTCGCCAACAGCCTCTTTAAGCTCAAGATGAGATAAGTGGTAGGCCACTACATTCTTGGTACATTTCTTATCTTTTATTTACAAATCAAACTCCTGTAATAGCAAAATCCATCTTAGCAGACTTGGTTTTGCATCTCTCTTCGATAGCAAGTATTTAAGAGCTGAGTGATCGGTGTAGACGACCACCTTTAAACCTATCAGATAAGAACAAAATTTGTCAAAAGCAAACACAACCACTAACAATTCTTTTTCAGTAGTAGCATAATTAAGTTGAGCTTCTGTTAAGGTCCGACTTGCATCATAAATAACATGAAAATTTTTATCTTTTCTTAGCCCCAAAACAGCCCTTATAGCATAACCGCTAGCATCACACATTAATTTAAAAGGTAAATTCCAATCTGGTGACACAATGATAGGTGCTGAAATTAATTTCTTCTTCAATGTTTCAAAAGGATGCAAGCATTCCTCAGAAATTCAAACTGAGTACTTTAATCAATAGATCACAAAGAGGTTTAGTAATTTGGGAAAAATCCATGATAAATCGATGATAGAACCTGGTGTGACCTAAGAAACTTCTCACGCCCTTCACATTGGTTAGTGGTGGGAGTTTGTTAATAACTTCTATCTTTGCTAGGTCAACCACAATTCCCTTGAAGGAAATGCGAGGGCCAAGCACTATTCCTTCCTCGACCATGGAGTGACATTTTTCTCAATTTAAAATAAGATTTGTCTCCTTGCATCTCTGCATAACCAAAGATAAATTAGATAAACAATTATCAAAAGAGTGACCAAAAACTGAGAAGTCATCCATAAAGACTTCTAAAAATTTTTCCACCATGTTCAAGAAGATGGACATCATGCATCTTTGGAAAGTGGCTGGCACATTGCAAAGACCAGATGGCATGCGTCTATATGCAAAAGTGCCATAAGAACAGGTGAACGTGGTATTCTCTTGATCTTCGGGTGCAATGGCTATTTGATTGTAACCGAAATATCCGTCTAGAAAATAGTAGTAAGTGTGGCCAGTAGGTCTTTCTAGCATTTGATCAATAAAAGGTAAAGGAAAATGGTCTTTTCAAGTTGTATCATCCAGTCTTTTATAGTCTATGCATACTCACCATCCCGTGACCGTCCTCGTCGGCATGAGTTCATTGTTATCATTCTTGATCATGGTTATCCCTCCTTTCTTTGGGACGACTTGCACCGGACTTACTCATACACTATCTAAGATTGGATAAATGATCCCAAAATCTAAAAGCTTCAATAATTCTTTACGCACCACTTCTTGCATTGATGGGTTCAGTCTCCTCTGGGGTTAGATGATCAGTTTGAAATTATCCTCCATTAAAATCTTGTGCATGCAAATTGAAGGACTAATTCCTTTGATATCCGTGATGGTCCAACCCAAGGCCATCTTGTGTTCTCGCAAAACTCTCAACAACTTCTCCTCCTCTACATCACTCAAGGAACTATTAATAATAACTGGAAAAGTAGAGTCCTAGCCTAAGAAAGCGTACCTTAAATTTGATGGAAGCGGTTTGAGTTCAAGCTTAGGTGATTCCTTACTTGGAGATGTCTGTCAAGATGAGTTTCACTCTTCCACTTTCGGTTGTATTGAAGGAGGAAAGGATGATGTAGCTTCCAAATATCTCTCACACTTCCTAACCTCTTCATCTTCGAATTCAATAGAAGTAGAGTAAGTAAACCATACCTCAAGTGGCCGCTTTGGAAACTCAGCTCCATAAGTCTCGTCAGCTATTACCATGTCTCAATCACTTATTTGAAAACTAGAATGTACCTTGGAAGGGAATTCCATAGATTTAAATACATCAAAAGTGACCTGCTCCTCGCCGACCCTCAAAATAAGTTTCCATTTTTGGATATCAGTTAAGGTTCTCCCCATCGTAAGGAATGGTTAGCCTAGTATCAAAGGGATCTCCTCGTCCTCCTCCATATCAAGCACAATGCAGTCGGCCAGGAAAATGAACTTTCATTAGTATGTCCTTAATGAGTCCTTTCGGGTATTTAATAGATCTGTTTGCCAACTATAGATAAATAGTGGTCGGCTTTGCTTCTCCAAGACCTAGGTTTCCTGAAAACAGAGAAAGACATTAGATTAATACTTCCCCTAAGTCGCATAAAGCTTTATCAAAATGGAAATTTCCTATAGTGCAAGGGATAGTAAAACTCCTCGGATCTTTCAACTTAGGTGACAGCTTCTTTTGTAAAATTGCACTGCTCTCCTTGGTTAGCATTACAGTCTCATGCTCCTCCAACTTCTGCTTGTTTGATAATATATCCTTAAAAAATTTTGCATATTTAGGCATTTGTTCTAAAGTTTCAATGAGAGGAATATTAATATGTAGTTGCTTAAATATACTCAAAAATTTAGAAAACTGATCATCAAATGTTATTATTATTATTTTTTAATATATGCGGAAAAGAAATTGGTGGATCATAAATTGAAGGAGAATAAGTTTCAAATATAAACTCCCTGGATTTCTTAGGTTTTGTAGCCCCTTTATTCTCCTTAGTTTTTTCAGCTTGCTGGTCGGTCACATCCCACTCTGTTTCTTTCACCTCGGACTCAGCATCCTTCATCTCAGATTCCATGTTTTTGGCAGCTTCTGCATCTCGCTCGGTATTTATTGTTTGCGGCTGGTCATATGTCTACCCACTTCTCAATGTTATGGCTTTGATGTGTTTTTTCGGATTGGTCACAGTGTTGCTCGGTAAAGTCCCTGTTGTCCTCTTGATAAGCATGTTTGAGAGCTGATCGATTTGCGCCTTAAGATTGCGGATTGAAACCGAGTTGTTTTGAATCACCATATCAGTCTTTTGCATGTACTGTATAATCATATCTTCAAGTGTCGACTTCTTCTCTTGCTGTGGAAATTGTTGAGGTGGTCTAGCCGGCACTTGGTTATTGCTCCAAGAAAAGTTAGGGTGATTTCTCCATCCGGAATTGAACGTGTTTGAATAAGGATTATTTTAACGTTGGAAATTGGACACGTAATGGGTTTGTTCATAACTCGGTTGGGCAAAAGGATTCCCCACTTGGCAATCTACACTTGAATGACTGCTTGCGCAATGATCACAAAAAGATTAGTTTGAATAACATTAACGTTCATCTTACCTAGTTGTCGTGATAGATTTTCCATCTGCGCAGCCAACATGGTAATAGAATCAAGTTCAAAGACTCCAGCCGTCTTTCTTGGCATTGCTTTATCTGCAGACCATTCATGGTTGTTGGATGACAATTCTTCGAGAAGTTCATATGCATCTTCGTGGGTCTTACTCAATAATGCTCCTCCCATGGCCGCATCAACCATAGATCGATTTGTGGGTCCCAAACCATTGTAATATGTCTGTACTTGAAGCCAGGCTGGGAGGTCGTGATGTGGACATTTGCGCAATAAATCCTTGAATCTCTCACATGCCTCATATAATGATTTACCCTCAATTTGGGTAAAGGTAGTAATATCATTCCTTAACTCCGTTGTCTTGGCCGAAGGGAAATATTTTGCTAAGGATTTTTCTGACAACTCCTCCCAGGTGGTGATGATGCTAGGCAGTAAAGAGTTCAACCAAGCTTTTGCTTTTACCTAAGTGAGAAAGAAAAAAGTCTCAATAGAATTACATCATCTGTCACTCCATAGTGTTTAAAAGTATCTCAAATTGGACATTAGGATCCTCCTGTGACAGCCCCCAACTGGATAGTTTGTTGAATCATTTGAATGATGGCTGACTTGATCTCTAAGTTATTGGCTTGTATAGATGGACGCCTTATACTAGATGTCACCCCATGGACAGAAGGCATAGCATAGTCTCTTAATGTCTTGTGCTCCTGGTTGGCCATATTAAATTTAGATACGGCGACCTATTTCTTTTTCTCTTTATTAATTTGACGCAAGGTTCTTTCAATCTCAGGATCGAAAAATGTATGCTATAATGATTTAGATCGGGGCATAAACTTCTGATTCCTGAAAAGAAAAACCAAATTGTGATTTAATTTAAACGAATTCTTAAAAATAAAATTCAAAGTAGTAAAAATCTAGCTAGTATCAGTATCAATAACAAATAGCTAATCCCTAGTAATAGCACGAAAAACTTGTTCGAATCAAAATATCTGCAAGTACACATAATTGTAACAAATAGTAAAGTGTTTTTAAAGAAAACGGATGTCGAACCCAAAGAGATTAATTATGCTATTGAGTACTAAAATTTACTAAATTAATTACTATTTGGAAAACTAAAATTTAAAAAATAGATTGTCTAAATTAAACTGAAGAAAAGAACATTAAAATTTAGATTTTAAAGATAATATGAGTAGATATAGAGCATTTGATTTCACACATCAAATCCCACACAATTTATTCTTCCTTATTATAGAATTCTAATTATCCCAAGTTGATGATAAAAATCCCTTAACTATTCAATATTTTCTCTCAAAAAATACTAAAACTATCTCCAATTAATAACTTCACATCTCTATATGAATTTAACTAATTGGAAACTCATTAACTTTTTTAGATTTTACTTGAAAATCACACTAATTGCAGTAAAGTATCTCTACTTTCGCTCAACTAATGGTCCTTAATACTAGAGCTCTAATCACAAATCACCTCTCAGTCTCATTGTGATTCAATAGATTGAACAATAATTAGCTAGAAAATTTCAAGTATTAAGAATAAGGAATAAACACTCAATCATGAAAATATTGTAAATACTATAACTTAGAATATAAATTGTATGTTCAATGCTAGACTACATCAAAACTCTAGAAAATAAAATTAGTTCATAATGAAATTGAAAAGAAAAAGAATAAAACTAGTGTTCTTTGTTTGAGTCGATTGATGAAGCATGCAGTTCTTGCCTCTACTCCCCAAATCCGCCTCCTTGAAAGAAACTTCAAGAATAAACTCTGGAATATTGGACTTTAAAACTCAGACTCTCTCCCTCAATTTCATGCTAATGATATGATTATATTGGGTAGAAATAAAACCCTAATGTTTTCATGATTTCCGCCTAAAGAAATCGCCTAACTTTTACGACTAATTTTTGGAAGCCTCGTACGTGCTCCAGGAGTCAGAATTTAGAAATTCTTATTAGAAAAAAGTTGTAGCCCTTTAAGGTAACTTTACAACCCATCAATAATCATATCAATCGGATATATGAGTAGAATGTTCTGATCGAAACACTCAAATATGTCCAGGTTGTCTCCTAGTGTATTCCGAACTTGGACTTCTTATGGATTCCTTTTGTGATGTCGTTTACGTTGGTAACTTTCAAGCCCTTTGCTAGTTGTTGTCCACGATGTCATTTACATTGGTCTTTTAAGTTGATTGGTTAGACTAGTCACCTAATTTAACCACACAAAGCCTTGTTGCCAATTCTTGTCACCATGGGGTCTCCTCGCCTAAATCTCCTCGGCTCTCTTCAAATCTCATTACCTCTCATCAGTCTGGATCCGTAGTCTCTTCTTTTGTACCAAAATTCTATCTTTTCGCCCTAAATCTTCTCATTCCTTCAATCCAAGAAAATAAAGAAAAAAATGTAGAAATTAAATAAAATCAATCATATAGAAGGAAAACTGTCACTTTTCATAAATAAAAGAGTAATAAAAATCACACTTATCAAAGCTTGTTGAACTTGTTGTTCCTGAGGAAATGACCTTGGAATTTCCCCTTGTGTATTAATTCTACTTTTATACTTGGAAGCATAATTTGGTGAGTATGAAATTTTTGCCGAGGATGACTGGTGAAACATAAAATTTTCTTGCAAAATGAAAAAAAAAAAAAGGGTTGTTAGATTCTATGAACCTCTTCACAGATTGGGTGACATTTCTTACTCTCTCCTATTGATTTTGTATATTGTTCTTCTTTTTGTTGTTTACATTTTCTTTTCTTTTTTCCCTTTTTTGGAGTGCATGTCTGTTTGGACCAGAGACCAAGCATCACTACTAGTCAGGTCTGAATCATTTTCATCCATTGAGTCTGCATCTGTATCTTTAGAGTCCTTATCTAAAAACCTAAGTAACATGGAAGGGGATGAGCATCAAGATAGGGAAGTCATGAACCAAAATAGGACATTAAGAGAATACTTGCAGCCTGTTAGAACTAGTCCCCCATCTTGCATTATTCAACCTCTAATTGCAAATAATTTCAATTTTAAACTTGGGATAATTCCCTTGAGACTCCATTTTCATGGCATAGAATCTTAAAACCCTTATTTGCATATTAAAGAGTTTGAAGAAGTATGTTCTACATTTATGGATCGTACATGTACTGAGAAGGTCATAATGTTGAAATTATTTCCTTTTTCCCTTAAAGATAAGGCTAAAACATGGCTAAATTCTTTAATACCTAGATCCATTGGGACTTGGCAGGAAATGCAAATTGATTTCTTTAAAAAAAAAAATATTTCCAACGCATAGTAGGGCTGTACAGAAACCGACACAATCGGTTGCCATCGACAGGTACCGATCGGCTGCGTCAAGAATTGGCCGGAACAGGTGGAGAACTGGCCGGCGTGCAGTGGAAATTTGAAGAAACCGACATATATTTTTTTAACACTTACAATGCTAGTTGGAGAAACCATCCTAATTTCAGTTGGAGAACTGAATAGTAGACCTTTTCCTCTACAACACCAGGTCGCTATATACCCTATTCAGCACCACCAGGACCCTCACAATACCCCAACCAACCACACCTCATTCCAAAGAAGAACCTAGAGGAATCTATACAGCAGCTCACTATTAACCTCCAACAGTTCATGCAAAGTCAAGCAACCATAAACAACCAAAACTCCCAAGCCATAAATAACATTAGAGGGACCCTAACAAAAGTGACTACCACTATGAGTGCCCAAGAAAAAGGAAAGTTTCCAGCCTAACCACCACCTAACCCATAAGGGCAGCAACCTCAAGGTATGGTAAAGGGGGCCATTGTGAAGGCTGTAAAAGCCATTACAACTCTAAGAAGTGGTAAGCTCCTGAACAAACCTGTCCACAGTACTGAAACTCTTGTTCTTACCATGCCTGCTCCATTTCCTCAAAGGTTGATTTCTTTACAAATAGAAAAACAAGCTTATGAGATTTTGGAAATTTTTAAGCAAGTCAGAATAAATATCCCACTTTTAGATGCAATCAAACAAGTCCCAGCCTATGCAAAATTCTTGAAAGACTTATGCACTCTCAACGAAAGTTAAATGTTCAATAAAATGCTTTTCTCACTGAACAAGTCAGTGCTATAATTCAGAACCATACACCACCTAACACGAGGGCGTGTGGGGCGATTTTAGGCAAGTCTTGCTCTAGTTTCGCTAGGGCTTTCTAAGGGGAGAGGGATGTCGTCGGGGGATCTCAAGGCCCTCCGACGGTGGCAGATAGAATTCGTTCCTTCACCGTGCTAGTGTCGATCATGCCTCAACCCATCCCTGAGGTCGTGGTCCTGTTTCGGCCTCCAAGAGTTGTCAAAGGTGAGGTTTTTGTACAGTTTTCCAGAGTGAAATAGAGAGATCGGCGGTTCCTTTTTGGTTTGCTATGGTGATGAAGTTTGGCCCTCCTTAGATCGGATCTGAGTATTTATTAATGGGAGATGGGGTCTTTCTTCTCAGCCGGTTGTTTCAGCAATGAGGAAGCCAAGAAACATGTTTGTCAAATTCTCTTTGGAGGATGATTTTCTCAACGCCATGTCCTGTGAAAATAGTGATATCGATGGAGTTAGCTATCGAAATTTTCAATGGATGGTGGATTTCTTAGAATATGTTGAACCTGTTATGGCTCCTGTTTGGATTCTTTTGCTGGGGCTTGCTCCGAATTTCTATCAAGAGTCATATATGCTCAACATTATAGCACCGGTGGGTTCTCTCCTTCGGAGAGACAATGTGACTAAATGTGCGACATGCACAGACGAGGTAAGAGTCTATGTTTTGATGGATGTATCTCAGAAACCAGTGTCTCATGTATGGATTGGAATGCCTCGACAACCTTCCAGTGTACGTCAGGAAATTGTCTATGAAACGCTCCTTGCTTTTTGTTCCAAGTGTAATGCTCAAGGACATAATATTGGCACCTATAAGATATTGGCGAAGGATAAAGGGAAAAAGAACGAACTAGATCAAGTGTGGAGGCCGCAAAAGTTAAAGGAACCAGAGTTGTTGGTGGTATCGGACACAGGGAAAATCTCAAATTCGATGGTTTCAAATGAGGTAATGGTGGTGCCAATGAATGGTGGTCAGGGGACTAGGTCCTCTGTATCGATTGACCCGGTGGGTGCCGTTTTGGCTGTCACGAACATTCCTCTTGAGGTTAGTAATAATGGGGTCTTAAGGAAACTTCTTTAGAGGTTAGTGATAAATTGGGTGACCATTGCGGGGATAGAGTGTTGGTTGGAGATGATGAATTGTTGCTAAAGGATAACTTTGATGCGGTAAAATTTGAAAGTTGGTCCGGAGCATGGTGAAAATGTGTCCTTTGATCCAATTGACCCGATGGGCACTATTTTGACCTTCACGAACAATTCGATGGAGGTTAGTGCTAATGTAGCTTTTACGGAGAAAACCCTTGAGGTTGGTGGGTAGTACTGGAATTTTTGGCAGGAATGGTACGTTGCTTGTTAGAGAGGATAGTGGTCCTTGTATTACTAATAGCCTCTCGGATGGTGTTGCATTGGAGGATCTGGATGCTAACTTTGAGGAGTTAGATAAGGAGCATTCTGCTTTGAGGATGGAGAAGTCTTTGGCCAGGCGTGAGATGGAGAGATCAGGGTCAGTTTCAGATTCAGAGGGCGTGGGTGTCTTACCTCATATAGCTAAAGAAAAAGATGGAGTGTCGGATACTAGAGTTTTGAAACCGAAAGTGCAAACTAGTATGAAATTACGCAGCTCCACAAAGGATCCTAGCAGGCTTGATATATGTTAACGAATCTTATGTATTGGAATTGTTGAGGTCTCGGTTCCTCGAAGGCACAAATGCGTGCTATGCTGAAATTACAAAAACTGAAATTATTAATTGTTGTGGAGCCTTTACGTCAAGATAGTAAGCTTGTTCGTTGGCAAGGCATTTTAAAGTTTGATGCCTTGTATTCTAATGGTGGCTTTAGAGGTAAGTTATGGGTTTTCTAGCATGATGACATCCAAGTTAATATTATTCAGGAGTCGAATCAGCATGTTACTTTTATGATTAATTCTATGTTGATCGTTTCTGCTGTCTATGTAAAATGTACATAAATGGAGAAAAGGCATCTCTGGGCTGATCTTGTTCCATTTGGAGTTTTATAGATGCCATGGATGATTATTGGCAATTTTAACACTATTCCCCATGATGGGGAAAGAAGAGGAGGGTGTCTGAGATTGCCAAGGGCAATGGAAAATTTTTCCTCCTTTATCCAAAATGGTGGTTTGATCGAAGTGCATTTTTCTAGAAATAAATTGTCTTGGTGTAATGGGCATGGTGGATTGGCTCAGAGCTAGGTCGGTTGGATAGGGCTTTGTGCAACACACGGCTGTTAGATATTTGTCTGATGGTGTCAATCAAGTATTTATCTTGAAAATCATCAAATCATGCACCTATGTCTCTTCGGTTGGTGAACTCAAATATGAGGTATGGCCCAAGTATTTTTAGATTCCAGCAGATGTGGACTTTGCATGAAGATTTCTGGGAGTTTGTTTCTAATATATGGAATGAGGAGGTGGGAGGAGCTAGTTTATGGAAGCTAGCAGCTAAGATGAAAAAAGTAAAAAGTGCTCTTAAAAGCTGGAACTGTGAGGTATTCAGTTCGACTACATTGCATTTAAAACGCCTGGAGGAGAAAATTGCACAAGGGGAGGCACAACTGCAAGAGAATTACTCCCAAGAAGTAGAAACGGAGATGCTTGCTTCACAAGCGGAGTTAAATTCTTGGCTGGAAAAAGAGGAAGTCTGAATTGAATAAAAATTTAAAAATACATGGATAGAGCATGGAGAGGTTAATGCTTCTTTTTTTGCAGCTTTACAGACTAGGAAGAAGAGCATTATTACATCCATGCAATTGCCAGATGGAAGAATGTTGTCTATGCCGGAAGAGATTCATAATGAAATGGTTTCATACTTTGTTGTTTTTTTGAGTCACAGGTCGACAGCTTCAGTGCTTCATTTATCTGATGTTATTCAGGAAGAGGTGAGGGCATCTGAAAGTTTGGATATTTTCCAGAGCCCAATGGAGCAGGAAGTTAAAGATGCCTTGTTTGATATTTCGATTAATAGTAGTCCAGGACTAGATGGATTTAATTCTGGTTTTTTTCGACATTGTTGGGATTTCATTAAGATAGACTAGGTTGAGGCCGTTCGGGATTTCTTTGCAGGTACCTTGCTACAGAGATACTATGTCGCTTCTTTCATTCTTTTGATTCCGAAAGTACCGAATCCATGCTCATTTGACAAATTTAGGCCAATTAGCCTATGCTCGGTTGTTTATAAAATATGTTCAAAGTTAATTGTGACTAGATTAACTATTGTTTTGAGTCGGCTGATTTCTGAAGAGCAAGGAGCATTTTTACCAGGAAGAAGTATTTTTGAGAATATAAGCCTTACACAAGAGTTGGTTCAGGACATAAATAAACCAATTAGGGGGGGTAATATCATGATGAAAATTAATATGGCCAATGCTTATGATACAATTTACTGGGAATTTTTGTTACAAGTTCTGAAAGCATTTGGTTTTGCTTTGGAGGTATGCAACCTGATCTCTAATTGTGTATCTTCGTCTTGGTTCTTTGTGGTTATGAATGGCACTTCTAAAAGTTTTTTCAAGGGTGGAAGGAGTCTTCGTTAGGGGGATCCTTTATCCCCTTATTTATTTATTTTGGTGGAAGAGGTCTTTTCGCGGCTTCTACGTAATAAATTCTAGTCTGGGCTTATTGGTTACTATTCGTAGCCTCGTAATGGTCTGTTAATCTCTCATTTATTGTATGCAGATGATATGGTTGTTTTCTCTAATGGTAGGAAGAAAGATGTGGAGAGGATTTTAGACGTTTTGGAGCTCTATGCCCAGTGGTCTGGTCAAGTGGTCAATGCTTCCAAGTCATTTTTTCTTCTCAAGCCGTATACCAGAATCAAGATACAAGGAATTGCTTTAAGTGTCTGGCTTCTCAATGGGGCACTTTCCAGTGAGGTACTTGGGGGTTCCTATCTTCTCAGGTAGGTTGAAGTCGTGTTATTTTGATGATTTGTTGCTTAAAATTTCTAAAAAGATTGAAGGTTGGAAGATGAGGTATCTTTCTTCTAGTGCCCGATTGCTTTTGCTTAAGCATGTTCTTTCAAGCTTGCCGGTGCATTTATTATCTGTATTACCAATGCCCAAGCAGAGTTTTGGTAAAATTAACAGGTTATTTAGCACTTTTTTCTGGGGTTCGTCAGAAGGAATGCCTAAAAGGAAATAGGTAAGTTGGGAGTCGGTTTGCAAGCCCTTGGATGAAGGAGGTGTAGGGCTGAGAAATATTGTAGATGTTTATAGCTCCCTTCAATCCAAATTTTCCTGGAAGTTCCTCTCGAAGGATACTTTATGGTTTCTTTAAAACCAAGTATGTGAAGAATCAACATATCTCTCTTGTTGATCCTTCTAAAGTCTCTAGATTTTGGAAGATGCTTATTAAGTCGGTTCCTCTTGTTGTTGAGAAATCTGTTTGGTGTGTGAAAGAAGGGAACTTATCCTTTTGGCATGACAAGTGGATGGACTCAGGTCCTATATGTCAAGCTGTACAGATTTCGGATTCTTCTCTTTTAAAAAGAAATGACTGTATGATTGAGCATAGTTGGGATGTGGATTTGATTGTTTAGCTAGTGGATTAGGAGGTTGCTGATGATATTTTTATCTCGTGTTGGCGGTACTAAACTAGGGACGGATATGTTAGTATGGATTGGTAGTAGGGATGGAAGATTTTCAACAGCAAGTGCTTGGGATTCGATTCATATTTCGGTTCCAAAGCATCAATGGACGGACTAGACTTGGCACTCAACTTTGCCAAAGGAATTTTTTGTTGTTCTATGGAAGGCTATGACCAATAGCCTGAGTGTGGATGAGCAGATTAGGCATATTGGAATCCTAATAGTCTCTAAATGTGAATGTTATCCTCAGGGCTGTTTTGAAGACTTGAATCATGTTCTATACAGTGGTAAGGTTGTTGCTAGATTTTGGCAAATGTGTTCTAGTTTCTTGGGTGTTCCCTATGTGGCTAATCGGTCTTGGTTGGCTACCATTGAAGCTTGGTTTCAAAGAACAAAGAAGTCTTCAAAGGTTGGTAATTTGATTGGTGTGGTTCCATGTATTTTAATATGGAATCTATGGATATGGAGGTATTCGGCATGTATGGAGGGATTGTTTTAATAGTTTTGGAGGAAGGTTAAATATTGGCTCCATTGGGTTGGTTTGAGGCTTAGGCAGTCAGAAAATCTTCATCAACGTGACCAAGAAACTTTAGAGGATTTAAATTTGCCAGCTGTAACTCATTCGAAAAGAAATTTTATTTCAGTATCTTGGGAGAAGTCGGAGTTGGGTTGGTTCAAATTAAATACAGATTGTAGTAGCTTGGAAAATCCGAGAGAGTCGGGTGCTGGGGGCCTGCTTCAAAATCATGGTGGAAATCTGGTTTTTGCCTATTCTAAACATATTGGCTTTGGTCAAATAATAAAACTGAGTTTTTGGGGGTCTTATTTCGATTGCGTAGATGTATGACCATGGACTTGGTGAATATTGTTGTTGAATTAGACTCGTCGTTGGTTGTGAATTGGCTAGAGAAAGACAGATGTCAGGTTTGGTACCTGGAGGATTTTTTTGGAGGAGATAATCTTGCTCATCCGAGGCCTTAATATTTGGTTTAGACACGTGTTTAGAGAGGGAAATAAAGTTGCGGTTTGGCTTGCAAAAGGTGGTAGTACTCGGATTACACAAAAGTATACGTCAACTAACATCCCAAGGGAGCTCAACGGGATTTTATGCTTGGATAAATGTGGTTTGTCGTGCTTAAGAAAGAGGTAATTTGTGGTCATCTGGTTTGGAGGCCATTACGTAAAAGGCAGGATTCGTTTACGGTTACGTTGTTTTTTTTTACGTTTACGTTGCTTTTTATGTTTAGATTGGTGCAGGCAGAGTTTTCTTTTGGACTTGATCTTTTCATTGTATTGATCTCATTAATAAGTGTTCTGGTTGTTTTATGTTGTGTTTTGGTTGTCAAAGTTTTGGTCATTGACTCCTGGGATGGGCATATATGTAAATCCTGTGGGTCTTGGATGTTGCTACGATTTTTTTCCGCCATAAGTGAGGTTTTTTTTTTCAAATAAAAGTGAGTCGGGGTCATTCTTGGACATGTGACCTCGTCTCTTCATTAAAACAAAAAAACAAAAAAAATACACCACCTAAATATAAGGATCCTAGTTCACCCGCTATCTCTTGTATCATAGGAAATTCAAAGATTGGCCAAGCTTTGTTGGATTTAGGCTCAAGGGTAAATATGTTGCCCTTTAGTGTGTATGAACAGCTGGGTTTGGGTGAGTTTAAACCTACATCTATAATTTTAAAATTGGCTGACAAATCCATAAAAATTCCTAAGGAGATTGTGGAGGATGTACTAGTACAAGTAGATAGATTTTATTATCTAGTAGACTTTGTAGTGCTGGACATGAAACTGATTGCTCAATCTAATACTTCCTCTGCACCAGTAGTCTTAGGAAGGTCTTTCATTGCAACCTCTAGTTCCATTATAATTTGTAGAAGTGGGGTTTTAAAGTTAAGTTTTGGTAATATGACCTTGGAGCTGAACATTTTCAATTTGTGTAGGCAACCTCAAGAGGTGGAGGAGGTGCAGGAAGTCAATGCCTTGGAAGCCATTTTTATTAGGAATTCTTTGTTCAATTATGAATTTAATGATTCTCATCTTGATGACACTGACTGTGTTTCCACTATTTTTGCAGGAGGAAATCCAAATGACACACAGTGGAGGCTTAAGTTTGAGCCTTTGCCCCTATGTTGGAATCAACAAGACCTTTAAATGAGAAGATTCCAATTTTGGAATTAAAATCCTTGCTAATAGAGTTGAAGTATGATTATTTGGGACCTGGAGATTCTTCATTCCCAGTTGTAAACTCATCTCAGCTCACTGATCAGCAAGAGGGTAAGCTACTTGAGGTGCTAACACAGCACATGTCTGCCATTAGGTGGACTATTGATGACATGAAAAGTATAAACCCCTAACTTGCTCTCACGGAATTTATTTAGAGGCGGGGCTAGACCTTCTAGAGAAATGCAAAGGAGATTAAACCCCACAATGAAAGAGGTAGTGAAAAAAGAGGTCTTGAAATTGCTAGACATAGATATTATCTACCCTATAGCAGATAGTCAGTGGGTAAGCCCCATTCAACTTGTACCAAAAAAACCTGCGGTCATTGTTGTGAAAAATGAAAAGGGAGAGTTAATACGCACAAAAATGACAACTGGATGGAGGATGTGTATAGACTATAGGAAGTTGAATGTAGCTTCTAGGAAAGACCATTTCCCTTTAGCCTTCCTTGGCCAGATTCTAGAAGAGGTGGCTGGACATGAGTATTATTGTTTCTTAGATGGCTATTCTGGGCACTATCAAATAGAAATTGCCCCTTAGGATCAAGAGAAGACTACCTTCACTTGCCCCTTTGGGACATTTGCTTTTAAAAGAATGCCCTTTAGTCTATGCAATGCCTCAGCCACTTTTCAGAGGTGTATGTTAAGCAATTTCAGTGACCTAATTGATGATATAGTTGAAATTTTTATGGATGATTTCTCAGTGTTTGGAAAAACTTCTGATTCTTGTTTAACTAACTTGAAAATTGTTTTTGCCAGGTGTGAAGAGAAGCAGTTGTTATTGAACTGGGAAAAATGACATTTTATGGTACAACAAGAAATAGTCCTTGGTCATATTGTCTGTGCAAGGGGTATTGAGATTGATAAATCTAAAGTTGAACTGATTTCAAATCTGTTTGTGCCTAGGAATGTGAAAGATGTTAGATCTTTTTTAGGCCATGCTAGTTTTTACAGAAGGTTCATTAGAAATTTCAGTTCAATCTCAAAACCTCTATGCCATCTATTAATGCATGATGTTAGTTTTGCATGGACTGAGGACTGTCAAAATTCTTTTGACCAATTAAGATCTTTTCTCACCACTGCTCCCACAATCCAACCCCCAGATTGGACACTTCCCTTTGAACTAATGTACGATGCCAGTGATTTTTTTGTGAGGGCTGCACTTGGCCAAAGAAAAAATAAATTGCCCTATGTAATATACTATACTAGTAAAACTTTGAATAGTACTCAGAAAATTACTCCACCATAGAAAAAGAATTACTAGCTATAGTGTTTGCATTAGAGAAATTTAGGGCCTATCTGCTTGGTTCACCTGTTGTCATATTCACTGACCATGCAGCACTTAAGTTCCTATTGACCAAGAAAGATGCAAAACCAAGGTTCATTAGATGGATCATTTTGTTACAAGAGTTCAGCATCACAATAAAAGACAAAAGGGGGTAGAGAATGTAGTGGCAGACCACCTATCTCAGCATACACCAGAATCCACTATTCAAACCCCTTTAATCTTTGACTTTTTTCCTGATGAACAATTGTTTTCAGTTCAAGTCTTACCTTGGTATGTAACGCTCGTCTTTGTGGTGTGACTTTTTATAAAATGATTTTAGAAAGAACGAGGGAAATTACCGTTCGATTTAAAACTTTTTGCTTCCGTACCCAGGGTGCAAGACTCTACGTTATAAAATAAAATGTGCTTTGAGAATAAAAGAGGTTTACAGCAGAAAGCATTAATCTTAAGATAAAAAGGTCTCTCATACAGTTAAAACTCTCATGCCTAGACTTTTGTGCTCTTCCCCTTGGGCAGTGTCTGTCCTGACGTGTACTGCCCATTTAGTCCCTATGGGGGAGGGGCATACATAAAAACTAAAATGAGTTGATGAAATAGGTTTTCATTCATGCATTCATCATACCATACATACTATACGTACATGCATACATGCATTCGTTTGCAAACATCACTAGACGGGGTTTTCTTTAAAAGAGATTTTCTTTTTGTAAAATGTATCTCTCGTCAGTGCCTTCATTTCTCAAATAATTCGTGCATTCATACATTCTTTCTTATCACTATCCTTGGCCGATACACACTGTTATGCCCCATGTGTTGGGATTAGCGGTCTTCCTTTGGACCCGGAGTCTACCTGTGGCCACGGGTTGGGAATCCCATGGGGGTAGCACTGGGTGCACTACTAGTACTACTTACCCGGTATTGCAATCTGCCCATTCCTTTGGTAACCTTTTCATTCATTCATATAGCCGTTACATATTTTCAAACATTAAATATTCAGTCATTTCATTCAATTCAGTCCTTTCAGTCCTTTCCTTTTCAATCCTTTTCATTTAACAGTTCATTCATGGAGAAACATCATTTAAGAGCATGGGTTTAACATCATCTTTCATGGCATCATTTAAAGTATCACTTCATGGCATCCTTAAAACATCAGTTCATAAGGACCTCTTAAAACAACATACTTTCTTCGAGTCGTTTAAAGCATCAGTTAAAGCATTAGGCATAAGCCTCAACATTTTTTTTCATGGAAAATACATACAATAGATATTACGTATAGTCATCCATTCACATGCGCACAATTAATACTTTGGGGCGTAAAAGGAGCTGCCAAGAAGGGTCATTACATACGTATACCTTTGAACACTTAGCACGCTTTTCGTAAAACATCTTTTGTGTCGTTTCGTAAGGTGTCGTAAAGGAAAAGTATTCCATTTTCATTTCGTATATTTTAGAAAACTCTAGAAGAGTATGAACGTAATATTTACCTGGACTCCATGCTACTTTCATATCATGCAGTCCATTCATGTGCGTGTCAGATGGAAACCTACATGCATACACATAACCTTGACGTCATTCTTTATCTAATGCATAAGCAACTAAACTTAGAAGACATAAACTACAATTCACTTGGAACACTCTCCTTCTATCTCATGCTCTTATGTGCCTTTTCCTATGTTAAAGCCTTCGGGATTCACTTACGGTCACTACATCTTCCAAACTCAAGGTCTTACCTCGAGTGCCCATCCACTAAAGTGAACCCCTGATTTATCCTAGGATTAAGACACTTCATCTTACTCTTCCTATTGACCACATTCTGGCGCATGATTCCGATCGAAGGAGTCATGCATCCCAATCCTAGACAATACACCCGTTACTACCTCCATGCACCTTAGCTCAACACGTTGATCACATGCTCGTAGGGACAAACACCATACTTCGATACCAACCTTCTCTTAACCAGGCTAGCATGACTCTTCATGCTACCTGCTCCTTTTGACAGTTCATCCCAACACTTAACACGAAAAGACTCCATTCACAACTACGCCTTACGGCACGTCATATAGCTCGAGACTACTCCCAAACTACACCATGACCTTATCACATCATTTGACATCCTACTATGTCATTTCTATGCCACTCCTAACTCATCACGAGTACGGTCCCTCACGTACTCCTATCACATCGTGACATCTCGTCACGTTCCTGCTACGTCATTCCTACACTAACTCCTCAACCATCACAAGCACGACTGCTAGTAACTATGTCACTTCGTGACATTCCCCAGTCATGCTTCCGCTGCGCACTCTTACACTTGTTCTGTCATTTCACACATACTCCCAACCATAAGTCAATTACAGTGACACTTGTCACCTCAAACTACAGGCCACATCACAGCTGCTTCGGGACACTATTCCACAGTTCCTAATACTACTCACCACGCTCTACGCCCATCAACCACACAACCATCCTTATCTAAGCGACACGCTACACGAAGTGTCACTTCACCTCATGGAGTACACTCCATTCACGCATGCTACGCCATATCATCACTATGGTGAACATGCCATATGGTGCATCACTCCATCACATGGAGTACACTCCATGTGTACTTCCTTCACACACGCTACGCCACACAAAGTACACTCCGTGTACTCTTCCCAATCCACACTTCACAGCATAGTTCACAGCACTACACAGCACAGTTTCCAACTATGCCTAATACTTTACATCCACAACACATCACATCTCCATACTACACAAAGAACTCCACAAATACTAATAGCGCAGTCCACAACCTAACCAACCAACCAACCAACCAACTAACATATAACATAATTAACAAGGGAGAGAGGGTTATACCATCGTCGGGGTAACCCGTACGTTGCTTGCTGACCGTCACAGTTGATGATGTCGGAAGGGTCATACATGGCAGCTAACCCACGTACAGTGGCTGTCCACCACATAAAGTGGCGGTTTGGGCTTAGGGCTAGGCTAAGGAAGGCCAAGGGGGCTGAGGGTGGGCTTCCAAGGGGAACTCGTGTGTCTCAAAGCATGGAAATGGGGGGAAAAGCTTGGCTGGTCGTGGCTGGCCATGGAGGGGCTTAGGGGGTTCCTGGTGGAGTTATGGTGCTATTAGGGAGGCACCACGGAGGTAAAAGGTGGCGGATCTAGCCATGAGGTGGAGGGAGAGTCTGTGAGAGAGTGAGAGAGAGTGGGGGAGCTAGGTGGTTCGGCTGAACATGGGGGTGGCTAAGGGAGGTCGCCGGTGGCCAAAGGAGGCTCTAGTGGAGGTGGGATGGCCAGGAGACTGCGGTGGAAAGGGGAGAAACATGTGTGAGACCCATTTATGGGTTGTGTACGTGTGTGCGACGGAGAGGGAGAGTGAGGTTCGTGGTGGCTGGGTTTGTGAGAGGTGGTCGCCGATGTGAGGTGGTGGAGGTGCGGTGGCTTGGGTAGCCATGTACGGTGGTGCACGAGAGAGAAATGGGTAAAACCCATTTCGGTGGAGTTACCGTAGGAGGAGAAAGAGGGCTGCGTGGGGTTCATCGGTGGTGAGAGGGTGCTTACTGGCATGATAGGAGGTCGTTGGTGGTGGCGGTGAGACCGGGCGGCGTGCAGCAGCACTGGGCTGGAGGAGAAGAGAATCGGGAGAGTGGGAGAGAGGCGTGCGGCGTATGCTAGGGGAGAGGGAGAAAAGAGAGAGGGAAGGGAAAAGTGAGGGAGAAAGAGAGGGGGCTTGCGTATTTAATCCAGGCCCTTCATCTTGGGATTCTCAAAACGATCTAACGATGAGGAATTAAAACATTGATTTAAAATGCGTAAACATTAACTTAATTAAAAGCACTAAGAGGAATTAAGGTAGAATATTATTTAAACTAAACTTTAGTTAATAAAATAATATTCCTTCATCATTAATAAAATAATGAAGTCTTATTAATATCTTTAAAAAAAGAATAAAACCATTTAATTAATTAAAGTTTTCAACATAATTTAAATCTCATAATATTTTAAATAACTGAAATCATTTTAATAAATAATATTAAAATGATTTCCAACAATTATAATATTTTTGGAGCTCTTCAAAAATATTATAATTGTCTTATTTAAAATCAAACTTAGTTCAATAACACTAGAAATACCCCATATAAATATTTTCAATGCATTTAAAATACTGGGCGTACTTTAAAAATCACATAATATCTTTAAAACATGCCATCGAGGTTTGACACGCATAACGAGACTCACAGTCGCTAGGAAGAAGGGGCAGACTATTACATAATTTTCGTCCCCGAAATTTGCTTACGTTAGAAAAAAGGAGCGGGTTGTAACATGGTATGCTGACCTGGTTAATTTATTGGTGACAAGACAGACCCCAACCCACTAGACAACTCAGGATATCAGAAAAATGAAAGCTGAGGCTAAGTTTTTCTTTTACGATGACCCGTATCTTTTTAAATATTGTTCTGACCAAATAATTAGGAAATGTGTTCCTAATGATGAGTTTCCTGCCATTCTATCTTGTTGCCATTCTGAGGCATGTGGAGGACATTTCTCAACCCATAAAACTATAGCCAAAATATTACAAAGTGGGTTCTGTTGGCCAATCATGTTCAAGGACACTTATATTATGTCAATGCAACCCATTTTAGTATAGAAATCGTTGATTGCAGGGGAATAGATTTTATGGGGCCATTTCCTTCATCTTTTGGGTACTTATATATTTTGCTTGTTGTTGATTATGTCTCTAAATGGGTAGAAACAATTCCTTGTAGAAACAATGATCATCAAGTTGTTTTGAAATTCCTAAAGGAGAACATTTTTGCAAGGTTTGGCATGCCTAAAGACATAATCAGTGATAATGGAACCCACTTTTGTAACAAACTTTTCTCTGTTTTAATGAAAAAGTATGGGATTCAGCATAAGGTTTTGTGGCGCCCCCAACCCCTGCTTGGGATTGGACGGTGACTGAGACGCCGAGACAAGTAACACAAGGCTATACACCCCTCATTCATGACAGATAATATGCTATGCACCAAAGTACACTAGCAGTATGCAATAACGTAGCAGTGGAAAAATAGCAAAAGTCGGATAAACTAAGCAATGTGATAAGTAGCTGCAAAGCACATGGCACCGTACTAATATCATATCCACATTGTCCAAAATATAAACATGTATCATAAAGAAATAACATCCCAAAACACGGGACATCCTCAAAACATAGTTCCACAAAAGTTGAGGTCTAAAACCATAAGTACTGTTTTCCTTCTTTTTTTTTTTCCTACCAAAATAACTTAAGTTCTTGTACCCTTCATAACCATTGTCACATCGGGAGATAGACACCAAAAGATCCCATGGGATTGCTAAGGCTCGAGCAGTAATAAACCTAATTCCTTTGCCACTGCCTTTGCGTCAGCCGAGGCCTTTGAGGCTCGCTCCAGATAAGTAGACTGCTAGTCCATATTCCACCAAAACTTCATAGTCTTAGAGGGTTGATAGATCGTAGCATAGATCTTGGTCTCACTAATAGTATTTAAGATCTCCCTGAGAAGCTTAGCTGTATGTATTAATGCATCAGCAATGTAGTCATGACGAGCTTGAACAGTGTACTCGTCCTCTATCAAGGAACCATCTGGGTTCATGTTTCCTGGGTATCTAGGGTACCTGTAACAACTTCTACCATTCCTGCTGGGGAATGGTAGTGGAAACTATCATAATAAGATTTCAAGAAATCTCAGCAAGTAATCACATAACATACCACAGTTAACACAAGCATATAAAAGGTATATCATGAAATGCGTGCATGGACATGTACTTGACTTATCCCTTTGACCAAAACTTGACTTATGCACTTGACCATTTTCAAGAGACATGTAACAGAGACTTTAGTTTTTCAAAAAAACTTCTTAAATTTTTCTTGATCACGTGAACTTAATCAGAACTTGTCTTATCGGAACATATGACAAGATTTGCATAGAGTAATCCTTAGCATATCACGAGATTTTCATCATGTGATCCTTATCTTATGAGCTCTTATCTTATCCTTGTTCATAGGGTGGACACAACACAGTTCCCCTTTGCATCGCTTGTTCCTGCTAGTTATCGCACCATCAACGATCCATGTACCGTGATGAATGAATGCGTCATAAACAGAAATTCATATTAACTCGACCTTACTTCGTCGAGTGACATGCCTTATGCACCCACTAATGTTAGGCGCTTCCTCACTCCAGTATCCTTTGAAAAGAATCCATTCGAGGCTCATCGACGGTACTTTGTTGACCCAGGAGTTACCACTCCATTCTTAAGCACTCCAAAGTGGACAGATGAGTTCCATTAAGACATTCCCCCTCCCTAGCACTTGGAGTTGTGATAAAACTTATAAAATTTTTTCTTTGAAAACACTTTTTGAAAACACTTTCTTTAAAAACACTTTTCTCAAATGCATACGACACAAGCATAATATGTTCATTTCATAGCATGATAACATAAACCATATAAGATATCAAAACACATATATGGAACCATGAGAACTTGCTTAGGCTGAAACTCATAGGTACAAAAACATGAAGATTTATCACTTAAACATGAAATCATAGGTTTTTGACCAAGGTCCAAAAGTTCCAAGACATATTCAAACCGAAACATCACATTGCATAAACCATCAACCTTAATCAAGTAAAAAATGAAACTTATAGAAGTATTTCATAGCATTTTCATCACAAATCCGAAGCATATAATTCCTTCCTTAGAGTTACTCAAGATCATATTAGCATATTCAAACAAACAATCAAGAGATAGCAAACAAAGTAATTGAAACCATGAAAGGATTTACACAAATATATACAAGCATTAACCAAGAGTAAGTTGAGTGTATACTTACAAACATCCGTGTAAAGAAATACTAACAAGCTGTAAATCCGAACATACGATATTAGAAAAAGTAACTAAAAGCCCTATCTCATGTTCTTGAGTGTGTGTGTGGATTTGTAGGGCATCACTTGGTCTTAAACTACTCGGCTCCTAGGGTTTTTAGGCTAAAACCCCTTCATTTCACTCATGAAGTAAAACAAAACCTAAGATAAGCAAAGATACATGTGGTGGTCGAAAACATGGAGGATGAACTCCCCCTTACTAATCGGCTTCAAGGGTTTCCTAAAAACCCTAAGTCATTTTCCAAGAAAATGGTAGAAAGTGTGGTTGTTCTATCATTCCCAAAGTCCAATGAGATTTGAATCTCATTTTCAGATTGAGAAAGTGAAATGTGTGTGTAAAACTAGAGGAAACCAACCCTTACCTTGTCTATCCTTGATGGTGCCAAAATTCCATTTCTTGAAAGGATCCTCCTTGTTTGGTTGGAAAGAAAATACGAGAAAGTGCGGGAACCTTCAAGTGAACATGCGAGATTTGTGTGGAGAGAGTGAGAGCTCATGCAATTTTCGAAAAAATGGCAAGGGAAAAGCCCTTTGGCGTGTACCTCTTCTGTTTTATAAAAGACCATTCACTTCCCCCCTTGGTTGCTTCCAAAATCCTTGCATGGATGACAAGTGGCATAGATTTCTTCATCCCCTTTCTCTTTTGCCGAAAATGCCTCTTGGAGTTCCCCACTTGGATTGCATTGAGAGGGGACATCTTGGGGGTGGCGTGTAGGGTTTCCCTTCCCTTGGCTGAAATTCCCTTCTTTCCCATTTATGTCATTCCTTTTCTTAAGATATTGAATATTTCTTCAAGGGTAGCTTGGTAAAACATTAGATGCCTCTTCCTTTTCCCAACAAGTAACCTTTGGCATGGATGACAAGTGGCATTGGGCGTGTGCCATAGCCCTAGCCTTCCACTCCTTCTTATTTTCCCAAGTTGATGCTTCATCTTCCTAATGCTCCTTCCTCAGGTGACCTTTCATGTACCATTGATCCAAAATAAGCTAAGTGACAAGTTGAATGGTGTGCTTGGGCATGTGCTAGCCAAAAACCTAACGGCATATTTGTCCTTGATGCAAAATTCTCTTCACATATTCTTCTAGAAACTTAGTGCATGCTTGACACTTGGCAAAAACTGACTAAATTTGAAATCCTATGTGCCTCCCTTCGGTTTCCATGCAAAACTTCTAGAAAAGCTTCATTTCACTTACCTAGGACCTAGGCTTCCCTTTCCAAGAAATCTACCTTGAAACTCAAATTTTGGGCAAGGCAATGGGTTTGGCATGTGGGAAGATGGGCTAGCCAAAAATCCCTTAGTCTTCGTAGGTTCCGTTTGCCCCTTGATTCATCTAGAAGGTTTGTAGCCAGTTGACAAGTGGCAATTCCTCTAGGGTAGGCGTGCAAGCCATTCTTGGTGCTTTTCTACACTTCTCTCTCCCCTTAACCCACTATCAAGACTAGATTCAAAGTGTAACATTCTAATGATACATGGCACTAGTGGCTTAAAATTTGGGTCATGGGCATAAACCATTGGGCCTTGTTTCTAAATAGGGCCGAAAATTACAAAGTAATCTAAAGTCACTCTCCTTTTGGGCTCAATTTACCAAATCAAATACTCTAAGGCCTTCCAAAGTAACTAAGGCTCCTAAAATGCCATGGCAATCTAAAAGGAACAAACTCAAGTCATCATAGGTTTCCTCACCTTATCACCCCTAGAAAAATGGCCAGGCTGAATTAGCTAATAGGAAGATCAAACATATTCTTGAAAAAATTGTCAATCCTAATAAAAAAAGATTGGTTTTTGAGGTTGTTTGATGCTCTTTGGGCCTATAGGACTGCTTATAAAATAATTCTGGGTATGTCACCATATAGGTTGGTGTATGGCAAAGCATGTCATCTACCTATCGAGTTAGAACATAGAGCTTACTGGACCATTAAGCAGTTCAATTTTGATACTGATCAAGTTGGTTTAACAAGGAAAAATTTTTGAATTTAGATTATTTATAAATTATTTTTATTATTATTTTATTTTTATTATTATTATTATTTATTGTCATAAGTCCCAAAAATGCAAATAAAGAAAAAAATGAAGGGGAGGGGTCAAACAAATATTTAATATTTAAAAATTAATTAAATTAAAAAATATTAATTAAAAAATATTAATTAAAAAATTATTAATTATTTATATTATATATTCTAATTTATATATTATAATATAATTATTAGCAATATTGAAGTTGAAAAAATAAATCAACTAATTGTTTGAATCCTTGTTTCAGAGTCTATAAATTATATGCCCTTTGGTTAAATCATAACGACTTATTTAAATTTTTACTCTATCTTCCAGTAGTATGAAACTTTTTTAAATCAGAAGGGATGCTTATGACAATTATAAATTGTCCAAGGAGCGTATGAAACATTTCCATGACAAACACATTCAAAGGAAGTCCTTCCACCCAGACCAGCAAGTTTTGTTATACAACTCTTGACTCCATTTGTTTCCTGGGAAGTTGAAATCTCAAAGGAGTGGCCCATACTTGATAAAATCTGTTTTCCCACATGAAGCTGTGGAACTCCTAAATCCTCATAATGGTAACACCTTCAAAGTTAATGGTCAGAGACTTAAACCATTTCTTTCAACTTTTTCATCTGAAGAAACCACTTTGAACTTTATTGATCCCATTACTTTTCTGGTCGATTGATCTTTTCATTATAGTTATATTTCATACACATGTTAATAATTCTATCTCTTGTGTAGTTTCTTTTCTATGTCATTTTTTATTCACCATTCAACCTCATTAAGGTATTCCTATAATCACACCCTTTATCTGTTATCTGTCAGTTGAACTGTTTATCTATTCTGCATGCTCTGATTGAGGACAATGTAGATTTCTAGTAGGGGTGGGGATTTTAAATTTTAGTCTTGCATGCCATAATGCACCACCACCACCAGAAGCCTTGTCAATGATTGTTTAAGCACTAGCAGCACTGGCCCTTTCCTTCCCAATTTGGATGCCTTGATCATATTTGATGCATTTGGAAATATTCTAGTTTGTGTTTCATTCAAAGAATTTAGGTCAAGATAGGTGTTTATCCATTTAGACTGTCATTCAAACCAAGAAATAGTTGGTATTGTAAAAAACTTTTCTACTGAATATGGCCTTCACTTGCACTTAGACTACTTGGAATAACACTTTGGGGTTATTAAACTAATCAGACTAAACAGTTGTTTAAGACTCTAATGAACCTTATCCTATTGGCTTAGGAAGAAATTTAACTGAGGACTTGATGTCACTCGAGAAAAGGGACAAGCCAGGGATATGTTTTCTTATTCTAAAATAATAATAATAATACTAATAATAATCATCATCATCTTAGTGCAATGGAGAAGGCTATCTGCTTCCAGTATTGTAACACCCGGGCTAGCCAAGCCCGCTTTACAAAAAATTTTGGGTTTATAGGTATGAAAAGCCTATTTGGGATTATTAGTAAATTGTTTTTTGGAAGAGAGTGTGGGCCTAAGATTTTATTTTGGCCGATATCAAAATTTTATTGGGCTTGCCATGTTAGTTAAAATCATTAAATATTTTTGTTTTGGATGAAATCTTAGTATGGGCCGAGGAATTTATGAAACAAATATATTTCTTTTAAGGATTAGACATGGCCCAAATACTTAGAATTGGCTAAAAAGCCCAAGCTCGTGATATCTTGTTTTAGACTCCACATTCTACACGTTTCACGTCCGTATTATTCACTACATGCACGACTCCATTACTTCCGTTCCCACTACATGCACCCACTTTCTCTCATCTCTAGGGCTTTATTTTGGTCTTCCATTCACCTATTTATACCTCTTGTTAGCCCTCAATCTTATACATGTTTTAAACATCCTCAACCCTAGACTAAGTTGCCGCTGCACCACCTTAAGGTAGCCACTGCTCAGTCCACACACAAAACCTCAGCCACCCAAACTCCTTAAGAGTTCACCACTCTAGTCGTGCACCACCTACCCACTGCACCTCAATGTAGTTGCCGCCCAGTTCATCCACCCCACGTAAACCTCTGCCTAGATCTCACCACCATAGCCAGCCGTGAACCCATGTCAAAAAACACCACCCTCAACCTCACCGAAGGACTTCTATTTTTGCATCTCAAAACAAAGCACTTCATCTCGTTTTGTGCCACAAGCCATGCAAAGGGAAGCTCAACGACGCCAATGCCCCAACCGCTCTGTGATTTCCCACTACCCAACCACCTTATCGCCTCCGCATTGTTGCCCTCTCGGTGAGTATCCCATGTGGTCTCTCTCCCTCTCACAGCTTACTCTCTCTTATCTCTCTCTCTCTCTCTCTCTCAGTGCTCTGCCATAGAGTTAGCCGCCTACCACTCCAACCCCGCCGTGACACCTCCTCTCACGGTGAGCCTCCATCGCACGACGTAGGTCTAGGTATACTTCCCTGCAAACAAACAAAAACATGGCTTATGGATATTTATGTAAAGCTCTAGAAATATTAGTTTGTAATTACGATCTTGCCCTTCTAGTCATGAATCTAAACACGTGTTATGAACTTTTATGTTATTGTGTTGGGCTTGATTGTATGATGGGTCGGGCATATCGAAATGGGCTGGTATGTGTTTTTGGTTTTATGCTGTGTATATTTTGGGGCCAAGATCACGTGTTCGCATGGACAATATTATAAGACCAATTTATGGAGTAATATGATCATAGGAGTTAATTGTGTTTTTGTCTGGAGAATATATGTAAAAATCAAAATACTTTGGGGAGAGAAGATATTTTAGGATTTCGAGGAATTTTGTCATTAGGAAAATAGAGATTTTTCTTTAATATCTCAAGTTTGAATTACGAAGTACGTGTTCAATTTGAGATTTACAGAAGTTACATGTGTATCTTATAGGTGACGAGTAATTTTAGTTCAGCACTGTTGCGAAGAAATTTAGAAAGTTAAGAAATCCAGGTAAGTGGGGTTTCTATGCTAGACTTTGCATTAAAAGAAAATGAAAAGAGGTTGATTTTGAAAATATTCATGTTTTGTTATGAAAGAAATTTCAAACAACCTCAGTTATTTGTTTTGCATTACTCATAAAATTCTGTATAAAAATAAAGCATTTTCTGCATAACTGGTGTAGACATGAGCTAATTTTATGCATTCTGTTTCTAAACTATACAAAAACATAGCGAATATGAAATTTTGTGCATAAACTATGATTCTGTTATCTGATTTTGTTCTGTTCTGACGATATTTTGTACTATGATACGATATGATGTGATTTCTGAAAACCTCTGGCATGACATTCTATTTCTATTTCTATTCCGTTCTGACCTTACTACGGGTGTAAAACTGTGGCCTCTGTTCGAGTTGGTACCAACTTTTCTATTTCCGGTGCACCCACTTTGGAAGCCAAAGTGGTTTTCTACGTGGTCTTCCCTATGTGCACACTCGGGGCTCTGAGATTGTTTCTGCTTAGTTGGCCCCAGGATTTACACAACCCTACCACAGGGATTAAACATGGTCTTTGTTCTGATATGATAAGATAAGATGAAGATGTTTAGTTATGTTATGCCGTAGGAATTTTGAATAAGAATATTTCTGAACTTTCGCTCTGATATATTGATAACATGTTCTAACTCTACATTCTGAAAATAAAAAAGTGTTTTGTTCTGCATTATGAACTCTGTAAATGCTCATGTTTGCATGCTAGTATATGTTATCTGCTTATTGAGTTGTTGATAACTCACCTCTTATCTCCAAACATTTTTCAGATAATCTTGATGGTTCTGCTGGAGAGCAAGAGTAGGCAGTGTTAGAGAGGTTTGATGTTCGTAGAGAAATAAGTGTCGGAGGGTACAAGTACTTATTTGAGAGTCATAGTTAGTAAAATGATTATTTTCGGTTATTGTGATATGAGTTAAGGATATTTTTGAGTTTTTGGGGAGTTTTTAAATTATTTTATTGAGAATTTCTTTCTTGTCCCTATATAGAAACATGGATATTTGGGTTGAGCAAATGAATTAATATTTTATGGAGTTTTATGAATTTTATAGTTGTAACTCTCTAACCCCTTACGGGACCAGGGCGTTACAGGGATCCTTTGAACAAATAAAGGGGTCTTTTAAAGTGGAGTAGCGTGAAACCTACTATTACAATGGTTTTGAATTAGAGTAAGATCTTAGGGTCCAACTTAAATAGCTGCTATGGATGAGACAATTAATGACTTCTGGTGGTCAACCTTGGAATCTTCCCACACATGCACTCAGTAATCAACAGTACTCACTTTTTTTAAAGTACTTACTTAATAGGGTTTTTTGACAATTCAGTGCATAAACCCCTTTGTGGAACTAAATGTTTGGTGAAAGTAACTTCTGTATTCTTGTATCCTTTAATTCTAATATGTTGGTGCGCCTTATCCTTAAAGGAAACGAACAAGTGCTCAATTGGAAATTCAATTGCAGTTTGGGTTACGAAACACCTTATGTGCTAAGAGACTAGCAAATGGTTAGTTGGGGGGTGTGATTACTTAAACATTTTGTTTAGTTTAATTGTTGAATTGGTTGGATTAATGGTCAATTTGCATCAAGAAGGGGTGAGATAACATAACATTTTGGAAAGTTGGACTTTGTTTCAAGGCTACATTGTTTGACTTTAAAATGGGCTTGTTTATGCAAGAGAAAAAAAAAAAGACTCTACAAACTAAACTAATACAGGCTGTTTTGTAGGGATAGAGCCCAAAGTCATGAAGGCCCAATTCAGCCCAAGCCTCACAACGACTTACCCCATCTCGCCTCACTCCATTCGATAGAAACCAACCAAGAGGCACACAGGAAGACTGAGGGGGAATGGAAGGAACCCTTCGAGAGCAGATCCATTAAAGTGGAAGGAAATCAGTTAAAGGAGAGAGAAGAGGGTGCGAGGGAGAGAAAGATAAAAGGGGAGAAGGCACAATGGAGAGGGAGAGTCAAGTTGGTGATTTTTCTAGTGTTTATTTTGTTCTCTGTTTGTTTTGATTCTTCATTCCCATTAGGGTTTTTGTGAAGCTTTGTAATCATCATCTTTATGATGATTCTGGGCTAGATTTGCAACTTGGGTTCCAGGTGAAGGATATTGTTCACCTTGATTTGTGTTTGGTTTCTGTGATTCCTTTTTTATTCTTTCATTGTGTTACTATCCGTGGTTTGCTGTAAGATTTTGTGAGAATCTCTTGTTCTTGACCTGATGTAGCCTCACGACACAACAGGACCTTGAAATAATCAAGGATCCTTCAACCCGAGAGCCTTGAAATGAAAACGGATGTAATACGATGAGGGGTTTTATTCCTATGGTGTTTTAATATGAAGTATGCATGTTTGTTTGTTGAAATATTAAGTTCTTGAATGAATAAATATTGGCAGATGCACTTAGAAAGCAACTTCATCGATGTGTTGAGCAAACCCTAACCCTGCATCCCAAGTGTTTGTTTAAATTGTCATTTAAATCATTGTTAGTCTAGACTCTGATTTCCAACTGTGAGTAAGGTTTTTATTAAAGCTTTTGAAAATTGAATATACATTTTTAGGATTTTTGTTCCCTGTTAAGTCAAATACTAATTTCGAAGCAACTCTCACTCCTCATCATTTTTGTCAACCTGAGCTTTACATCCGACATCTTGTTTATAATCACTGCACATATCTCATCTACCCATATGCAAATCCTTACACAACAGTCATGATATCTGTCCAAAACGCGCTAATGCAGAATTTGAGTCCAAAGATCATTAATGGCGACTAATTAGCGTAACGGATGAAGCAATCCCAGGCATGAAACCTATCCAAGATATTCGTCCAGTGCATCAATTTCTCATTTGTCGGACAACAGATTTGAGTCTGTTATGATTAGTTTATATCAGAAGAGAAGCTCAAAATATGAAAGGAAACGAGCATGAGGATGTAATCTGTTGGTTAAACTGTTAGTTAGTCATGTGCTGCGCACGTGTTGATTCAAGCATTAATATACATTTAGGTCCTTACTTACTTGATTAGAATTACTATATTACCCCTGTTGTAACAGTCATTAACATTCATAAGACTTCTATAAATACTGAAGTCTCTTATTGTGTAAAGTATTGAACAAGTTAATAAAAAAAGTATTGGAGGTTTCTGATCCCTCGAAGATCAGCAAGTTATTTTTCCTTTTATTCTAGTCTGCTGCTACAATTGGCATCAGAGCCCTTCGAATTCTGGGCACAAAATTTTCTTTCTTTTATCTTACAATGGCAGAAGGCATACGGTTCAAAGAACTGGAGAAGATTGGTCTGGGGTTGAAGCAAAATCAAGAACTGCAAGAGAAGCGAGTTGCAGATCATCAAAGTGCTTTGGAGGGTTTGAATTCAAAGATGTACCTTTTGTTGGAAGCCATGAATGGAGGAAGAACTGCTCGGAATGGGAATGGCAAGAATGCTGATGGGGTTCACATGGAAAACTCATCTCTGAATTCTGGTATGCAGTTTCGTAGCATCAAGTTAGATTTTCCAAGATTTAATGGTGACAATCTAGCTAGATGGATCTCTAACGCAAATCATTATTTTACCTTACACCCCATGCCAGATGGACAGAAGATCATGATGGCCTCGTTTTATATGGAGGGGAATGCCTTAGTTTGGTTTCAAGATGCTGAGGAGACTGATTCTTTCCATTCTTGGAATTCCTTTGTTGAGGCAGTTCAGTTAAGGTTTGGGAGTTCTTCTTATGATGACCCTATGGAGGCCATTACGAGGTTGAGGCAAACTTCTACAGTTGGTGCATACAAAACTCAGTTTGAGGTCCTTTCAAATAGATTGAAAGGCTTGTCTGAAAATTATAAACTTTCTTGCTTCTTGAGTGGCCTTAGTGATGATATACGACTTCCTGTGAGAATGTTGCACCCTCAGACCTTGAATACTGCTTTTGGATTGGCCAAGATCCAAGAAGAACATATCAATAGCACTCGGGGAAACAACAGGTTCCACTCCTCTTTTGTTTATGTTCCTAGTGAGAGCAGCAATTCAGTTCTTGCTAATTCAATGAGGAAAGAAGGGTTTTCTGGCCCAACGCCTAATGGCTTTAAAACCTCAGCTCCATTTCAAAGACTTACACCAGCAGAGATGAAAGCAAAAAGGGACAAAGGGGTTTGCTACTTCTGTGAGGATAAGTGGCAGCCTGGTCATAAGCGTACTAAGCCCAAGCTCTTTGAAATGGCAGGATTGGAATGGTTACAAGATGCTGAGAGGGAAGAAGGAAATCAACAAGACTCACAGGAAACTAATGAACCTGTGGGAATAGACACTGAGGTGCCTGAAATTTCATTCCATGCAATTGCAGGTTGTATAAGCCCGAATACTATGAGAGTTCATGGCAAGGTTAAGAAATGCTCAGTGATAGTCCTTGTTGACACTGGCAGTACACACAATTTCCTTGACCCTATGATAGCAAGGAAGGTGGGGTTAGCTGTCAAGCATAGTGGACAAATTGACGTAAGGGTAGCCAATGGGGAAAGGATGAATGGTGAAGGTCTGGTCCAGAATTTACAATTTCAGATGCAAGGCCACCATTTCAACACTGATTTTTTTCTTACTACCATTGGGAGGCTGTGATGTGGTGGTTGGTATGCAATGGTTGCGAACCTTAGGTCCTGTCTTGTGGGATTTTACTAACATAACCATGAAATTTACCAATGGCAACAGTTCTGTCACACTTAGGGGCTTGAGTTCCAGCAAGCCTGAGTTTGTGGAAGATGTTCAGATTTGCCAACTCACTATGGTGGAGAGAAAGGGCATGCTACTTCAGCTTGTTGCTAAGGAGACAAACATTGAGGTGGGCATATATGCTGCTGATATTGAGGCAGTGTTGACTAAATACGACCATGTCTTTGCTGAACCAAAAGGCTTGCCTCCAAGAAGAACTAAAGATCACCAAATAACCCTCAAGGAGGGGACCATGCCAATATCTGCTCGACCTTACAGGTATCCTTTTTTCCAAAAATCTGAAATAGAAAAAATAGTTAAGGAATTATTGGATTCTGGAGTAATAAGGAGCAGTCAATCCCCCTTCTCATCACTTGTCCTCTTGGTGAGAAAATCTGATGGATCATGGCGTATGTGTATAGATTATAGGGGTTTAAATAGGGAAACAATTAAACACAAATTCCCTATCCCTGTCATTGATGAACTCTTGGACGAATTGCATGGAGCCTCAATTTTTTCTAAATTAGATCTTAGATCTGGGTACCACCAGATTCGTGTGAAGGAGGAGGATATTGAAAAAACTGCACTTAGAACCCACCAAGGGCAGTATGAATTTCTGGTATGCCCTTTGGCTTAACCAATGCTCTAGCCACTTTTCAATCCTTGATGAATGAGATCTTTCAACCTTTTTTAAGAAAGTTTGTTATTGTTTTTTTTTTTATGATATTTTGATCTATAGTAAATCAATAGATGAACATATAGCACATCTTTCTGTGGTATAGGATACATTGGCAGCAAACACTCTTTTTGCAAAAAAGAGTAAGTGCAGGTTTGCTTGTGGGGAGATCAAATATTTGGGACACTTAGTCTCTGCACAGGGTGTCAAAGTAGATCCAGCAAAGATCAAGGCAATGCTTGAGTGGCCTCTACCAAAATCCCTTAAGTCATTAAGAGGATTTCTTGGTCTAACTAGTTACTACAGGAAATTTGTCAAAGGGTATGGTTCCATTGCTGCCCCATTGACAAATTTATTGAAGAAAGATGCCTTCTATTGGAAAGCTGAAGCTACTACAACATTTGAAGATCTGAAAAAGGCTGTGACAAACCCACCTGTCTTGGCCTTACCAGATTTCTCCAAGCCATTCTTGTTGGAGTGTGATGCTTCTAGTAGAGGGATTGGTGCTGTCTTGAGTCAAGAAGGGAGGCCTTTAGCATTCTTGAGTCAAGCCTTGAAGGGAAAAGCACTGGACCTCTCCACATACGAAAAAGAATTCCTTGCAATTGTATTAGCCGTGAAGAAATGGAGGCCATACCTGTTGGGCATTGAGTTTGTAATTAAAACAGATCAACAAAGTTTGAAGTTTCTATTGGAACAAAAGATAGGAACTCCATCTCAACAAAAGTGGATTACCAAGCTACTTGGTTATGATTTTACAATAGAATATAAGCATGGCAAGGATAATGTGGTAGCAGATAGTCTTTCGAGAAGAGAGGAAGCGGAGGAAGGAGCTGTCGAAATGATGGCTATAACAGTTCTTGATCCCCTCTGGTTAGAGCAATTGAGACATTCTTACTTGGATAATGAAGAAATTTCAGCTATTTGTAAAAAGCTCCAAGAAGGCAAGTTTTCTGATAAGAAGTTTGAAGTCAGAAATGGGTTGTTATTCAAGAAAGGCAGACTGTTTTTGTCATCCTCATCCCCTATGAAGGATCAAGTTCTGCAGTTTATACGTAGTAGTGCCTTTGGGGGCCATTCTGGTTATCACAAGGCTCTACATAGAGCAAGGGCAGACTTTATATGGAGTGGTATGAGAAGAGACATTAAGCAATTTATAAAGGAATGTCAAGTTTGCCAAAGATGCAAGACAGAGAATTTACAACCTGCTGGGTTATTGCAGCCTTTGCCTCTTCCCAGCAGATCTTGGAGTGATATCTCCATGGATTTTATTGACTCCTTACCATGTTCAAAAGGGTTTTCTGTTATATTGGTGGTAGTTGATAGGCTCACCAAGTATGCACCTTTTTTACCTCTATCTCACCCTTATATAGCTGCGTCAGTGGCTGTTGTCTTCACATCTCAAGTATTCAAGTTACATGGGTTGCCATCCACCATTGTAACTGATAGGGATGTAATTTTCACAAGTAATTTCTGGAAAGAGTTGTTTAAATTACAAGGAACTAAACTACACTTTACATCTGCCTATCACCCACAATCAGATGGGCAGACTGAAGTGGTGAATAATGTGTGCAACAATATTTGAGATGTTTTGTTAGTGAGAGACCAAAACAGTGGGTGCATTGGCTTCCTTGGGCTGAATAGTGGTATAATACCTCAGTCCACTCATCGACTAAAATGACACCATTTGAGGCATTATATGGGGTCCCTCCTCCAACCATAATTCAATATGTTGAGGGTACTACTCATAATGAAGCTGTGGGCTGAGAGTTGAAATCAAGAGATGAGATACTACAGTTGTTAAAAAAGAATTTGATGGCTGCACAGATGGCTATGAAGCAGCAATATGATATACGTCACGTTCCAAGGAAGTTTCAGGTGGATGATTTAGTTTATTTGAAGATGCATAAGTATAAGCAGCAGACCATTAGTCAAGCCAGCAGATCCAAGGTTGCTGCTAGATATTGTGGTCCCTTCAGAATATTGGAATGCATTGGGGAGGTAGCTTACAGGCTCGAGTTGCCACCTAGTTCATCAATTCATCCAGTCTTTCATGTCTCGAGGTTGAAGAAATATGTTGGCTATGATTCACAGATTTCTCCTGTGTTACCATTAGTTGATTCTCATGGGAATTTTAAGGTGGAACCAAAAGTCATTCTAGACAGACGAATGACTGCTAGGGACAATAAACCTTTTATCGAACTATTGGTAAAATGGCGTGGTATGGATGAGGAAAGTTCCACTTGGGAACCTGTAGAACAGCTGAGGACTCATTATCCTGACCTTGTGGGCAAGGTCTTTTGAAGAAAGGGGCAGTTGTTATGATTAGTTTATATCAGAAGAGAAGCTCGAAGTATAAAAGGAAATGAGCATGAGGATGTAATCTGTTGGTTAAACTGTTAGTTAATCATGTGCTACGCACATGTTGATTCAAGCATTAATATACGTTTAGGTCCTTACTTACTTGCTTAGAATTACTATACTACCCCTGTTGTAACGGTCATTAACGTTCATAAGACTTCTATAAATACTGAAGTCTCTTATTGTGTAAAGCATTGAACAAGTTAATAAAAAAAATATTGGAGGTTTCTGATCCCTCGAAGATCAGCAAGTTATTTTTCCTTTTATTCTAGTCTGCTACTACAGAGTCCCTAACAGTCTGTTTTCCAGGGTGAATTAGAGCATGTCAAGCCTTAATACAATCCGTTCCACTCAAGCACTCGGCCTGTATAAATAAAGGTAAAAACACACCCGAAAGATAATTTATGAACAATCTGAGAATTGAACCACTCTGCACACTCTATTCTGACTTATGGAGGTGTCCTCCACAACACCGAACCCCTTTTATTTTCTTGATACAGGTTGTTGAAGCCATCGACGAGAGTGCGAAACACGTTCATAACACACCAGATACAACAATGATAGAAATTGGTCCGTGTACAATCTGTACTTCTATCACATATGAGGAAGGTTGACTCAGATCATGAGAAGGTAGGAAATATATGATAAAGATAAGCGAAGACATGATCGGGAAGAAAGTTTAAGATCTTTCATGGGCAAATATTGATCCCCATTAATTCCTCATGGATGAACAAGAATCCCTTTGATGAGGAGGGAATTTTCTCTCAAGTCTAGCTGTTTTAATAAAAGAAAAATATTTTATCATCTAGACGGCTTCAATTGTAATGCAATTTTTTGTATGGATGGATAGCAAAGTTCTACCTGACAAAAAAATATTGTCATTGGAGGACTCCATTAGATACTGGAGGAGCAGCAACACACACTCTGATGATTAAATCAATTTAATTTTGTTTATGGTAACAAATTCAACGAGTTGGGATAGTTTAATAATGAATTAGTTATTTTTTTTTAGAGAGTGCCTTTCTTTTGTGTAGAAAGTACCTATTTTTAATAAGATTCTCATCAAGTTATTGTTGAGAAAATATGGATAATATATATATATATATATAATATATGTGTGCGCGCGCTTTGTAAACTAAGGATTAAGTAAAATAACAAAAAGAAATTAGAAAAAGAAAAATTGGTGTTGAGGCACATTGTGATGGATGCTTTCCTTAAAGTAAATTATGACGCCTCCAAACTTTAACATGCACTAGGCTTTTTGACAGTCTACTCCCAATATACAACGTCAGTCCTGTTAATCTCCTTTTCGGCGCACATAAAAGTAGACTCTCGAACCCGATATAGAATAACTAAAATTCAAAGAAAGAAATATAAAATGAAGGAGGAAGTGTTTCTCTAATTTTTTTAAAGCGTTTTGAGTGATTAAATTTATAGGTGTGGTTCTCTATTTATAGAGAATGAAATAAAACTTATGAAAAGTCACATCTAAAATCACAGACCACTTGTAAAAGGTCATGACTAAAATGAAAGAATATTTGTGAAAAGTCATAACTATTCAATTAATCGAAAACACATTAACAAAATTTCTAATTCATCAAAAAGCACAATTCCTTATTTCCTGGCCAAACAGTTAATGTTACTATACCCAAGAGTACAAGTCACTGCTATCTTCAAGTTTCATAAATTTTATGAATGGAATTACTTGTCAGTTTTCTCACCAGCATTATCAATCACCAAAACGTGATCCAAAATGTACTATATGTTGCACACGGAACTTGCAATTGAGAAAAAAAGATCTTTCCAAAATAACATGTTATGAGTGTTGTAATTTAAAAATAAAAGTCTCTAAATATTGTTGGCAATTCGAGGTGCCAAGTCCTCCAAGACTTAGTAAATCTGGAATGCAAATTCTTGGCTTCATTGCAAATAATCGCAAGATATAAATAGATATAAAAATAACATATTCGTTTGACACAACCCAAGGCCTTACCCACATACTTCAACCACCTGACCCATAACTAATAACGGGCCAACTAACTGAGACTTAGGCAAGACCCACAAAAAACATGAAAACTTGAAAAATACATAAATGACCCTTGCAAAAAGTAAAAGGACAATCCACACGTAGCCCTGGACACATACACGATCATGATGGAAACCCTAAACCAAAGCATTAGCCTTTGCACGTAACAACACTCCCCCCTTAGAGGACCTTGCCTGCAAGGTCTAGAAAACGCCATCATAGATTAGCGAGAACCTCCCAAGTCACGTCTTCTTCTATAGTTCTCGACCACTGTACCAGCACCTCCACCCTAGCATTGTTCCCTTTTTGCATGAGCCTTCTTTGTATTCTCTAGTTCAAGGGCTAGGATTCCCTCTTGGGTAACGATCGGCAAGATAGGGATAGATTGAACCCCACTTCCTAGCTTCTTCGCAAGGCAGGGAATACGAAAGATAGGATCGATGAGGAGGTAGCAACTCAAGCTCCTACGCAACCTTCCCAACTCGCTGAAGGATCTTGAAAGGGCCATAATATCGTGGCGCAATCTTGATGTTCTGGTGCAAGGACACCTTCATCTGTGTGTAGGGGTGTAACCTAAGGTAAACCCATTCTCCCTCCTTGTATACTCAATTAAGATGCTTTAGATCCGCGAAAAATGTCATTTTTTATTGTGCTTCTTGCAGATTTTCACGCACTAGGGTTGCAATAAAATCTCTGGTTCTTAGCTCTTCATCGACAACCTGTACTCTGGTGGAATGCAGTTCATATGGTAGCATCTGAGGAGGAAGTTGGTTGTACACCACCTCGAAGGGTGAGATCTTTGTATAAGAGTGCATACAGGTATTATATGAGTACTTTGCTAGAAGTAACCAACACACCCAATCTCTTGGTCTATCACTTGAGAAACACCTGAGGTAATACTCGAGCACCTTGTTCATCGCCTCTGTCTAGCCATCTGTTTGGGGATGATATGTTGAATTGAGTAGAATTTTTGTGCCACAAATTCAAAATAACTCTTTCCAAAAATGGCTTACTGGATCTCGATCACTGAAAATAGTCTATGGGAGGCCATGTAATTTGAAAATATTTTCCATAAAGACTCTTGCCACCATCAGAGCTGTGTATGGGTGAGGGATAGCCATGAAGTGAGCATATTTGTTCAATCTGTCCACCACCACCATGATCACAGTTTTGCCTCCTAAAGGAGGTAAACCTTCAATGAAATCCATACTAATATCTTTCTAATTTTTTGAAGGAACTGGTAGATGTTGAAGCAATCCCGCAAGGTGGAGGGTTTCAACCTTATTCCTTTGGCAGATATCACACTCACAGACATAAACTCGAACATCACTTCATAATCCAAGCTAGAAAAATTTCCTTTTCATTCTTGCATGTGTTTTTTGTACCCTTGCGTGGCCCCCTAATGGACTGCTAGGAAGCTGATGCAGGATCTGCTGCTGAAAAGGCACCAATGATTCGAGATGAAGTCTATCTTTGTAAAAAGGTAGCTAATTCTAGACTTGGTAAAGAGTTGGGTCCAAGATCCCCTTATGGTAGTGGCTAATTAGCTGCTGCAACTGGGGGTCTTGGGGGTAAGCCTTCTTTAACTCTTCCATCCATTGTGCTTGCATTGTAGTGGCTTGGAGTAGCATGTTTGGATTGGTTTTCTATGGTAGTATGGGGGTTGGTTTTTGTGGTGTTGGAGTGTGTAACATCCCACTTAAAAGCTCCATAGGATTTGGCCATAGTAGCAATGACCCTAGCTAAGTACAAGTTGTGATTCTTAAGAAAAAAGAAATTTCGGAGTTTGAGTTGGCAAAGAACTTTACAATACCGACTTAGTAATATTTAGAAAATACTAGTGCAATATTGATTTTTGAGAAAAAAAATCAAGAGGCCAATAGAAAAGTGACAAGTGGCATTGATGGACTAAGTGATTTGGTTAAAATACAGACGAATTTAGAAAGGCCCAAGAGGTTGGTTTAATAAGGGTCCTAGCTTATTAGGTAAGAAGAAAGACTAAAGCTTAAGCCCAACTTGTTAGACACAAGCCTATGAGCCTAACTTATTAGACACAAGATATTAGGCCCAACCTAGTAAGCATAAGGTTATTTGGCCCAATTTAGTAAGATTCAAGGTCATTGGCCCAATTGAAGAAAGATCCAAAGTTAGGACCCAACCTAGTGGAGTATTGAGGCCAAGGAAAGACCCAATAAATATGGACATAAAGCCTATGGATAAGTCCACATCTAGGCCCACAACAAAGGCTTGTTCATATGGCCTAATAAAAGCCCAACACTTGAGCCCAAGCCTTGTATTTCATTTCACTGTTCCAAATAGGATCCACATACACCATACCATTGCTTTTTATCTTACCCAAGCCCCAACCACATGCCCCTAGGGTTCCCTTCCAACCATGGTAAGGCTCCTAACTTGAGTTAAGATTACTATTCATCTCACCCATGAATAGTGACTCAAGCATAATGAATTTGCATAGCTTTCTTGAAACAATTTTCTTCATAATTTAAGATCTGAATTTTTTATCTTTTACACTTGTTTTGCATCAATCTTAGACAATCCTTAAAGTTTAGAATTAACCCAACCCAACTCATGTCAATTGAAGCAAAGGCATGTCAATGCCACCACAACTCACCAATCGGCTCCTAGGTGCAAAACCAAGTGACCCACACAACAAGCCACCAAAACCAACGCCTCTTCACAATTTTTTCAAGAGGCATTCTGAACCTCTCAACCATCATTATATCCCCTAAAATTAGACTAAAAAGAAGCCAAAAACAGTTCCAAAGATCAAGCCAAAAACCCAACTATTTGGCCGAGGGAATGAAGCTTGCAAGCTGAAACACCAATGATTTTTCTGAAACTTTTTTGCACCTAAACCAACCATCTTCACATGCCATTAGCATCCTCTCTAGCTCTGAAAACATGTCATAAAATCACCCTCATGACACCCCTGAATTCTGCCCAGACAATGACCAAAACTGATGGGCACTTTGGTGATGAGAAATGAAGCACATTTCGGCTGCATATGACCCTTCCAACCTCTTCTTCATTTTCTGCTCAAACATGATCTCATGGAAGGCACTCATACCTCTTCTCCTCACCTAGAAAAGCTATTAAATGGTGGTAATTATGCCCTTAAATCAGACCAAAAGAATGGGACAAAGGAAACTCAAAATCTAGACAGCCTTGAAACCCCAAACCCGTAGGCCATGGCTTGCTTCCATGTGATTTTTGTTTTCAAATCTGCACAAATGCAGCCCACTGCACCTATGGCCATCTTCTAACACTTGACCATGATTTAATCAAGTGCCTTAGAGATCACTTTTCAATGATTTAATCATTTGACACCACTGAAATTTTCACTCAACACTCCACCTCCACCGCCCACCTCTACCAATCAACTTCCACACCCTTCAGCCATTGTCGTGTACCCTTCACCCTCACCCCTCCATGAGTCCAATAAATACCTCCCTTCACCCCTCACTTCTTCACACAAATATCTCTATCTTTCCTTTGGTGTTCTTGAGAGCAAAACATTCAAAATGTGAGAAAAGTTTGAAACATAGTAGCTTGAGTGAAGTTCTTGAAGTGAGTTGATTTCTGAGAGCTCAAGGGTCACGATTTTTGTAAGAATCTAGCCTTATCTCTTGTTGGGTGTTATAATGGCATGTTAGGCTTTGAAGTTTTGCATGAGAATGACGTTTTGATTGAATTAGAAAAGGTTTTATTCAAAGTATTGCATTTTAGCCATATTTGGTGTTTTGCATATATATATAGATTGTTTTGGTATGAAATTTTAGTCATGACATGTTTTGATATGTTATCCTAAGTATAGTTAACCTCTTGGATGATTGATTGAAAGTTTAAATTTGAGGAAAATAGCATGTCATGATAGGTTTATAAGCCAATATCTTGTGTTGATCATCTAAGCATTCAATTTCCACATGTATGTTAGTAACCTTGACATATCATGATCTATTTCCTCAAGGATGGCCTTATGAACATTTAGAAACCAATTATTATCATGTTAGGCATTGAAATGCATGATTCTTTTAGGCTTTAAAACTTGCATTGACAAAAAGAAGATAGAAACATCATGCATACACACGGTTTGAAGGTTTTTGGATCATTTGGTGTTATTCAACGCCTAAGTGTTGGAGTGAACTCGTGAATATTGTTTAAACCTTTATGATTTTAAACATCTTCCTTAGATATGCAATTCTAATTTAGAATAGCTCGTATTATAGCTGCACTAATTTCTTAAAATGCCCAAAAAGTTTGTAAGTTAACTTCTAATTTACTCTTGGATAATTTATTTTTTATTTTTGTATAAACACCACATTCATTTTATAAATGTCATTCTATGCATGAACATCATATGATACATCATTGATCATTTTGATTACTTGCTTACATGGCATGTGAAAATTCTCACCATTTTAGCATACTGCATTTATAAATGTCATTTTTCATTAAACTTACAATATATACACATGTCATAAAATAAATTTTTCAAGCATTAAATGAAAATAAATTTTCTCATAACCTCAAAGGCTAGGATAAGAAATTATCCTAGTAGAACTTCTATGTCCACTCTGGAGTGAGTAAGAATGGAATGGTAACGGGTTGACAAAGAACCATCAACGGACTAAATGGATTCTTTTTAAAAAATGCCGAAGCAAAGTCATTTATAGCACCTAACACTGGTGGGTGCATATATTATGATGATATGTTATGATAAAATGTTATGGTACCAATGCTTTGGATAATGAGTCTGCAGACAACGTTGTTTCAACATGAGTTGTACTACGGTCACTGGCATATACTTACAGTGCATATAGGGGAGTTGTGACAATATCATACGTTATGTTATTATTAATGATAACTTTAATAATGTTGAAATGTTACGCTTTTAACAAAAAATGAAGTGATAAATGTTCTCCGCAAGAAAATGTGCATTAAAATTTTTCTGAAAAATGTTAAGGAATTTGGATGGGAGACAAATATAGATTTTTCTGCATATCATGCATTGCACCTCATCTTTATCATCAAACATGCATATCTTATCTATATGCAAGTTGGTTGTTTAGTTTACTGAGATTTCAAGAAATCTCACTATGGTAATCTCACTACCATTTCCCTCAGAATGGTAGAAGTTGTGTCAGGACCAGCTTACGATGAGCAAGATGAACTGCTGGCTTCAGATGGTTGAGGATAAGCCTGATTTGGAGAAGAGGCTGAACTTGATATTAACATTCATAGCATTGACTCTATATACTATAGAGCGGATGAGAGAGTTGATCTGATTATGTAGTATCTGTATTAGGGAGATTCTATCTTCCACGTTATGTTGAACTTATTTGGACCTCCTAAGTGAGGAAGTATCTAATTATGGTTTATTAATCATTGAGATGTTTAGTTTATTCTGGCATCGAATATTTTTTTGTCACCCTTAAATTTCGCTACGATTATTGCATACTACTAGTTACATACTAGGATGATTAACTATCGTGAATGGGAGTATGTAACCATGTGTTGAATGAACCGACACTCCAAATCTCCGTTACATCCCAAACGGAGGTTGGGGCGTCACAAAGTGATCTTTGTTGCTTGGAGGGGGAAGGTTTTCAACTAAGGGTAGCTGAGATAAAGCATCGACTATTGTGTTGGTTTTCCCACTCTTGTATTCGATTGTGAAATCATAACCTAACAACTTAGAATCCGTTTTTGCTAGGCAGGGGTTCCCACTCTTTGTTCTAACAAGTATTTCAAGGCTTGCTAATCAGTGCAAACCTTGAAAGACTGTCCCCATAAATAATGCCGACATTTTTAACTGTTATAACCAAAGCAAGCAACTATTTCTCATAAGTAGATAAATTCAAATTTTTACCTTTTAGGGACTGACTAGGATAAGCAATGGGTCCTCCTTCTTGCATTAGCACGGCTCCTAGGCATTCCCTCGATGCATCACATTCCATAATAAAGGCCTTGGAAAAATCTTGTAGTCATAGAACAAGAGGTTGCATCATTACCTTCTTGAGATTCTCAAAAGTTGCTTGAGCCTTTTCTATCCAAATAAAAGAGTTCTTGAGGAGTTACGTGAGAGGTGTTGCGATAGCTCCATAACCTTGAAAAAACTTCAGGTAATATCTAGTGAGGCCTAAGAAACCACTTAGGGCTTTGAGATTTCTGGGAATATGCCAATGTTGCATTGCTGCAATTTTCTAGGGATCTGCCTTTACTCCTTCCTGAAAGATTAAATGCCCTAGAAACTCCACTTCTTTGCTGCCAAAAATACACTTGGATTCTTTTGCAAGACATTTGTGAGCTTGTAAAGTTTCTAAGACAATAGTGAGGTGCTGTAAATGTTCCTGTAGAGACTTATTGTAGATTAAGCCTTGTTTGGATACTGAGCTGAGTTGAGATGAGTTGAGTTATTTATCAATAGTAGTGAGTTGAGATGCTGGAGTGAGTTTTTGGGGACACCTAAGATGATTTGATATGTTTGGATGTTAGGATGAGTTTAGATGTATTTATGGGAAGTTAAAAAAGATTGTGGGTCTCGTGTATAAAACAATTTTGGGTCCTACGTGTAAAGAGATTTTGAGTTACATGAGTTTAGTGATTTGAGAGTTGGGTGTTTGGATATTAGACTCAGCTTAAAATTATACTAAACTTAAATCAATTCAGTTCAGTCTAAGTTCCAAACAGTGCCTAAGATATCGTCAAAGAAAATCAATACAAACTTCCTTAAGTAAGGCCTAAAGACTTCATTCATTAACCCTTAAAAGGTTGATGGAGCATTGGTAAGCCCAAAAGGCATTACCAAAAACTCATAGTGACCCTCATGGGTTTGAAAAGCAGTCTTAGATATATCATCAGGATTCATCCTATTCTGATGGTACCCCGAACGTAAATCAAGTTTAGAAAAAATCATTGCTCCATGTAATTCATCTAGCAACTCATCAATGTTAGGAATAGGGTACTTATTTTTTTCTATGTCCTTAATGAGGGCTTGGTTATCCACACACATAGGACAGCTGCCATCCGCCTTCCTTACTAGCAACACAGGAGAGGAATAAGAACTTTGACTACTTCGTATAATGCCACTTTGTAACATTTCTGCCATTAATCTTCTTATTTCCTCTTTTTGGTAATAAAGGTACCTGTAGGGCTTCACACAGGTGGGTTTAGATCCTTCTTGTAGCTGTATTTTATGATCATAACTTCTTGGAGGAGGGAGCCTTGTATGTTTAGCAAAAGCCCCTTGAAACCTATCCCATACTTGCTACACAACAAGGTGTGATAGTGACCTGGAGCTTGGAAAACCTGAAGTCATAATCCCTTGGTTGAACTCCTTCTGAACTGTTCAATATGATCCTCTTCTTCTATATTCTTGGTCGGTAATTGTAAGCCTTGTAACTTGACTTTATTGTCACCAAAGGAAAAACTGTATAGTTAAATTAGAAAAATTCCATAGAATGGATCCCAAACTCCATTGCCAATCCACCCTTAATACAACCTCACAACTGCCCAATGTTAACATATAAATATTAGCTTTAAAATGGAATTTTTATAATGTGATAGAGACTGCCCTATAGAAACCAAGGCAAGGGAGGCTAGCACCATCTGATACTTTGACTGTCAAGTGGCTCTCTCCCACTGGCAGATTTGCCTTCTTTGCTACATAAGGATCAATAAAGTTGTGAGTACTACCTATATCAATTAAAATCAACACCTTTTAATGATTTATTTCTCTGTGCAATCTCATGGTTTTGGGGGATAAAGACCCTGCTATGTCATGTAATGAGATGCCCAGCAATTCTCCCAACTCCTCACCTTCTACTATTGACTCTCCTACCTATATAACTGCCAAGGTCCCCTCCGGTTCTTCTTGCTCCTCCTCTTCATTTCCCATCCCTTATAGTAGAAAAATTATGGATCAATTGTACCTATGGCTAGAGCAAAATTTTTCATCCCAGTAGTAACATAGTCCTCTCTCTCCCCTTTCTTGCATTTGTGTAAGGAGAAATTCTCCTAATATGTATGGTAGGCTTTTTGGGTATGGTGTAGGGTAAATGATTGGTATTTGAGTTTTTGTCTAGTCGATTAGGGGGTGCTGGAAGTCTTAGTATGGGATTTGGGGTTGGTAACCTGAGAGTGGGTTCTGGGTAGTAGTGTTTTGGGGCTAGTTTTTGGGCAAAAATCCTTGAGTCCTCCGAGTCACCTCTTCCTCCTATAATCTTGCTAATCCAAATGTTGTAGACAATGTAGTAGGTTTAAACCTAGTAACAATAATTCTAACATCATCCCGAAGTCCACTTAGGAAGGTATTAATGCGAAACTTTTCTGTCAACCCACTAATTTTATTAGACAAAGCTTCAAACTGGGACTGATACTCCTCAACAGTAGTTGTTTGTCTTAAATTAGTAAAGGCTCCCACTTAATCCTCACAAGCAGAAGTTCTAAAACAAACCTTTAGTACTACTACAAACTCATCCCACGTGTGTACTGGGCTAGAATCCATCAGCCAGCAGTATCAAGAGAGGGCCCTGCCCTCCATATGAAAAAAGGCTACTTGTAACATTTGATCATCAGGTGTATGATAGTAGGTAAAAAATTATTGGGCTTTTAGAACCCACCCCATAGGTTCTGTCCCAGCAAACTTAGGGAAGTCCAACCTAAGTGTTATAGCTTGTATACCTCCACTACCTTAAACAAGGGATTGTTACTAACCTTAGAGTGAAGATTTGAAGACCCTTATCCAGATTGTAGGTTTCCAACTATCACTACCAATTGCTCATAATTGGATGCTAAATTTTTGATTTGTTGTAACACTGCTTATAACATATTTTTCTGCCTTTCTTGCTCGTCTTGCAGGTTCACAGTCTTCCCTTCCAAAGATGACATAGCTTCCGTTAGTTGAGCATGGACAGTATCTTCCGCCATAGCGCAGGAACCTGGCTCTGATACCATTGTTATGAGTGTTCTAATTTAAAAATAAAGTTTGTAAATATTGTTGGCAATTCGAGGTGCCAAGGCCTCCAAGAGTTAGTAAATTCTAGAATGCAAATTCTTGGCTTCATTTCAAATAATCGCAGGATATAAATAGATACAAAAAATAATAACCCAATTTCTACATGTTTGGCACTGCCAAGGCCTTTCCCACGTACTTCAACGACCTGACCCATAACTAATAACTAGTCCACTAACTTAGACTTTAAGACCCACAACAAAAATGAAAAATACATAAATGACCATTGCAAATAGTAAAAGAACAACTCACACGTAGCCCTGGACACTAAAGCAATACGTGGGGAGTGAGATGAGATGAAAATTTTGTGAATAGTAATAAGATAGTTTGTGAATAATAGTGAGATAGTTTGTATTAATGTTTTATATGGTTTTGGGAAAGAGAGTCTTATAATAGGCCCATATGTTCTCTACCAAAAAACAGCCCACCAATAAACGAGAGCCACGTAGGCGGTCCATTGGAACAAGAATGTGATTGCATAGGAGATGATAGCCTTGCAGCCCCTTCCAGAGCCTGTCGCAGACTTTGAGTCATCTCCTTCACAAACCCCTCATCTCTTTCACAAACTTGCAACCCCTCTCATCTCCAGCCCATCGTAGCCCTTTTCATCTCTAGCCGACATGATGCTAGCACAAATCTAAAATGATTTATATCTGGAAGAGTAGCACCCCACTTTTATCATTGTCTTTAAAATATGATGCATAAACTGGGGCATAATGCAGGCAGATGTCCTTGCAGCCATCCAAAACATAAAAAACTTTAATTTAGAGACCCTTTTTTTTAGATTAGAGGGATAGCCTTTGCGATGGGTACGTATGGGGATTTGAATTGTGGAAATCTGTTAGTCGAGGAAAAGAAGTAGTCATATATAGACCCGAAATGTGCTGGCTGAGAGTGAGAGAAAGGCGACAATAGAAATGTAAGACGAGGGTAGCCGCCAACTGGAGGGTAGAGTGTGCTACTTTGGTGGTCCATTAGAGTATGAGGAGGGGAAGGTGGTCCTATATCTACCTCTCTACTACAACATTCACTAAAAAATGTACTAAATTAGACTTTGTTTTATTGTTTTATTGGTCCATTACAAGCAATTGCAATGAGAGAGAGAATTAGGTACTTGATTGGTTATTCCAAGACTCGAGCAAAGCGGTCGCAAATTGGCTTCATCATCGGTGGGCAACTGTGGTGTAAGAAGATCGAGCTTGAATTGGAGGGATGAGAGCATAGCCAAGCCATCTTGCGCAATCTCGTTCAATCTCGGAAGCGAATTCGAATTTCTCTCCTCCCTAGATTTTATGTGCTCTTCGATCGCCTTTTATGCTCTTGGGTCCAACAATACGCTTCGACCCACTCTTTCTCTGCCTCCTCTACACCCTCCACTACATTTCCTTGGCTAACGGCACTAGGGCGTTCGATAGGCTAGAGATGAGATCTAGTTTTGGCAGGGGGACTGGGGCGTTCGGTCGTGATGACCCTCATGTCAATTGTGTGGAATCACTTATGTGGCAAATTATTATTGGAGGCTGGTAATCCCTTCAAAACAATCGGACCGGTGCAAAGGGGTTTTGTTTGGGAAATGAGAGAGAAAAAGTTCAATGAAAAATATTATAAAAATAAATATTGTTAGAATATAGTTTTTTAATATATTTTTGTTTGGTGATTTGAAAATTTTGAATTGTTTTTTATTTTTTGTTTAAAAGTTTGGGAAAGTTATAATGATTAGTTTGAAAGTATTTGTATTTGAGTAATGAAAAAGTCTTCTCCCAAGTGAGTTCGCGCACCAACCCGCGCACCGATGCTGATATGCAAGGCATTCGTTTAATGAAACGGTACAAATTTAGACGGAAATGATTTTCATAAGACGGGAGGTCTTCTTCTTCTCTTAAAGATTTTCTTCTTTTATTTTTCTTTTCAATAAAAAAAGTTATGTCAACGTCCAAATCGCTTATTCTTAACAAAATTTTTGAGTGATATTTAAAAATGAGATAAGATTAAATGAGATGAGAATTTTAAGATAGAAACTTTTTTCAAACATTCCATACGATTATGAGGAATCCTAAAGGAAAGCATTAGCGTAACATGAGAAACCCAATTCCGAATGCAAAGTATCTATAACTGGACATGGGCATTTGTCAGTTAGCAATTTATTGATTTCAGGATCAAGAAAACTAGATTCCATTAGATTGTCTGAATCCGCATTTCAGGGCACCGTCAATTCCTTTGAGTTTCTTCAGTGAAAAAGAAACCTCTTGGATTGGACGACGGAGATTGAGCCGACTGTGTCAACAAAATGAAGAACAACATATTATATCACACGCTGTAGTTAAGATCTTAGAAAAATATCTGAAAATATTGGTGGCCAAATTGATGTTGGTAGCATTCCAATGGCTCCAAGCCACAGACATGGGAGGTAGGTGACCCCACAAGGTGGGGGCCGTTTTCCCACCAGCTTTCATGGTTTTGATACTGAAAGATCCGAATCCTTATCTTCACAACCTCACGTTGTTGGGTTCTTCACCACTCACTTCAGTTCTCTGCAGCCTCTTAATACGTCCATCTTCATAGTGCAACATACACTCCAACTACTTTTTTTTTTTTTTTTTTTTTTCCTTCTTCTTCTACCTTCTCAGATTTTCTGTGTCTGTCTTTCTGTCCCATATCTCGGACAGACTTTCACCGTCTCCTTACTGTTGGTTAAGCTCCAGCTTTCTCTGAAAGGGTTTTGAATAGTTTTCCCAGGAAAAGGAAAAGGGCCTTTAGATTACTGTGAAACTGTCTCTTTGGCTTACATTTTCTACGAAATTTTGTGGGATTGTTAGGCACTGTTGGTGGGATCCGTAGCAACGATTCTCTATCTGGGTAGCACTTGAGTTTTCATGGAAATCTCTCTCTCTCCCTCTCTCTCACTCACCAAAGGAGAAGACATTTAAGGGGTTGGATATTTATATTTACCAAAATTTCTGAGAAAGAAAAATGAAAATTCAGTGTGATGCGTGTGAGAAAGCTCCGGCAACCGTGATTTGTTGCGCAGACGAGGCAGCCCTGTGCGCGAAATGCGACATTGAAGTTCATGCAGCAAATAAGCTCGCAAGCAAGCACCAGAGGCTTCTCCTCCAATGCCTCTCCAACAAGCTCCCTAGATGTGACATCTGCCAGGTTATTCAACTCCTAAATCTTCATTTTCTTTTTCCTTCTGTATCTTCCATACCTTCTAGAGTGTGGATTTGTTAGTATATTCAATTTCCAGAATATGTGTTTTGTTTCTTTTAAATTCCCGGTATATGTGAAACCCCAAAATCTGAAAATTCTTTGAGGCAGGCTGGGATGGCAGTTAAGGTAGAGTTCAAATTTTACCAAGCTATCTAATTTTGCTGCTTGGTATGAAAACAGTATCAATTTTGATTTGATAGATGTGTTTCGGTATCAAATTATACAAGAATTCCCTATTTAAACGGAATTAGGCTATGGCCTCATGGTTGGAACTGTACCAATACCATTGATGCTTCATGGCATGGAGAAGAAAATGGGAAAAAACTTCAATGTTGCATTAGAGAACAGGGAAAGGCTGATACGATACAACGAACTTAATTTTGGAGAGAACTCTGTAATTTTACTTTATTTCAGTTTCATATTTATTGATTGTAATTCTCCTTTTTGCTTGCAAACCATATGGACCAAGCATAATTTGACACGGTTATTTACTCTTGATGATTTGTGTATCCTTTTATAACTTCCTGATCAGAGGAAAAGGAAAGGCAAAAAGTAACACTCGGTATTGGCCTCTCCAATCAACCAAAAATTTGTAATTTGCAGTACTTTCACTGGGTTATCACAATGTTGTTTATATTGTGAATGAGTTTGTGTTTTTCGAAGTTATTGCTTAAATTCCTCTCTCTCTCTCTCTCTCTCTCTCTCATTTCTTTTGATAAAACAGGATAAGGCAGCTTTCATTTTCTGTGTCGAAGACAGAGCCCTCTTTTGCCAGGACTGTGATGAACCAACTCATTCAGCTGGTAGCCTTTCAGCAAACCATCAGCGGTTTCTTGCTACTGGAATTCGTGTGGCTTTGAATGCCAGTTGTAACAAGGATGCTGATAAGAGTTGCTTGGAGCCTCCTAATCAGAACAAGCAACAGATCTCCGTGAAAACGTCCACACAGCAAGCTTCTAGCCTCACATCTCCTTGGGGTGTTGATGACTTGTTGCATTTTTCTGATCTCGAATCATCTGAGAAGGTACTGGAGATTTATTTGAAGTCCACAGATCTTAATTCATTTGGTGGTTTTGGATATGCTTATCTTCATTGATGATGATAATAGTTGAAAACTCGGGGATCCCATTGCCAAAAGAAGCTAAGGACATTTGACTTTTTCTACTAACAGAAAAAGGATCCAATATCTTATCATAGAAATTAGAAAAATTCTATTTATAAGCCAGTGTGGGTAACACACCTAGTAAACATAACACAATTTCACTTAGAACAAAAATTTTAAAATTTGAATCTTACAAATCAAATCTTACCATATAAGTAATGTGGATGATGTGCTCCACATACCGGCTTGAGAATATAATAACTTTAGTAATTATTCTATATTTGTGTTCACATAGCTCAAAAGCATGGTTCGTAAGTCACCAACCATATGTGAAATTAGCATAAGAAATAGGTATTAGACAATTGAGAAACAAATTTTAATTGGGCTTCCCAATAGTGGTTTTGGTTTCATAAACTCTAGTGAATTTGAGACCTTGGAGGAATGATGAGAGTTTGGATAAGGAAGTATAGCTTTTTAACTTTAGTGATGAAAAACTTGTACTTTTATCGTTAAAAATGCTTAGGACACTACTGAAGGCACTCTGATTCAAAGAGGCATCTAGGTATAAGCATAATGGAGATGTCTACATAAAAATGGCTCATATAAGTTGACGAGTCCTTAAAATGTTTCTTTCAAGATTTGGTTTCCATTCTCCACATTTTGGTCATTTTGAGGAAGGCATATGCCCAATTTTTAGAATTTTAAATAATTTGGTTTTCCCATTCTAACCACCCTTTCTATTGGATTTTCACCTGTTATATTTTGCAGAAAGAGGCACTTGAGTTGGGAGAGTTTGAGTGGTTAGCAGAGATGGGCCTTTTTAATGAGCAAATTCCTCAGGAGGCTTTAGCAGCAGCAGAAGTTCCTCAGCTTCCAATGTCACAATCAAGCAACTTCATCTCATGCAGACCCAATAAATCCAGCATGACCTACAAGAAGCCTAGAATCGGATTCCCAGATGACGATGATGAGCATTTCACAGTTCCTGATCTTGGCTGAGATTCTCAAGATAGTTGTTTGAGATGGTGATCAATATAGGTTGATGAAATGTACAATCATGCTTCCATTATTGCATCTATATATGTATCGATTTCTGTGTATATATATAGTGTGCTATTACCCTTTTTTTTTTTTCTTTTCAAGGTTCTGTCATTGCGAGTTTCATGATTGTGATCTAGCTATAAGGTTTAGTTTAGGGGGGATTTCCTTCTCTTTACTACTCGAAATACCAATTTTTCTGCTCTTTATATTATAAAACATGCATAGGATCTTCAGCTTAATATCATGTTGATGTATGACTAGATAGATATGTTTCACAATGCATGTCTTGGTTTACTCAGGTTCTTTGCTGATGTTCTTGTTTTTGCAGCATCACAATCTTTATTTATTTTATTTTATTTTTATATATTTTCACAATTTCACTTAAACTAGAACTACAGAATCCAAGAATCATCCCTTAAAGCATGCTTTACCAGATTTTCGGATCAACCTTCAAGATTGTTCTCAAAAATCTTAGATCTATAACTCTTGGAAACACTTGAGATTTTCTTCTCAACGACCCGAAGAAACTTTTGCATCTGAGTAAACCCTACACCACATGCCACCAAGAAAAAAAACTATCAGAATTTTCTCTTATGTTTAAAGCAAAGAAGGATGAAAGAACTTCTCTTGGGAAACTGTCAACCAGTATCCCACACCCATGATTCATAATAATAAATCATGATGATGATGATGATCTAGTTAAGTATACTACCTATATTTCTTAATTAGTGAGGATACTCCATGTATGCCAACAAATCATTATTATTGTTGTTATGTTATAGAATTACCAGATTAAATGTTTAATTTTATTATGTAATAGTTATAAGTTACAATTAGGGGTGTAATTTGAATAGGCAACTCGATTTTGACACGGTTAAACCTGACTTGAGCTCGATTCATTTCATAAGAGAGCTTGTTCGTGAACATGAAATTAGAATTAATTATTAAATGATACAACTTGTATAAAATTTGACTCGGCTCATAAGCTCGCTCATATATGTATATATAAAGATTATAACTGTAGGTATTATTACATATAGTATATTAGATATGAAATAATGATATACATTACTTCATTCCCCATGGTAAAAGATCCCTAGGATAGAAGATCCCGTTATTAAAATCAAACATTATTTGAAAATTCTAATAGAGTTTGCAACAATAATCATTGAAATTAAATTATAAACCATGAATTTATAATTTACATAATAACAGGCCTAGGCTTCTATCACTTTTTCTTTGGCTGTGTTCATCCGAATGTTTTTCTTCATTTTGTTCCTGAGAGGGGCATAAATTAAAAACAAAATGAGTTAAATACTCACTAAGTATCACTTCATACTGTAATCATGTACTAACATGGATTTTCATCCAAACATGCTTCATTCTTATACATATCCTAAATAAAATATGTTTTGTCTTTAAAAATCATTGCAATGTGACATTTCTTTTCTTATAAAAGCACTTTTCGTTTTTCATAAATTTTTCCTTCACCTTGTATGTTTCTTTGAAAAGAGCCAAATGACACTACAACATACAATTAACTATTATCACTTCTCATTGGTTGGTACATAGTGTTATGCCTTGTATGTTAGGGTTTACAGTCCATGTAACCTGAACTTGACCCATGGCCACAGATTGGGAATTGATAGGGTCCTCAGTCAAGACCCTAGACACCAAGCTGCCGCGCCCCTCCTTGTGCCATGATGACCGAAGTAATCTGCCACTTGCTTAACTGTGATAGCTATGGATGGTGTTGGGTTAACTCGAATGAGTATTCAAAGGGTGTTGCTAGGCCAAATGCTTGTGGGCGTGCATGCCTACATGCATGTGCAGAGTGGTTGAGCGGTTTAAAGCGGTTGAGTGGGTTAAGGTGGTTGGGTGAAGCACATGTGCCCCGAGTTGTGAAGCACACGTGGCTGTGGGCGGTTATGTGGGTTGGCTGAGTGGATGGTTGGACAGTTTATGGCGATGCGGTTAATCCCTACAAGTTAGGGTGGCGGTTATAACTGGATAGGTGTCTAAGGCTGGGCGTGTGGCTTGGGCAGTTGGCAATAACAGTCGAGCTTGTCCTTGTCCTTGCTCCAAATTCGACTATGGTGGCCTAATGCAGGCCGAGTGCCCTTCAATGACCACTTGTGGCTACCTTATGTGTTGCCCCACTCGAGTAGTTCAAAATGATCAGCAAGCAAAGGAAAATGCAATGCAATAAACAACAAGCCACAGTGCTGAAATACCTCGAAATTGCATTAACATAAGGGAAACAAAGATAACAATAGGTTACCCTGATTCACAAATTGCATAGGGATAGCCTTCTCCTATGTGATTCACGAATTGCACCCAATGGAGCCTAAGTGACAGAGCACATATGTGCCTTCAAAAGCTTACAAGTCAAATTGTCCAAATGTTCAAAAGATAAAAGATGCAATGGCCTAGTGCCTTACTTATACTAGCAGTCAAATAACAATAATTAAAAAGTAGATAATGGTTGCTGGGTCCATGCCTCTTGGTTAAGGCCTCATGCCGTTGGTGAGCCATGGATGGCCTGGATGAGCCCACGGCATCAGCTGCTTGCTGGTGTGCGCGGGTCTTCAGGTTGGCCTGCTGGGTTGGCCCTGGTTGGTCCTTGGTTCCTGCATGTGTGGCCCAGATTGTGTGGGCTGGGCGCTGTTGGTGTGTCGCTCGATTGGACCGTGGTGGGCTTGAGCATGGCAAGCTGCTGCATGGCCCAGGCCAAAGGGGCCCAAGCATTGGTCTCCATGGCCAAGGTTAATGAGACCTGGGCGTTGAACAGCATGGCCTAGCCAAGGCCAGGGCGTTGAGCGGCATGCCAGCCTACATGAGCTTGATGGGCAGTCACGTCGTCCATTCCAAATAGGATGTGCTTGCGTGCACTGCGCAGGCACCCAGGCCATGCATATGCACTATGTGCGCGTAGCCCATGCACGCGCACTAGGCGTGCGCGTAGTCTAGCCGCGCGCTGAGTAAGGTGTGACAACCTTGCTAGGGCACCCCGACCATGAGCTGCCTGCTTGGCCATGCCCATGGCCTAGCAATCTCCAAGGGCTCGGTCTGTGGGCAGTCAAGCCATGCCAACAGAGCTCCCCATGTGTTGTCTGGGCACGACAAGGTGCTTGTTAAGGCAAGGCCCATGGCCTCCTGCCTTGGGGTTTTATCATTCCCCCTCCCTTTTAGCACATCCTTTCCCTCAACGATCAAGTGGAGGTACTTCTTCTCAAGCTCATCATAGTCTTCCCAAGTTGCCTCGTCCCTTGATGTTCCTTCCCATACGATTAATGCTTGCCACACCCTGAATCTACCTATGCCCCTTCGATGCAGCCTGTACTTGAGTACATCTTTGGGCTTCATGAGGATCCTTCCTTCTTGATCTATTGTGGGTAACTCCTACCCCTTGAGACTCGGATCACCCACCTTCTTCTTGAGTAGGGAAACATGAAATATTGGATGTAAGTGTGAATTTGGTGGAAGCTGAAACTTGTATGCTACACTGCCGAGTTTCTCCAACACTCTGTATGGCCCATAGAACTTCTGGTTCAACTTTGCACTTGCGGTCTTCCTCATGGATTTTTGCCCGAACTGCCTAAGTTTCAAGTAAACATAGTCGCCCACTTGGAAGGTCACGGCACGCCTTCCTTTATCATGGTACTTCTTCATTTGACTTTGAGCTTTCTTGAGCTCTCGTTTAACTTTGGCAAGTACTTTGTCCCTATTGATCAACTCTTGCTCCACTTCATTGTTCCTGGTTGAGCCCTTCTCATAGCTGACCAAGAGTGGTGGTGGTCTGCCATATACCACTTCAAAAGGGCTTTTGTCAATGGAGGAGTGGTGTTATACCAGAATTTAGCCCATAAGTGGTGTTATACCATAATTCAACCCATGGGAGATAATCTGCCCATCTCCTTTGCTCCTCAAAACAGAAACATCTTTAATACTGTTCCAATGTCCTATTGACCACTTCGGATTGGCCATCCGTTTGTGGGTGATATAAGGAACTCATTTTGAGTTTGCTGCCCTGCAACTCAAAAAGCTGCTTCCAAAATGAACTCATAAAGACCATGTCTTGATCTGACACTATTGTCCTTGGAAACCCATGCAGCTTGACAATATTATTGACAAAGGCTTTGGCTACTGACTTGGATGTGTAAGGGTGATATAGAGGGATGAAGTGGGCATACTAGCTTAGCCGGTCTACTACTACCAAAATCACTTCATGTCCTCCACTAATGGGTAGGCCTTCTATAAAGTCCATTGTCAAGTCCTCCCAAATTCTATTTGGAATTGGCAACGGTTGGAGAAGTCTCACTGCTAGCCTTGAGTCATACTTGGCCTTTTGACAGATGTCACACCCGGCCACAAGTCCCTTAACATCACTCTTGATCCCCTCCCAATAAAAGAAATGCTTCAGGCGGATATAAGTTCTCAACCATCCCGAGTGGCCACCTTCTTTGCTATTATGGAAGTGATCAAGAATCTCTTTTCTGAGATTGGGAACATTCGGCACATATATATAATTCTTGTAAAAGATGAGACCATCTCTTACTTGGAAGCCTACAACCCCTTGCCCTTGGGCATCCAAGAGCTCAACAATCTCAAGTGACCTTGCATCCAATCGGGTAGCCTCTTTGATCTTGTCCCATACTCTCCATTCAACCCAGCTTAATGCCAAGCTTGATGACTCCTCGTCATCCCCGACTGCCTCAAGTAGTTGGCTGCCTTCCCTTCGGCTTAAGGCATCAGCCACCTTGTTTTCCTTGCCCGGTTGATAGACTATGTCATATTCAAAGCCTAGCAACTTGACGAGGATCTTCTGTTGCTCAGGGTTGACTATTTTTTGCCGGAGTAGATGCCTTAAGCCTTCCTGGTCTGTGATGATGGTGAATTTACGCCCCAAGAGGTATGGCCGCCACACCTTGACAACATGCACAATTGCCAACAGCTCCCAGGCATAGGTACTCCATGCCTTCGTCATAAGCCCGAGTGCCTTGGAGATGAAGGCTAAAGGCCTTTGGTCTTGCACCAACACAGCCCCGATGCCCTCACTGCTTGCATCTGTGTAAACTTCAAACGGCCTCTCAAAGTTGGGCAGCGCCAACACAACTGTCTTAGTCATGGATCGCTTCAATTCTTCAAAGGCTTCCCTACCATCAGTTGTCCACTCAAAACTATCCTTCTTGAGCATTGCTGTGAGTGGCTTGGCTGTGAGACCATAGCCTTTGACAAACCGTCGGTAATAACTCATGAGCCCTAAGAATCCCCTCAAGGTTGTGAGATGTCCTTAGGTAGAGGCCCCATTGCCTCTATCTTTCTTTGATCAACTTTGACACCATCTCCCTAAATGAAGTGGCCTAAGTATTCCAACTCATTCTACATGAAGGCACACTTGGTGGCCTTAATAAAGAAATGATGCTCCTCCAAAATTGTTAACACACTTTCCAAGTGTTGCTTATGTTCTTCAATGGTCTTGGAATAAACCAAGATGTCATCAAAGAAGACAAGCACAAACTTCCAAAGTAGTGGCTTGAAAATGCTATTCATTGCTGCTTGAAAAGTTGAGGCATCACCAATTATTCATAATGACCTGAGTGAGTCCTAAAGGTTGTCTTATGGATGCCCTCCTCATTCATCGGAATCTAGTGGTAGCCGGCCCTTAAATCCAACTTGGAAAACACCATGGCCCCATGCAGCTCATCCAACATGTCATCAACTGTGGGAATTGGGAATCTGTCTTTGACAATAGCTTCATTCAAGGCCCTGTAGTTGGTACAAAACCTCCATGTGCCATCATTCTTCCTCACCAACAGCACCAGCGAAGAGAAGGTACTGGTGCTAGGGCAGATAAGGCCACTCTTCAGCATCTCATCCACCTGTCTTTCAATTTCTCCCTTCTGAAAGTGGGCATATCTATAGGGTGGCACATTGATCGACTTTGCTTCATCCACTAGCCAAATGCGGTGATCAAACTCCCTAGGAGGTGGGAGTGTGGTGGGCACATCAAGTACCCCTGTGGGCTTCTAAAACTGGCCTGACTTCCTCGGGCAGCAGCTCTAATTCCCCGTGAGTGCTCTCCAGACCCTCATTCTTGACTTGCCTCAATACATCCTCTTTGGCCACTACTATGGCGAAGCAATATGCGTTGCCTTTGCATAACTTCTCAAACATTAAAGCCTTGCAAGACTTTATTTCCTTACTAGCAATGGCTGTCCAAAGCCACTTCTTGGAGCCAAGCTTAAACTCCATTGTCATGTTGTGATAATCACGGATGACCTTGCCAAGGCTCTTGAGCCAAGCATTCCCCAAGACTACGTCAAGGCCAACCAAGGGCAGCACATGCAAGTCTGCCACAATTCGGACTCCCTGTACATTCATCTTAACTTCTCGAATGAGGGTCTCACACTAGAGCTTGTCTCCACTTGCAACCTTCACTTCAAATGGTGGAATAGGGCTAGGCTTAAGGCCAACCTTGCTAACAATGTTGGAATTAATGAAGTTGTGGGTGGAGCCACTATCCACCAGCAATGTCACTTCATACTTGCCCACCCATGCCATCAACCTCATGGACGTGGATTTAGAAATGCCAGCCATGACATTCAATGATAGCTCGGCCTTCTCTGGTGTATCACCAGATTCGGCTTCCTCGGTTTCTTCCTCTTGGCTAGACTCTTCCTTGCTGCCTTCCGAGTCATCATCACTCGGCTCATCTTCAAACATAAACAAGGTCTGAGATGCCTTGCACTTGTGACCAGGGTCCCATTTATCTCCACATTTAAAACACAGGCCCTTCTTGATGCGCTCCTGCACCTCTCCACTAGACAACTTCTTGATCTCAGGTTTCGGTTTGGAGGTGGTGGTTGTTGTGTCCCTTCCCTTCCAAAAGACTTTAGTTTGCACAATATTGAAAGATTTGCTCCCCATGTCTTTGGTTGGGCACCGCTCGCTAGCACGGCTTTTCTCAAGAATTTCAGCCATCTTCATCACTTCTTGAAGCCTTGTGGCCTGTCGAAGTTTGATTTCCTTGGCAAGCCAAGGTTTCAAACCATCAATGAAAGTGCCGATCAAAGCTTCTTTGGACCAGCCCTTAACCATAATCTGAAGCTGCCTAAACTTATCTATGTAATGATGGACCTTGCCCTCTTGCCTTAGCTTGGCCAGTTGCCCATGGTGATTGACAATTGGTGATGGTCCGAACTGACTAAGGAGCTATTTCTCAAAGGTTGTCCACCCCAGCCTCATGTGATCCTTATCATACTGGTCCCTTATCCAACACCACCATTTTCCAGCCGGATATTGACACCCTCTCATGGCATGGGATATCATATGTACGAACGAAGTGGTGGACCTTGTCCAACCCCTCATAAGGATCACCGCCACTATACTTGAGAAAGTCGACCTTAGGCTGTTTGGGTCCCCGATCCTGAGTCCGATTTCCCCTTCGATCTTCATAGTGCTCTCTTTCATAATGTGGCCCATGATAGCCACGGTCTGGTTGTCTTCTCCATGCCCTTGGCTGTTCACGCTGGTAGGGCTCCTCAAAGCCTTGCTCGTGCTCATGATGAAAGTCATCCATTAGGGCCTCTTCTTCATTCGGGATCCACCTCTCTGCATACCCTTGGCGGTTCTCTACACGGCCACCATGCCTCTAATCATGTTGTGGGACTGCATGCATAGATTCGGTCACACTAGTTTCCAGTCCTTCAACAAATGCATCATCCCCTTGATGTGATGTCCCAGGGCGGTTCTCGACTAGTTTCCTCTCTATCCGCTCCAATGTTGTGTTTGCCTCTCTCCTTATAGCATCCATGGCCCTTTCATTATCCTTATTAGAACTCTCCATGGCCACGCATAGTTCGGCTATGTTGTTGGTGACACCCTCAAGAATTGAAGTAATCTTGTTAGTGTGATCCTCTAGAACTTCCAGTCGGACCTTATTAGAAGTGCCCGAAGTTCTTCTACAAACTCATTCACTTGCATGTTTACTCACTCTTGCAACTGTCTAACTTCTGTATATCACGTTGTGTATGTAATACCCCATATTTTAGTGTATTTTTTAATTGAAAGATTATTATTATTAATTTAAAAATTTATTCTCTTGTTTTAAAATTGGTTGGATTTTTAGTGGGTTTATTTTTATGATTTTTAATTTTGTGAAAATTATTCTGAAATGATTTCTTATAGTTGATTATTGTAATACATTTAAATTGTTTTTCATATTAAATTAGCTTATTATTGGGTTTAATTATTTATTTTCATTTTAATCACTGCGTTTAAATTATTTTATTTCACCTGTTGTTTTAAAATCATTTCTGTTGGATCATTTTTGTGACCCAAGATGTGAGAATTGGACCTCATTTCTTTCCCTACATTTTCTCTTTCCTCTTTTCTTTTTCTTCCTTTTTCTTCTTTTTTTTTTTCCTTCTTTTCTTTCTTTTCTTTTCTTTTTCCTGGCCTCTTCCCGCGCGGCACGTCTCTCCCTCTCCTCTCTCCGTCCGTTCCTTCATCCTCCCAGCCCGCCGCCGTGCGCCGGCGGTGATCGACACCGGCCGGCCCTCCATCCTCCCCAGCCACCGGCGACCACCACCCTATAATCTCAGCCCCAACCGCGCCGCCGTTAGCTCCCACGAGCATTACCAAGCCGCGGCACTCCTTGCCCGCTGGGCCGCCGTCACGCCACCTCCGGCCACCATCTTCTCACCACATCATCCTCGACCTCCTAGCAACCCAATGGACCCAACCCCACCTCCGATCTATCACCAGTGAAGCCCACCATCAATATTTCCGTTTTGGGTATTTTTTTCACTTCAACCACCCTTTGTGCCGCCACCCACGGCCAACCACCACCACCACAAGTTTCACCGACATCCCTAGGCCCTACCCTATCAATCTCGGGTCTTCGTTTGCACCCGTTCAAAAGTGGGTCTTTGAGACCCTCGGCCACAGTGCATTTGGCACTGTTTTGTTGCTGCGTTGTCGCTTCGTACAACTCCGTGATCTTTCAAAAATTATATTATAGCATTGTAAGTATTTTTCTCAAAGAACTTTTGAGATTGAAATGTATTTCTGTGCTAATTCATATTTACTGTGAATTTGTTTGTTGTGCCAGACTGAGTCCGAGGAGTAAGGGGGGTCGGTTGGATTAGATGATGGAGTTGTTAGTGTGAGACTGGTTTATGCTACGAAATTTGTTGGCTGTTTCGGGTTTAAATATTGGTATTTTGAGTTGGACGTTGGTCATAGTGAATATTGGTGATTTTTAGGAAGTGATGATATATCTTGGGATTATGAGGGTTTTAAGTTTTGAGATATTAAAATAGGTTATTTTAGAAGTTTAGGATTAAATGTCGAAATCCGTGATTGATTGAAAACTTACGAAAATTATGTTATTATTTTTATAGGTGACGATTTATATTCGACTCGACATTTTTTAGGAAAATTCTGATAAGCTAAGTGGTTCAGGTAAGCGGGGTTCCTATACTAGGCCTTACACGAATTATTTGAGACTGAGGTTGATTTTCTGAAAACTTTGCATATTTTTGTGGTGAAATGAGAACTTGGAAAAAAACAAAAACTAACCTCGGTCTTTTATTTGCATACTCATGAAATCTGTACGAAAAAGAGAAAAATATGTTCCGACATGCATTGTGTAGACATGAGCTAAATTCTGTCATGTGATTTCTGAAATCTGAAAAATGAGCGATATTGAGAATATGAAAAGTTGTGCATTTATTTGAAAAGATATTCTGGCTTTTGTGTTCAGTATGTGTAAACTGTCTGATTTTGTTTTGATACTCTATATTATTTTGATATAACATCTGAAAACCTTTGGCATGGTGTACTGGTTTTCGTATCTGACTCTGTCTCTGCTTTGCTCTGCTCTGCTCTGTTATGCTCTGCTCTGTTTGGGTTGGTACCAACTTCTCTGTCTCTGAGTGCACCCACTTTGGAAACAAAGTGGTTTTATTGTGGTCTTTCCTGTGTGCACACTCGGGGCTCCGAGAAGAATAAAGGAAAGATTTCACCTCTGTCTCTGCCTGGTTTGGCCACCGGGGTTAGCACAACCCTACCATGGGGGTGAAACATGGTCTCTGCTCTATTTGATGCTCTGTTTTGATCTGATGATGATACTCAGTTTATGTTATGCCAAAGTATTATGGGTTTTACGTGTCTTAAAACCATCGCTCTGTTACTTTTGAAAATATGTTCTGCTCTACATGATAACTCTGGAAAATGTTTTGATCTGGATGCTATACTTTGTAAATGCTCATGTTTGCACGCTAGCATATGTCCTCTGCTTACTGAGTTGTTGATAACTCACCCCTATCTTCATAATATTTTTCAGATGATGTGGAGAGTCCAACTGAGGACCTGGATTAGATTGGTGTGAATGATTAAGCTGGGAGAGGATGTTAGAAGAATGAATTCTGATGTCCTTTAGTTTTAATGTCTTTTCGATTTATTTATATTTTGGGCTTGGGTTTTAGTAAGACTTATGAAAGTATTAGTTTGGTTTGTTACGACAGCCGAGAGATTTTGGACGCCTTAGTTTATTTTGCTGCAGTAATGACTTTGTAGAGTTTTCATTGTGGTTTTTTTAGACTACATGAGATTGAGTTTTGCTAATAAAGTTTTGGAGTTTTATTTTAGTTGTGTTGGGAAACATGTTCTTAAGTGACAGATAGTAATTCTCCGGGCCAACCGGGTTTGGGGCGTTACAGTGTAGCTTGCGAATTGCCCCACACGGTCAGCTTAGGCTTGCAAACTGTCAGTTTTGGATGGTAACAGTGGGCTGTTGTTGGAGGCTCGTAGTTCCAACCTTGGGTCCTTCACCTTCGAGGGTGATTGACCCCAACCTCGACTTGTGAGTCTGACCTTGGGTTGCCCACATTCTTGCGTGGCAACTGCTCCAAACCTATCTACTCTGACCTCTTCCTCAACCCCCAAACTTCACAATTTCAATAACAACAAAAAGAGATGCAACAACGTCAGAATCCTCCATGGATCCCCAAACCAAACTCACAAAAGATGAGTGATGGGATGCCTACATCTTTAGAGAAATGAGAACCTCTCTTGAACCTTCAAGCAATGTGGCTGCTCTTAATGAAAGCACCAATTTGATGATAGGGTCCTCGGTCAAGACCCTAGAAACCAAGCTGTCGCGCCCCACCTTATGCCATGATGACCGAAGTGATCTGCCACTTGCTTGACTATGATGGCTATGGATGGTGTTGGGTTAACTCGAATGAGTGTTCAAAGGGTGTTGTTGGACCAAATGCTTGTGGGCGTGCATGCCTGCATGCATGTGCAGAGCAGTTGAGCGGTTTAAAGCGATTGAGTGGGTTAAGGTGGTTGGGTGAAGCACATGTGCCCCGAGTTGTGAAGCACACGTGGCTATGGGCGGTTATGTGGGTTGGCTAAGTGAATGGTTGGAGAGTTTGTGGCGTTGCTGTTAATCCCCACAAGTTAGAGAGGCGGTTATGGTTGGACAGGTGTCTAAGGCTGGGCGTGTGGCATGGGCAGTTGGCAATAACTACCGAGCTTGTCCCTATCCTTGCTCCAAATTCAACTATGGTAGTCTGGTGCAGGCCGAGTGCCCTTCAATGGCCACTTGTGGCTGCCTTATGTGTTGCCCCACTCGAGTAGTGCGAAATGATCAGCAAGCAAAGGAAAATGCAATGCAATGAACAACAAGCCACAATATTGAAATACCTTGAAATTGCATTAACATAAGGAAAACAAAGATAACAATAGGTTACCCTGATTCACGAATTGCACAGGGATAGCCTTCTCCTCTGGGATTCACGAATTGCACTCAATGGAGCCTACGTGATAGAGCACATATGTGCCTTCAAAAGCTTAAAAGCCAAATTGTCCAAATGTTCAAAAGATAAAAGATGCAATGGCCTAATGCCTTACTTATACTAGCATTCAAATAACAATAATTACAAAGTAGATAATAGTTGCTAGGTCCACGCCTCTTGGTTGAGGCCTCATGTCGTTGGTGAGCCATGGATGGCCTGGATGAGCCCACAACATGGGCTGCTTACTGGTGTGCGTGGGTCTTCAAGTTCGCCTGCTGGGTTGGCCCTGGCTGGTCCTTGGTTCCCACATGTGTGGCCCAGGTTGTGTGGGCTAGGCACTGTTCGTGTGTCGCTGGGTTAGACTGTGGTGGGCTTGAGCATGGCAGGCTACTGCATGGCCCAGGCCAGAGGGGCCCGAGCATTGGTTTACATGGCCCAGGCTAATGGGACCTGGGCTTTGAACAGCATGGCCTTGGCCAAGGCCAGGGCGTTAAGCTACATGCCTGCCTGCATGAGCCTGCTGGGCAGTCGCGCCATCAATTCCAAATAGGATGTGCTTGTGTGCGCTACGCTGGCGCCCAGGCCATGCATGCGCACTGTATATGCGTGTAGCCCATGTGTGTGCGTTACACGCGTGCACTAGGCATGCGCGTAGTCTGGCCACACGCTGAGCAGGGTGTGACAACCTCGCTCGTGCGCGCGCGCGCGCACAACTTGCACGCTCCGACCGTGAGTTGCCTACTTAGCCGTGGTCGTGGCTGTGGCCTAGCATTCTCTCCAAGGGCTTGGTCTGTGGGCAATCAAGTCATGCCTGTAACGCCCCATTGCCGGAGGTTTGAAGAGTGAGCTCATATTACCTAAAATCATCTTCAATATCATAACTATAAAATTTAGAAGACTCCATAAAATATTAATTCATTTGCTCAACCAAAATATTCATGTTCCTTCAAAGGGACTACAAATAAATTTTCAATAACATAAATTAAAAACTCCCCGAAAACTCAAAAAAATGTTAATCCCACACATCAAAATATCTGAAACTAATCAATTTACTAACTATGACTCTCAAATAAGTACTTGTACCATTGGGCACTTATTCCTCTACAATCACCACACCTTGCTAAAACTTCATACTCTTGTTCTCCAGCTGAATTATCAAATTATTTAAAAAATATTTGGAGATAAGGGGTGAGTTATCAACAACTCAGTACGCAGAAAATATATACTAGTGTGCAAACATGAGCATTTACAAAGTTCAAAATGCAGAACAAAACACTTTTATTTTCAGAATTCAGAGCCAGAACATATTATCAAAAATATCAGAGTGAAAGTTAAAAAATATTCATATTCAAAATCTCTTTGGCATAGCATAAACTGAAACATCACATCTTATCTTATCATATCAAAACAGAGACCATGTTTAACCTCCGTGATAGGATTGTGCAAACCACGATAGCTAACCAAGCAGAAACAGAATGTGAATCTTCCCCTTATTATTCACGGAGCCTTGAGTGTGCACACAGCAAAGACCACGCAGAAAACCACTTTGTTTCCAAAGTGGGTGCACCAGAAATAGAAAAGTTGGTACCAACCCAAATAGAGGCCACATTTTTACATCCGTGGTAAGGTCAGAATGGAACAAAAACAAAAACAAAATGTTATGCCATAGATTTTCAGAAATCACATCATATCATATTAGTGTACAGAACACTTTCAGAACATAACAGAATCAGATCACAAAAACATCATTTATGCACAAAATTTCATATTCACTCTCTTTTGCATAGTTTAGAAACAAAATGCCAAAATAGCTCATGTCTACACCAGTCATGCCAAATAAAATATTTTATTCTTAAATAGAATCTCATGAGTAATGCATAACAAACAGCTGAGGTAGTTCAAATTTCTTTTCAAAACATGCATACTTTTCAAAAATCAACCCTAGCCCATTTTATTTTTATGCAAAGTCTAGCATAGGAACCCCGCTTACCTGGACTTTTTAGCTTAACGGAATTTCTCCATAGCAGTACTGAACAAAAATCAATCGTCACTTATAAAATAGTCACGTACTCCCATAAATTTTCAATCAAACACGTATATCAATGCTTAAACCTAAAATACTACATAACCTAATTTTTCTTAAAAGAAACAATCTACAAGTCTTACAACCCTAAAATATAATCACTTCCTAAATTACCTGTAAAAATACAATTTTTGTACTAATATAAAGCAAAACTAGACCCAGTTTAAAAGAATATAATTACAAATTTTCTGAAAGCCGTTGAGGCTCATGTTACCATCCACGTCCAGAAAAATAAAATTATGCTTTTGCTTATAACTCAAGGGTAAAAAGGTAATATCATAAAATAAAGCAAGTCTTCTCCCATAGATCAAGCTTTACGTAAAATGCCAAAAGAGACTTTAGTTTGTGATTGTTCACTAGCGAAAGAGAGACCCCCGACGGAGACTCACCGAGGGAAGTTGCGACAGAGTTAGGCGGATGTAGTGGACAATGGCTATCCCAACGGAGGCGCACTGAGAGAGATCGAGAGGGCCACAGCGTGAGGGAAAGATTTGTTACCAAGAGGGAAGGGAGGTCGCAGTGGAGCTGGGTTGTGGTGGATGATGGCTGTCCTGGGGCGTCACACTAAGAGAGAACGAAGAGAGAGGTTCTGAGAGAAAAGGAAGCACCGTGAGAGGGGCTCACCGTGCGGGCAACGACGAAGCAACGACAAAGTGGCTGGGAGCAGCGAAAGTGTCATCCTAAGTGATTGAGGCAACCGGTGTGGGCGGTGGCTTAAAGGCGGTGGGTTGGTTGAGCCAAGACTATTCTGTTTCAGGAAGCAAAAACAGAGGTCCTTCGGCATTCATGAGGCTACGTTCCTATGTTGAATGGCTGAGGGGTATGGTCAACGGACAGGGCTGGCGGCTTGTGATGGCGTTGCCATGAGAGTGGGTGGCTGCGGTTTATGGAAGGGGCTTAGGCAGTGCTAATCGGGAGTGTTACGGTGCACACGCTGGACATGGCTTTCCCTCGGTCCATACGTCAAAGTGCAGAGGCAGAAGGCTGAAAAGGTCACGGCTGCTTACAAAGGTGCAAACTAGGTTCGTTGGAAAGGTGGCTGCGATGGCTGAGCAGTGGCTATCACGGTGGTGGTGCAAGGATGGCGTTGTGGGTGGTTGTAACGCAGAGCTAGGCAGTGATGACGCACACGTTTGGGCTTTCGTGAGGGTGTTGGACGGCAAACGGGGGTGCAAAGATGACTCCATGTGTGGTTATGCTAGCAGGTAATGGGAGGCAGCGGCAGCGACTGCAAGGAGGTTGTGGAGGGTGGTGGCTTTAGCGCATGAGAGAGATGGGGAAGGAGACAGCAACACTTTTCTTGGGTTTTCTTCATGCACAAAGGATTAAATATATATAGGCCAATGAAAAACAAAAACAAACCCTAAAGGGATGAGGGAGACGTGTAAAGGTGGGGAGTTTCTAAAAACAATCTCTCGTTGGGTTTCTCATTTTAATAAAATCGGGTGTGGACCTTAGGATCCCACTTTAAAATAAATAAAAAAATAAAAAAAATTGGGTCCAAGACTGGTAGTGAATAAAAGAAAAAAACAAATGAGCTATTCCCTAAGTTTTGGGCCTCGAACCAAACTCTGCAATATTCCAACTTGTCTCTTGAAAAAAATATACGACAAATCAAGTGACTTTCCATACGTATAAATCCAAAAATTTTAGAAAGTGGCTTGGTGCTGGTCTTGGATATTACAATGCCAACAGAGCTCCCCATGTGTTGTCTGGGCATGGCAAGGTGCTTGTCAAGGCAAGGCCCGTGGCCTCCTGCCTTGGGCTTTTGTCAGAATTGCTCTAGCTAAGAAGGCATACATGGTGCACTAACAGTACGGCCATTTCAGCATTGAAATCTGCCCATTCATTATGCATCTTCAAACATTAAAGTTTTCATTCTTTTCTTTGCATTACTTCCATGCTTTCCTTTTATTCATTCTTTTCACGATTTCCTTTGATTCTTTCATTTCATTATTTTATCATCATTTTCATTTCATCATTGTGACGTCCTCGACTTCCTGCTTGTAATTTGACGAGTTGTCGAGACATTGGAATATGTAATATCAAGTTACACACCCATACGTTCATGATTGTAATATTCATGTACGTAGCATGTTACTAATGATATGAACTATTAACAGTGGATAAGTAATTGGTCTAAAAACTTAGTAGCAGAGAAAAAATTTAAACATCAAAATAAAATTATAGTAACGTCTCCACAAGTCACATTACATGTATAGTATCCAACAAATTTGTTGGATGCAGTAGCCTATGTAAATGAGTATTTTATTCTTGTATTCTTTAATCACTATAATTGAGGGTGTAAAAAAACTGAAAAACCAGTTGAACTGGAACGGACCGGACCTCAGTCCAGTTTGTAAATGGTCCTAAACCAGTGCGGTATCAGCTTTCATATTTTGAAAACTGGTTTAAACCAAACCAGACCGGTATATATATAATATTTTTTATTATATTATATATATTATATGCTAAATTACTAATTAATATAACATAAAAATTCTAATCTTATTATTCAAGTCTATTAATCTTATAACATAAAATTAACATAGCATTTGATGTAAGTTAGACAGTACTTATACTAATATAATTAGATACTAATTATACTATTTTAGTCTTCAAGTTTATTAATCTCACTAATAAGTTAGAGACTACTTATACTATACTAATATAATTGAACATTAATGAATTAATAATTGTTAATAATAAGTACTAAATTCTAACAATTAAGTTTAGTATTGAAAAAATTATAATATTAAACTTATATAGTACTACACATATAAAAAGTAAACTGAAAAACCAAACCGAACTGGACCAAAACAGAAAAAACTAAAAGTTTCGATTTCGTTGATCAATTTGTCTGCATCGGTTCTTAAATTTTCAAAACCAGTGTATACTGGTTCGGTTCCAAAATTTGTCCAAAACCAAACCGAACCGGACTGATTGTACCCCTAACAATAATTTTATGATTTTCTTTTCTTATTTATCTACCACTTATAGTTAGGCTCTAATGATCAATGCCCTGATGCAATGCATCCAAGAATTTCAGATAGACCATATTAAAGAATAAGTACTCCAAGGAAATATTTGAAAAATAATATGTATGACAATAAAAAATTAATATTTCTATAAATTTTTTTAATTAAAATTTTTTATTACATATGCAATCTTTACAGTTGACCATCTTAAAGAAATACTCCTAGAAAATTCTAATGTACTTTGGGTTTGCAGAACAAGGAGCTTGATCATATCGCCGTAAGAACTTCTAAAGTCAACTAAAATAAACATGAGAACATGTTCTTTTGTGTTTGCAGCACATTATATAAAAATCATCCTTGTTTTATTCATTTTGGTTAGATATAGAATGTAACAGCCCGCTAGAAATTTATCGGTGGAATTTCTATTGACTTTAGGAACCTCGTGAAAACCCCATAAGTTTTTACGAATCGACCAATCGCGCAGATTTTAGTCTGTCAACATAATCAGTGTTACCACTCACTATGATGCTAGATATATGAGTTTAATTATTTGAGGTAGTTAGAAGTGTCAGAATGCATTATGGTCTACGTCATTAGACTCAGTGGATTATTTAGGATTTTATAGCGCAATAACTCATTTTCATAACTTCGGACGAAACGACTATTCAAAATTATGAAATTATTTTTAGGGGCACTTTGGGGTTGAATTTCGGTAAACCATTTTCACTACAAGTTAATATGAATATTTAAGATTTTTCAGTACTAAGTTTATTATGCATTTTTTTTTAAGTGAATAGTAACCTCGATAAGCGCATCCAGTGCAGTGTTTTCAAAATCACAGTGTGGAATGTCCAAATTAGGTTAGAGAAGTTTTATTTAGATATTTGGCAAGATCTTAGCCACACATAGTGAATAGTATTAGACACTTGACACCATGAGGAGCCATTAGATGGATTTGTGAAGGAAATCAAGGTGTAAGATTATGCCACCTAAGCAAAACCTTGTTTCATCTGTTCAACCAAATTGTGCCAAACCAAAGAGGGTTTCAACCCTAACAAAACCCTAAATGGTTGGAATCCAATTGAAACCCCAAAAGCTTGATTGAAACCAAAACCCTAAACGGTTTCCCCAAACCCTTAAGTTGGCCTCCAAACCCTTTTTAATCCGATTTCTAGCATTGTGTTTAATCACTTGATTAAATCACTTCCACATGCTATTAATTAATAAAATCTTTGTCATGACATCATTATCCAACCTTTTAAACTTTGGAAATTTGATTGGGCCAAGAAAAATTGGTTTTGGGCTTGATAGCATCTCAAACCCTAACCAAACCCCCTTTAAACCCCAAATTGAAGCCCACTTGGTTGGGGCCCACCAAGGCCCACGAAATTGGCCACCTTGGCAAAGCTTCTTGGAGAAGTTTCCTCCCCTAGATGGCATACCATCCACTGCCATTGGCTACACCCAATAGTGCCTTGATGTGAAGGAGAAATCCACTCCATCATCCTCCATCTCTCACAGCTGCTGTAGGCAGCCCATGCCTCTCACTATTCTCCACTTTATGTCACATAACCAACTCTAATCAAGGGTCTTTCAAGCCCATAACTTCCCCCTCCAGGAGTCTAAAGTCGTGCAAGACACACTTCTCTCCATTTTGTCACTTCTTTCCCTCGTTCTTAGAGAGAAACCCAAAAGTACTCTCTCGGGCAGATTTCTCTGTATTTTTGCATGGCCATTCTCGACCCCTTGTAAGTATTTTCTCACGATGACTCCTTCATTAAAGTTGTTCATCTTTGAGTCTAGTTTCCGTGATATCTTATTAGTCTCAATCCATGCTCATTTGGTTGTTCAAAAGTATTTTTAACCATGGAAAGGTCATTCTGGGCGTGAAACTGGAGAATATGATATGTTTTGGAATTTTTGACCAAGCTAATGGACATATCTTGGTCCGAAAATTTTATGTAGTGTTGTTAGCATGTGTTTATGAATGTTCATTGCAGTTTTGTTGCATGGATAAAGCTTTTGATGATATATTTCCTTAGATTTAGAAACTTGAAAACTGGAAGTGGAAAAGCAGTTTTTGTTTTGTGAAAGTTGGAATATTTCGTGGTCTGAAGATATTTAGTATTAGTTTTAAAGGTATGATTTTTCTATGCAAGAGGATTTTGGTTAGGCCTAAGATTTGATGTTTTTGGGTTAGATCCATGTTTTGTTAAATTTTAGCCATGTGATTTTAAGTTTGATGGCTGGATCATCTTTAGAACACATTGTTACACCATGTAATGTTTTAGTTTGAAGATCATATGTCTTTAAGCCATAGATCAAGAGATTGATCAGAGGTAGTTGAGAGAAAAGTTTTTGTTTTATACTAAGTTTAAAAACAAAAACTCCAAGTGTTGTTTGTGATTTTTGGTGGCTTTTATTTGATGATTTTAAGCATGGTTGATCTTAAGATGAGGTTATGAATGTGTTAGAAGTAAGATTTGTTTTTTTTGGAATTCTTGGAGATATTTTTATTAAGGCCAAAACTTGTGATTTAAGGGTTTACTTTTTGTTAAAAAGTTTGGGTCTTTTTACAAAAGTTTTGTGTTGATGATTAGCTTTTCTTAATGGATATTTTAAGTGTATTTTTAAACTTAGGATAGGAAGATCCTTGTTACAAAATTTTGGTTTAAACATGAGTTTTGAAGATGGAAGAAATTGCAACCAAAATCAAATGAAATGGCCTATGAATGTTTCGGCCATTGGGAGTTTTCCATAGTTGTGAATGGTTTTAAATTTTTCTGAGTTGATATTTGAGTCTAGGACAAAATTTACATGAGGAATATAAATTTTGATAATTTTTGGAGTTAGGGGTAAAATGGTCATTTTTCCACATGTAGAGGGTAAAATGGTCATTTTACTCTAAGTTTTCTCTTTTCACACTTCTAATTGTTAGTAATTAAAGTTTTAACTTTTAGAATACCCTCTTTCAGTTTCTCTTGTTTTGCGTTTTAATCTCGTAGAACGTGACGATCGAGGTAAGTTAGCTCTTAACTTACTATCAGTTTACTGTATATGTGTGATGGGTAAGAGAACTACAATTTATGTTCGTATGTTGTTATATATGCCATGTCATCACATGTTTATCTATTACACGAATTATTCTGTCATGAAATATTTATCTGTTACATAATATATTCTGTCTCATGTTACTATCTGTTGCAAGTATGCCACATTACGTATGCTATCTGTTACATGTATGTCATGTCACGTAATATTCATTGTCACATGTTATGCAATATTATGAAATGTTGTCTGCTACATGTATGCCATGTTATGAAATGTTGTCTATTACATTTTATGTCATGTCTAACGTCTTACGTTCATGTCACGTTATGTTACATCAGGACTTCTGTCTTTTATGTCACGTTCATCTCACGTCACGATACGAAATGTCATATATGCAGTTAAGTTATTCATATCAATCATGACCCTAAGCGCTAGGATGGGGTAATATCCTAGTGAAACTCCTTTGTTCACGCTGGAGTGTCTAAATATGTGTGAAATTCCCTGAGTTGATGAAGTACAGTCAACAGGTTGCGAATGGGGCCTAACTAGCTGATCAACAGAGCGCGTCAGGCACTAACGCCGATGAAGCCACACATTATGTTATGTGTGTCCACAGCAAGTGTGGCACAAACAATTCATGGGGCCACAATAACTGTGGAGCATACACTACATGAGACACAGCAATTGTGACACGTAGAATACGTGGGGCCACAACAACTGTGAAGTACGTATAACGTACTTCACAGCTGGTATAGATACCTGTGTTGTGATGCGGTAATCGGCAGGGACACACGGCTCAAGGGGACCCGTGTAGCACCCGTACGGTCACTTTATTAATTAAGTTCATTGAATAAGATTCCAAGTTCATGTATTTCACATTGAAATCATGTTTCACGTCATGTTATGTTCAAGTTTACGTTCATGTCAAGTTTCAAGTTCATGCCAATCATGGTAACCCCAAGAGAGAAGAATATATTTCAAGTTCATGTTTATGTCATGTTATGTTCAAGTTCATATCATGTTCATGTTCACGTTATGTTCCAAGTTCACATTGATGCTATGTCATGCTCAGGTTCATGTTATGTTCAAGTTCACATTCATGTTATGTCATGTTCACGTTCACGTTATATTCCAAGTTCACATTTATGTTATGTCATGCTCAGGTTCATGTTATGTTCAAGCTCATGTTCAAATTATGTATATTCACGTTCATGCTATGTTGCTAGTCCATGTTACGTTTTAAGTTCACATACATGCCATGTCATGTCAAGCTAAGTTTCAGTTTCAGTTCAAGTTATGTCATTTATGCCATGTTGTATATCAAGTTATGCTATGCTTACTTATGACTTTGATTATGCATTCATGTTTTTACTGCCATACATACATCATTAACCTGTGTGGAAGTTCCTGTTAACTTGCTGAGATTTGTAATCAAATCTCACCGTGGTAGTCTCAACTATCATTCCCCCGAATGGTAGGCGATGTGTCAGGATCAGAGCAGGGAGCAGACACTAGCAGACTGGAGGAGGTTGACTAGACGCCGTAGACGCAGCACAGAGCTTGCAGCCTCCATAGTTAGGTCTTTGGATAGTATTCCGGCATCGTTAGTCGAGTTACGCGAGTTACTCAACAAACTAGCCCAATAGTATATTTTGGCAATGTAATTATGGAGCCAAGTCTTCATTGTTTTGAGATTACAGTCTTCTGAGACCCGTGTGGTAATTGTGGATGTTTTAAGTATGCATGGTTTATGTTTTAAGTATTTGGGATATTATAAGTTTAGTGCATAGTATTGCTCAAAAAAAAATTATCCGCTGCGAATATTACATAATGCTAGATGCATGTTAGGAATATTGCATCTTATATGTCATGAACGGGGGCAGGTAACCTTGTGTTGCATGTCCCGACGCTTCGGATATCCGTCCGATCCCAAGCGGAATCTGCGGGTGTCACATAGAATAGTGAAATCTCACAATTATAATATCTGTAAATAAAAACTATCATTATTTAAAAATTATCGTTAAAATAAAAGAATGTAAATAAAAAGACGTTTGGATGAAATATTAAATATAACTGCTGGATTTCAAAATATGAATGTTATATAGAAAATAATAAAAACATTATTAATAAACATAATTTTAATGGTTTGGCAAATTTATACATAATTCAATATATAGGAAGTATATATGCTACTTAAACTAGCTAAGATGGCATTTCTAGCTAATTTTTAATTAGGAATTTAGAAAATCCAATGTCAATGCTCTTAAGCAACTTAGATAATTATTATTCCCCTCAGGGTAAGTAAAACAAGAAAATAAATGACTAAATAATCCATAATTAATAACCAAGGCACCCTCTTCACTCATTCCCACGTGGCTAGTTGTCCTGCTCGAACTCTTCCTCGCCAAATTGGTCTGTAAAATCTACATTTCTGATGATGGGCACCATAGTTGGACTAAAGGTGAGATGATAAAAATCTCACACTACAAGAGAATGGGTTTTTTGGGACAAACAATTTCGTCCAAAAAAAATCTTAGAGATAAGAATTTCATCTCAAAAAGTTTTGGGAGACGGTTTTTCTTTTTCTTTTTTTTTTCTTTTTTTGTCTCAAGAAAATACTTTTAGGGATGAAATGTGGTCAATCTATTCGAATGGAATTTTTTTGGGGACGAAACAATTTCTTCCTAATATCCTATCTGAACAGGAAAAAATCTTGTTCAAACAATCAAGTATCTATTCGGATGTCATGAAAATTTAATTCAAACAACACGAATTTATTTGATCATGTTCAAATGAAGAAAGTGTTCAAACACTTTACTTTTGTTCGAACAACTTGATTAGTGTTCGAACATAAGTAATCCAATCGAAGCTGCTTGAGAAACGTTCGAATTAAAAAATATGTTCGACAATCTTTGTTCGAACAGTTCATTTCTCATTCGAATGATGATGAATTTGTTTGAACATAATAGTATGTGTTCGAATGATAAAAAAATGCAGAATGTTCGAACCTACTATTAATCTATTCGAACCGAAGTAATGAATTTTAGTTTCATTCAAATGGTTTTGGGTTTCTCGTTTGAACGATGGCAAAAATGTGTTCGAATAGTAATAAATAGTAATTGCCTATCTAAATTGAATATATTACGATCGAACGGTAATCATGATACAATAAACCACAAATTTAAAATAAGAAAACTACATAAGTATTATAATTAAAACATCACAATTGTTCAAATGTTGCATTACGGAAAAATAAATCAAAAGACAAAGTAAGAAAATAAGTTCTAAGTTGGTGGTGGCATTGGTTCTGGGCCGACATCATTACCTGCATTTGTTCGAATATTTTTTGAGATCTTTTGTTTTCAGAGATGAGATGAGATTAAAGTTAAAAAGTTGAATAAAATATTGTTAGAATATATTTTTTAATATTATTTTTATTTTGGGATTTGAAAAAGTTGAATTGTTTATTTTATTTTGTGTGGGGATTTGGGAAAGTTGTAATGATGAAGTGAGATGAGATGAGATGTTTCCTGAAAACAAACGAGGCCTGAATCTTCATCTTCATTTGCATGTTTTGTTCCAATCGCGCCTCCATATCCACTGCCTAATGTAATAATTAAACATCTATCTCAACTATTCGATTTGGAGCCTTTCATCTTCTAACTCCAACTCCCAAGAGTTGTTATTCAATATGGTTTGAGAAGAGGATGATGTTGAGCAAGGCTGCACAAGCCCCACCAAATATCGAGAACAGGGTCCAAAAACTTCAGAAAAGATCTCTACATCGTTAACAAAAGATTCATCAAATATAGCAGCAGTAGTTTCCCAAAGTGAAACCATCTTCTCATACAAAAAACAAAAACAAAAAAAAAATCATTAGAGATAGTATAAATAACATAAATATTATTATGCAATACAAGTAAAAATTAAACTTGCATAATTTGCTTCTGTTTTGGGACTGGTTTAAACACCATCACTATTTGTATGTGATTATACTCAATTGGGTTAGATTATACTCTGTAGGATTATCTTGTTCCTGCAAAAGGAAAATATATATTATAACTTCAATCAATTTTGTTATGTTAATATTTAACGAAGAGTAGTATAATGTTACCAATTTTTTTATAATCGATAAAAAGATCTAAAACCCGCATGATGGTATATCGTTAAATTTGCTCTATTTGCTTTATTGATAGTACTCTATTGCTACAAGAAAAAAAACAAAGTTATTACTATATATCTTTAATGAATCTAACATATAGAATGAAGAAAAATAGCAACGAAATTACCACATATGCTGGATCTTCAAACATATCACAAATCTTCTCTCATTTGTTTCTTAGCGTGTTTTAGAATGGATTTTGGGGCGCCTCTATTGCACTATTAAACTTTTTATAGTGTGCATGACATCTACCTTTATACCTTCGGAATGCATTGCTCATCAGCTCATCAACCGTTACTCGATCATCTCGCCAACCAAAATTAAGTTCAAACTCATCATTGAAATAGTACAAAACGATTAGTTCAAGAATAAACTAATTATAAATTCAGTAATATTTTAATAAAATTATTTTCTAAGGAAACTTCTCACCTTTCACATCTTGGGGAACCTTAGCCCAGGAGGATGTACCTATGGTTGCATATGTCTGGGTAAGGGTTCCAACAAAGGAAGCAAGCCAAGTTGTCGAATCCCCAGAGCCACCAATGTGATCATCAGGAATATCAACTTTAATTTTTCCCGCTTTCTGCACTTTCTCTATGCAGACACCTCTAGTAACACCTCGACCTCGATGATGGCTTACAATAGCTATACATTATTTAAAGCATATAATATAATATAGTTTAGTATTTTATTTTTAAAACAATATTACTTAAATCATTACACAAACCCTTCTTGTTTCACAAATAACATACATTGTTCTAAGTCTGGTGATGTTGGCCCACTATTAATGGCAGGTGAACAAATTGGGGAATTGGTAATGAATGGAGATGGCAAAAAAGTTGTTTTGCTTTTGGGAGGCATATATGTTTTAAATTGTAATAAATTATTATTCGTAAAAATATTCTTATTTTTACAACAACTATACTTATACATAAACAACTATCATTCACTATTAGTTTTGCTCGACCAGTCGCCCTCATCCTCACTAGAACTTCAGTTGACTCATGTTCTTCTGAAAGTCTCCCTCAATTAATTTTGGTTTAACATCTTCTCTACGCAATGAAGCCATGTAATATTAGTTCAGATCAACAAATAAATTAATGCTTGATTCGTTTTCTTGATATGCTTCTTCATTTGTTGGACCATCAAATTCTTCATTTTGTCCATCTGCCTCTGAAATGTAATCATATACATTTTTTGGTACAAACTTTTGTATTACTCGCCACGGGTTTCCGTATTTTGGATCATCTATATAAAAATTTGATTTGCTTAGCAAGTGAGAACGAGTCGATCCTCCTCATAGCATGTGTGATATGTATTAACACTCAAAAAATAATTATCATTACGCACTCCCAACATAAGTTTTGAGACATCCAGACCATATGTCTCCCCCCAAGTACTTTGACCCAATGATATCTTCGACAACTCTATAGAGTTCAATGTTCTCCTCCTCGTGGCTTCCTTCGACTACAACATTACAATTTTGAGTTTTTCTACATTGTTCTTTGTTAGTAGTTTGAAATCTATATCCACGCACCAAATATGTTGAGTATTAAAGGCTAGCTGGATGGATGACTCACTAAAAAATGAGTAGCACAAAGGCTATCCCAAGTGTAGAAGGGTGTCGCGTAATAATTAGGAATAAATTCCTAGATCGTCTCCTCAGAGAAAGTTACTTAAAATCAAGCTGGTTTAAAATGATGAAAATATTCAAAAAGAGAAAATAAAAGTAGTGGTATGTGCAATGAATGGAAGAGTGCAACGGGAATGAAAATGGCACTAGTCATGGACTAGATTCATATTTTTGAATTTTTGAGTGTCGAAATGAAATGTAAAAGACTAACAAATTGAAATTAACAATCAAGGAATCAACTAAACTAAACAATCTTAATTAATCTGAAAATTAAATAACGAAACTGAAATTATTTAAGTCCTAATTAAGCTTTAATTAATCTAGTATGCAATGAAACTAAGAGATTAATAAAACTAAGCTAAGAATCAAACTAGATTATAAAGTAATTGACAAAATACGAACTGAGAATTGAAAGCCCCAAAATCAAGATTCTAGAGTTCATCATTGTATTCAAATCACAAATTCTCAAAATTAATCCATAGCAATTGTAATCACCGTTAAATGAAAGCTTAAAGAAGTGAGAAAAATAAATAACACGAAGTAAATAAACAGCAAATAAAATGCCCAAAAGACTAAGCCAAATATCTCAAAAATACATCACAAACTTTAAACTAAAATTAAATAAATAGTAGAGAGTGAAAAGAGCAAGCCAAATGAATGGAGATGAAGATGAAAAGTAGTGGAGGAGGCTGGGCAGGCGCAGTGGACCCTTCCAGGTTCTTCAACGGCGCTGTGTGCGTCTCCAAAAAAAGTATGTTGTTCCGTCCCCTAGCCTCCAAACGAAAAATCCCCCAAAAATAAAACTCGTCCTCTTACGCCAAAAGCCCTTCTTTTTTCTTTTCTTTTTTTTTTTCGTGTGGTGTTCCATTCGTAAAGTCAAAAGGCCCGCAGGCGTAAAACTCTCTTGAGTTTTACTTTTTAAAAATGCCAAACTGTGCAGCCGTCTAACTCCAAAATGCCCCCACATGCTAAAACTCAACTTTTCCTCAAAACCTCAAAATAGCTTGGTCCCACGTGCATGTGTGGCTCTAGGGAAACCAAAAAACCCTTTTTGACTTTTCTATTTTCTTGGTTTTACATTTCTTGGCCTATATAAAAAAAATAGAAATTAGAAAAGAAATAAAATAAAAATGAAGAATAGAATATCAAAAATATATTGTGCATGTGAAAGAATATTATCCAATTAAATCACAAGTTATAAAACCAAGTATCAATCATGCTATTAACCAATATAAATCACAACTCAGATTTATTCATCTTAATCATTTCTCCATCTAAAACCAATAATAATGTAATGAAATAAATAAAATATATTGGTTCTAAATGTATAAAATATGCAATAACTCAGCTCAATCAATGGACCACATGCCAAAGCATATGTTCACTTGAAATTTCTTCTTAATTATCACCATATCTCGATAAACCTACATTACTAAATTTTATTTAAGTTATATTAGTGTTAAATAGGAAAAAAAATCTATTTTAGTGGTATGAAATTCGTAGATAGTAAGACATTGTTTAGTAATACCGTCTGTTCAAATCACGAGACAAACTTTTCTTCGTGCTTCTTTTCTACGTTAGTTATATCATCTATTTGAAATAATTGAATATGTTCGCTACACATGTTGAAGTTAACAATTAATTCATATCAGTTATATTATATTCTGGGACTTTTAAGTTATTTTTATATGCACAGATCACTAACATCAAGTACTTGTCAATTTCTACGCAATTATTCAATACATATCATTGAGCTCTATCAAACTCTCGTCCACATAAGTCATAGCCCCATTGTGTGCCTATGGAACGTATGGTTTACGAAAATACGGAGAATGATGAATTAACTCTCAAATGTCCATCTTCATAAATTTGGTCCGATCATATGAATTTGGTATCAACCCCACGAAAAGACACAAAACAAAATGTATGTCATTCATTATCAATATATGACTTTGCAGTCAAACCTTTAGGATGAACCTTATTCCCCACGGATTGCTTGAATTTTTCCATAAATTGTTTAATAGGATACATCTATCTATACTGGACTAGGCCAGCAACTAAAACCTCATTAGGCAGATGCACAATCAAGTGAACCATTACATCAAATAATAATGGTGGATACAAACTCTCCAATTTGCATAATATCACTACAATGTCAGCTTACATCCTTACTAATGCATTAACTTTTAACGTTCTACTGCAAATGTTTCTGAAAAATTCTCCTAATTCTGTCAAAGCTGCACGAACATCTAGAGTTAGCTTTCCACGCACCCTAACTGGCAACAAACGTTGCAAAAATACATGACGCTCGTGACTTTTAAAACAAGTTATCTTCCAATCATGGGTTCTTACACATCTTAACATGTTCGAAGCACAACCATCAGGTAATTTGATTGCCATAAACCACTCACATAATTTTTTTCTCTCATAATTTGACAGTGTATACCACCAAAGGAGCATATAAGCTGACGATCCATTGTCTTGCAAATGCAACTTTCTCCTTATCCCCAATTCCTTTAAATCTTTACGAGAGTTAGTTGTATCTTTCATCTTCTCTTCTATTGACATCAGAGTGCCCAGTATATTCTCGCAGATATTTTTCTCAATGTCCATAAAATCAAAATTATGGCGCGGTGTCAAGGTAGACCAGTATGGTAACTCAAAGAACATGCTTTTTTTTGTTCAATTCAACTCCACTGCTTGTCGTTTCCTCTTTCAAGCTCTTGCATCCTTGCTAAATTCGTTCTCTGAAACATCCATCAATTGTGTGAAAATATCCTAGACAACTCTGGCGGTGATGACCTGCGCTCAACCTTTTCATCAAACATCATTATATTTGAACGTCATCTATGATCATGGGATAGATATAGACGATATCTCATGAAACATAATTTTCTACCATTTTTCAACCATTGAGATTGAGTATCTTTATTACAGATAGGACAAACCATTTTACCTTTTGTGCTAGACCTAGACATGTTTTCGTATACTGGAAAACCATTTCTTGTCCACAACACTGCAGCATGCATCTTAAACTCCCTTGATGAGGCCGCATCATATGTGCTAACACCATATCCCTACAACTCTTTCAACTCTGCAATCAGTAGTAGAAGATATAAGTCTATTTCATTTCCTATTGATCCTGACCCTAGTATAAGTAGAGTCATCATAAAGTATGGATCCTTCATGCACTTCCAATGTGAAAAATTATAGGGCATTAATTTGATTGGCCAAGTACTGTGAGAAGTGCTCATATTGCTAAATGGATTAAAACCATCCATTGCTAACCCAAGTCATACATTGCAAGGTTCTTCTGCAAACCATGGGTAGTCGGTATCAAATTTTTTCCATTGTAAAAGGATATGAAAGAAGGTTTTCATTTCTGACTCTTTCTGTGTAATGTCAAGACATATCTTTCGTCGGGATGTAAACAGTCTTTGAAGTCTATGAATCAATGAAAAATGTCTTAACATTTTTTGGGGTACATTACGCTTATCAAATGTCCATCTTGACTCATGACACACTGGACATTCATCACATTTAGCATATTGTTGCCAAAAGAGAATACAGTCATTCCTACATGCATGAATGATATTATAATCGAATCCTAGTCCTCGCTTCAATTGCTTCACTTCATAAAAATTACTGGGTAATAAGTTATCAAATGGGAGAACCTCTTTAAATAAATCGAACAACATGTTAATGGCCTTTGCAGAAATATGACATATAGACTTTATATGAGGCAACATCACTGTGAAATACAACTTGCTATAACAAGTGCACCCCTCATACAGTTGTCATTGTGCATCCCCCACAATCTTTCAAAATTTCTATTCCCCTCAAATGATTGAGTAGATATTTCTTCTGCATCCCTCGCCCCAACCATTCCAGCACCAAGATCGCCTAACATCTCTGTCATATCCTCTCCATTATCATTACTATCATCAGATACATCCACATTTATGTCATTTATATCAATGTCGTGTAAGACCTATAGTGAGTATTTAGAATCGATTCCATTGACATATAAATGCTCCTCCATTACCACCAAGTTATAAGAACTAAGTTTTTTGCATGTCTTGCACAGACATCTTATAAAACCTCGAGTGTCAAACTCTCACGAGCAAATTCTATAAAAGACTTCACCCCTTGTGCATATTCCTTATAATCTCTATCAAATTCATCTCCCAGCGGCATCCAACTCTTATCCATTGTATTTCTGTGAGTCAACTATCGTTACAAAAAAATCAAAGTCAGGGATAGACACTGATTACGCCCAAAGAATAATGCAGTAGTAGTAGCACAGTTTTAAGGTGTCGATTTCACAGAGAGACAAATTAAAAAAATAGCAGAAGGAACAAAGAAACTAAAGAAAAATATGAAATGATTAATGGAGAATAAAGATTAATTTTAAATGTAAATTAAAGTGAAATAAAGTTACTAACGGAAAAAGTACTCAAATTTGATGAACAGTAAAGCATCAGGAATCTCTTGCACAAATCTGGTATTTTAATTATTCTTAATTCATTAGATAACTCAATTGGGAATTCAATTCCCAGTATTCCCAATCGGAAGGTATAGATTTATAAACTAAGATTAAATCAAATGTAAGCCTTTGAAAAATCATTCACCACTTTTAAAATACGTAAATTATTATCACTATTGAGAAAATCCAACGACGACAATATACTCAGAAAGTGATATTGCAGTAAAGAATTAAATCAATATAGAAAAATAATTGATCCAAACATAATCAAAAAGTCAATCCATTCAATAAAAAAAGCATGACTGAATCTATAAACAGAATAAATTCTATGATTATTCGGAGAAGAAAATATCAACAATGAATTGAGACTGATAAACAAAAGAGTTTTAATAATAAATTAAAAATACCATCTAATGTGCAAGTTCATTCCTAACCCTACTTGAGAATTTAGTTACCCATAAATATAATGGACAACAAAAATCTCAAGAGAAAAATAAAGCAAACAGCGGCCATGAAAATTAATTTCGTCTCCCCCTCTTCAGAACTAAGCCATCTCCCCTTTATTAACCCTCAATTTCTTGCTAATGAAATACTTATATAGGGTAGGAAAGAAACCCTAATGTCTTTCATATTCTCCCGCATACAAAATGGTCTAAATTTTAGGACTCAACTTGGCAGCCACTTACGTGCTTCAGGAGTTCAAATTTGGAAATCCTTCCTAGAGACAACTTTGTAACCCTTTAAGATAGCTTTCCAATGCATCAAGAATCGCATCAATATAATATTTGAACAAAAAGTTATGATCAAAATACTAAAGTATGTATAATATGTGTCTTCTAACGAATTTCAGACTGACTTTTTCTCTTGATCCGAATTACTCTCAAACCCCATCATTATCCTTATTTGAAAAGTCCTACACTCGTTGAAAGTTCTTAGGTTGTTCCAATATCTTGTCCACTTGAAAGTCATTTGAATTTGACTGAGTTTGGACTTGCTCTTTATAGACTCTAAAATTAAATATAAAAATCTGATTTGGAGGATTCCAAAGTAAATAGAAACTCAATTCAAGAATACACATTAATTCCTATTATTTCTATTCACATTTTAGAATTTTAATCAAATGATAGAATATTTAGAGTACACTTTCATACACTTATCAGACACTATCGCGGGACTTTCCATATTCACTTCATGTATAGATTTCATAAGGTAGTTGGTCCTATCCCATTCAAGAGACTATCATTTACATCATTTACATCACATATATGCTCAATCCAAAGCTCTCATGTTGGTCGGAATTTCTGTGGCATTTCTATACAATTCTCCAAGTATGCTAGTCGTAAAAAGTCATCAGCCCGTGGAACTTACAGACCACACACTCGAAGAATAAAAGGAAATACTGAACCAAAAATCTAAAAATTAACACGAGAGTTTAGACTAAATATATCTACCATATAGATGAGAATTTCAAACTATCCATTTTAGACAATTTAAGAGTTGTACTCAAACATTTTTTACGAATAATAGGGCACAACTCTCAAATGGGTCTAAGCTTCAATTGGATATGAAATCAATCATGCAAACACACTTCATAATATACTTCCATCCTTACTAAGTATTGACTTTGATACTTTAAGATAAAAGAGAGTAATCCATAAATAGATAAACAAATTGTGTTAGAGTAGTTTTTAGATACCTTACTCACTGAAGGATTCGTATATTTATAGAGTTGTAGTTACAAAAGAATTTTAAGAATTCAACTTTACAAGAATATCTAACAAACTATCTTAACAAACTAAAAAGAATTGTTACAATTCAAATTTCAAGTATTCAAAATTATGTTTTGACATTGCTGCAACTGATTTGATTTGGTCATGCTAACACCCCTACAAACTGATGGGCAACAAGCAGATCATCAGTTTGGATCTTAAGAATTTAAATCTTCAGGTTGTATGTCCCTTAGTAAACACATTTGTAATCTGATCTTCTGTTGAAATTTGACATACTTGAACATCTTTGTTCACAACCTTCTCTCTCACTAAGTGATAATTCACTTCAATATACTTTGTTTTGGCATGGAAGACTGGATTAGAAGCTAAGGCACATGCTCCTATGTTGTCGCACCAAATCATTGGACAGTTAGCAAGAACAATATTTAATTCTTGAAATAACATACGCATCCAATAGAGCTCGGCAGTAGCTAAGGCCAGTGACCTATATTCCGCTTCTGTTCTTGAACGAGAGACCACATTCTGCTTTTTAGCACTCCAAGAAATCAAGTTTTTGCCCAAAAAAAATACCATATCCACTGTTGCTACATCTGTCATCCGAATTGCTTGCCCAATCGAAATCACAGTACACATTTAATTCAATGGCTGAGGGTGTGTAATAAAAACCAAAATCAACTGTCCCTTTTAGATATCTTAGAACATGTTTAAAAGCTGTCCAGTGACCTTCACATGGGCTATGCATAAATTGGCATAATTGGTTGACAATATAGGAAATATCAAGTCTGGAAATTGTGCAATATTGAAGTGCTCCAACAATCATTTTGTATTTACTAGGATCTATAAGTAATGAGCCATCTTGAGATGCTAATTTCTTGCCAGATATTGTTGGAGAGGACAGTGGTTTTGCTCCAGCCATATCTATTTTATGCAAGAGATCAGTTATATACTTGCTTTGACGCAAGTGAAGACCATTTGAATTACGACATGCTTGAACTCCTAAGAAGTAACTCAAATTGCCGAGATCTTTGAGTTGAAATTGAGTTCCAAGTTGTTTAATAAATTGAGTAATAGCCTGCATACTTGATCGTGTCATGATAATATCATCCACGTAGACAAGAAAAAATATTTGTAAGCCACCTTTGCCATAAATAAATAGAGATGAGCCAACTGAAGACTCAAGAAAACTATATTCAATTAGCTGCTAGGAGAGTCTTCGAAACCATGCTTTCGAAGCTTGTTTTAGCCCATAGAGAGATTTATGTAACCTGCAAGCAAAATCAGGTTTAGACTTATCAATAAATCCCTTTGGTTGCTCCATGAATACTTCCTCATCCAATATGCCATGTAAGAATGCATTAGAGACGTCCAACTGATGAATAGACCAGTGAAAATTCATAGCTAGTGCCATAATTAAACGAATAGTAGAGGCTTTAATTACTGGTGAAAATGTCTCATGATAATCCACTCCATCACGTTGATCAAATCCTTTGGCAACCAAGCATGCCTTATACCTCTCTATGCTGCTATCCTGCTTCTTCTTAATTTTGTATACCCATTTGTTACGAACCACAGGTTTATGAGGTGGTCTAGGACATATGGACCATGTACCATTGGCCATTAATGCATCAAACTCACGCCCCATAGCATCCCGCCATTCAGAGATAGACACAGCCTGCGTAAAGTAACTCGGTTCGTGTTCATGATAAATAGTGGACAACACACAAAGAGAATGTTTAGTAGAATAAAAGGTTTTGAAACCAGGGAACTATTTGAGCTTAAGTTTTCTAGTTTGTGATCTTGTGACTATCTTTTGGACTGGTTGTTGTGGAGACAAGGGTATAGGTTCAGTAGGAGGACATTGAGATAGAGGGGGTGGTCTAGACTCAGGATTTTGATAGTTGCGAAAGCTTAAAAGGAAGGAAAGGATCAGGCGTTAGCCGTACTACTGGCTGATACCATGTAAGATAAAAGAGAGTAAAGCATACATAGATAAACAAATTGTGTTGGAGTAGGTTTTAGATACCTTACTCACTAAAGGATTCGTATATTTATAGAGTTGTAGTTACAAAAGAATTCGAAAGAATTCAACTTTACAAGGATATCTAACAAACTATCTTAACAAACTAAAAAGAATTGTTACAATTCAAATTTCAAGTATTCAAAATTCTGTTTTGACATTGCTGCAACTGATTTGATTTGGTCATGCTAACAGATACAAGTAATATAATCTAATAGTGAGTTATGCACTTATTGTATATTTGATCTAACTAGAAATTAGTGAACTATGGCACTAAGTTTATTAATTTTTTGCTTTATAGTTATTAGTATGTATTATTAATAAGTAATTTATGCACTTATTGTCTATTTGATATAAGATTTAGTGCTTTTTAATAAATTTTTTTTATTATAAGAGTTAGAGTTTTTTAATAATTTCTTTTCCTCTATTATAAGAGTTAGTGTTTTTTAATAATTGTTTTTCTCTATTATAATAGTTAGTGTTTTTTTAATAAATTTTTCTTTCCTCTATTATAAGAGGTAGTGTTTTTTAATAAATTTTTTTCCCTCTATCATAAGAGTTAGTGTTTTTTAATATTTTTTTTTTATTATTATAAGAGTTCATTTTTTTAATAAATTTTTTCCCTCTATTATAAGAGTTAGTGTTTTTTAATATTTCTTTTATTATTATAAGAGTTAGTGCTTTTTGATAAATTGTTGCAAGTCACTGTTGTCAGGTCTAGTATGGAGGCTGAGTACAAAGTCCTATCCAACAAAGCTGCTAAACTACAATGGTTACTTTCACTGCTCAAGGAACTTGGCATCTCACTTCCAAAGCCTCTAATTTTGTGGTGTGACATTATAGGAGCTACTTATCTCTCTGTAAATCTAGTGTTCCATGCACGCACAAAACACATTGAAATCAACTTCTGTTTTGTTTGGGACATGGTTGCACGAAACTTCATCGAAGTGCAATTTGTTTCTACCAAAGATCAATTGGCAGACATCTTTACAAAACCATTATCTTCAACCAAATTTGCTTCACTTAGAATCAAGCTCAATGTTGTATCACCATCATTGGGCTTGCAGGGGCGTGTAAAGCAAACCGTAGTCGAACACAAAACAATCTCTCAAAGTGACCAAGATAAGCCACAAGAAGATCAAGCACAGTCAAACACAATTAACAAGATAAGAAGCAGATTCCTCTACCTGCAAAAGACTGAGCAATTATGAAGTTATGTTCTATTCGTACATAGTGAATATGATAATTATGATTTCTACTCAAACTACTTCTTATCATTCCGAGTCAAACTACTTCTCTAGGCTATTGTTATTAAATAAATTTCTAGTCTAACAATGTTTTGAAGTAGTTGCTTCTAAATAAACAAGGTTGTACCAATTAGGGACAAGCCAAAATAATTTAGATCAATTCATTGTTCAACACATCTCATCTCCCGTAATTTATTTCGCAAAAGAGCTTAACCCTCTCCTGGCAGCAACCCTACCTCGCAATCCCCAAAGGAAAAATGGATTACAACTCGCAGCTAAAGTGATGATATACTGCCTAATAGTTAAGAACTCTCCATCACAAATTTCTCATCTACGGTTAGATTAAAATGACTGTTAGATGCATAATAACCGTTAAATGAATAAGACGGTTAGGTGTGTGATGACCGTTAAATACATAAGGCGATTAGATAAATATTATTGTCAGTTAAAAAAAATATTATTGTCAGATAAAAACTACCCATTAAATAAAAATAAAGCAACAAATGACTTGCATTAAAGAACGGTTAAATGCCAATAGTTTATGACCTAGTTGGCATAACCCCCAGCTTCCAATATGGAGGTTTGGAGTTCGAAATCCCTCTTCTCAAAATAAAAATTAAAAAAAAAAAAAAAAAAAAAAAGAGGAAGAAGAAGAAAAATGAGAGTTAAATAAAATAACAAATACAATCGTTGGATTTCAAGAATATGATGGTTGGATATATAAAATAAGCAAATTACAAAAAAAAATTAAAAATATTATTTTAATAAGTTAACCAAACTATTAGAAAATGGGCAAGATGCACTTTCTAGTTAAATCTTAGCTAAAAAAAGATGCATAATTTGATACCAATGCTCTTAGAACATGATCATGTCGTTTCGTATATAGTCAGAAAAGGATTTTTGGAATCAATATGCTTCCAAACCGACTCTTATTGCGCAATTCGTGTGTTTGTGTGTTTATGACTAGTAACTTCGGGACCTCATGGATATAGCTATTACATCTCATTACATTTTTATGCTGGTCTTAGATAGATAGTTATTTCAACCTTCAAAACAATAAGTGAATAACTCTCATATTTTGCCAAAGGCATATGGCCTGTTGGCATACCACTCAAACCTCTAAAATGGAAGTCTTGGATTCGACCACCCTCCTTGACTCTAAAAAAGAAAAAGAATAGCTGTCATATTTTATTATTATTTTTATAGCAAAATAGCTTACTTCACTAATAAAAGATGCATTATAAATAAATATCAGTCCAAATGACTTGAGAAAGAAAATCTGGATGAGATTCCCACCATACACTAATATCCTCTACCTTTATGAACATTTAGATGGAATGTAGACAGACTTCTTTGATCTAGAATGTAGTGTTTTTTTCAAATTATACTACGTAGATAGTGTGTGGTGTAAAAATCTTCAAATATAATTATTCTTATTTCATGACCCTATGAATTTTAGACGGTTGGAAAGTAGTCTTTTTTATCCTTTTTCTTAAAAGCATTCTTAATTTTCAGAAGATGATCTTGTGAGCTTAAATGATAAACCCCCAACATTTGGGTTTCTGTGTAGAACACCTTTTCATTGGGGACTTTGGTTGAAGATAGGAGTCTACTTCTAGATCCGAGGGAAAACCCACCCTTGTGTTCAACAACAAGAATAATGTTTTAAGTAAAGAAGGGTAGGTTGAATTGGCTAAAATCAAAACCAAAGCAGCCTCCATCGTCAAGCAAACCTTCTCTAAATATATACCAATGCAAGTACCCCACGTTCTTGGCACCATGGAATTTAATTAAACAACTATTTCCCCACCATTCACAGGTTCTCAGCAGCCATTCCATACATCATGCTGGGGGGGTTCAAGGCTGACTATAAGAAGCATTTGAGAAACCACAATCCAGCAATAAGCCAGCTGTACCTGAAATAATGGCCAGATTCCTGCCTTCCATCTTCCCCCTTTGTTTCCAGTGTATCATTGTAACTTCAGTACTAGGTTTTATTCCAAAGCTTATTCATTCATTAACCCTAGAATCTGATATTCAAGTACTTCGCGCCCTGAAGCATTCATTTGATCCCAACTCGGTCTCCTCGACATCATACCTTAATACTTGGGACTTCATGGGAGATCCATGCGACTGTGCAGGTGAACAGTTTCTTGGAATTTTATGTAGCATTCCTGTGGATGATTCTCCTAGCAGGATTATATCAATTGATCTCGATGGCGCTGGATATGACGGGTTTCTGACACCATCAATCGGGAACCTGACTGAGCTCACCATTCTCAGCCTAAGTAAGAACAAGATTCGCAGAACAATACCTGAAACCATATCCAAACTTAGAAAGCTCACCAGACTTTCACTGGCAGCCAATTCCCTCGTAGGCACCATTCCTAATGAAATCACTCTGCTCAAGAATCTTGAATATCTAGACCTTTCAGGAAACAGACTCTCTGGCTCAATTCCAATCAATATATCTGGATTACGAAGCTTGACCCACTTAAGTTTGTCCAGCAACACACTCACAGGCACGATCCCTGACCTAACAGGATTGTGGCAGCTAAACTATTTAGATCTTGGTTCCAATCAGCTCTATGGAAACTTGCCATATTTTCCTGTGAGATTGACAACACTTTCAATAAACCATAATATACTTACAGGCCACATCTCTCCAATTAAGAAGCTCAAAGACCTCATCCGGCTAGATGCAAGTGCTAACAGGTTTTCAGGGGTCATTAGCAGAGACATTCTTTCATTACCTAGGCTGGTTCATCTGAATGTTTCAAATAATCACTTTACTGCAACAGAGTTGGTCAACTTCTCTGCAGAAGAGACGGAACTTCAAGTGCTTGATGCACAAAACAACCAATTTCATGGTTATCTGCCTGCCAATTTGGTTAAAATTCAGAATTTAACCACAATTAATCTGGCACATAATCAATTCTCTGGTCCAATACCAAGAGGATACGGAGCCAAACTAAAGCGACCATGGAGAATCCTGTACTTGGATGACAACTTTTTGTCAGGAAAGCTTCCGCCAGAGTTCATTAGTCATGGACAAAGCATTACAGGCAGCCTTGCCAGAAACTGCCTTAGGTGTCCAACACAGACACCATTATGCCGTGGAGGGCAAAAGACAATTTCAGAATGCCTGAGAAAGAATAACAGCAGCACATAAAGAGATTTCTCAGATCAAAATTGAACAATACTGCCATCAGGAGGAAGAGTAGAAAAGCTCGTTTAACTTTCAATAAATAATATAATATAATATGGAAACCATCCGAGCATCTTTTTTTCACAAATGAATTTCTGGTTAGGTGTCATTCTCCTTCCTCGTACGAATGCTTCCAACAATACATTATATTTCCTATAACACTGCAAACACAAAATACACTGAAAACATGCTTTTACAATTTTTTGAAACTTAAGGAAGCAAAGCAAAGTCGATCAATACAAAATCAAGAAAATTGCCTACAGCATTTTAAAGACTGCTATAAACATAAACCGTTTCTAACTACATAAAACAAAGCATTTACAAAAGCCAATTAACACTAATATTGCCAAGCCAGATGAAAAGTGGGAGTTGAGCCAGAGCAATAAAGAGCAAGAGATAATGGTGCTTGCTCGAATCATAACTCCTCAACTCCGCAAAGAGCACTCGCTTCATTGTTTTTACCAAGAAAATACCCATGCATAGGCAGGTCCAAGGCATCAAAAAATAGTATGAGTATCCCCACACCAACTTCCCAAGGACAGCCAAACACATCCCTGTGAAAGTATACCCTGCATAAGCCACAATATCAAGCAGGGGTGCCTCTCCACTACCCAATGAAAGCAATGTCACCTTCAGAAGTGCGACTTGCAGAAACCACCCCAACAATCCCTTGATAAACAACCAGTTCAGAGCTTCTGGGCTAAACCTGGCAATAAATGAAAATCTTTAGAGATATTGTTTCAGCCAAGTAAAAAGAGGAGACAAGATGGAGGGCTGAAACAGTATGAGAATTAAATGAGTTTAGTTCAACATTGTAACATGAAAAAAAGGCAATGCCAAAATTATAACTAAACCATAAAAAGAAAATGAATCACTAAATTGAATTTCCAATATGACCATGAGGAAATTCAGGCAGCTAATGATAATACAGAATATGACTGCTGCATATAGCACATCTCCTTTTCGTCATATGTGTGTGTATATATACTATATAAATACATATTAAAGAAGAGATCAGTCACTTACTTCCCATGAAGACCCAATGAGAACCCAGCAAGAACAACATAAGTACCAAATGCCATAAGTGGAATGTACAGGTCCGGTGCATTTATATCATAAATTGGCGGTTTATAAGAGAGTCTGCCCCCTACTGGCTCAGTTATCCGTGTCCAATGGCCCTAAAGAAAGGAAAATATGCAGGAAAAAAAAAAGATTTAACTTCTATTGAAATTAAAATTGTGTGAACTGGAAGAAAACAGTGTAAACAGTGCTTACCCTATGCAGGAATGGAAACAGGACAACCTTCAACTTGTTCCATACATACTGGTCATTCACTTGGAAATAGTATTGGGGATCTGAGAAATATCTGCTTATCTGTTGGATTTGAACGCAAGAATTTCAATATAAAGGACAAATAGTTTTTTTTTTTTTTTTTAATAGGTAATATAAAGGACAAACAGTTATCAAGAACGCAACCAAAATATGGTTTTGCATATGACAACACAGAAATTTAAGGGACTAACTGAATGATTTATAATTTTCATATACGGGCCTAACGTACAGAAGAAAATGAAGAGTAAATTACATTTTTTCTATGACGAGGACTCCCGGAGACTATGCAAATGCATGTCTTTTCCCCAGTTAAACTTTGGACCCATGCAATGCATCCCCATCACATGGATCAGGTAAATAAAGTAAATTATATATGTATTTTTTTTTTTATAACTAAAATAAGTATTATTCATCCATTCAAGTGTCAATTACAAAGTCAGAATATGCCCTATTTATGTAGGAGCATTAGAAACTAAGAAGTCATGAAAATCCATGCCATTAAAGTCCACAGCAATGGCCCAAGTACAAAGAGTCCTAAAAAATAACATTTTCAGCTCCGCCCTAGATCTCTCTGTCTTCAAAAATCCTCTCATTGCGCTCCTGCCACAAGCACCACATAATACAAATAGGAATCATCGTCCAAACCGCTTTGATTTGTCGCATACCTTGAATTGAGGTCCAGCAAGCCAAAACATCCAACACAGTTTTCGGCATAACCCACGCTATTTCCAATCTGTTAAACACCTCATCCCATATAATCCTGGCTACCTCGCAATGTAAGAGTAAATGATTCACACTGACTCACCCCCTTTTTTACACATGCAACACCAATCTGCAATAATTATCCTTCTCTTTCTCAGATTATCCGTAGTGAGAATCTTACCTAATGACACTGTCCACACAAAAAAAGAAGCTTTGGGAGGAGCCTTATTGCGCCAAAGCTTTCTCCACGGATATTGTATCTTAGGAACTTGTGTAAGTACCTTGTAAAATGAACGAATAGTGAACACTCCTTTTCTTGCTGGACTCCACCACAGATCATCATGCTGGAAATTTGGACAACAAGAATACAAGACTATAAAAATCTACAAAACTCTCTATCTCCCAATCATGTGCCGCCCGGTTGAAGTTGATATTCCAGTGAATGTTCCTTCCTGCGACTTCCATAACCTCCACCACCATGGCATCTTGAGCATTTGCAATCAAGAATAGTGTAGGAAACAAATCTTTGTAGAGCACTATTGGCACACCATACATCCTTCCAAAATCTGATCTTGGAACCTGTACCCAATTGCAGTCTAGTGTGTTGATGAAATACCTCCCACCCTCTTCTAATATGTTTCCATAGCCCCATTCAAGAAGCCCCTCTAACTTCTCTTGTACACCATCCCTCCCCTAAATCACCATGTTTGTTCTCAATCACAATCTTCCATAAGGCTTATGGTTCCTTGATATATCGCCACAACCATTTGCCAAATAATGCACGATTGAACAACCTCAAATTTTCTGATACCCAAACCGCCATTAGAGATAGGACAGCACACCATCTCCCACTTGACTAGATGGAATTTAAACTCTTCTCCTAAGCCACCCCCACAGAAAATCTCTTTGTAACTTCTCAAGTCGACCCGCCACACTTGCCGGTATAGAGAATAAGGATAAGAAGTACATGGGTAGATTAGAAAGTGTACTTTTAATTAGCATAATCCAACCCCCTTTTGACAAATACATCATCTTCCAACCTGCTATTCTCTTCTCTACTTTTTCAATCACAGTATCCCAGATAGAAATGTGCCCTCGAGGCTATACCCAATGGTAATCCCAAATAACTCATAGGGAGAGACGCTATCTTACAACCCACTGTGCCAGCCAACTCCCTTATATTCTGAACTTCTCCAATAGGCACCAACTCAGATTTATCATAATTCTCTTTTAAACCAGACACTGCTTCAAAACAAAGCAGCAGCGCCTTCACAACCTTCAACTGCTCTTGATCGACTTCGCACATAATAAGCGTATCATCTGCAAACAGTAAATGTGAAATAGTAGTGATACCCCTACTAGGCAATCAAATCTGGAAACCACTAATAAAACCATTAGTCACTAAAGCCGAGATCATCCTGCTTAGTGCCTCCATAACAATAACAAAAAGTAAAGGAGATAACGGATCCCCTTGTCTCAAGCCACGAGAACTCAGAAAGAAACCCTCTAGGCTGCCGTTGATTAACACAGAGAATCTTACCGTGGATATACACCAGCTGATCCAAGACCTCCACCTTTCTCCAAAACCGCACCTACCCAGTAGATATAGAAGAAAATCCCAGTTAACATGATCATACGCCTTTTCCATATCTAACTTACACATAAGCTCTGAGCTGCCAGCCTTCAATCTACTGTCCAGACATTCATTAGCAATTAGAGCCGCATCAAGAATCTGTCTACCCTTCACAAAGGCATTTTGAGGCTTATTAACAATCTTCCCCAAGACCCCGCTTAAACGATTAGCAAGCACTTTTGCAATAATCTTGTATGTACCATTCACTAGGCTAATAGGCCGAAAATCTGTAATCTCAATGGCCCCTACCTTTTTTGGAATTAAAGCAAGAAAAGTGGTGTTGCGACTTTTCCCAAATTTTCCAAACGAGAAAAGCTCCTGAAACACCTTCAGAAGATCTTCTTTAATCACCTCCCAACATTCTCGAAAAAAACCCATAGAGAACCCATAAGGGCCGAGAGCCTTATCTTTTGCCATTTTCCTTACTGCATCATAAACCTCTTCCTCTTTGAAAGCCCTCTCCATGCTAGCAGCATCCCCCGGCTCAAAAGTGTCAAAACCAATCCATTCAGAGTAGGCCTCCACCCCACCTGCTCAGTGAGGAGCTTTCCAAAGAAATCGACCACGTGATTTTGTATTACCTCTTCTTCTCTGCACTCAACCCCCTCAATTTTCAGCACCTCAATGGTATTATTTCTTCTATGAGAGTTTACAATGTTATGGAAAAACTTCGTACTTCGATCCCCTTCCTTTAACCAAAGAGCTCTTGATTTCTGGCGCCATGACATTTCTTCTTGTAGGATTATACTCTCAAGGTCTGCAACCAACAAAGTTTTATGTGCTTGCTCCTCCTCAGTAAGTGGTTTCCTTTCTTGTATTCTTTCTAAATCATGTCTCTCCCTCCACTTAGTAATTTTGTTTTCCTCTACATTGCCAAAAGACTATTGATTCCATTCCTTTAAGTCTCTTTTTAATGCTTTCAGTTTATTTGCAAAAATGAAACTGGGGGTACCCTCAAAATGATATGAAATCCACCATTGTTTGACCCTTTCCACAAAGCCTTCAGACTTCAACCACATATTCTCAAACTTGAAATACCTTCTACCGCTACGAATACCTCCACAATCAAGCAAAATAGGCCAATGATCCGAGGCTAGGCGTACCAAACGCATTTGCCAGACATCCGGGAAATGACTTTCCAATTCAGGTGAAATTAAGAAACGATCCAAGAGGGACCACGTCTGATTATTCGACCATGTGGCTAAACCCCCTGCAAGTGGAAGGTCAATCAAATTCAAGTCAAAAATATATTCTGAGAACTCCAAACTTGTTGGCGTCAATCTTCTGTTTCCAAAACATTCACTTTGGAAACGAACCACATTGAAATCCCCCCAATACACCAAGGAAGCTCCCACCAGCTATGTACTCCTACAAGCTCATCCCACAGCAATCTTCTGTCTACATCTTGATTTGGTCCATACACACCTGCAAATGCCCACAAAAAACCATGTAATACACATTTAAAAGAACATGCTATCATATATCTCCCTATGTATTCCTCTACTTTCTCCATCACCCGCCTATCCAACATCACCACAATTCCTCCCGATGCCCCTGAAGAGGCCAAGTAAACCCAGTCTACATAAATATTGCTCCATAAACTCCGCAAAGTCTTCCTACTGATCATCTTCAACTTCGTCTCTTGTAAGCAAACAATGTCCGCTTTCCACTCACGAATTAAATGCCAAATCCGAAGGCGCTTTTCTACCTCGTTTAGACCCCGGACATTCCAAGATACAATCTTGGGTTTCATTGGGAAAAAGTCAGCCCCTTCCCTTTTGCTCTATTCCTACTAGCTACCCTCCAAGTTCATCAACCACATCAATCTTTTTAGTTCCCAACTTTTCTTCGAGTCACCCTTCTTTTTTTGGCGATGTCCAGCTTCTATAGTAGTTAACAAAGCTATGAACTGCTCCTCATACCCATCACATTCAATCCCCACCACATGTTGAATTTCTTTTGCTTTATGTATTACCCAATCTGAGGCTTGATCAGGGAAATAGTAATTCAATGGGATAGGATTCCCCATCTTGTTATTCCAGTTCTGAAAACCTCTCCCCATCGAAATCTCCTCCAACCCGCAAGCCTCAGGGATGAAAAGTTCATCCTCCACAGAGTGCATCAGATCATTCGAGTCCTCCTCTTCCTCAACCACCTCAAAATTCTCAAAATGTTTCACAGACAAGTCCGTCGGAGCCAAGAACATCCCACCACCCTTTGTCGGCGAGTCTGCACCTCCTTGGGCTGAGAAAAATGTGTATCGAACCCCACCAAAGCCTGATTCGCACAAAATGCCGGCGACACCTCATCGGCGGCCTCCTCTACCACTATCGGCGTCGTCTATGCTACCGTCAGTGTCGTCTATGCTACCATCGGCTAACCATTCATCGTCGGCTAGTTGTCCGGCACAAACCCGAGACTGTGCAACTCGGGTGGAAGGCACAGGCTAGGGCTCTCGAGAGACGTTGCGGGTTGGGCTTCCCCATTCGACTTACTGCCACTATGGGCCATGGGCTGAGACGGCCCAGCCCCATACAAGTTCTACGTGTTGGGCCTAGACGACCCAGCCCCACCAGACAGAGTTATGTTTTGATTATTGGGCCGAGACGGCCCACCCCTCTTTCGCCACACAACCCATCCTTTTCCCCTCTTTAATTTCTGATGGGCCTCATTCTGGGCATTGGTAGGCCCATGGCCCGTAACTTGTGTCTTCCCTTTTAAATCCCCCGTGTCTTCCTTTGCCTTAAATGAACCAACAAATTTCACTATTGCAGCCATGTCCCTCTGCAGTGCACGCAGCTGTCCCTGCATTTCCAACAACCTCTTCCTGACTTTCCACGTCTCCTGACACGCCACAGTGCCCCTGCCATGGAAATGGTTCGACACTCCATTTGTCTTGCCTTCCCAACGCCGCTGCCCTTGCCTTCTGTCAGAGACTCTCGCGCCACCATCACACATGTGCTTTCGGCATCGACGCAAACAGGGCCTCCTTATACGACCGAGCATGGTGTCTCAGTGACCCTTGACCATGATTCCGATAACCTCCACCAGTCAAACCACCCACTTTAGTGACCTCCTTCCCTTGCTCCAACAACACCTCCCTCATCTTCCTCCATCCCCATCCATTTTCTCCTTCCGGAATACATAAAACAATACTCCTTCCCCCCTGGTTGTACTCTGAAATTTCAAGATACCTCCCTCTCCTATTTGCACATCGTTGAGCAATCATACTACAGAAACCGTCTCGCGTTGCCGAATACACCTCTTTCTTCCCCCTGCTTAGACTCTCCTCTAATACCTTCCCAAGCCACTGGATTGAAGAGTGACCCAGCGTCACCATTTGCTCTGTTTTCCAGCTTCTCTCAGTAACTCGCAAACCATCAGCACCAAATTTTGACAAAATAAAGCATTTGGATTCAATCACCACTTCTATAGAACGACCCATCATAATCATCTAAACTTCAGAAAATATTAACATAACATTGCCGATGATGAAAAGCATAGAAAGCAACGAGGATAAAAAAGTGTGCAAGTGTACAGAGAGAAAAAAAGTTCCACTCTTTTTTTTATAGGTAATTTTTTAGTAACTTAAATCAAAATATGACATTTATATGCTTTTGGTTTCAAGTTGGAGTAAAAATGAATAGACAAACGCCTAATATTCATGGATAATAGCAAGGTAGAAAGACAAAAATAGGATGTGAATTAGTGTATGATATCATATGGAACTAATTGGAAAAATGATACGTGAGACCAATATTGATTAATTGAAAAAAAAAATCAACTAACCAATTCCAATTTAGTTAAGATTATGCCTTAGTAAATATTGTACTTGCTAGGTAGCATTTTAGATGTATAGATCTTAGCACACTTTTAAGAGGAAGGTATCATAAATTTCTAAAGCAAATATAATCTTGTCCTATAAGAGATGATAGCTTTCCTTTCTAGGCAGTAAAAATAAAAGCATTTATCCATTACCTTCTCATTGTGCTCAGAATTTTCAACCTACCTTTCTTCTCTCATGCAAGTAAATTTCAATATAAGTGTTTTTACCATTAAACTGTGTTATTTGTAAACTTTCATCTATTGTATGACAAGTAACTAACAAAATGGACAATTATTATATTCTTTTGAATCTCTGGTTATGTACACCAAATGCTCTGGCACTATAACCCCAGATAAAACACATCAAATCAATCCAGCCTGCATGAAATGTCATGCTACCCTCCATTGAACAGTTTTGAAAGACAGTTCAAATTTTCCCAATTCTGCAACTCTCAAAATAATAAAAAAATAAAAATGGAACATCCTAAGGTGTGGACCTCAGGCCATAAGCTTTCAGTTCACGTTAGAAGATGTAAATTTTCATTTAAAAATAGTAGGAAGCTAGAAATCCAATTGAAAACTCTGATAGCTGCATTAACAATTCCTCTAAAGTGCTAGCACCCAATCCATCATACAGATATACAAATAATAAAACTTGGAGCACAGGCATATTACTACCAACACGACGGTACAAAGGATATCATACATACTGTTCTCCCAAAGGATATCATACATACTGTTCTCCCAAAGGATATCATACATACTGTTCTCCTTCAAGCTTAAAAAGGAAGGGTCTCTTAAGTCATAACCTTTTATGCCACTTACGTTGCTTTGCACATATTCAGAGCTCGATCCTAAAAATTTTTCCCCATATGCACCCAATCCTCCTCTGATAAGCCCCGAACTGGCTCCATAAAATGCATTTCCAAATGGATTAGGCTGAGAATTTGTCGGTGGTATTGGCACACCAGACTGGGTCCCCACATTGTTGTACATTTCTGTAATTGAAAACATAAATGGTTACTATTGCACCCAAAAGAGCAGCTCAAGAAGAACGCAGCAAGATCTCACGCTTGAGTAATCCCAGAAGGCTACTACTGCTAACTTTCACGCCAAAATATTTTGGACTGCAATTAACAGTCAGTATGGTGGGTCACGAGTATAAAATGAAGCATAAAACTAAAACCGACATAAGCCAGAAGTTACAAACAGAGAGCTCTTCCACTTTCTGATAGTTTATTAAATACCTAACATAATACTTGAAGTTATGTACCCTAAATTCAAGCAAGAAAAGAAGGGCTCCCCGACACAAACCAAGTCTATGATTCATGAAGTTTCCCCCAAATATCACACAGATTTACGACCCGAAATCGCAAATATAAGCAAAAACGTGAAAACAAATGCAAATCTAAATACGTACATATATGAACGTCAGCGCATACATATATTCGGAGAGAGAGAGAGAGAGAGAGAGAGAGAGAGAGAGAGAGAAAGAGATGTCAAAGCGTACCGATGGGGATTCTGGCGAGTTTTGCGGCTAGCAGATCTGAGCTCCTGCGGGATTCCTGTGAGGGCTGGGTTCGTCCGCGTAAAGGCGCACACAGTTAAAGCGAGAGAGGAGAGCAACGAAGCAATAAATTTGAAAGAGCGAAAAACACAACGCGTGAATAGATGGATATGTGCTCGCTCAGGAATGAGATGACAAGAAAAATATTATAATAGAACATATTATAAAATTATAATATTATTTTTATTTTAAAATTTAAAAAAATTAAATTATTTTTTATTTTTTATTTAAAAGTTTAGAAAAGTTGTAATAATTAATTTAAAATTTTTATATTTGAATTATGTTTAAAAATGAGATAGAATGAAATGAGATAGAATGAAATGAGATGAAATGAAAATTTTAAGATGAGATCTATTTCTAAACAAATTTAGCTACACTGTTTCGTGAAACATTATAGTAGTGTCCATCTAATCCTTTTGCGAGAGTGCATCTTTGTCCACTGTATATCACATTTTTATTTCAAGAATTCTATGAAGAAGCCTTGCACACCCCATACACCCTCCACATCAGCTGGAGTGAAATGTCAACTTTAACCATGGTTTAAAATACATCCTTCTGTTTGCTAAGAGGCTCACTCACGAGCTTCACCCACCGGAGGGGAAAGAAGAAAGGCAAGCAAAGTCGTTCGACTAAGGAAAGACCAGTGCTTTGCTCTTAAGCCGTTCGACAGAAACCATCGTCCCTTTCCTTCTCCTTCAGTTGTTCCGGCCAATTAGGGTTTACTAAAATCTCGTATTTCTTATACACTACTATCTCAACAATCTAAACCGATTGTTGGCGAATTTTTCGGGATCCTTAGTTTGTATTTATGTGACCAACTACTCATTTTCCTCTCGGGTTGGTCATGAGCCTCGTCTAATCGTTTTAAATCTCAGACATTTATTATAAATCTAGAAGATGATTTTAAATTGAGCCAAGTATTTTAGAATCTTCCAAATATTTTAGAAGTCCAAAATTATTTTAATTAATGGGGTAAATTTTAGTATTATTGAACCAAACCTAATTTTCAAGTAAGCCTCCTTATATTTTGGAGCCCCAAAAATAATATAGTTTTAGAAAATCATTTTATTTAAATGATTTTAGTTCTTTAATAGTATTATTTAATATTCATTATTTTAATTAATGTTAAAAACTTTATTTATTTAAATGCTGTTATTTCTCTTAGAAATATTTAATAAAACTCATCATTTTATTTTATGATGAACATTCTTATTTTCAGATCAAGAATAAAAGTTGGTTTAAAACTAAGTGTATTTCTCTTACAATTATTTCTATTCTTTATTTCTATCTATTTTTTACTTTAGTTGGTTTAATTCTCCATGTTTAATCTCCACCATTGGATCTAGGTTAGAAATCCCAAGATGTAAGTCTAGGATTAATTCCCCAAAGCCCTCATTTGCCTCCTCTCTCCCTCTCCCCTCTCCATGCCCCCTCAGCTCTCTCCTTTCTCCCACGGCTCTTTTCCTCAAGGCACAAGCCCAGCCACACCGTCGTTGGCAGTGCCACCTCCACCGCCACACTTCGCCAGTGACCAACCCCTCTCCCTCTCAGCTTCACTTTCAGACCCTGTCCCTTCTTCCCTTAGCTTCTCTCTCCCGATTCCCTCTTCTCCCTCATGGTTTCTCTTCCCCTCAAGTCATCGTCGTCCAACTTCCATGAGCCACGAAAGGCCACCCAATTGAGATTCCGAGCACCAAGCGTCCACCAAGAGCTTCGATACCCTTCGGTCTCTCCCTCATCTCTATGTTCCTCTCATCTCACAGCCTCCAGTTGCCAGCCACCATCCACAACCAACCACCACCCTTCACCGTCCACAAAAATAAGCCTCACTTTTGGATCCATGCCCAACCCCTCTATTTTCACAGCCCTGAGCCAACCCCTCATAGCAGCAACCCTCACGGCACCACCACATGTTCCTCCATGCAAGGCCCACTACCCACCATTGCTCAACCCACCTCAGACCACCGAGAGCCTCTCCTCCGCATCTAGCAACGCCCTAGCACTGCCCAGCTCAACCCTCAATTTATGGTATAAACCTCTGTCTCCTTATCTCAAGGAAAATTATGTTTATGTGATTGAATGGCATTATGTTTGTATAATTGGATATATTTATATATATTCATTGCATTGATTATGGTAGACTTAGAAGAAGTGATGTGTGGTTGGGATTGTAATGGAGTTGGAGGTGAAGTATAAAGATTGTGAAATATGAGATTTGTGTTATTTGCTCTGTGTGGAGTTTAATTGGACCTTGTTTTGAGTATGTCTGTGTAGTTAGTGTAGTGTTGGGATTGTTTAGGTTGGGGAATTGTGAAAAGCATGGTTATTCTATCAATTTGAGATTTGTGAAGCTATGTGATTACTTGGGTTTGTTGTGTATTGAGTTAAATGGATAATGAGTTTAACTTATATGTGTATATTGATTTAGTTAAAGAGTCGGTTGGATTTTACTTAGAGGCAATGGTTTATGATTTAAATGTACGTGAAGACCATGAGGTCAAAGAGTTTGACATATTTGTTGCATTGAATGTGTTAGTTGTTCTATGTGGATTTTAATTTGACTTTTGATCATGTGGGTTGTATATCGTGTGAGGTGATGAGGATTAATGGACAGTTTGTGATGTGATTGTGTTAGTTTGTCGTATGCTGAGTTAAGTGATAGTGATATATGGATTGAGTATGAGTATGAGTATGTGCATGAATTTCCAAGAGATTTCAATTTTTGTTTTGTGAACTTGGTGAATTATGTTTAAATGAAGCAACAATCATGTTAGTAACTTACTTTATAAATTAAATTATGCATATGGAAGTGTGAAGTGGAATACCATAAATTGATGCTAAATATTGGAGTAATGTAATGGTTGGACTGTTTATATTTGCTAGGTTTAATATTTAATCTTTAGCTTCACTTATATTGGATGTGTGAGCAGATAAGTGATTTCTAAAGGCATGATTATGTTTGAGTTGGACTATGTTTATAATTGAATTGTATTGAGATGGTTGAGATGAATTTATGAAGTTTGGATGGATTGTCTTGAAGTGTTGGGATGGGATGATGGAATTGTAGTGGAGTTGAAAAGCATGATGATGATGTTGGTAGTTAAATGGACATATTTGTTTATATTAAATGTATTGAGTATGGATGGAGCTTGTTAAAACAAATTAGTGATTTCATTCTATTGTATATTGATCTTAGGTGATAAAAATGGTAGAACATAGATTAGTTGCATATATTGGACAAATTTATGTACTTTAAATGTATTTTGTATGGATGGCATTTGTAAGAACAAGTGGATACTTAAATGGATTATATGTTGATCTTAAATGATAAAGGGGTATGACGTATGTATGTTTGGTTTGGATGGTTTGGATTATGTAATCTGTTTGTAGGTGAGAAAGTGAATGGGAACTTAAGTTGATGTTGGATTGGATTGTATGTATATGGAGGATGGGTATTGTATTTGTAGTTGGATCTAATGGTGAAGTGAGATAAATTTATAAAGCTTGTTGAGTGATGGTTTAGAGGTTAAAGCGATGCATAGGAGCTCATTTATTAGTTAGAAATGAAGTTAGGCTTTTAGGTTCATAGTCTAGACTTAGGAATTATGAAAATGATTATGCCTCAAGGATTGAATGATGACATGTACAAGTGAAATGAAATGGATATTATGAATACCTAGAAGTACAAGTTTGTATAATTAGGAATGTCATGAAGAGGTATACGGAGTAAATAGTTGATGTAGATTATTTGGACAAGGACTAGTCTAAGTGGAGGAAGTTTAAGTAAGAACCAATTGGAGGTTAAGGCTATGTGAAAGAGAATGCACTAAGAGTAAGGAGTAGTTTTATTATGCAAGTTTTAAGTGTAATGTTCTTATGTAAATGAAAAGGAAATGACGCAAGGTTATGAATGCATATAGGTTGCCATCTGATATGCACATGAATGAATTGCATGAAATGGAATGGCATGGAGTCCAGGTAAGTATTATGTTTATACTCTTCTATAGTTTTCTAAAGATATGAAAATGAAAATGAATGTTTTATTTATGAGAAAGAAACAAAATACTTTTATGAGAAAAATGTTATTTTATGAAATGAAGGAAAAGGAAATGGTTTTCTAGAAATGAAAGAAAAGGAAATGTTTTCTTAGAATAAAATGACGCTTTATGAATTTATGCTAATGTATTAATGTTCAAGTATATGTATGTAATGGCCTTCTTTGGCAGCCCCTTTTTATAAACCCAAAGAATAGTTGTATGCATGTGAATGAATATTATATGTAATATGTATTGTATTTATGTTCCATGAAATGAAATGATGAGTTTTATGCTTTATGTTATGAAATGATGTTTTATAAAATGAAATAGACTGATGAATAAAATGAATGAAAAGAAAAGGAATGAATGAAAGGAAATGACTGAAAATAAATAAATGTTTTAATGTATGAATATACGTAACAGCCATGGCTGAATGAATGAATAATGATACCAATGAATTAGGCAGATTGCAATGTTGGGTAAGTAGTACTGGTAATGCACCCAGTGCTACCCCCTGATTGAGGGATTCCTAACTGAGGCCACGGGCTGAATCGGGTCCAAAAGACTGTTAAGCCTAACACACGGGACTTAATAGTGTGTACCGGCCAGAGGAAAAGTGATAAGAATAATTGGATGTATGGAATGTTTTAGTTTTTTGAAAGAATGTACAATGTGGAAAATGTTTTGAGGAATGAAAATCTTTTTAAAAGAAAAATCCCACCTCGTAATGTTTTTTTTTTTTTAAGAAAAGAAAAAGTTTTATGTAAAGTATATATATGAATGAGAAATGCATGAATGAAACATATGTTAGTATATTTTTACAGTATAAAGTAATGATTATTGAGTATTCGACTCATTTTATTTTTTTTATGTGTGCCCTACCCATGAATGAAATGAGAACGAAGCGTCAGGACAAACATGACCCAAGGAAGATGTGACAGAAGCCTAGGCATTTTATGTAATGTATGAAACCAATTTTGTTAAAAGACTTGTATTTTAATTAAATGAATTCCGCTGCAAAACTCACTCTTAGATTTATAAATGTAAGTTTTAAAATTTTAACTGTAGAATCTTTTATATCTTGGGAAGGGAAGGAAAAAGTTTTAAAAAGTTCAGTAATTCCCATATCATTTTCTTAAGTTATTTTTTAAAGTCCCACCACCAAAACACGCGTTACAATTTTGCATTTCATATACACTACAAATGTATTTCATATTTCCCTTCCTGTTAGGGTTTCAAATTTTTATATGAGTTTTGAGATTTTCTACTAGTTACAAGTTTTTCTTTATGTTCGTTTCTAAGAAGTGGTTTGGTTGAAGAGTTGGAAGGATTGTGCTAAGGTTTCTGCAGAATATCTTGATCATGGTTGAGTAGTTTGTATAAGAAAGGGTGAGATAAAACGGTGCATAGCAGCAAGTGATGTTGTGCGTTTCATGGAGATCAGTATTAACAGTAGGAAAATCCAAAAGGTGTGCTTTGTAGTTAAGTGGAACGGTGCGTTTTATTGTAAAGAAAAACGTGTAGTGTGTGTAGTGAATTATAACGTTGTCGTTTCTTCATTCATATAAGGAACTAGTACAAAAGCCCAAGAATCAGAGGGAAGGTTGTTTTGAATTCTTGAATATTGAAGTGTACTTTGGAGGTTAGAGATTCCTCGAAAATCTCTTCATAAATATGAAGAGTGTCTGGCTTTTCTTCTTTTTCTTATTTCTCGAATTCTTGTTTCTTGATTCTTAGTCTTTTTCTTTTATTCTCGAACTATTCTTTCCTTTTTTCCTTCGGAAGACTAAGGAATACCATTACAATTAGTATCAGAGAGACCAATCCTCTCATGGTAGAGAATACGCATGTAGCAGTCTTGAAGGGACAACAAGAAAGTTCTTTGAGGCATCAAGAAGGAATTCTGAAGTAGTTGGAAGAACATCATCATACCATCAATGAATTACAGGCAGGTTAGACCAATTTACTGATATGATTAGATCTTTAGTAGAAAAGCAACAAGTTAATTCTGTTCATAGTGGTTCTAATGGGGGAAGAGAAGAAAATAATGAAGAAGGGTTTTATGGTAGGAGCATGTATCATGATGAGAGGGCATCTTTGCTGAGGGGGGTTAGATTGGACTTTCCAACACTTTGATGGGTCAAATCTTGTTGGGTGGATTTTTAAAGCCACCCAATACTTTGAATTTCATCAAACATCAACGAATCAATGGCTTTTGATGGCCTCATATCACTTGGAAGGTGAGGCCCTTTGTGCGGTATCAAGATGCTATCTATTGTGGCATTTTTACAAGTTGGGATTCCTTTGTGAAGCCTTTCAAGTGAGATTTGGCCCTAGGACCTATGATGATCCTATGGAGGCTCTAACACATTTAAAGCAAGTGTCATCTACGGCTATTTATAAGGCACAATTTGAGGCTTTATCAAATTGATTGAATGGATTGTCTGAAAAACTTAAACTAGGCTATTTTATAAGTGGGTTAAAGGATGATATTTTATTGCCTGTTTGAATGCTCAATCCTATTAATTTGAATGCTGCCTTTGGCCATGCTAAGATTCAGGAGGAATATTTGTTGGCTTCAAGGAAGTCTTGGAGGAACAATACAGTGTTTGGGGGTAAAAGTTTGTCTGAAATGGGGAAGGATGGTGCCAACGTACAAAAGAATAATGTGCCTATTAAAAAAGTATTTTCTTCCCAAATGAATGAGAAGAGGAGGAAATGGTTGTGTTACCACTGTGATGAAAAGTGGAACCCAGCCCATATCTGTAAAAATTCTATAGCAACAATTTCAGATGGTGAAGAACATTCTAAGGAAGTCAGTATTATGAAGAACAAGACTATAGTGATGAAGAGAATCTGGAGATATCCATCCATGCTATCTCAGGTTGTTCTAACAACAATGTCATGAGGTTACTTGGGAGGATAGGGGCTTGTTCTGTCGAAATTCTAGTAGATTCAGAAAGCACTCATAACTTCCTGGATCCACTAATAGTGCAGTATGCAAGGTTAAGGATCCATAGCATTCTACTTTGCAAGTGAGACTTGCTAATGGGGATAGGGTGCTGAGTGAGGGTTCTTGTCAAGAGGTGGTGAAGATTCAAGGTTCCAAATTTAATGTGCCTTTCGATGTTTTGAAATTGGGGGCTGTGATATGGTTCTAGGTGTACAATGGCTCAGGACATTGGGCCCTATCCCTATTAACTGGGACTCTGTTAATATGTATATGAGTTTTGTTATGGGGCACTCAAGATTAACAGTGCAGGGGTTGAAACAAGATGAATTGAGAATTCAGACAAGGGATAGTTACTTGAAGTCTTCCTTGATTAGACAACATGGATGGTGTTTTACAAATAGTGGCAAAGAATTATGAACAACATTCTAAATCAGAAAAAAGAGATAGCAGCAGTTATTGATGAGTTTAAGGAGGTTTTTGAAGACCTGTGGGGTTACCTCCAAAAGGGCTTTTGATCATCAAGTTCCCTTGAAGGAGGGGATTGGTCCAATTTAAGTAAGGCCTTACAGATATCCACATTACCAGAAGATAGAAATTGAGATTTGCTAAGTTCTGGAGTGGTAAGGCCTAGTTAGAGTCCTTTCTCTTCACCAGTGCTTTTGGTCAAGAAATCAGATGACACTTGGAGGATGTGTGTCGACTACCGTGCCTTAAACCAAAAAACCAGCAAGGACAAGTTTTCCATACCTATCATTAATGAGTTACTTGATGAATTATTTTGAGCCAAGGTTTTTTCAAAGCTGGATTTGAGATCTGGGTACCACCAGATCAGGGTTAAAGAAGATGATATTGAAAGGACATTCTTTAGAACTCATGAAGGCCATTATGAGTTCTTATTTATGCCTTTTGGCCTTACTAATTCCCCTGATACTTTTCAAGGCCTAATGAATGATATATTCAAACCATTTTTAGAAGGTTTGTACTGGTCTTTTTTTATGACATCTTGGTCTATAGTAGAAACTTGGTTGAGTATGTACATCACCTCAGATCAGTGTTGGAGGTATTGAGAAAGAATACTTTGTAACCCAAAATGTCCAAATGCAAGTTTGGATTTGAGGAGATTGATTATTTAGGCCATGTTAAATCGGGTTGTGGAGTTGGAGCTAACCAGTCCAAAATTGCATCCATCTTAAAGTGGCCTCTTCCAACTTCTTTAAAGGCTCTAAGAGGGTTCTTAGACCCCACGGGCTACTATAGGAAGTTTATAAGATACTATGGTACTACAGCAACTCCATTGATAACATTGTTGAAAAAGAATTCATTTGTGTGAGATGAGGTAGCAATTGAAGCTTTTATGAAATTGAAGAAAGTAGTTACTAAACCTTTAGTTTTAAGGTTACCAGATTTCTCCAAAAGTTTCACCATTGAATATGATGCTTTTGGCTTGGGCTTGGAGGTGGTGCTCATGCAAGAGAGCCAGCCTATTGCTTTCTATAGCAAGGCTTAGGCAAAGCCCTTTAGTTATCCACTTACAAGAAAGGGGCTATTAGCACTTGTCTCATATGTTCATAAATGGAGGTCTACTCTGTTAGGGCAAGCCTTTAAAGTAAAAACTGATCAACAAGCCTTAAAGTATTTGTTCGAGCAGAGGGTAGGGATTAAGACTCAATAGAGTGGTTATCAAAGCTTATTGGTTATGACTTCTCTATTGCTTACAAGAGAGGCAAGGACAATAAGGTTACAGATACACTTTCCAGGAAGTCTAAAGAGCAAGTGGCGACTGTAGCTTTGACCACTTCTCCAACTCCTATATGGATTGAAGAATTGAAGCAATCTTACCAGCTCTCTCCTTTAATCAATGACATTTATTCTAAGCTTCAACAAGGCTTAGAGGGACCAACACACCAAAGTATTCAGTAGGGGCTTCTGTTGAGGAAAGACAAGATAGTAGTGGTTCCTGATTCTCCTTTCAAGATTAAGATACTTCATCATATACATTGCACAAGCTTGTAATGTGGGTTATCACAAGACTGTCCAAAGAGCCAAATTGGATTTTTTTTTTGGAAGGCATGATAAATGATATCAAGAAGTTGGTCAGGGAGTGTGATGTATGTCAGAAAAATAAGCATGAAAATCTGTTTCCAGCTGGACTTCTACAACCTTTACCAATCCCTAATTCTCCATGGCTCAACATCTCCATGGACTTTATTAAGGGTCTGCCTCTATCAAAGGGATCTTCTATCATATTGTAACGTCTGTCCTTGTGATGAGACTTTTTATGAAATGATTTTAGAAAAGGACGAGGGGAATTATCGTTCGATTTAAAATTTTTATTTCCATATCCAGGGTGCAAGACTCATCGTTATAAAATAAAATGTGATTTGAGAATAAAAGAGGTTTACAACAGAAAAGATCAATTTTAACAATGAAAAGGCCTCTCACACATTTAAATACTCATGCCTAGACTTTCGTGCTCTTCCCCTTGAGCTGTGTCCGTTCTGATGCGTGATGCTCATTCAATCCCTATGGGGGGAAGGGACATGCAAAAAAATTAAAATGAGTCGATGACTCATAAGCATTATTACTTCATACAATTAAAATATAATAACATAGGTTTTCATTCATGCATTCACCATACCATACATACTATACGTACATGCATGCGTGCGTTCGTTTGAAAACATCACTAGATGGAGTTTTTATTTAAAAATAGGCTTTCTCTTCATAAAACGTTTCTCTCGTCAGTGCCTTCATTTCTTAAAGAACGTGATGCATTCATGTATTCATACGTTCATGCATTCATACATTCTTTCTTATAACTTTTATTGGCCGGTACACACTGTTACGCCCCGTGTGTTGGGATTAGCGGTCTTCCTTTAGACCCGGACTCCGCCCATGACCACGAGTTGGGAATCTCTTTTCAGTTCGAGGGCAGCACTGGGTGCACTACCAGTACTACTTATCCAGCATTGCAATCTGCCCATTCATTCGGTACCCTTTTCATTCATTCATGTGGTCATTACGTATTTTCATACATTAAACGTTCAATCCTTTCTTTCAGTCCAGTCCTTTCTTTTTAGTTCATTTCAGCTCTATCTTTCATTTAATAGTTCGTTCATGGAAAACGTCATTTAAAAGCATGGGCTTAAATATCATTTTACATTAGTTCATTTTCGTGGCATCCATAAGACATCATTTCATAGGGGCATTTTAACATCAATTCATAGGAACCTTTTTAAAACAACATACTTTTTTCGAGTCGTTTAAAGCACCAGTTAAGGCATCAGGCATAAGCCTCAACATTTCTTTTCGTAGAAAATACATACAATAGATACTGCATATGATCATCCATTTACATGCGTACAATTAATACTTTTGGGTGCGTAAAAAGGGGCTGCCAAGGAGGGTCGTACATACGTATACCTTTGAACACTTTGGCCTCGTTTGCATTCAAAACCCACCTCAATTCATCTCATCATTACAATTTTCCCAAATTCTCACACAAAATATAATAAACAATTCAACTTTTTCAAATCCCAAAACAACTTTATCAAATTCTCACACAAAATATAATAAATAATTCAACTTTTATTCTACTATTCACAAACCATCTCAACTCATCTCTGAATCCAAACCGCTCCTTATACATAACATGTTTTCATAAAACATCTTTCGTGTCGTTTCCTAAAGTATCGTAAAGGAAAATATTTCGTTTATTTTATAAAACTCTAGAAGAGTATCAACATAATACTTACCTGGACTCTATGCTACTTTCATATCATGCAGTCCATTTATGTGCATGTCAGATGGCAACCTATATGCATACACATAACCTTGACATCATTCTTTATTTAATGCATAAGCAACTAGACTTAAAAGACATAGCTACAATTCACTTGGAACACTATCTTTCTATTTTTACGTGGATTTTAGTATGTTAAAACAATCAGATACACTTACAGTCACAACATCTTCCAACTCAAGGTCTTATCTCGAGTGCTCATCCGCTAAAGTGAACCCATGATTCACCTTAGGATTAAGATACTAAGACCTTCGTCTTACTCTTCCCATTGACTACATTCCGACGCACGATTCCGACCGACGAAGTCATACATCCCAATCCTAGACAATACGCCCGTCATTGCCTCCATGCACTTTAGCTCACACCAAATCCTCATTCTCATTCTTACACGCCACACGGCTCTAAGCCAACTCTGAGACTTAAGTACAGTGTACTCATGCTTAGGACAAATTACCCATTACATATGGTGAATCTGTCTGGCACATGTGTCTCACCAGACTACACATGTATCTTACCCCTTCATCACCTAAGAGACCAACATATAACACGTTGATCATATGCTCGTAGGGACAAGCACCATACTCCGATGCCAACATTTTCTTAACCCGGCTAGCATGACTCTTCATGCTATAGTCCCTTTTGACAGTTCATCCCAACTCTTAACACGACAAGACTCCATTCGCAATTACATCTTACGTCACGTCATATAGCTTGAGACTACTCCCAAGCTACATTATAATCATGTCACGTCACTTGATATCCCACTACGTCATTTCTATGCCAGCTCCTAACTCATCGTGAGTACGATCCCTCATGTACTCTTGTCACATCATGACATCTCGTCACGTTCCTACTACGTCGTTCCTACACTAACTCCTCACCCATCACAAGCATGACTGCCAGTAACTATACCACTTCGTGCATTCCCCAGTCATGCTTTCGCTGTGCACTCTTACACTTGTTCTACCACTTCACACATACTCCCAGCCATAAGTCAATCACTGTGACACTTGTCACCTCAGACTACAGGCCACATCACAGCTACTTCGGGACAATGTTCCACAGTTCCCGACACTACACACCACGCTCTACGCCCATCAACTACACAATCATCCTTATCTTTGCGACACGCCGCACACTGTATCGCTGCACCTCATGGAGTACACCCCACGTGTACTCCCTTCAAACACGCTACGCCACATCACCATTATGGTGTACACGCCATATGATGCATCACTCCATCGCATGGAGTACAATCCACGTGTATTCCCTTCTCACATGCTATGCCACATCACCACTATGGCATATACGCCATATGGTGCATCACTCCATCGCATGGAGTACACTCCACGTGTACTCCCTTTACACATGCTATGCCACATCACCACTATGGCATACACGCCATATGGTGCATCACTCCACCACATGGAGTACACTCCACGTGTACTCCCTTCACACACGTTATGCCACACAGAGTACACTCCGCGTGTAATCCTCTCATTTCACATTACACCAGGAGGGTATATTTTACATATACTCTTCTTATCCCACACTATGCCAAGAGAGTATGCACTCTCTTCCCATTCCACATGACGCCAGGCCACCATTACAACATAGTCTACAACACTACACAGCACACTATACAAATACGCCCAACACTTCACATACATAGCACATCACATCTCCATACTACATAGCAAACTCCACAACCTAACCAATCAACTAATAACATAAATAATGAGAGATAGATGGTTATACCATCGACGGGGTTGACTCGTGTGTTGTTCGCTAATCGTCACGATTGATGACGTCGGAAGGGTCTTACGTGGCGGCTAACCCGTGTACAATGGCTGTTTTGGCCATTGGAGATGGCTACGGGTGCGGATCTATGCGTAGGATGGTTAGGTCATGGTCTTGGAAGGGCTCATGGTGGCCTTGTGGTGGTTGGGGTGGCGAAGCACCGTGGAGCCATGAGTTTTCAAGGGAAACCCATGGGTCTCAAGGCAAGGAAGTCAGAGGGAGGAGCTTGGCTAGTCGTGGCTGACCATGGGGGAGCTTAGGAGGTTGCTGGTGGAGTTGTGGTGGCGAGGTGGAGGCAGCATGGTGGCCTAAGGCGGCGGATCTAGGCCAAACGGGTGGAACTCGTGTGCTAGAGAGTGAGGGGGCATGCGGTTGAGGGAGGCCAAGAGGCTTTATGGGGAGTTAAAGGAAGGGGTGGGAGCCAGTGGTGTTGCTCAGTGGGGCTAAAACCGACGCACGGCGGCGCTAAGGTCATCGGTGGCCTTGAAGCCGTGCGAAACCCATTTTTATGGGTGTTGTGCGTGTGTGCGACAGAGAGGGAGAGGGAGGTCCATGGTGGCTGGGTTTGTGAGAGGCAGTCACCGGTGTGAGGTGGTGGAGGTGCGGTGGCCTGGGTAGCCACGCACGGCGGCGCACGTAAGAGAAATGGATTTTACCCATTTCGGCTAGCTGACCGTGAAAAGAAAGGGAGAGCTATGCGTGGGGTTCACCTGTGGAGGGAAGGAGCTCGCCGGTGTGAGGGGACACTGGTGGTGGTGGCAGTGATGCCAAGCGACACACGACGGCGCCGGGCTAGGCTGAGGAAGAATTTGGCTAGGGGGAGGGGGTTGTCGTCAGGTTTAAGGGGAGAGGGAAGAGAGAGAGAGAGGGAATGGAAAAATGAGGGGGAAAGAGAGAGGGTCTGGCTTTTAATCTTGATCCCTTTATCTTGGGATTTTCAAAACGATCTAATGGTGGAGGATTAAAACATTGATTTGAAAATGCGTAAACATAAGCACTGAGAGGAATTAAGGTAGAATATTATTTAAACTAAACTTTAGTTGATAAAATAATATTCATTCATCATTAATAAATGATGAAGTCTTCTTTAATATTTTTTAAAAGAATAAAACCATTTAAATAAATTAGAGTTTTCAATATAATTTAAATCTCATAATATTTTAAATAACTGAAATCATATTAATAAATATATTAAAATGATTTCCGACAATTATAATATTTTTGGAACTCTTCAAAAATATTATAATTGTATTATTTAAAATCAAGTTTAGTTCAATAACACTAGAAATTTCTCATATGAATATTTCCAGTACATTTAAAACATTGGGCGTATTTTAGAAGTCACATAATATCTTTAGAACCACTACATCGAGGTTCGGCACGCATAACGAGGCTCACAGTCGCTAAAGAGAAAGCAGACTGTTGCATAATCCCTTCCTCGAAATTTGCTTACATCAGAAGAGAGGAGCGGGGTGTTACACATATTCATAGTGGTTGACAGGTTTACTAAGTTTGTTCATTTCTTTCCTCTTGCTCATCCTTTTACAACAAGCACAGTGGCTCAAACGTTTTTCTCTGGTGTTTTTAAATTGCATGGGATGCCCAAATCCATTGTCTCGAATAAGGATCCTATCTTCACAAGCTCATTTTGGAGAAACAGTTTTTAGTTGCAAGGGACTTCACTGAAATTCCGTTCTACCTATCATCCACGATCTAATGGACAAACTGAGGTGTTAAACAAATCTTTGGAGGGTTACTCAAAATGCTATGCCAGTGACAGACCTAAAGAATGAAGTATTTGGCTTCCTATGGCTGGGTGGTGTTATAATATCACTTACCATTCTTCTCTAAGGGTTTCCCTCCTTAAGGCCTTTTATGAGTATTTACCTCCTAAATTGTTGACCTATGTTCTAGGAACAACTACAAACGCAGCAATAGACCAGTAGTTAAAGTCAAGGGAACAATTGATGCAAATGTTAAAGGAAAACTTGAATGTAGCACAATAAAGAATGAGATTGTTTGCAGATAGGAGAAGGATTGAGAGGAGTTTTAAGGTGGGGGATTGGATATTTTTTTTTACTTCAGGCCTATAGGCAAAAGTCTGTTGCCATGCGCAACAACTTAAAATTTGCCCCACGGTTTTATGGTCCGTTTTAGGTGATTGATAGAATTGGATTTGTGGCTTATAAATTGAACCTGCCTTCTTCTTCAAAGTTACACCCAGTCTTTCATGTGTCATGTTTGAAGAAGAAATTAGACCAGCAAATCACACCACTTTTCACATTTCCTCTGAAGGATTCTCAAGGCCAAATTCAACCTGAGCCTGAGTTTGTTTTGCAGAGAATGATGAAAAAGGTTCGTAACCAAGTTGCTACAGAAGTATTAGTAAAATGGGTGGGAGCACCTCTTGAAAATAGCTCATGGGAGTTGTTATGGAAACTAAAGGAACTTTACCCACACCTTGTGGGCAAGATCCTTTAAAGGGAGGGGAGCTGATAGGGCCTTTGAGGTTAAGGACCTTAAAAGGAAGGGGATTGTAAGGAGAGGTCTGGTTGAGGAGCAGGAAGGATTTTTTTGATGTTTTTACAGAAGAGCTTGATTGTGGTTGAGTAGTCCGTATAAGAAAGGGTGAGATAAAACGGTGCATAGCAGTAAGTGATGTTGTGCGTTTTATGTTGATGCAACGGTATTAACAATAGGAAGATCCAAATGGTGCGCTTTGTAGTTAAGTGGAATGGTGCATTTTATTGTAAAGGAAAACATGTAGTGTGTGTAGTGAATTGTAACATCGTTGTTTCTTCATTCATGTAAGGAACTAGTATAAAAGCCTGAGAATCAGAGGGAAGGTTGTTCTGAATTGTGTTGTAAACGTCAACCAAAAATTCAAGGGATGAATTTCTTTAGGCTTTAGAAACCTTGTGAAAATTCAAACGTTTTCAGGAATTGACCCAATTGCGTAGGTTTTAGTTTGTCAGTATAGTATAGTCAGTATTCTACTCACTATGGTGCTAGACGCGCGATTTTATTTTTGAAAAATGTTATATGTACGTATAAAAAATGTAGATTTCTTTATGTATTGACGTGACCACACTAGTTACATAAGAAAACGTCATCACTCATCTTTCCAAAAAATGGTACAGTGTCGTTTTTAAACTACTTTAATCATTTTCTCAATCTAATAGAGGCATTTGCACCTCTTTCATGCAATACCTTTTAGGAGAGAAGGTTAGAGATGAGATCTTTAGAGAGATTGGAGATGAGATCGTCGGAGAGATTGGAGATGAGGTTGTCTATAGTGTTGGAGTTATGTGTGAATGAGTCAGAGCTACGAGCCTATGGTAAATGCCCCCAGGAAGGATTCTAAAGTAGAATAGGAGAAAATGATTTATTTTTTACTTTTTCAAAGTGAATAGTAACATTGATAGTAGCACCTGAGAGTAGTGTTTTCAAAATTATGGTGAGAAATATCCAAATTAGATTAGAGAAGTTTTATTTGAATACTTGGTAATATCTTAGCCACACTTGGTGAATAGTATGGGATACTTAGCACCAAGAGGAACCATGAGATGGAAGAAGTGAAGGAAATCAAGCTTTGTGTTCATGTCACCTAAGCCAAACACTATTCCATCCAACCATCCATTTTGTGTCAAACCAAAGAGAATTTCAACCCTAGTGAAACCCCAAAATCTTGGAATCCAATTGAAACTCTAAAATCTTGGTTGAAACCGAAACTCTAAACGGTTTCCTAAAATCCCAAAGTTTGCCTCCAAACCCTAAATGGACTCAATTTTAGCTTGTATTTAATCACTTGATTAAATCACTTTCATAATCTATTAACCACTAAAATTTCTGTTATGACATCATTATTTATTTCTTTAAATCTTAAAAATTTTATTAGGCCAAGAAAAATTGGATTTGGGCTTGATAGCAACCCACACCCCAACCAAACCCTATTGAAACCCTAAATGGAAGGAGCCCATTTGGTTAAGGCCCACAAAATTGAGTCACCTTGGCAAGGATTGTGGAAGAAGTTTCCCCCTACCATGGCTGACCAAACACTGCTCAAAGCAGCCCCAAATAGTACTTGATGTGAAGGCCTAAAGCCACCTCACCACCACCCTTCACAAGGAAGCTTCCTTGGCTGAAAACCATTCACTATTTTCCATGGTTTTGCCTCTTGTTTTGGCTGACACAATCATCATTCAAGTGTCACACAAAGCCCTCCCTTCACTCCTCATATGTGTAAGAGGCTTCCAAGTCTCTTCCCACTTCATCTCATCACTTTCCAACTCCTTTATTGGAGAGCAAACTAGAGAGACTCTCGAGCTGAGTTTCTGGCTCACTTTGTGTAACCTTTTCTATGTAGTTTTAATATTTTCTCATATAGTGTTATTCACTAAATTTGTTTCTATTTGAGTCTAGTTTCTGTAGATATATTTTATATTGATTTTTTGGGTCATTTGATCAGTAAAAAGCTGGTTTAAGCATGAAAAGTTAAGTCTGGGTGATAAACTAAAAATGTATGATATTTTGAAGATTTTAACTAAGTTATTAGCAAGCTCTCGGTCTGATTTTCTTATGGAGTATAGTTAACATTCTTATATGAGTTTTTGGTGAATATTATTTGCGTTTTATAAGCTTTTGTTAAATTTTTTACTTAGATAAAAAAAAGTTGAAAACTGGAAAGAGTAAAACAGTTTTTATTTTATGTAAGTTTGAATCTTTTGATGATAAAACACGACTCAATGGCTTTGATATTTTTAAATGATGCTCCTAAGACTTTTATTTACATGTTAGGATGTTATTTTAAGGATATTTGGTATTTTTTTTGAAGATATGATTTTTTATACATGAAAAGAATCATATAGGTCATAGATTTGAGGTTTTAGGATAGATCTATATTTTGGTTTAATTTTGGCCATTTTATCTTGATTTTAATACTTGGATCTACTCTAGGAAATGATTTTAAACCATATGATATTGTTGGTTTATGATTATTTTCATGAAATGTTTTAGATCAAGAGATTTGATCAAAACCAAACCTTGTGGAAATCGGTTTGTGGGAAAGTTTAAAAATACATTTTTGTAACTTTTGTGATTTTTACATGATGATTCAAAGCATTTTAGTTCTTAAGAGTGTTTTATAAAGATATTGGAATAAAGTTTTTGAACTTTTGGAGTTCTTGGAGATGTTTTAAAAAGAGACAAAACCTTCAGAATCAAGGGTTGTGTTTTAGTGAAAAAGATTAGAACTTTTTATTAAAAAGTTTTGTGATTTAGTGAAGTGGATTTTTGTTGGTTGTTTTAGTATGCTATTTGGACATAGGATATGATTTTCTATATTGCAATATTTTGGTTTAAGTATGAGAAATGAGGTTTGATAGAATTGCAACAAAAATAAGAAAAATGGCCTATAAGTGTTTTGGCCTTGGTGTGTTTGTCATGGTTGTGATATGTTTTAAATTTTTCTAATTAGATATTTAGATTTAGGACAAAAATTTACATAAAAAATGTAAATTTTGGTGAGTTTTGGAGTTAAGATGTAAAATTCTTAAGTTAGGGGTAAAATGGTCAATTTTTCACATGTAGAGGGTAAAATGATAAGTTTATTCTAAGATAGTATTTTCATGTTTCTAAGTTATTAGTGATGAAGTTTCTAACGTTTAGAAATCCCAACTAACAGTTTCTCGTATTTCGCACATTTCTCCATAACGTGACAGTCACGATAAGTTAACTTCTAACTTACTTTCATATTTCTATGTATATGTGTTGGCAAAGGATTGTTGTCTATGTTCTTATGTTATTATATATGCCATGTCACTATATGTTATTTGTTACACATTATATTATGTCATGCAATGTTTATTTGTTAAACGTTATGCCATGTCACAAAATGTTATCTGTTACCTGTTATGCCATGTTACAAATTGTTATTCGTTATATGTTATTCCATGTCACGAAATGCTGTTTGTTACCTGTTATTCCATATCACGAAATATTATTTATTACATGTTGGGCCATGTCAAGAAATATTGTTTGTTACCTGTTATGTCATGTCATGAAATGTTAGCTTTTACATGTTAGGTCATGTCATAAAATATTTTCTGTTACATGTTATAGCATGTCACAAAATGTTCACGTTACATCATGAAATGTTTACCTATTTCATGTTATGCCATGTCATTTATCTCATGTACATATCACGTTATGTTATGTCATCTCGTTTCACGTCACGTCATGTCTCACGTACAAAAGGTGTCTAAAAAATAGTATTTTCTTAGTCATTCATGTCTGAGATATTCGTGACGTAATCACTATGATTGTCCAATTATCTCCATTGATAATTCACATGAGGAACTTTCTGCATAATCATTTTGATTGTTAAAATACATCTACTCAAATGCTTATGGCGTAATCATTCTGATTGTCAGAATATTACTAGATACTCCTGGCATAGCTATTCTGATTGTTAGGGTCTCTCATTTAAAATACTCATGGTATAATCATTTTGATTGTCTAGGTATCACTGACGAAATATGTTGGGCAAAATCATTCTGATTATTCAGTATTCCTAATGAAAAAGCTAGTGAAATCATTTTGATTGTCAGAATTCATTTCAGTTCACGTTCAGTTCATGTTTAGTTTTAGTCAAGTTCATGTTCAGTTTTAGTTCAGTTCACGTTTGGTTCAAGTTTAGTTCGTGTTCAGTTTCAGTCCAGTTCATGTTCAGTTTTAGTTCAGTTCAAGTTTAGTTCAAGTTCAGTTTATGTTCAATCTCAGTTCAATTCACGTTAAGTTGAAGTTCAATTCATATTTAGTTTCCGGTTCTGCTTTATGCCATGTTTATTCCACGTCATTCAATTCATTTCATGTCAGTTCAAGTAATGTCAGTACATGTCATACTATTTGTCAAGTCACATCAAGCTTACTCATGTTCGTATTTTGCATTCATGCTTTTACTATCATGCATGCATCCTTAAACTGTTAGTTTAAGTTATTTGTTAACTTGTTGATATTTGTAATGAAATCTCATCATGGTAGTCCCAACTACCACTTTCCTAGAATGGTAGATCATATGTCAGGATCAGAAGGCGCACCAGAGGTTGACTGACTGCACAACGAAGACAGCAACGGCAGGACACGGAGCTCATAGCCTCAATGCTCCGATTTATCATTAGTATTATGGCCTCCTTGATTGAGTTGCACAAGCGACTCAATGGATTAGCCTAGTAATTACTTTAGTTCCTGCTTGTACATAAGGAACTCGGTCTACGTACTCTTATGATTATAGACGTTTTGGACTTATGTTGTAATCAACAATGCCTATCACTTTAATGTTTATGTAATATGTTTCATAGTTTTTGGGATATATCTCATTTGGTGCATAGTAATGCTCAAGAAAAAAATTATCCGCTACGAATATTGCATATTGCTAGGTGCATTGCATCTTTAATTGTCATGAACGGGAGCAGGTAACCTTGTGTTACATGTCCTAACACTTCATATGTCAGTCCGATCCCAAGAGGAGTCTGAGGACATCACAAGTTCTGGCAGACTTCGTCGCAAAGTTCACCTACTTCCCAAAAGAGGTATGAGATGCACCTCCGTGAAGCCTTAGCAGGTCTTTGTCGATGGCTCATCCTGTTGACTAGAGGAGGAGTGAGGGGTGCATATCATTATCAATGCCGAAGAAGAGTACAACTACGCCATCATACTGGTGTTTAAAACCACCAACGAAGCGGAGTACGATGCACTTCACCTAGTCATTGGGCGCTGATGAAGTGAAAGTGAGGGACGACTCCCAAGTGGTCATCAACCAAGTGTGGGGGAAGTTCACCACAAAGGGCGAGAAGCTGAAGAAATATTTGATGTTGGTGGGAGAAAAACGTAGCCACTTCCGGTATTTCCAAATTCAACAGGTGCCTAAAGCTGAGAACCAGAAAGCCAACAGGTTGGCACGAGCCACATTCGGGCACGAAGATGCCCCTCTGCAAAGTAGACAGTGATCAAAACAATGGATGCCCCCGCAGTAGGGGCCAAGATCTCCGAAGTAAGACCAGGAGCTCCAGAATGGGGCGTAGAGATAATCAGATACCTAGATGCCAACGACCTACCCGTTGAAAAGTGGGAGGAGAGGAACACCCTCGTGGACGGAGTTTTTTACCAGTGTGGTTACTCAGCACCTTTGTTGAGATGCCTCTGACTTGAAGAAGCGCGGTATATCCTAATGGAGATACATGAAGGAGTGTGTAGCAACCACTTAGGCGGGAAATCACTGGTGGGAAAGGTAGTGAGGGTGAGATACTACTGGCCACGCACCCTCAAAGATGCAGAAGAATTCATCTAGAAATGCCTGAAGTGTCAGGAGTATGCCCCAATACCTCACTGCCCGTCAGAGGAAATGACGTCGATCGTGTCACCATGGCCCTTTGTGTTGTGGGGAGTTGACCTGGTCAGCCCTCTACCCCCATGCAAATGAGGCATGAAGTTTGTAGTTGTGGTTATCAACTATTTCACTAAATGGGTGGAAGCTGAAGCCCTGACAACGATAACGCTGAGCAACATCACCCAGTTCCTATGGAGGCCATAGTGTACAAATTGGCATCCCTTGCTACATAATCTCGGATAGCGGTAGGCAGTTTGACTTGGATCACTACCGCAACTGGTGTAGAGACTTGGGAATCAAGTTCCGATACTCATTCCTGGGACACCCGCAGGCCAACGGGCAAGTTGAGACATGTTACACAAGGCTACATCCCCCTTGTACATGACAGTTAAGATGCAATGCACCTAACATCTAGCAGTATGCAATAAAACTCGTAGCAGAAAAATTCTTTTTCTATTTAACTAATGCACAGTGGCAAAATAAAGACACATGGTACCACTAAGTGCAAATATCCCAAAACTTTTATATAGCATAAGCACTTTAAAATAAGTTTGTCTTTTCCAAAAGAACTCCCAAAATATGTTAGAGTATTTTGAACCATTTCCAAAACACGGTATCTATCAAAACATTGTTTCTCAAAAGTAACTACCACAATAATCTTAAGTTTCGGGCTTCACTCTTTTCTCTACGTTCTGATCCTTATCCAGATTATGACGACATTTGAAATCCTCTATATCATGGAGTATCCCCATGATAGTTTGGTCGATCACCTCAAGGTGCTCCGAAATGGTGGGCTCGGGCAAGCTTACAACCAACTTAGGCACAATCCTCTCTAGAGGAGGTGTTGTCCTCTTGCGCTTCCCCATCGGGGTTTTCTAAACATGTTACAACTTCTACCATTCCGGGTGAGGAATGGTAGTAGAAACTACCAAAGTGAAATTTCAAAAAATCTCAACAAGTAAACGAACAACATACTATAGATATTATAAGCATATACAAGTAAATACAAACAAATGCGTGGACATGTACACATGACATAAAACTTTGACTTGTGCATCATGCACTTTTCTCATAAAAATAACATTTTTTATCTTTTAAGCTCTTATCACATGTTCATATCCTTTGAGCTCGGGTTCTTGTTCATATCATAACATATCATGCCAATTCATATTATGTCATAACATATCATATTGAGAACAAGTCTCATCATTCCTTATCCTTTCATTTATATCATAGCATATCATAGCATAACATATCATGTCATTTCATGTCATAGAGCGCAAATGCCTTGTTCTTATCATATCATATATGGATACCTCACGGCTTCCTTAAGCACTGTGTGTTCCCTGCTAGTTACCACATCAACCAATGATCCACTTGATCAAGGTGACTATGTCATAAACATAAACATATTCTTTTATGGTAGTTCGCATATTTCGCCTTCACCGTAATGTGCACCCACTAGCTTTAGGTGCAACCTCACTCTGGTATCCTTCTACAGGAACCATTTGAGGTTTGTCAACTGTACCTCATCAACCCAGAGGTTTCCACTCGACTTTGGACACTCCAGAGTGGACAGGGAATTCCACTAAGGTATTTTCCCATCTTGGCATTTGGGGTCGTTATAAAACATCATTGACTCTTTCTTTTAAAAGCATAGACCTGATGCATGAAACATGTAATGTGAACTCATGACGACTCATAACTCTTATTCATGCAACATGTAAAACCGAATAACATAGCTCAATTCCATAGCATGCATCTCATGTCATAGCTTCAAAACATTAGAACATATAGCAAATATCAATCCATGCAAACATATTTGATTCTTACGTTAAAACATCAAAACAGAATTTTATTACCCAACAAATGGTCTTGGTTGATTCATCTAGACCCTCCAAAACATGCATTTTATTCATTCAAACTCATAACATCATGTTTCCATTTAATCTTTACGTCCAAACAAACATGCAAAATCAATAAACATGGCAAAACCGAAACTTGTATCATAAAAACACGAGATTTAAACAACTTCATACACTAATCACAAGGGTCGAATACTTCATCATGCAATATCATGCTTCCATTCATAATTTCATACAAATATTCATAGCATCACATAAGCCGATTAATAAGCATGAAATAATAGACATATTTAATAATCAATCATTCAAGCAAATAATCGAGCAAAAGTTCACATATAAATACATACAAACAATATCAAAGGTTGGAAGTTTACATACAAAAGTCCAACGATAAAACTTAGCAAAATCTGAAAATATAGTATAGTGTATTAAAAATCAATCTCACATAAACCCTAGATTTCGAAAATGAGAGTGAATGTGAGTGTAGTGACATTTTCAAAATCTTTTCCTCAAGCTCAAAACCCTAGGGCCGAAACCATTGAAGATCACAAACCCTATTTTTTCCTTTAAGTCAAAAACCGAACTTGTGTAACCATAGATCACGTGTTCATGTGTTCAAATAGTAAGAACATTTCGGGTTCCATCTTCTAAAAAGAAAAAACCCTAGTTTCTAGAGTGAGAATAAGAGGTTGTGTGAGAAAACCCTAAATCCAAAAATACTAGATGAGATCTTCCCTTGGCCATGTGTGTGTGCATCAAGAAAAGAAGTGAAATGGTTCTTACCTCCACTTGTAGAGCTCTTGCTTGAAAATGGTGAGTGGTTTCTTTGAGATACACGAAAATGGTGGCGTTTGGCTAAAGAGAGTGTGAGAAAATGAAGACTTAGAGAGAGAAAATGTGATGGCCAAAATACACTAGGAGAAACAAGAAACGTTTTGCAAAAAGAGGCTCCCCCATTTTTAGCTCCTCCCTTATATAGAGTCCCTTTAGGTTTTCATCAACCATTGCATGCAAGACAAGTGTCATCCTGTTTTTCCCTCAAGATGAGACTTGCATGGGGAAGACCAAAGGTGTTCTCGTGTGGCCCTTTCTTTCTCCCCAAACCAAAACCCTTCACTTGCCTCATTCTCCATTTTGCCCTACCTCCTATGTCAAAGTTCAATGCACCAAGAGGTTAAAAAGTAATTTCCTCTCAATCCAAATCTTCCAAAGCACTCTTCTAGTGTGCATGGTTGACACGTGGCATAAGTGTGAGTGTGCTCTTAGATCTCTGAAAATCCTATGTCACTTGAGGTGACTTTGTGTCATTCCCTAGGCACCTCTTGCTTTTTGCTTTTTGCTTTTTGCCGCTCTCTCCCTTGTAGTCGTCACTCATATGCCCCCTTTCTTCCTCAAAAATTTTTTTAGAACATGTCTTTTTGCTTTTCCTAGTTGAGACATTCTTGGAAATCACAATTAACTTTTTCTCTTAGCTTGACATGTGTCCATGGGGACTTGAGCTTGCAAAAGTGGTGCCTACACCTCCAAAAACTGAAACCTTATTTTCTCTTTCTTGCTTCTTCCACTTTTCACCTTTATGTCCAACACATGGTTGACAAGTGTCCACTTAGCCTTCTTCCAAAAGACTAAAACTCTTTCCATGCCAAGTGGTGCCTTCTTCTTAGATCCATCACCTAATTTGGGCCTTTCCAAAGCAAACACTTAACATGGGCCTCTTTCCTTAGGCCAAACCTTTCTACTTTCTTTTGAAAGCTAACAAATCTAAGAGGTCCATATCCCACAAAAGAAAAGAAATTAGCCTAAGGGGCTCTTCCATACTTAAACAAAAATCCAAAGACACACCAACATCCATACAAAATGTAAATACGATTCCTCATGAAAAATCGGGATGTCACACAACCAACAAACCACTACTCGCAATACTGAAGAAAAAGCTCGATGAGAGGAAATGAGCTTGGCAGAATAACTCCCTCGGGTGCTATGGGCCTATCGGACCATTGTCAAAGCTCCAATGGGGAAACCCCCTTTGCCCTCACATACGAGCAAGAGACGATGGTGCCGGTCGAGATAGGGATGCCCACCTACAGGATCCACCGTTTTGACCAAGACTCCAATGATTAGAGACCATAAGAATAGCTCGACTTGCTGAAGGGGAAAATACAAGATGCCGAGATGAGAAGACCGTGTAGTACTTCAACAAGAGAGAGATCCTTCAAGGTCGATAACCTAGTGCTGAGACAGACATGGACAACTACACGAGAAGAGGGAAAGCTAGGGCCTGGATGGGAAGGTCCGTACGTTGTCACTGCCAACAACCGTCTGAGCTCCTATCTTCTCCAAGACGCTCAAGGGAAAGAGCTACCATATTCATGGAATGCAAAACACCTATGGAAGTTCTTTTGTTAGAAAATGTAAACATGTATACAAATGATGAATAAAGTTATATTTTTCTTAAAACTGTGTTGTCTCGCAGGATTAATTACCTTCCTGTGGGGCTTAAAAAGGCGAGTCTAGTCTCTAGGCTACTCGACCTCTCTCACCGAAGATCGCAAACCCAACCCTTGGCTGCCCGACATCTTACCTTCCCGTGGAGAGTCAACAGGCAGATCCAGCCTCAGGTTGCCCTACCTCCCTCATAGTGAAGCGCGACTCCAAGTCCTTGGCTGCACAACATCTTACCTCCCCATGGGGCTCAAATAAACGAGTCTAGTTTCCAAGCTGCTCGACCTCTCTCACGGAGGAGCACGAGTCCAACCCTTGGCTGCCTGACTACTTACCTTCTGGTGATGAGTCAATAAGTGGGTTCAGCCTCAGACTGCCCAACCTCCCTTGCGGCGAAGCATAGGTCTAGCTCCCTAGCTTCCCGACATCTTACCTTCCAGTGGGGAGTCAATAGGTGGGTCTAGTCTTCAGGTTGTCCCTTGGCTGCCCGACATCTTACCTCCTTATGTGGCTCAAAGAGGCGAGTCTAGTCTCCAGGTTGCTCGTTCTCTCTCACGGAGGAGCGCAAGTCCAACCCTTGGTTGCCCAACTACTTACCTTCCAGTAATGAGTCAATAGGTGGGTTAAGCCTCAAACTGTCTGACCTCCCTCACAGTGAAGCATAGGTCCAGCTCCTTGGCTGCCTGACATCTTACCTTCCTGTCGAGATCCAACAGGCAGGTCTAGTCTTCAGGCTGCCCGACCTCCCTCACGGCGAAGCTTGGGTCCAGCCCCCTGGCTGCCCGACATCTTACCTCTCCGTGGGGCTCAAAGAGGCGAGTCTAGTCTCCAAGCTACTTGACCTCTCTCACAAAGGAGAGGGGGTCCAGCCCTTGGCTGCCCGACTACTTACCTTCCCGTAGAGAGTCAATAGGTGAGTCCAACTCCAGGCTGGCTGATTTCCATCACGGCGTAGCACGGGTCCAACCCCCTGGCTACCCGACATCTTACCTCCCCTTGAGGCTTAAAGAGGCGAGACTAGTCTCCAGGCTGCTCGACCTCTCTCACGAAGGAATGCGAGTCCAGCCCTTGGTTGCCCGACTACTGATTTTCCCAGCCACCCAGGTTTGATTGTGTCACATTTGAAGTTTGAATTATTTATGCTAATTGGCTCAGTATATTTTAGCATGGTTACGCACCCCATCCCCAAATGAAAGACGAGTCGCGATCCCTCTCATAATGAAGTTATGGCGGGCCTAGACTTTGACTGACCAACCACGTTAACTCCCAACCAAGAAGAGGTAGCCAGGTCTAGCCTGTCGATTGCCGGACCACCCCTGCTACAAGGTCATGACAAAGCATGAAGCGAAGGGGATCCCTACACTTAATCCCTAACAACCAAAACTAGGTCAATCCACTCCTCACCACACTAGCCCCCACCTATCTCCACCTTTTTTGTGCACCCACAAAAAGGGGAAAGAAGGCTTAACAACAAAGAGGAAAAGGCAAAGAGATCGCGGGAAAAGAATGTCATTGACATATATATATATATTGTACAATGAAAGAATACAAGCTTACATGTACAGAAAAGGAATCCATTACAAATGTCTCTTTATAGGAAAAATAAAGAATAAAAGTACAAAAAAGAAAAAAAAGTGCAAGATTAATTGATGGGGTCGTTGGGAAGACATACAACATCAAGTCCTTGCCTATGGTGGTGTTGTGCTTCAGCACCTCCACGTTCGGGGGAAGAGACGCCAGATCCAGGGACCTTAAGTCAACTTGCAGGTTCACCAGCACATGGTTCCTCATCCTCTTCAAGCTCTCCAGATAACCAAAAGACCAGGCCTAGTCACAAACGATCTTGACTTGCTTTAGCTAATCATTCAGGCGAGGGACAATATCATGGACCTGGGTCAAGTCCGACCTAAAATCCTCGATAATGGTGTTGCGAGAAGCCACCTGACGCTTCATCTCGCCCAACCTAGCTTCTAACTCCTCCACCCGCAGGTTCCCTGTATGCACTATGGCCCAGGCCAGGGCAATCTCAACCTCCAAGTCCTTTATCTGTTTGACCTTGGACTTGAGCTCATCCGACATACTCTTCAAGTTTTCCTCCTGAACAACCACTGAAACAGAAGATTGTCCAGGAGGGGGTGGCAAAGCGGAGTCGAAGCTGCTATCCCCAAGCTCCTCTGTCCAAGGCTTTTTCTGCTTCCCCTCTAATGGCAGGCTCAAAGGTCTCTTGTGCCCCTAGGGGCAGTGGGTCACATGGGAATGCGACGATCATCAAAGTGAGTTTGCGCCGAGGGAGCCAGGTATCGCCTTACACTAGCCTCCTCCAACAAAGCCTCAAAGTAAACGTCCTCCTTGTGCAACTTCACCCAAGCTTGAACTATCTCTTGTTGACTCTCCTCTTCCTTGGTGGGCGTTGGACGAATCTCCTTATCCTTTGGCATGATCCCCTAGATACCACGAACAAGGAACTCTTGCTGAGTATTTTGTTCAACCAGAAACTCCCACCCCTTGCTGGACAGAAAGAAGAACCCCCAATTCCAGTCTTTGACCCGATTGTACCGCTACTCCAAGCGGGCCACCGTCTACCCTTGACGTGAGAAAAAATTGCAAGTATTTCCCTTCTGCTTCAAAATGTTGTGGGTCAGAAGGAACTCCTGAGCTCACTGCTCAGGGTGCTCTGGGTTGACCTCCTCCAATGCTTGGCGCTAGACAATGCAACAGCATGTTAGAATCCTCCATACGTTAGGGTGGAGCTATGCTAGAGCCAGATGAAGGTAGTCCAGTACATCACAAACTAGTCGATAAAAAGGAAGCCGCAATCTGCTGGTAAACATGCCAAAGTATAACGCCATCTTCAAAGCTTATAATGCCAGGGTAAATAGGCACCCGCGTCATTTGAAGTTCCCCAGGCCACAAACCAACACGTGTTGCGAAGGAGAGAGTGAACGGGTGCAAATCCCACAATACGTGCTACACGAAATGACGTAGGAGGTGAATCGTCAGTCGTTATCCAAACAAAGGAAGCCAAACGAGTGCACTCAAGTGCACATCAATCTATTAGAGACGTGTCGCTGAAACGCCCCTAGAAATAAAGGAATTCCCACCAAACAAAACAATATTCCCCTTCCAGGCCACTAGGTTGGGCTTGGGCCAGATGCTTAGGCCCCTCTTGAATTGGAACCTACCCTCCCACGACCCAGGAATTATCAAAGGGCCCCGACCCACGAATTGTGTTAACAAAAAGGGAATGCACCATGCGAGAAACAAGTCAAAGGGGAGAGACGGGACGTGCCAACCCCAACACTCGCCTACAATGACTAGCATTAAAGGAACCACGCCGACAAGTGAACGGAAAGCACGGGTAACCTGAGGAATGAGATGAGATGAAAAATTTATGAACAATAGTAAAATTGTTTATGAATAGTAGTAAAATAGTTTAAGTTCTGATGCTTTATGGGGTTTTGGAAAAGGAGAAAAAAATTATTAGAATATTATTTTTTAATATTAGTTTTGTTTTGTATTTGAAAAAATTGAATGTTTTTATGTTTTGTTTGGAAGTTTGGAAAAATTGTAATGATTAGATAAAAAGTTAAAAATTTAAAATTGAAAAAGTGTATATTCGAGTGATATTTAGATGTTAAAATATATGTGATGAAATTAAATGAAATGAGATGAGATGAAACCATCTCAATATCCAAACAACTAGATAGTCGAGATAGGCCCCATTTGGATAGTGAGATGAGATAAGATGATTTTAAATGGAAGTTGAAAGTTGAATAAAATATTGTCAGAATATTATTTTTTAATATTATTATTTTTTTAGATTTAAAAACGTTGAATTGTTTATTATAATTTGTGTGAAAATTTGAAAAAATTGTAATGATAAAAATGAGATGAGATGAAATGGAACCGTTTCTATATCCAAACGGTCCATAGTCTAGATGTTGGCAAATATCCGCCCATATTTAAAAATCAATGTAACAGCCCAATGGGTGGACTAACCAAGGTTTTAAAAACCATTCCGTTCCGGTTGGAATTTTCCTTGCTGAAACAATAATTGGCAAGGTGTGATGGGTTGTTCTGTTTCGGCTCAAATTCTGACCGTTCCAATCCATTCTGGCCGAATTCCGATGTTTCGGCCGGAACACATATTCCGGTTCGAAATTGGGCTAAATTAAAATTTGGAAAATATTCTAAAAAGAAAATGGCAAACTTGTAAATGCTTCAACCCTTTTCATCACATATATATGCACCATTTCCTGTACAAGCAAGTTAATAAAGCTCTTACAACTCAATAGAAAAGAAATAAATACTTAAAAAATATTAATACATGAAATTGAAAGAAAGTAAATGGGCGAGAAAGGCAATTAGACCTGATGATCTTTATAAGGTAATCAAAAACAACAGATTGCCAAAAGGGGCCCATAGCAGTGTATATGTACTGTGTTTTTTTATGAAGATATTTATTTTTTTTAGTATTTTTTATATCAATTTTTTTAACAATGTGATTGAGAACTAATTACGACTTAGAAATATTATTGAATTTTTTAAATAAGTATATTTTTAAGACTTGTATTGATATTATTTTAAAATATAATTTTATAGATATATAATATCTATATATAGACTATCTTAAAAAGACACACCAAAATATATCAATATCAAAATATTCTCTTTCAGTACTTCAACTTGAAGCATCATCGAAACGGAATTCAATATTTTAGATTAACTATTAATTTATTTTATTCTTCGTACCGTGGAATTGCCCAAAAATAAAATAAGAGAGAGAGGCAATGGGATGAAATTGGGTCATACGTCGTAGTGGGAGAAAATTTCTTGTTCTTGTGAAATGGAGGTAGCCGAAATGGATGAAGCCCTGAAGGTGTTGGACTCCTCTCTCTCTCTCCTCAAATGGCGTCTCAAATTTCCATCCAAGCGCCGACTCGAAATTGGTCCTTTTCAATTCAGTTTCTTTTAATTTTTTTCTTAAATTGCTCCCTTTTTTTTAGTCTTTTGAGCAATGAAACTGCTACATTGGTTTTTTTTAGCTTGCAAAATTTGAAAGCCCGTTCACAACTAAGCCAAGCAGTTTTATCGTACTCAATTGTGGGGGAGTTTTGGATTTCCTAGTAGTCCAAGTAGTGTAGATGCTATAGATTTCCTTTCGTTAATGAATAGAAATTCGTGTAAAAATGAGTGGTTCTGGAAAATGAAAACGCTCTAGTTTTAGATATAAAAAAATCTCATCTTATCATTACAACTTTTTCAAAATTCTTACACAAAATATAATAAATAATTTAACTTGTTCAAATACCAAAATAATAATAATATCAAAAAATAATATTGTATCAATATTTTATTCAACTTTCATCTAAAATCATCTCATCTTATCTCACTATCCAAACCCCACCTTAATCATTTTTCCAAGCCAAACGTGCCCTATGATCCGAGTTTTAGTTTCTTTTCCTTTATGGTGAATGTTATATTCCATAGATGTGAATTGTTATGTTTGTGAGAAATTCACATAGTTTGCAGTGAGTATGCACTGTTTTCATCTCAGACAGTGACCATTTTTATGTATTACAAGCTATTGACTCTTTCACTTGTATACCGTTATTGCTCGAGTGTATGTAATTGGGGAACCTGGGGAACCTTTTATCTTTTTTTTAAAAGGATGCACTGTCTTCGAGTAATTTATAATTTTGACTAATTTCTTTTTATGCATATGAATTGTGATTTTGGAATATTTTCTGCAGATATACTGGCCTTGTGTACTGGTATGAGGGCAGCTGTACTGGTTGACTATGGTGGAAAGATGCCAGAACTTCAGGAGCGATTATGTGGACTCGTGAAAATTATTCAAAAGGTTTTACTCCGTACTGCCTTGTTAGATTGTTAGGAGATTCTGTTTTAGGGTTGTTAGCTGCCTGTCATATGAGAAAAAATAAGGGAAAACATCCCAATCAGCTCCATTTGCAAAAAAGTAAAATCAGCCAGAAACTAATGAATTTTAAACCTCTAATTATAAGAAAAGAGCAGATCAGATAAATAATTATGGAGCCAACTTGGCCTTTTTTATTTGGGGATAGAGAGACTTGAACCCTCATGATTTCTAAAGTTGATAGATCTGCCTCTTAGGTTGAGGGAATTGTCTACCTATGCTTGTGATAAACCTCGGTATGATTTGAATCTTGATGGAGGAAAAAAGCTGGAAACTGGGGAAACTACTTGTGACAATTTGTGTTTGCAATATAAGTTTTGATTTTAAGGATGTTTAAAGGGATGATTTGGGATTTGAAGGTTGGAGATTTTATGGTTTTAAGGTTTCAAATTGTAATGTCCCAAGAAAAACACAAGTTGCATCTAGGCTTATTCTCCAAAACAACTAGTCAAGGTTATAATTGAAGCACCATCAGAATTATTATAAATGTCATGAACTTCTTCCTCCTAGGCAATTTGTGATCCCATTCCCATAGATGTGGGGTGTTACACAAAGGGTATAGGATAATGGACTTGACTTGGATTGTAAAAGGAGAAAAGAAGTTCATGGCTATTCCGAGGCTATGAAGGGTACCCATGACCACTACCAATACACAGTGAGGAAGAAGAGAGACCACCACTGTAATACTTTGTCAAAAAATCCTTCTGACTTCAACCACATATTCTCAAACTTGAAGTACCTTGGGCCTCCACGGAGACCTCCACAATCAAGGAGGATAGGAAAGTGATATGAACACAACCTTGGGAGTCGCTTTTGAATGAGATCCCGATAGTGTGCTTGCCATTCCGGTGATACTAGATATCTATTGATCCTTGACCAAGAGGGGAGTTCTCGGTTGCTAGACCAAGTGAAAGAGCCACCTGCAAGAGGAATATCCACTAAATCATGTTCATAAATAAAAGTAGAGAAATCGACCATAGCTAGGTTAAAACTAGAGTCACCCAACCTTTCACTCGGGAAGCGAGTGACGTTAAAATCCCCACCAATACACCAAAGTAAATCCCATATGCTACTTAGTCCTGCCAACTCATCCCATAATAAACTTCTAGTACGATCTATATTTGGGCCATATACTCCGACGAAAGCCCATCGAAAATCCGTCTACAACATTCTTAAACAAACAAGCCACCATAAAATCCCCCGAACATTCCTCCATCATTTCCACCAGTCTTTTATCCCCCATCACTAAGATGCCACCCGAGCCCCCTTGGGATGGTAAGCAATGCCACCCCACTTGATGAGAACCCCATAAACACCTTGTAATGCAAAGGGGAATAAATTCCAATTTCGTTTCTTGCAAATATATGATGTTCACTCTCCATTTACGTAGCATGTTTCTAACTTTGAGGCACTTTCTCTTCCCATTCGGCCCCCTTACATTCCATGAAACAATTTTTAGTTTCATAAAACAACCTCCATTGCCCTTCCCTTCGGTCTTCTACGATTAGAGCTCTTCTCACTGGCTCCATAATTGACTGTCCAATCAAGCCTTTTTAATTCTCTAGCTCTCTTCTTATTAGAATTGAGCTAGCTAGGCGAGCTAAGATGAGACTGTCTAGCCTTTATTGCTACAAGGAGAGCTATGAATTGGTCCTCAAAATCGTCACACAAGATTCCCACACAATGTTGAATCTCCTTTGCCTTATGTAATGCCCAATCTGAGGCCTGAATGTTGCTGCTGTTGCTTGGGTGGATAGAAGCCAGTGGAGCAGGTTCTTCCCAGTGAACAACTGCATTGAGAAAAGGACTTGCTTGTGCCTCCCCCAACTAGTCTGGGTCAGGATACACCATCTTCAAATACTCTCCCTGAGCCCCAGCTGAATCAACCACTACCAACTCTTGGTCTGGAGATTCTTCCCCCATAATACACTCTTTACAACATAGGCTCCTTATACCTTCGATTTCTACATGCCGGCCGGACACTTTTGCTTTAGAAATGAGCTTCGTATCTCTTGTTCTTGTCACCGGCACCGGGGCCTCCACCACGGCTGCCTGGATGTCAGCTACCAGAGTATCATGATGTCCTCAATCAGAGTAACGTTGTCTCCGGTAGTATGGTTGTAGCTCTAGAAGACGATCCGATTTTGAAAATCGAGTGACCTGTCATTTTGACCCTCCATCTCTGGGCCGGATGGCATGTTGGGTCCTTAAGCTTCATTTTCCCTTTCTCATCCCACGTAGCCCTCCCTTCTCTTGTGCCCAATTTACTTTCCTGAGCCCCCTTGGACCTAGCGTAACAGGCTTGTCTTCCCTGTCTCTAGCCCAGGCCTGTATCCTAGTTTATTTTGTGGATTAAACCATTCATCCGCTTCCTCATTTCAAATAGTTCGTCTTTGATACTTAGAATGGAAATTTTCTCTGCACCTCGCCCCATAAACAGAAAAACTCCATCCTTTCCTGCATAACTACCTTTGGCTTTCGGCGCATTAGCAATCTTCTCTCTACTCTTCTCCTTAACAGTAACTCTATCTCCTTCGAAATATCCATACTGCCCTTTGTTCCCTTGTTTGGCAACCCTACACTTCTCATCTCCTCTATTTTCTGGGTGACTCCTTTAATGGCTGGTGTTGAACAAGTGACTGCATTGGCGTATGATTAGGGGCAACTCCCACACTCGGAGCTTTTGTGCATAGTTGTTGTTTGAGAGAAACAACCCCCTTCTAATCTTTCTCAACCATTTTTTCCCACGCTACCATACAATGCACGACGCTCCATTGCCATCTTCCTCCAACATTTACAATCCCCTTCTTCAAGGATGATGATGAGGCTTCTCCTTCCTCCACCTCTGTACTCTACTATGGTCAGGTATCGACCATATTCGTTAGAGGACCTTTGTGCTATGTAAGCACTACTGGCTAGGCTTGATGTTCCGATAAATTCCTTATTACCTTTCGAACGAGAGCATTCATCTAAAGTCTGCACAACCCAGTTCACTGTTGGAATACTGAGTACTAGCTCTTTAATCACCTTCCTTCCTCTATCTATGATGCGCAATGCTCAACTTCCTGCAAATGAAATCTCAAATATCTTTGTCTCAAACTGGACTACCTTCGAGCATTCCATCCTTACAAGATTACACCTCCTAATATCGACCGAACAATGCTAAAGAATCACCGGCCGTAAAACAATCGATGTAACATAAGAGATGAGAAAAAGTGTACGGAGAGAAAGTCACAACATTAAAAGATTGACATTTTATATTAATATATAAAAATACATAATCTCTCTCTCTTGGGGTATGACCTTTCATCTTCCATCCCAGGCGCTTCTCGCCGAGGATAATCCTTGATCTTTCTTTGCTTACTTGATTCGTGTTCCTTTTTTTTTTATTCATTTCTCTTTACTTTTTAATCTTATTTTCTTCGTTCCTCTCTTCCAGTTTTCTCGTTTTCTGGGGTGTTATTGGTTATGGTTTTGTTTGATGGGTTTGTGTCGGAAGATACGTAGTGATAAGAAGCTCTTAGAGCTCAAAAAAGAAAATGCCCAATGGTGGAGGATCATAGAGAGTAGTAGTAGGGTCACTAAGTTCATCTCCATTGATGGAATGTTTAGCATATGTCGTGGGAGCTTGTAGAGCGTCTATTGGTTCTTCTTTTTTTTTTTGATAAGTAAGGATAAACTTTATTGATGTGAATGAAATAGGCATGTGCCATGTACACATGAAGTATACAATAGAACTCCTAAATACATTCTAAGAGCGATGAACTAAGGATAGAAATTCATGAATGTCACCCCCATTTAATACAATAGCTGAAAACCAAAGCAATAAAGTATGTAGAAAAAAATTCTTCAGCTCCACCATTGTTTGTTCCTTGTCTTCAAAACAGCGCGCATTCCTTTCCGTCCAAATACACCACATGATACACAACGGAATCATTCTCCAAACTGCTGCCACTTGAGGATTGCCCTGCAATTTTCTCCAACAAGCCATCAAATCCACCACCCTCATAGGCATTACCCAAGCCACACCAACCTTTCTAAAAATCTCATCCCACAACCCCCTTGCTACGTCACAATGTAATAAAAGATGATCTATCGATTCCCCATTCTTTTTACACATGTAACACCAATCTAACATTACACATCCTCTCTTCCTCAAGTTGTCCGTGGTCAAGATCTTCCCAAGGTGGCATTCCAAACAAAGAAAGCAACTCTAGAGGGTACACGAGACCTCCAAATGTTCTTCCAAGGAAAAGGGGTGTGATCCTGTGCAATCAAGAGTTTATAATACGCCTTTACGGTGCATTTCTTGTGATCCTGAAACCTCCATTTCAAACTGTTATGCTGTGCCATAGAAGTCCCCAAGGAGTGTAGCAAGCTAAAAAAGTCTGAAACCATAGATAATTCCCAATCATGAATATCCCTATTAAACAGAATATTCCATTGATGCGAACCATGAGCAGATAACCGCACATCCGCCACTGAAGCCTCCTTGTTAACTGCAATACGATATAAAGCCAGAAACACCCTTTCCAATGCCTGATCTCCACACCACACGTCCCGCCAAAAACTGATACGGTTGCCCTCCCCTGTGACAAAGCGAATATGATTTATGAAGCTTGTCCACCCCTTCCTTATAAACTTCCATAGCCCCACTCCATGCCCCCCTCTCACTTCTTTGGAACACCAACCACCCCAAGCAACGCCATATCTAGCATCTATAGTTTCTTTCCACAGAGATCCCCCTTCCAAATGATATCTCCAAAGCCATTTCTCCAATAACGCTTTATTAAAAGTTCTCAAATTACATACACCCAACCCCCCATTCACAACTGGGGCACGTACTATCTTCCAATTAACCAAATGAAATTTCTTCTCCTCCCATATGCCTCCCCATAAAAAAGCCTTGAAAAGTTTCTCAATCCTATTCGCCACCCCTGCAGGCATAGGAAAAAGAGATAAAAAATAAGTGAGAAGGTTAGTGAGGGTGCTCTTGATAAGAGTGAGACGACTCCCTTTCGATAAATACACCCTTTTCCATCCAGCCAACATTTTCTCTATCTTTTCTATCACCCCATTCCATATTGTTCTACTCTTGAAAGTTGCGCCTAACGGAAGGCCCAAATATTTCATTGGGAAAGAGGACACACTACAATCCAGAAGACTTGCTAGACTACGTATATTAGGAACCACACCCACAGGAACCATCTCAGATTTGCCAAGATTGACCTTAAGCCCTGATACTGCTTCAAAGCAAAGTAATAATGCACGTAGAGTTTGGACCTGACTCCTATCCGTTTCACAGAAAATCAGAGTGTCATCTGTGAATAGGAGATGAGAAATGATACAAGGGGCTGCCAGAGCCATTTCCAACCTGAAAACCAGATAAAAAACCCCCATCAACAGTAGCCTGCACCATCCTACTCAACGCCTCCATAACTATAACAAAAAGAAGAGGAGATAACGGATCACCCTGCCGTAAACCCCTCAAACTATCAAAAAAACCAGCAGGAGTGCCGTTAACTAGCACAGAAAACCGAGCCGATGAAATACAATGACGCATCCAAGAAATCCACCTATCTCCAAAACCACACCTCTTGAGCAAATACAAAAGGAATTCCCAGTTCACATGATCATAGGCCTTCTCCATGTCTAACTTGCAAAGAATACCTGGACTTCCCTCCCGCAATCTAGCATCTAGGCTCTCATTTGCAATGAGCACCGAATCAAGTATATGTCTTCCTCGAATAAAAGCATTCTGAGGCTTGGAAATAATATTTTCCAACATTGGACTAAGCCGGTTAGCAAGAACCTTTGGTATAATCTTATAGACACTACTAACCAAACTTATTGGATGAAAATCCTCAATACACGAAGTCCCATGTTTCTTGGGAATGAGTGCAATAAAGGTCGCGTTAAGTGATTTCTCAAACTTTTTAAAAGCGTGAAATTCACTGAACACCCACATGACATCACCTTTCACCACATCCCAACAAGTTTGGAAGAAACCCATTGAGAAACCATCCAGACCCGGCGCTTTGTCCTTAGCCATACTAGAGATGACCTTGAAAATCTCATCTTCATCGAAAGGTCTCTCCAACACACTGACAAGTTGCGGATCAATTGCCTTAAACGATAAATCATCAAGTTTCGGCCTCCAAGATACCGATTTGGTGAGAAGTGTCTCATAATATTGTGCAATATGACTTTCTAGTTCAGTGGGAGAGGATAGCACCTGAGTACCTGAATGAAGTGACTCAATCGCATTGTTACGTCGATGAGAATTAGCCACTTTGTGAAAAAACTTCGTACACCTATCACCCTCTTTCAACCAAAGGGCTCTGGATTTTTTACGCCATGATGTCTCCTCTGCCAATAAAACCCTTTCCAACTCTGACACAACCGTGACTTTCCTCAATAACTCCTCCTCAGAGGCCCCTCCCAATGATTCCTTACCCTCTAGCTCTTGCAATTCCTCCAACAAAGTGGACTTTTGATTGTCAATGTGACCAAATACTTCCAAGTTCCACTTCTTCAGATCTTGTTTTAGAGCCTTCAGCTTACCTACAAGAATGAAACTCGGAGTGCCACTAAACTGGTACGATGCCCACCAAGTACTCACCAACTCTACAAACCCGTTCACTTTAAGCCACATATTCTCAAACTTGAAATACCGGCGACTCTCGTGAATGCCCCCACAATCTAAGAGAATGGGAAAATGGTCTGAACTGACTCGAGCTAACCTTTTCTGACTTACTTCTGGATAGTGGGCTTCCCATAATGGCGAGACAAGGAATCTATTCAATTTCGACCAAACATGGCCGTTAGACCATGTGTACTCACCACCCACCAAGGGAAGGTCCATAAGGTCCAAATCAAAGATGAACTCAGAGAATTCCGACATAGCTAAAGTGTGCCGATGATGCCCCGATCGTTCACTAGAAAAACGAGTAATGTTAAAATCACCCCCATAAACTACGGCACATTCCATAAAGAGTAAATTCCCACCAACTCCTCTCACAACCTTCGCCTATCTCTATCCATATTGGGACCATAGGACCCTGCAAAAGCCCAATCCCACCCATCGCTCACATTTTTGAATAACACCGAAACCGAGAACTCCCCAACACACTCCTCAATCGCCTCAACTACTCCTTTATCCCACATTAATAACACACCACCTGATGCTCCCTGAGAGGCCAAATAGGACCAACCTACATACGAGCATCCCCATATACTACGCACCAATCTTCTATCAATAAAACCCAACTTTGTTTCTTACAAACATATCACATCACCCTTCCACGATCTCAATAAAGCTTTGATACGAAGACATTTATTACTATCATTGAGACCCCGTACATTCCACGATACAATCTTAGACTTCATTAAAACTTAACTTCCCCCTCCCTTTCGGTCTAACCCGTCCGCTACTCTCATCCTTAACTTCATAATTGATGGAGCATGTTAAACGTTTAAGTTCCCTGACTTGTTTTGTAGCTGATTTCGATCGACTAGCTTCAATAGCCACAAGAAGGGCCATAAATTGCTCCTCATAACCTCCAAAAGAGACCCCAAAGATATTTTGTAACTCCTCTACCTTTTTAAAAATCCAATTCGACGAACTACTCCCATATTCAGAACTGGGAGGAAGTGTACATAGAGGAGTAAGAGCCCCCTCCTCACCAACACTATTATTGGGATTCAAAATCAGTTCCGAGCCACCCAAGCTAATTGGTTCACCACTTGAGGCCATATTTTTAAGAGGAATGCCATCCCCAGAAATTATCCCACCAAAAACACTCAACTCCATTGGTGTGGATCCAAGCGGATACTTAGACTGCACTTGCACAGCCTCACCCGAAGATGATAACCCATTTCCATCGCTACTGACTGCACCTGCACAGCCTCAGGACCTTCGACCACCACACATGGCTCAAAAAGCCCGAATCATTTCTCAAACTCTCCAGCACTAATGGCTCGAAATCTCCCCCTCCTCTAAATCCTCCCGTCAGAACACCTTTACCGGCTCACCAGAGTGGTCGACGGAGTTCGTCGGAAATTTCTGTGCCGGAAGGGTTGCCGGTGAGATGCATATCGGCACCGCAGCCTGGTCCGAAATCTTTGACCCGGAAGCTTGCCCCGACACCTCGGTTGCCACTGCCCTCCATACTTTCTTTGGGCCTGAGGCCTGACCCGTACCCTGGCCCAACATAAGACCCGTAGAACCAATCCCATCCTTACGGCCCACGAAATCCATCAGCTCAGCCTTGCCCTTAACGCATCGTTTTAAGAAACTAATTTCATCGAACACAATGCCCACCTTCTCCTCTAAGCCAACTAACGTCCTCCATATACTTTTCTCATTTAACCCCAACAGTCTACTGTCTTCTCCACCATACCTCTGCACGTCCTCGACACTGTTTACGCCTGGCACCACGTCTCGCACAGCACGCGGCTCTACCTTCTTCAGCACCTCATTGTAAGATCTTGCAATTCCTGCCCACAAAGATGGAGCACCTCCCACTCCTCTGTTCTTCTTTACAAAATCTACCTGGGTCAAAACAGAGGATGCAGAAAGCTCCATTAAAGTATCTCCAAAGTTCCTCCATCCTTCCCCCTTCCTCCCTTCCGGAATCATAAGCAAACCTCTCCTCTTATCGCGACCAAATTCTGAGAGGGATATGAAACTGCCATGAAGATTACGTCCCTTCCTCACTATTAACACAGTTTCTCCTTTTCTACGAGTTCTCAAAAACTCATGAGAGTCCAGTGTTACTACGCCTTCCTTCACCATAAACCCAGCCAGCCCAGTGTTTCAACATCTACTGAAATGTATTTCACCACATGGCGACTACTTTCTATAATCCTCCACCACCTTGCGTTCTCCTTTCTGAACTCAAAAAGCTTCTGGTCAATGAACACCTCATTACACAACCCCATCTAAACCAGCCCAAAAAACAATACAACCCTAATGACTTAGTGATACACTAAACCCCTCAAGGAGGAAAAGCCATTAACGAATCACTACAGACAGTAAGGAAAAAGCCACAACGACAATAAGGTCTTTTAGTAGACTATTAAAATTGATGAAAACTTCACCTATCATTCCCTTACGTTTATGTAGAAAAAGGTATGAAATTCCATCAAAACCCAAGCATAAGAATGAGCCTATCAAGTTTTATAAAACTCAGAAGGAAAGGGAATCAAGTGCTGGTCGTTCAAAGATGTCTCAATAGCTATGGCAGGTTTCTGTCTTTGTCGGAGTATGGACATGATAGAAGGTGTGGCTTCATCGTTGTTCCAGAAGGTCTAAAGGGTGAGGGGTGGAGGAGGTTTGGAGAATTGCTGAGAGAGGTTGTTTCTTCTTTCTCTGTTTTGGGTGTTAAAAACAGAGTACCCGAGAAGGTTGTACCCCAGTCTTATGTTGAAGAGGGTTGGAAGGGGGACCTTTGTAGAGGTATTGAAGAAGCCGCCGCCGTGTATGGAGGGGAGTAGGGAAGTTCGTGGGAAGTTTAGTGGGAAGATCTCGATGTCGAAAGGGCAGTCGCAGGAGTCCATTCATATTCTCAAAGGTGACGGTCTGAATTCTATTGAAGGCACGTCAGGCTTTGGGAAGGATTTCTCACTGAAGGCCATGTATGATGCATTATTGGATATGAAGTTTAATGCGGACCTAATGTTGTATTGGGTTAAGTTGGGGTTAGGCCCGGTGGGCTCTGAAGGTCTAATTGGTAAGGATATGCAGATGGGTATTAAGATGGATGGGTAGGCTTCTAGTTTGGGTCATAAGGGGGATGCAAGAGTGAAGGGTAAAAATATAGTGGATGGGCCGGGCAGGGCCGGGCCTGGTCAAAGGCCCAAAACAGGTGTGGAAGGCTAAGACTCATATCGAAGTTTTTGGAGTATCAGGTATGGAATTTTCTTCTAGCTCGACGGCCCCACCACTTGCTCCAATGGTCGCGGAGGTTGCACAAACTTTTTCGCCGGTCATCAGTGACTCATTTGGTGAGACTCCAGTAATGGTTCCGTCGCCGGAGGTGGAAGAGGGTGATATAGTGGTTCGGGACGCTGAAAAGGAGGTGTATTATCGGTGGGAGGAAATAGAAGAAGGGGAGTTAGAAGAGAATCTTGATGGGGGGTGTCTTAATCAGGTAGTGATTATGAATCCTTTGAATAATGGAGCTCTTACGAGGGAACTATGTCCAAATTTAATTGAGAAGAATTGGCCAGAGGAAGGGTTTCGGCATCTGGAAATGGTTTTGGGGGGGGGCGGGGTTGACAGAGGTATAGGAGTACCTTAAATGGTATTGAAGGGTGCTTTGCAGATGGCTAGTTCTTCAGAGACTGTGCTGCTGGAAGCTACTTTATAGATGGTGGTCAGCGAGGTAGAGCGTGACAAGGAAGAAATGGGCAGTCCAATTCCGTTATGTACTATCCCTCCAAAGCCAACTTCCAAATTAACATCGGATTGGGTGTTGAAAAAAGTGGAGGAATTACAGGAGTGTGTGGGGATATCCTATGTAGGGTTTGGAGAGCAGTTTAAGGCTCTTCTTGTTGCTATTGAAGCAGGAAGATCCACGGCTTTGAAATCAGCAGTGAAAAGGGATAGGGAGTTGAAACGTTTAAAAAGCTCCATTAATTACGACAACGAGGGAACTTATAAAAAAAAAAAAAGAAAAATTACGACAATGAGGGAAGTGTGGGGAGGGATAGGTTGAAAGGGCGGGGGTCTTGGTCATCTAACGAAGCCTAAAATCCTTTCTTGGAATGTAAGGGGGATCAATGATGTCAATGAACGTCTCCGCATTATATCTTTTCTTCATAGCTGGAAAATTGACATTGTTCGTCTTCAAGAGACTAAGTTGAGTTTTATTGATAGAAATATTATTCGTAGTTTGTGGGGTTGTTCTTTTATAGGGTGGTGTTATCTACCTTCGTTGGGCGCTTCAGCAAGTGTGTTGTTGATGTGGGACAAGAGAGTGGTGGAGTTGGTAGAGGATTGCATTGGGTATTACTCAGTGGCTGTTTCTTTCAAGAATATTGAGGATGGGTGGAGGTGGGCTTTTGCGGGCGTGTATGGGCCTAATGTGGATAGTGATAGAAGTTTTTTGTGGGAGGAATTGGTAGGTTTCTATTTCTTATGGGATTTACCATGGTGTTTGTGTGGAGATTTTAACATTGTTCAGTTCCCTAGTGAGAGGGCGGGGGCATCTACGTCAACAGGGGCTATGGAAGACTTCTTGGAGCTAATTTTTTATCTGAATCTCGTGGATCTCCCTTTGGTAAGGGGGCTTATACTTGGTCTAACAATAGAGGGTGATCAAGGTTGGATAGATTTCTAGCCTATTCTCCTTGGGAGACACATTATCCGGATTTATGTCAGAAGAGATTGCCACGCATCTGTTTTGATCATTTTCCAATTTTGCTTGATTGTGGTGGCATTCATAGGGTAGGTGTTATTTCAAATTTGAGAATATGTGGCTTGAAGTTGATGGATTTGTAGAGAAAGTGAGGAATTGGTGGGCTTCTTATTCCTTTAATTGTACCCCTAGTTTTATTGTGGCAGGTAAACTTAAAGCCCTTAAGACTGATTTAAAGAAGTGGAATGATGAAGTCTTTAGACATAAGGGAGTGCAGAAAAATCTTCTTTGGGATGAGTTGCATGCATTGGAGGATGGGGAAGATAACGAGGAGTCCTTGTTAAGAAAGAATGAGGTTGTGTTTGAAATCGAGAAAGTTTTATTGATGGAAGACATATTTTGGAGGCAAAAATTAAGGGTGCTTTGGTTGAAGGAGGGGGACAAATGCACTAAGGCGTGGTTTGGATTCGAAGATGACTTCAGAAAATCTCAACTCATTTCGTACGGAAAACTCTTCTTCAATTCAAACGGAGTATTGATGTTATCAGGGGTTGTTTTTATGTGTTCTCATATATGACAAAATGGCTTACTAACCGTTGCTTTTTACTTTTCTAAGGGAATGTTTCCATGTGTAATGAAGGCTACGAAGGCCCTCACCCACTCCTTCACCCAGCCCCTTTCACGCAACCCTCATCTTGATGCAGAGCTCGTCACTGTGGGCAGACCCATTTTCTGCCATCATCGACGCCAGATCTCACCAGTTCAGCCCACTTCATGGCATGGGCAAGGGGGCATCTCATCTGCAATCCAGGAAATGCACGAATTCAAAGGCAGCCCGAGGTATTGGAAGCATCTCAACACCCACGGCGAAGGCAACCTAGGTCCGTTTATCGCGTGAGAGATAAGTCCCTTCCAATCCAGCTGGGTTTCATCTACTGCCTGGTAACCGTACCACATCACGTCCCCTTCCTTTTATAGAGATTATTTATAAAAAAATATTTTATATATATTAGTATTATTTAACGATTTTGGAAACAATTAAAAAAACATTTTTAAAACAATTTTTATTTGATATTTTACAAAAAAGTTCCATTAGAAAAAAATGTTGTAATCCGAAAAATATTATTATTCACTATATTAAAAAAAATAAAAATTGGGTAGGTAATTTATAAATTATTATTACTTAAGGAATAAATGTATTTATAAATAAAACAAATTTATTAAAAACACTATGCAATAATTTGTGGGACCCACATCTATTTCATCTCAAAAAAGTTAAAACTATCTCAACTCACTCACTACTATTCACAATTCATCTCCGAATCCAAACGACTCCTAAGTTTTTTCACAAGATGGCTAATTCTCATAGGTGCAATAATGCTATTGAGGTTCTTCATTCCGGCTCTAATGTGTTTCAATCTCCCAATGAGATCCAAGATCATATAGTGAAGTATTATGAAGATCTCATTTCTGAGACAGCAGAATGGCGTCCTAAACTTTTTTTTTTTTTTGTAAGTAAGAATCTTTATTGAATAGAATGAAACTAGGCAATGCCCAAGTACACAGGAAGTAGACAAAGTGAGACACCTAATAACATTCTAGTAAGCTGGAAAGAAGATAAAAACTCATGAACATTCCCACTCTTCAGTACAATAGCAGAAAACTACTGTAAAAGAAGGAATATAAATGAATTCCATATTTTCCCCACTGCACGCTCCGTGTTGTATCATTTCTTTCCATCCATAAACAACACATTAAGCACAAAGGTATCATCCGCCACACTGCTGCCAATTGAGAGCTATTGTGACACTTGTTCCAGTATGCTAGTAGATCCACCACACTCTTAGGTATTACCCAACTCAGCCCGGCTCTACTAAGGATGCCAGCCCATCACTCTCCAGTCACCTCACAATGTAAAAGCAAATGATCTATCGATTTCCCATTCCTTTTACACATGTAGCACCACTCCATAACAACCATACCGCGCTTCCTTAGATTGTCAACTGTCAAAATCTTCCCATGTGCAGTTGTCCAAATAAAAAAGATGACTTTAGATGGCACAAAAACCTTCCAGATGCTCTTCCACGGAAAGAATGTGGGCTGTTGGATTGTCAAAATCTTGTAAAAAGATTTAACAGTAAACTTTTTTCTCCCCGTGTGAATCCACAACATACGATCATTCTCATTTCCTCCTAACTGCGCTGAATACAAATAACTATAAAAATCTGCCAACTCTTCAAGTTGCCAATCTTGAGCATTTCTAGTAAAAGTGACATTCCAAATTACAGTCCCATTTGCATGACACAACACTTCTGAAACTGCAGCTTGCTGGTTTCCAGCCAAGTTGAATACGACCAAAAGAACAGTGTAAAGAGGGCTCTCTCCACTCCATACATCGAACCAAAAGCAGATTCTTGCTCCATCACCCACCTCAAACTTAAGATGTTTTTCAAAAGTGTTCCACCCCTTTCTAATAAATTTCCATAGGCTTACTCCATAAGACACCCTACCCTCCTTAGAACACCATCCCCCCACGCACTACCATACTTTCGATCAATAACCTCTCTCCACAGCTAGTTACCTTCCAGTTGGTACCTCCACAACCACTTTTCTAATAATACCTTATTCAAAATGCACAAATTTCGAACCCCTAAACAACCATTCGCAATCGGACAACTCACTATTTGCCAACTCACAAGATGAAATTTGATTTCCTCCCCCATGCCACCCCACAAGAAAGCTCTAAATTTTCGATCCGATTTGCCATACCCACCGATAATGGAAAAAGAGAGATAGTAAGTGGGAAGATTGGAAATGGTACTTTTGATAAGGGTTAATCTTCCTCCTTTTCAATCTTCTCTACCACACAATCCCAAATACTCTTTGCTTTGAATGACGCCCCAAGGGAAACCCAAGATATTTCATAGGAAGAGAGGCAATTTTACAGCCCAACAACTCCTTTAGAAAGGCAATATTCCTCACTTCCCCCACCAGCACCAACTCCAACTTTCTCAAGTTCACCTCGAGTCCTGAAACAGCTTAAAAGCACAACAAAACAGCCCTTAGAGCTTGAATCTAGCCACTAACAGTATCACAAAAAATGAGCGAATCATTCACGAATAATAAGTGAGAAATGGAACTGACACCATTACTATTGTTGTCCATCGAAAAACCAGCAAGAAATTCCCCCCTTACTGCAGCCTCCACCATGTGACTCAATGCCTCCATTACAATAACAAAAAGAAAAAGGGATAGCGGGTCCCCTTGTCTCAAACCCCTTGAAGTCTGAAAAAATCTACATGATTTTCCATTGAGTAGAACTGAAAACTAAGCGGTCAAAACACAATGTTTAACCCATTCACACCACATATCCCCAAAGCCACATCTTCTAAGCATATAAAAAAGAAAGTCCGAACACACATGATCATAAGCCTTTTCCATATCCAGCTTGCAACGGACCCTCGAAATGCCTTCTCTTAGCCGGTTGTCCAAACACTCATTTGCTATTAAAACTGAATCCAAAATTTGTAGGCCCCGAACGAAAGCATTTTGAGGTTTGTAAATGAGTTTGTCCATCACCAAACTTGTACGGTTAGCTAACACCTTTGATATGATTTTATAGATCCCACCTACCAAACTAATAGGCCGGAAGTCTTTCAATTCATAGGCATTGGCTAATGAAAGTAGCGTTTAGTGACTTCTCAAACTTATGCTTGGAATGAAAATCATGGAAAATCTGCATCACTTCCTCCTTCAATATATTCTAACACTCTTGAAAGAAAGCTATAGAAAAATCATCCGGGCCCATGGCTTTATCTTTGCACATACCTCTCACCACTAGATGCACCTTCTCTTTATCAAACGGCCTCTCCAACCAAAGACTCCTTATTATCTTCCCCTTCCACCAATGCATGCAACTCATCCCAAAGAATATTTTTCTGCACTTCCATATGTCTAAATACTTCTTCATTCCACTTCTTTAGATCAGACTTAAGGGCTTTAAGTTTACCCACTACTATAAAGATAGGGGTACCATCAAAGGAATAATCAGCCCACCAAGCCCTTACCTTTTCCACAAATCCTTCAACTTTCAGCCACATATTCTCAAATTTGAAAGAACGCCTACCCCATGAATGCCACCACAATCAAACAATATTGGGAAATGATCGGAACATACATGTGGCAACCTTTTTTGACATAGATTCGGAAAGTGCATCCTAAACTTGATGGTTTGAATTATGACCAGTTGGATTCTGGTGCAGCAAGTTGGTTGGAAAGGCTGTTTGAAGAAGCGGATGTGCATCAGGTGGTGTGAGGTATGTGCAAAGATAAAGCCCTAGGTCCAGATGGCTTTTCTATGGCTTTTTTTAAGGAGTGTTGGGATATAGTGAAGGAATAAGTGATGCAGGTATTCCATGATTTTCATTCTTGTCATAAGTTTGAGAAGTCCATAAGTGCTACTTTTATTCCCCTCATTCCGAAGATAGCTGGTGCCTATGAGTTGAAAGATTTCCATCCTATTAGTTTGGTAGGCAGGATTTATAAAATTATTTCAAAGGTGTTAGCTAACCGTATGAGTATGGTGATGGATAAAATCATTTCTAAACCTCAAAATGCTTTCGTTAGAGGCCGGCAAATACTGGATTTAGTTCTTATTGCGAATGAGTGTTTGGATAACCGAATGAGAAAGACATTCCAAGGGTTCTTGCAAGCTGGATATGGAAAAGGCATACGACCACGTGTGTTGGGATTTTCTTTATTATATGCTTAGAAGATGTGGCTTTCGGGATAGGTGGTGTGGATGGGTTAAACATTGTGTTTTGACCGCTCGGTTTTCTGTTTTAGTTAATGATAACTCGTGGATTTTTTCAGACTTAGAGGGGTTTGAGACAAGGGGATCTGTTTTCCCTTTTTCTTTTTGTTATTGTTATGGAGGCATTGAGTCGCATGGTGGAGACTGCAATAGGGGGGGTTTCTTGCTAGTTTTTCGATGGGAAACAATACTAATGGTGTTATTTCAATTTCTCACTTATTATTTGTAGATGATACTCTTTTTTTTGTGATGCAGAAAGTGATCAGATTCAAGCTTTAAGGGTTGTTTTATTATGTTTTGAAGTTTTATTGGGCCTCAAGGTGAACTTGGGTAAGTCAGAATTGGTACTGGTGGGAGATGTGAGGAATTTTAACTTCCTTGCAGATTTGTTGGGCTGCAAAGTTGCTTCTCTTCCTATGAAATATCTTGGGCTTCCCTTTGGGGCGTCCTTCAAAGCAAAGAGTATTTGAGACAGTGTTGTAGAGTAGGTTGAGAAAAGATTGTCGGGTTGGAAGCAGCTACATCTATCAAAAGGGGGGAGATTAAATCAAAAGTACTCTTTCCAATATTCCTACATATTATCTTTCTTTATTTCTATCACCGGTGGGTGTGATAAACTGGATTGAAAAATTGTTTAGAGCATTTTTATGCGGTGGTATGGGGGAGGAGAATAAATTTCATCTTGTGAGTTGGCAAAGGGTGAGCTGCCCGATTGTGAATGGTAGTCTGGGGTTGCGAAATTTGAGTATTTATAATAAGGCATTATTAGGAAAGTGGTTGTGGAGGTATCAAATGGAAGGGGATTCGTTATGGAGAGAGGTTATTGATCAGAAGTATGGAAGTGAGTAGGGGGGATGATGTTCTAAGGAGGGTAGGTGGTCTTATGGTGTATGCCTATGGAAATTTATTAAAAAGGGGTGGAACATTTTTTAAAAACATCTTAAGTTTGAGGTTGGAGATGGTGCAAGAATCCGTTTATTGTTTGATGAATGTTGTGGTGAGAGATCTCCTAATACTGTTTTTCCGGTTGTCTTCAGCTTGGTTGGAAACCAGCAGGTTGCTATTTTAGAGGTGTTGTGTCGTGCTAATGGGATTGTGCTTTGGAATGTTATGGAGTGGTGGTTCATGTGTAAGAAGAATGGGAAATCGATTGATCATTTACTTTTACATTGTGAGATGGCTAGGGAGTTATGGGTTGGCATTCTTAGCCCCCCCCCCCCCCCGGGGCGGTGTTTGGATGTTGAGTTGAGTTGAGATAAGCGGCCCACCTAAGATGATTTTAGATGTATTTAGATGTTAAGATGAGTTTAGATGTATTTATGGAAAGTTGAAAAAGGTTGTAGGTCCTGCGTGTAAAGAGATGTTGAACCTTTGTAGATCCCACGTATAAAGAGATTTTGAATTGAAATAAGTTTAGTGATTTGAGAGTTGAATATTTGGATGTTAGACTCAACTTAAAATTAGACTGAACTGAGATCAGAGTCAAGTTCCAAATGGGGCCTTAGTAGAGCTGGGCTGAGTTGGGTTATACCTAAGAGTGTAGTAGATCTACTAGTATGTTGGAATAGGCATCATAATAGCTCTCAACTGGTAGCGGCGTAGAGGATGATACCTTTGTGCTTAATGTGGTGTTTATGGATGGAAAGGAATGACAGGTGCTTTAATACCAAGGAGCGAGTAGTGGGGGAAATCTGGAATTTCTGTGTCTTCTCTTTTTTAGTGGTTTTCTGCTATTGTACTAAAGGGAGGGATGTTCATGAGTTTTTATTTTCTTTTCAGCTTTCTAGAATGTAATTAGGTGTCTCATTTTGTGTACTTCCTGTATACATGGGCTTCGCCAAGTTTCATTCGATTCAATAAAGATTCTTTCTTATAAAAAAAAATTAAAAAAATAAAATAAAAATACATCATACTATGTATGTAGATTCACTATATATAGGGAATATGTAATAGTTATGATGAATATGTGTGTGTGCACGCGCGCGCGCGCGTTTATGTATACATAAAATTTACTATTTTATGAGTATAATTGTATAAATGTTATAAATACATTGATATCCTTTTTTTTTTAATGATGGGGGAACCACCCCGCAGTAGAGTCCTTAGGACTCCTCACCCATGGAACCTAAACCCCCGGGGAGATTAGCACAACAACCCACCGTCATGGCCTCCCACTTAAATCATAGTTTGATCCCAGGGGGAATCGAACCTGTGACATGGGACTCATGCACACAAGTTCGCCCTTACCACTTGGGCTACCCATAGGTGGGTTACATTGATTAGATTTGGGTAATAGCTAAGTAGCCATACAGTCTTGAAGCCATTTAATTGTATTTGTAAATAATTGTGATTAAGAATAAAATCATATCTAATTGTATGTTGTGAGTGAAAAAATTATGTTATCTTATTTTATTTTATAATTTTATTTTTTAAATTCAAAATTTTTTTAAAAGTGAGAAACGAGCTGAGTTGAGTGCTTGATTGAGCGCTGGGCTTGATTTTTAGTCGAGTTTGGACATGAGAATGCCTTATTTGAGTCGAGTTTAAACATCCAAAAAAGGTCGAGTCAAGATTGAGTCGAGCTCGAGCCTTATTTTTTAATAATTGAGCTGAATTTGATTGGGCACTACTCGCTCGAACTCGGCTAAATCAAGTCAAGCTCAAGCCTGATTTTTTAATGACAAGCCAAGTTTGACCATGAACTACTCGCTCACTCGGCTACCCTGATACAACACTTATCATTCTTAATTTGGATAATCATTTTGAAATAAATCACCATGTAGAAAGGCATTTTGAACATCTATTTAAAATAGTGGCCAATCAACATTAGTTGCAAGGGATATGAATACCCAAACAGAAGAGATTTTGGCAACAGGCGAGGTCTCCTCATAATCACACCATAGGTTTGTGTGTGACCCTTGACAACCAAACTTGCCTTTAAATGTTCCACAAAACCATTAGGATTGAACTTCACAGTGTACACACATTTACATCCAACATTCTGTTTACCAGGAAGTAGTGGAACAAGATCCCATGTCCCATTATGGTGAAGGGTGTCTATTTCAGCTTCCATTGCTTGTCTCCAACTTGGATGAGATAATGCATCCTTAACTGTTTTGGCAACAAAGAGTTTTGCAAGCTAAGAAACAAAACAAGAGAATCCAGGAGATAAAGCCTGGCATGAAACAAACTGACTAAAAGGGTAGCAAGTGACACAAGAATGAGTACCTTTTCCAGAGCAATAGGCAAAGAGTTTGAAGCACTAGGTACATATAAATCTGGAGATGAAAATGAAATTGGTGGAGGCACGAGAGGTGGTCTAGAGCAGCGAGAATACGGGCATGTTTGGCAAACCACAAAATTTCCAAAATTTTTCGTAACTTCATTCCCAAAAATCAGTCAAACACAAAAAACTTTTCTATTTCAAATTTTAAACTTTTTATCTAATTACCTAATAATTATACAAAAATCAATACAACTTTTACGAACTTCAAAACGAAAATAATATTAAAAAATTATATTCAAACAATTTTTAACTTTATCTATCCACTTTCACAAACTCCAATACAATACTTATTCTAAAAAAGATTTTTTATTCAAATTTTTCTCTCATTTCCCAAAACCTAATCTCAAACAAATTCTCAAAATTCTCAAATGTTTCCAAACATTCTTGGTATCCAAGCATGCCCGTCAAGGGAATTGCAGAAGGTGCTAGTTGACAAGTTTGATGGAGTAGGTACGGGTGTTGATAGAGTGGTAAGGGTAGGTAAAGGAAGAGATGAGAAGGACAAGACAAGTTCACACTCACCAAAATATGTGACAGAAAATTAGGGTATATACTCAAAGAAGGTGACATCAAGTTGCTTCGAAGAACAAGACCATAACAACAATATCCCTTTTGAGTTCAGGAGTAACCAAGAAACACATTCTGTAGCACGTGAATCAATTTTATCAAACCCAGGGCCAAGGTTGTGAACATAACAAATACACCCAAAGATCTGTGGTGTAATAGAAAAGAAGAGTTTTGTTAGGAAACAAAATAAAGTGAGGAGAAACACTATCTAGAACTGAGGAAGGCATGAAGTTTACAAGGTGACAAGCGATAAGGACATCATCACTCCTTGTAGATATGGTTTTCCTCTGCCTTAAGTGAGGGTTTTAATAAATGGAGGTGTTGCCCTCTTTTTTTTTAAAAAAAAAAAAAGTAAAAGAAAAAAGAAAGGACATCATCACTCCATAAATGGTTAGGAACATGCATGTGTTCGGCCACACCATTTTGTTATGGAGTGTAAGGGCACGAGGTATGATGAACAATTCCCTTTACTAAAGTAAATAGCAAGTGAATTTTTTTAGCATTGTCCAAATGCAAGATTTGAGTTTTTTTCCAAATTGGGTTTTAACTTCTTAATGAAAAAATTATAATATGGAAAAAGCTCAAATTGGCATTCATAAAACACAACTATGTTATTCCAGAATGGTCATCCACAAATGTCCCAAAATAATGAAATTTATTTGATTAAATATTTATTGGCTCCCGAGCATCAAAATGAATCAATGCAAATGAACTTGAAGCATAGGGATCAACTCGAGTGACAAAAGGCACACAATAGTGTTTATAAAGTTCATATGCTTCACAAGGGATGGAGAAATATTAATGAGTTTGCTAATCCGTCATACCCCCAGCCACCACAGAAAGAATTGGTGATCTCAAGAAACCAACGCATCAATGCCATCTGCACACCAACCCGATTCTGACAACCTTAAAGGCCCCTTTTTTTTTTTAATCTAAACTAACTGAAATTTGAAAAAAATAGATCCTTGAAAGACTAGCAAACCAGCTCTTATACCATGTCAAGATTAGTGTTTTGAGTGAAAATGATGGGTAGTCAGAAACTTGTCTTATCCTCTTGCTATCGCATTATATATACCTTAGCTTATATTTTACATTTATATGCTCATTGGCTATACCCAATACATCATGCCATCTAACACTCTTGTTTTGAGTTTGCAGCAAAATCCACTAGAAAATAATAACAAAAAAATAGGTAATTCTTCGGTGTGTTGCTCTATGTTTAGTTTCTTACTCCCTTACTGTCTGGTTTGGTGTAAGAAGATGGGGGAGGATAGTGTGATAGGTAGTGATATTTCAGTCATGAGTCAAAGGAGGTGGTAACAGTAAATGGATGTTCATAAAGTTTGGAAAAATCTCTTTTATCTTTAATTATGGGATGGCACAAACTATTTCTTACTGGTGTCTGATTGGTCAGTAAACTATTTCTTTGCCGATTACAGTGTTCATTTAAGTGGAATTTTTGTTAGGTTCAATGATCAGTTTCATGATGGCTTATAGTAGTAGCTTTTTGTTCTTTCCTTTTTTCAGTATGGCAGATATTGTTTGTCAAAGATGATTGTACTTCATTCTTAATATAAATATGCACAGGAGTCCCCCATTTTTGAGAATCTGAGAGTAATGGTTATAGAAGATATGATATATCTGATACATGTAAGAGGACTTGCTGAGCATGTAAGGTTAAGCTTAAGCTCAGAGGCACAGCTGCTTTTTGTGGACCTTGAACATGACCCTCCAAAGGTAGGTTGGTTCCTGCTGTGGGATATTATTTGAAGTCTTTATCTTTAATCCCTCACATGCTCCTATGTTTCCTCTTTGATGAAGTCCCTCTTTTCATCTTTGTTCCAGATGGTAACATTAGAACAGAGCCCATTAAGAATGCAGTTTGTATCAATTCAGAAGTCTTTCTCTCTGTTATTTCCTCAAGATGGAATGAAAGATGATCTCTTACCATGTCACGGCAACGATTACATGGCCAATGACAAATCTTCAACTAATGAGCTTCTCGTTTCTCAATCTTCTGACTTTATTGATCTTAGTAGCTGCATGCAAGATACACAGGTTACTGTGCCGACTTTAAATGGGTATCCTTCTAAATTCACTTTTATAGTATACGTGTGCTCCTGGGTGTCATGGGGACGAGTGAAATTAGGAATTGATCATAAGGGTGCTGAGGTCGATCATTAGCAAGATAGAAAATTCACCTATGTACGGACACATGTGTGTATAAATTTAGAAAATCTCTTAACATTCTATAAATATGGATATTTTTAGTGACTCATTGTATTTTTGTCTTCGATTTGCATTTTAAAATAGGTTAATTTATTTATTTTTGGGGTTTTGGGGATTTGCTGCAAGTGAAAGCTAATTTTAGCATCATAATGCAAATAATGTAATACACCTATGAGGGGCATATAACTCAGAATGTTGATTTTTATTGCAAAGAAGAATAATTATTTTTGAGATTTTGGGAATCATTCCCATCTTAGCTCTTATGTGTGTATACATGTATGATTATTTTCAAGCATGGATTGTGCAGCCTTGATCTACTTATGTCCTGTTGAACACAATTGATTTTCATATCTTTTAAGAAGCAAGTTGAGGTGGGATTGAGTTTCATTAACAATAGGAATTGCTTTTGATGTTTGTAGATTTCTGCATCTAAAAAAATGCGTATTACAAAGTCGTATGAATATTTTACACCAATTGTTTTTACCTGATCTGTCAGTCAGTTTGATTGCTGGCCTTCTTTTGTGGTTGAATTAATGATTTAGCTTAAGATTTGGCCTCTCTACTTGTGGGGGGTATATTTTCGTCTTCTGCAATTCTCTCTCTACATTTTCTCTCATCTCTTTTGCTACTCGTTTCTGATGATTATGGCTGGTGATCTTCAACACGTTGAGCATTTTTCCGAATGTTATTAGGAGATGTAATCTTTTTTTAGGAGGGAATGCTCGAAGGTAGCCCTCATTGAGACGAAGTTATTTGAGATTTCATCTGCAGGAAGTTGTGCAGTATGCATCATAGAGAGAGGAAGAAAGGTGACTAAAGAGCTACTAGGTATTCCAACAGTGACCTTGGGTGCAGACTCTGGAAGAATGCTCTCTCAATCAGACGGAAACAAGGAATTTATCAGAACATCCAGCCTAGGCAGCAGTGCTTATATTGCACAAAGGTCCTCTAATGTATATGGTAAATATCTTACTATAGTAGAATACAGAGGCGGTAGTCTCATCATCATCATCCCTGAAGAATTGAAAGGTAAAGGTTGGAGGAAGATGGCTATGGAGCTTTGTGAGATGAGTGGCCTTGTGGGTAAAACCGGGATATGGGCCTGGGTTCAGGTCAGAAAAGGCAAGTGGCTCATTACAAGTCTGCTAGGACCATGGGCTCAGTTGTGGGCTCGGGAGAAATAAGGAAAACGTGGGCCAAGAAAGGGAAGACGAAAATTTATGACCCAAAAGACCATCTGGCCCTGCGATGGCGGGTCAAACACGCAGGCACTCTCTCTTTGAAGTCCTCCTTTGGAGCTGCAAATAAACCACCAGAGCTGACTTTACTATGGACAGTGACAACACAGAAACCACTGGCCGAGGAAGGCGAGCCGGTGGCCAGTATCTAGGCTGAAAAGTGATGGCACTGGCGACAAGAACAATAGACGATGGGCTGGTTTTGGATGCAGAAATCATCACCCGGCCTGTCGAAATCATTGTGAACACTTTGGCTTCACCCCATAAAGTGCCATCCCCGGAAATAGAAGGCATAATGAGCCTGTGCGATGTTCAACCAGAGATTGGGATCTGTGAAGAGTGTATTACGGGGAGAAGGAAATTCCAGACAATGTGATGGTAGTGTTTGACTCGGTTGGGGCAGAGGGAGAGTGTTTGCGGGTGTTGCATCATGTCTCAGACAAGTTGGGTGCAGTGCAAACAAGTCCCTTTGTCCATGAAGATGTATACTGGGTAGAACCCACTCCACTGTTTTCTCTACACCCAAGCAACAACAGCAACACCCGGGTCTCAGATTGGATCTTACACAAGGCAAAAGAGATTCAACATTGTGTGGGGATCTTATGTGACGGCTTCAAGGACCAATTTATAGCCCTCCTTGCAGTTATAGAGGCCGGACAGACCCATTCTAGCTCACCTGGTGAGCTTAATTTAGCTAAGAAGAGAGCTAGAGAATTAAAGAGGTTTGACTGGACAGTCAATGATGGAGCAAGAGAGAGGAGCTCTAACCGTGGAAGATTGAAGGGAAGGCCAATGGAGGTGTTTTATGAAACCAAAAATTGTTTCATGAGATGTAAGGGGGCTGAATGTGAAGGAAAAGTGCCTAAAAGTTAGAAATCAGCTACATAAATGGAGAGTAGACATTGTATGTTTGCAAGAAACGAAGTTGGAATTTACCCCCCTTTGCATTATCAAGAGTTTGTGGGTTGTAATCAACTGGGGTGGCATTACATACCATCCAATGGAGCATCGGGAGGCATTTTAGTGATGTGGGATAAAAGAGTGGTGGAAGAAAAGATAGGATTGTTTGGGGCACTTTATGGTGGCTTGCTCATTCAAGAATGTTGTGGATGGATATCAGTGGTCTTTTGCAGGAGTCTATGTTCCTAATCAAATCTATGGTCCCTTACAGCCATAGATTTTATTTTTTTTTCAATTTATCTTGAGTTGGTGGGTGATATTTTGTTGGTTTCTTGGGATAGACACATCTGGCCAGAGCATTAATTTACGTTTTAGATTTTATGGGTTAAATTTGCTTTGTCATTGGATTTAGAATCTGTTCCTGTTGTTGGGATTAGTTTTATTGTGATTTTAGGAAATGGGTTAGTTGTAATGTTGTGAGTTACATTTAAAGAAACTTTTTATCTCAAAATACTTATAAAAAAAGATTCTATATTTTATAGTTTGAGAAAGGTTGATTCATTCGAGTTCCTTGGTTTCAGTACCGGTAAAGACAACGTGTTTGCTTTCCTGGAAATGTATACCTTTGTGCTGAAACCTTTTTTTTTTTTTTTTTTTTTTTTTTGATATGACCTCTGTGCTGAAACCTAAATTTACTTTGGTGGTTAAAACTTAAAACTTTTATAATACTAATTATCCAAAAAATGCCCCATAATAGTAAATTTCTATTGTGGCTCATTAAGAAAGGATCCATGGGTAGGATGGTGGTCCAAATTGACCTGTTACTACTTGTAAGATGGAACACACCTTTGCACTTGACAATTCTTTGATGTTGTGAACTTGTTGGAACAGTTATTGCATTCTTACTACCCCAAAAGATGAACTCTTGCTATTATTTGTCCTTTAAGATTCTCTTTAATATATGCCATATGCTTGTTGCATTTTACTGGCCTTTGGATCTTATCATAACAAAGTAACAATGCTTAACTAAATTGCTGCAGATGGCTTCTGGGTTATCCGGTAGTGTACTTGTTCAGCAAGGAGTACATTGCTGATGCTGTTTGTAACCTTTCCACCAAGTCTCTTCGCATCTTCAAGATATCAGTCTGCAGGTTTGTTGTTCCCAATTCTAGTCTCATGTTGTGTCAAGATGTAACTTGAAGGATGTTTTCTTCTGGTCACCGCTACAAGAATCAACTGTCTCAGTCACAATTTTTTATTGAAAGATGTTATGTTGGTATATTGGTATATAAAAACGGAATACTGTCAAAATAAGGTTTTTTTTCTTTTCTTTTCTTTTTTTTTTTTTTTTTTTTGGTGGGGGGGGGGGGGGGGGGGTGTGTGTGTGTCAAGAATTTTGCTTATTTCAAGGATTTTCATTTTCGGAGAGAAAGTCTTGTGTACTCAGGCTATGCCTTTTGAGTTATTTTTAATAACATTTTCTATTACTTATCAAAGACGTGTTAGAGAGAAAGTCAAGGTAGTACTAGTGACACTGAGTTGGAGAAAATACCTTCCCGGTACCCAAGTTTTATATATGAAAACTTAAGGGATATCAATCTCATGATGGCTAATCAAATTACATGCTTCACATTTGTGGCCAGCAGTCTTCCTGTTGTGAATGATGAGGACATACATAAATCATTTTGTATACATCTTATGCATTTTGTGTACATAAATTATTGCTTATTAATATTTCTATTACTTCAAAAGAAATCCTTCTTGTCAAATGCATTGTTGAAAGTAGCGTTTAGTTTTCTTTATTCCCAACAAAAAAGAGAGAAAAAAGGTATAGTTTTCACCGAGGTTAAGATATATAGCATGTTGATGTCAAAGTTTGAATGCTCACAGGAATGCTGCCCCCAATAAAGTATCTCAGCTTGAAGAACTGTTGAGGTAACACTCCACTAGATATCTTGTTAGTCAAAATTTAATTGATGAAAATCTGTTTTAATTACAAAGGAAAATTTTCAAACAGCTGAAGGACAAGTTATAGAAGATGTGTACACAGGTTATATTGACAGGGGGAAAGAGAGAGAGAGAGAGAGAGAGAGAGGATGATATTGTTTGGTGCATGTATATTTTTGAGTATGACCATGACTCTGCTTATTTGCTGTTTATCTTAACCACTTATCGGAGTTGCACCTTGTGGGTTTAAATTATTGTCTCATGCCAAACTTACCTGTAAAGGATGGTGCCTTCCAAAATCAGAAACCTTGATAATTAGTTTCTTTGTTGAATAAAAATGATGCATGCACAAATAAGCTGGCTACAATAAACAATCACAAAACTCATGGGCTGGGCCACAGGGGAATGTGTTTTGAAGTGAAGAGTTTTGAAAGGGGTAATCTGCATGAGTTAATTTATGGCCTATAGGGAGAGGCAAAATTGAAATTTGATTTTTTTTTTTTTTTATTCTATTGATTGCATTGTCAAGAGAGACTGGTGCACTTATGGGCTTCTCTCTACCTCTTGACAAAACCATCCGGTTTTTATGTGAAAGGGGTTCAGCTCCTTGTTGGCCATTTGGCTACTTGTATGAAAGTTAACTGTTAGCATGGGAGCTCTGAGTTATTGATAGCAGTGTATCCTCTCAGGTAAAGTTGAGAAAAAGTTAATTGGCTGCGTACTTTGGGGTTGGTTCACTTATCTGAAACTTTAGGGTTGATTCACGACTTGTGGCACAGACACACATCATCTGATTGTTGTTGATTATAATTTTGACAGTAATTTCTACTATCATTAAGCACTCATTAGCAAGATGTTTTCTCGAATTTTTTTATTAGTTTTTCGGTGCCTTACGAACTAAGCATGGGAGGGAGTAACGAACCATGGGCAGAGGCATTTCTAGCGCACATGCAGGATAAGTGGGGAAGCTGTAAGCAAGTTTGGAGGTCTTTGCAGATGGAGGTTAGTGCATGCTACCCCCAAGCTGCCATTGTTTTGTAATAACAACCTACACAGAGCTGGTCCAACTCCCCCCCTCCCCCCAATAAAGATTGTAATTTATGACGGATTATTGACAATATAATATATGGAAAATGCTAAATGTACTTAAAGAAAAACTTATAAAAAAAATTTATTTCTCTACATGTCAGTTATTGATACGTTAAAAATTATGAAATTTGAGTTTTAAAATTTGAATTTCAAAAAAAAGTTAACAAAATGAGTCGTCTTGTAAGTAAAAGTGTAAGTAAAAATATAAGTACATGTAACACTATTTATAATATATTGCTCATGTATCAAGTATTGGCTGTTGCAAAATGTTAATTGTACTGGATAAAAACTTACAAAAACAAAAACTTCTTCACATGCCAGCTACTGATATACTGAAAATTATGAAATTTGAAATTCAAAATTTTAAAAGAAAAATGACAAAATGAGTCTTGTAAGTAAAATTATAAGTATATATAGAACTTACAGAAGTTCTTTAATGACGCAACTCTAGACACATGCTTTTGCCGAACTTTGTAAAATGTCGATATATTTTAAGGATTCTTCTCACTTTTTGCACGTTATAAATGCAACTTAATTTATTACTTCCTTGTGTCTCTGCTATTAGTTCTGCGTATGAACGGGACATTTGAAAACCGTCAAAAGCAGACTCGTATGGGATTGTACCCCCAAAGCTCTAAGGCTGTTTTTGGTTCTCAATCTTAATTGAGTTCAGTTTAATTTTAAGTTAAGTCTAATATTTAAACATTCAATTTTCAAATTATTAAACTCATTACAATTCAAAACCTTCTTACATATGGGATCTACAATCTTTTTCAACTTAAAATATCTTTATATGTGAGATTCACGATTTTTTTTACTTTTTCATAAAAAATATTAAACTCATTTTAATATCCAAACACACTTTAAATTCAGTTTAGATAGATTCTACATAACTTATTTCACTACTCAACTCATTACTATTTATAAAGAATTCAACTCAATTCAACTCAACATCTAAATACAATTTTAGCCACCAATGGATTATTTTTTAGAGTGAGAAAAAGATTATTGATTCGTACAAGTTCTAAATAAATAAGGTCGACGCAATTTTTTTGCAAAAAAGTAGACCTTATTATGAAGTGTAAAAAAACTATTATTTTTCAGTAAGATTTACTATTTTATAAAAATGTTGTGCAAGGCTAGTCAAGAGAGAATGAACAGACAATAAATGGAAAGTTGAAACCATAAAAAGTAAGCGAACGAGTAATACTATACACCGTATTTTCATCCTATTTTAATTTTATTAAGTAATATGTGATACATTCATTACTATTAGATGATAAAGAATCATACTTAATGAAATAAAAGTAAGATGATAATATTGTATATAAAAATTTTCAATTGAAAAATATGAAGAAAGAAATAGAACCAATAAATTATTAAAAATAATTAGATTTTAAAAATGGGAGAATGGAAAGACACAGTTAAAGTTACAAAAAAAAAAAAAATTACATAAACCCCTTCTAGATTTTAAAATTGCATGGAAGCTATATAGATTTGAAATTTATAAAAATGTCATCTAAACACTACAAAATTACATAATTTTCATCAAAACTATGCTTTTGATCACTTTTTTTTTTTCATGTGTCTTCTGATCACATCTATTGGAGGAGAAATAGTAAATAAAATGCCAAAAGGATCACCAAAAGAAACAACATTAGAAAACATTTATTTGGACGAGCCATTCAATCGTTACAGGCAGGAAAAACAAAAAAAAAAAAAAAAAAAAAAAAAGAGTAGAAAATGGGAGAGGTTGGAAACCTTAATTGAAATTAAAGCAACTCCTAAGCCGAAGAAAAACAAACAAAAAAAGTCCTTCAAAGGAAAAATAGATGCAACCACCAAGTCTTGTATTATGCCCCTTTGAGCAGACCGAAGACTTCAGTCTCGGTTGGAAGTGCAGGTATTGCTCCCTTCTTGGTAGTTGTGATGGCTCCACATGCATTTGCAAATTTGAGCACATGCCTCAGTCTTGGCTCATCCTAAACAAAAAACAAACGCAAAAATACACATTTAGAAGTGCAACCTATGATCGAGATGGGCATAATTCAAAATCAATAGGCCAGGGAAACTATATTTCAAGTTCCTTTTTATAGTTGGTCTCATATATTTCAGAATATTTAGAACTCCAACTTACAACGGAAATCAAACTATTGAATTTGAATATGAGGAATGAAAGTGAGTGCTTACTTCAAGTATGGATTGGTCATCCACAATCTTGCAGAGTAAGGCACCAACGAATGAGTCTCCGGCACCAGTCGTATCCACTGTCTTAACATGAAAAGCCTCCACTTCTCCATGGAAGTTCTATATTTTTGCAAACGACCAAAAAATGTATTAGGACAAACAAAATTGATCAGGTTAAATGATTTAATTACATTTTCTTAAGTATCTCATGGCAACAGCTTATTGTGACAAAGATATTGTTTAGGTTAAGGCTATGTTCAGATGTTGAGATGAGTTGAGTTAAGTTGTGAATAATAGTATTTTGTGAGATCCATTGAGATGGGTTTGACTTTTTTAGGTTGAGATTGGTTTAACTTTTTAGGTTGAAATGTATGAAGTAGGTTAAGGTGATTTTAAGTTTTTTATGGAAAATTAAAAAAGTAATAGATCACATCAATGATTGGTTTGAGATGAGTTGAGTTTGGTTCAACAACCAAACACAACCTTGATCATTCCATTTTTTGAATGAAACTTAACACCTTATATAAAAGCTCACTTATCATCACAGAAGAAAGAATGAATGCATTTATGAAAGCAAATGCCTCAATTTTGCAATCAGACACTCAAGATAGTAGTTTCCGAGTCCACGCTATTTTAAGAGAGAGAAGAAAGAACACAAGTAAAATTCCCATCCCTTTTGGAACTAATAATCATCTTATCTGGCCGTTACTTCAAGCCATATAAGCGAAAGTCAATTTCATATATGCAATGAAATGTAAGAAATAAAAAGATCAAACAAGAAAAGAAACTGTTAGTTTTTGCGCTCTTTTTGTTGTAGTTTTTCTTACAAAAAATAATGCCCAAGAGAGTTGCATATTCTCATTTTTCATAACTGGTTTGCGTGTCAACACAGACTAATCTTCCCTAGAAGATTGCTTTTCATAGCAGTTACTACAACCATTAAATGAGAATCAAAGTGGACTGCAGTCTAATGGCCAGAGGCCCCATCATCCTTAGATTGATATGCGACAAAAATCTAGTTGATAAAAGGGTCATTTACATTTTGCTCCTTTGAACTACCATTAATTTTTCAAGTTGCACCCCTAAGATCAATGAAAAATAGGACACATGGAAGAATGTTAACTATCTGACCTTTTTTAGGGTACCAAAAATGATGGTAGTTTAGGGGTGTATAATGTAAATTTCCTTTAATTAAAATATCAAAATAATTTGTATAACCCACAACAGACACTTTCATGATTGCATTTTGAAAAATTCTACTTACCATCCTCTACATCGCATACCAATATATAATTTGTCATTTTTGTCCTTCTATTTACACACATATTGATGTGTAAATGTGTATTTAAATAGAAGGATAAAAATGACAAATCATATGTTGATATGTGGTGTGAGAATGCTAAGTAGCATTTCTCTTACATTTTAATGATCCAAACCCCGTTTTTTTAGTGATGCAAACCGCACTACAATGTACTCTCTCTTCTTCTTCTTTTTCCCTTTTTTTTTTTTTTTTTTTTTTTTGAGAGAGAGAGAGAGAGAGAGCGTGCGTCTTCACCAAGCCTACGAATGGAAAAGTAAATGCAAGTGCTAAGTTGGGGGTTGGCTCTGACTGAAATAGTTAGGTGGCAGTGATTTTGTTATTACGTTTTTTAGATAATACGCCAGGCTTTCCCACGTGGAGTACGACAAAAGAAAAGAGCCAAGCAAAAAATAGTATACGCTTATTTCCTATGGAAAGGCCCATGAGGCCATGATTGACTGCCAAATATTCTCCGGAAAATGACTAAAATAAAAAAAAGTGGTTTGACCAACTGCAAACATTTTATCTTACGTGTAAAGCTTATCCGAACACCTTTTCTGCATAACAATTGCTAAATGAATAGATTTTTGTTTTCTTTTTGAGGTGTATTCTATATTGCAAAAAGCACGAAACCGCTTTTGTTATTATAAAATACAGCTAAGAAAGATAACAAAAATCTATTCATTTATTAGAAAACAAATAAACTGTGATGAAAAACTGGGGTCCTGTCCGTATTATCCAAGGTTTTTTTGAGCCCTGCCAATCCAAGTTAAGAAAAAAAATGGCAACTTGTCAAAGGGAGATTTGGTTTATAGAGGGGCGAGAAAAAGAAAGAATCCCGTAGTTCCTGGCCTAATAACAAGGTAGGCAGAGAGAGCCAGAGAATCCCATTATTGTGCGTGGGAGTTCTATCCCATTAAAACCATTACCTACCCATGACAGCCAATTACTACTTGGAAAAAAATAATCGATCATTTTTACTCACAATAGCTAACAGTCAAATTGAACAGCAAGTAAACTCAGAAAGCAGTAATTGAATGAAGTTAGATCCAACCAACATAACATACCTTGGTGTAGTATCTGCAGCCTTTCTCACCAAGAGTGACAAGGAGGAGCTTCAAGTTTGGGTGCCACAGTGACAACGCCGCCGCATCGTCACACTTATCACTCCCTGTGAGGAAATCCAGCTCCACGTCACTCACCTTAATCACCTCTGCCTTGTCCCATATGCTCATTATCTGGGTACGTGCCTCCTCCGCGGACGGCCACAGCGGCAGACGCAGGTTGGGATCGTAGGAGAGTAGAACGCCGGCATCTTTAGCCACCTCCATCGCTTTTAGGTGTGCTGATCTGCATGGCTCCACGATCAAGCTTATCGATCCGTAGTGAAAAACTTTAGCCTGTAAATCACAACGCATACAATTGGAAATCTTAGGCTATAAACAGAATAGAATCGGACTCCGTGATAAACGAGACCAAGGATTACATGGTATTGCTAAATTTACATAAAACATACACCATCAATAATTATTATGATCAGATCCTATAACTAATACCCTCTTTCTCACAATATTACTTGATTTTAGGGAGGAAAAAAAACCCAAATTTTGTTTTTTCCGAAAATATGTAATCTTTCTTTAGCATTTCGGCAGATCACAGCCCATGATTTTAGTGGTATGATTTCAATACTTAAAAATTGCTGAGATTATAACCAACTGAAATGGAAACCATTTCCTTGTTCGAAAATCTCACCAGAAGAAAGGCAAGTACTATAATTCGATCAGAATATGAACCATTAAAACCAGGTGCAGCGTTGCTCCAAAAAAAAAAAAAATAGGTGCAGCGCGTGTTGGTCAAGTCAAAAGTTACATGCTCCGGAAAGGCCAGTAGAAAGTCAAGAGTGGGATGTTATTATCCCACACGCCAATAGACAAAGAAAACCAAACTCATCCTTACTCACTCGCATTAACAGCGCGTGATCCCACGCGCTGTCAATCGATGGAAAATACTAGCATTTGAGGGATCTAGAGAGCGGGGACATTGTGGGTCCCGTTTAGCTGACGTGGTCGACTCGATGAGGCTAGATCTTTCACTGTGGTAAAACGTAAGGTGGGGACCACGACCAAGGAGAGGGAGATCGGGCTGCTGTATCTTAGATCTACACGTATGACCCACACGACACCGTGCAATCATCAGGCGGACAGACCTAAGAAAGGCTGTGACCTGTGACCCCCTAGCGCGTGACATTAGCACACCACCTCCCCAAATCCATGATGACGTATAAGAAACGAAGAATTTTCCCGGAAAATCTCAGAGGGATGAAAATAATAATTATACGAGGGACTTTCAGAGAGAGAGAGAGAGAGCGTACGGATCGAATGAGCTCGACGTCGAGCTCGTCGGGACGGAGGAGCATGTCGGCGCTGGGGTTGCGATAGAACATGAACTCACGCTCACCGTCGGCGCGTAGGGTGACGAAGGCCAATGCGGTGCGGGCCCCCTGGTCAAAGGTGATGCCGCGTCCGGAGACGCCGTTCTGTTCGAGGATGTCTGCGAGCATGCGGCCGAACTCGTCGTCGCCGAGCTTACCAACAAAGGCGGCCTTGCCGCCGAGCCTGGAGACGGCGATGGCGACGTTGGCGGGGGCACCACCGGGGGCCTTGAGAAATCCCGGAGCCTCGGCAAGAGACACCCCCGAAACAGTAGGCACAAAGTCGATCAGCATCTCGCCGAAACTCACGATCAGCCCGCTCCCTGTCCCGGGCACGCCATTGCTCAGCGACGAAGCCATTGCCAGAGAGTTTTATTAGCTTTAGTGAATAGAAAAGAAAGGAAAGAGAGATTTGGTAATGAGACCAGGGGGTTGTATTTATAGAGGGGGTAAGTAGGTGGCAGTGGATCCAGAGGAAAATACTTCACAAAAAAATAAAAATAAAAACATTTTTTATTATTTTATTGTATTTTGTTTAACTAAGTTAAATAATTCTGATTTATCAAAAGAACTATTTAAAAAAAGGAAAAATCACTACAAAGAAAAATAGATTTTTGTGGTCATTAAATTATGACAAAAGGATTATTTGTGACTAAAAAAGACTCATTTTAACTGTAAATAGTCATTTTCCTAGAATTAACTGGTCACAAATAAACAATTTTCTTGTAATGAATGTTATTCAATTTATTTACAGTTATTATCTTTTATGTGATATCAATTATTTTATTGTTGTTAAGGTGCGATTTAGATAGTGGATTGAAATGAAATAAATTAAGATAAAAATTAAAAGTTAAATAAAATATTATTAGAATATTATTTATTATTATTTTAAAATTTAAAAAATTTAAATTATTTATTATATTTTATATAGAAATTTAAAAAAATTATAATGATAAGATGAGATGAAATGAAATACTTCTTATATCCAAATCAGATCTATAACAACGTCAAGAAATGATGAAAGAATAACCATTAAAATGATAAATAATTGCATTGTTTAAAAATTTTATATTTTAATTTGATAAATAATTGCATTATTTTAATTTTATATTTAATATCCCAGACGAAACACAACGTCAAGAACTCAATACTAATTTTTCAAATAATGTGAAAGAATTTAATGTTGATTCTCTCGAATGCAATGAAAAATATGCTGTGTTAAAATGTTCATGGACGAGATCTAATTATTTATTGACTATAATTAAACAGAATCAATCCGATTTGTTTCTCTTTTAATTGAATAATCTAATTGGCCAAAATAATTAAAAAAAAAAAGAGTGTTTTTTCGGTTATGGTACGTGGGGTTGGAATGGCCAACTTGTGGGTCAAATGTTGCTAAAAAAGCATTCCAAACTTGGGCGTGACAATTATTTTGGTGGTTGTGTTGTGCACATTTGAGTGTAAAATAATGAAGAGTAATGCTAGTCTCACCGCTCCTAACTTTTGTTGGGATTTATCGCTCACATTTTTTTTTCTTTTTACTTCATGATTAAAGAAATATTTTTTATAATATTATAGTTTATTTTATAAAAAAAAATATTTAAAAGTGTTAAAAAATACATGTAAAAAAAATAAAACAAAAAAGACCAATTATGCCTAACGGTAGCTCCTAGCGAGAGCTGGGAGTCTCGCTGGGAGCGGTGGACGTAGCATCATCCAATAAAGAAATGTATTGATAATCTATCCACATTTTTAGCAAAGAATGGATAAATTAAAATTTGGATGTAGAGATTTGGTTTATCCTTATCCTTATCCTCGATGATATTCATCTGAATTTTGATGTGTAATAGGATTTTTAGGGAAAAATACAATAAGAGTTAGTTTTTTTTTTTAATGAAAATATTTATAAGGTGAAAATTGATTGAGAGAAATGTATGATCCACTTAAAAAATTATATTAAAATTTTTTAAAAAAAAAGTTATTGACATTGATTTAATATATGAAAGTGATTTGTTTGAGGTCACATGTACCTGCCTAAAAAATTATTGTTATAGTTTTTAACATGGTTGCAAAAATAATGCATGAGAAATATTTCAAGCATGGTAATATGCTAGATGCAAAACTGGGTCGTGGGCTATCATTGATTTGGAGAAGTTTGTGTTCATCTTTAAATTTTGTTAAAGATGGAATGATCTGGAGGGTCGGAAATGGTAACATGATTCAAATTTGGAATGATTAGTTATTTCCAATACCTACTTCATACAGAGTGCAATCTCATATTAAAATTTTAGATAGAGATTCGAAAATGCATGAGCTTATTGAGGTAGGTACAGGTAGATGGAAGGAAAGCTTGATTAATGATATTTTTAGTAGAGAAAAGGCTGAAGTTATATGCAGTAGTCCCCAAAGCAGACTGGGAGTTGAAGATAAATTGATTTGGGGTCCTTCAAATAAGGAAAAATTCTCTGTAAAAGTGCTTATCACCTAGAGCATACAAGAATTAGACTTTTGAAAGGAGAGTCCTCAAATTTATCTGAAACAGAAGCTAGCTAGAAATTGATCTAGGATCTAAAATTCAAGGAATGATGGAGCATTTTATATGGAAGGCTGGACATGATTTACTTCTAGCCAGAGAAAGTAAATATGTGAAAAAAAAGAAAGAGAATCTTAAATTTATGTGAAAAAGAGAGAGAATCTACTAGTCATGCTATTTAGAGTTGTCATGTAACAATCGATGCTTGGGCTAAACCTGACAACCCAGTTCAAAAGTGGTCCAGTTCAGAGGTAGATTTCTTAAATTTATGGAAATAAAAAAAACTTAATCTTTTTTTAATGCTAAGGAGGTAGAGTTGGTGGCATATATAATAAGAAGCATCTGGTTTAGAAGAAATTCTTTAATCTTTGAAAACAAGTTTGAGGATCCAAGAAGGGTGGTTCAAGTTTCAAGATAAGGATGGGATGAATTCATCTAAGCTTAGAGTCATCAGCGAAAGCACAAACACCTAAGAAGCACGGAGAGACACTTGATCAACTGAAAAAAAAAAAAAAAAAAGATATGGAAATGAAAGCAAATTGAGATGTTGTTGTGGATTTCCAATCAATGAAAATGGGAATTGGAGTTATCATTGGAGATGCAGCAGGGGACATCTTGACCTCTCTATGCTCAACATTAATCATCTCATGAAACCTATCATAGCTTAAGCTCTTGCTTTGCGAAGGGCAATGGTATTATGCTTAAAATTGGGGCTTTCAAGTGTGGTTTTTTAAGGTGATTCTCAAATCGTAGTCAAAGCAACAAAGAGTAATGAGAAAATTTGGATAGATTATGGACACTTGATTGATGATACAAGAAGATTACCTTTGGAAGACCAAGTTGGATGTCACATTCACTTATAGAGAAGCCAATATGGTAGCCCACAAGCTTCCAAAGCTAGGTCTTTCTTATTCAAAAGAGAATGTGTGGATGGAGGAAGGTCCTATACGGATTTTGAATTTTGTTTTGAATGAAAAATTATGTAATGACTTATTGTTTTGATGTTTTTTTTAATAAAAATTGATCTTGTGTTTGATTTCAAAAATAAAAAAATATTTTTTTCCTTACAAATTATTCCTTTCAAACGTATAGAGAATATGTCGAAAATGAGTCTAGTTTAGTACTATTCATTCAAGTCCTCTTTTGGGAGCCCAATTCGGAACCTAGATAATCGGGTTTCGAAAGCGATTATCGACCCCATGTTTTATCCGGGCTAACAACCGAATCACCCACCTGCCCATAATCCAAAGGCAAGTGTGAGTACATAAGGTAGGTACCAAGTACTCACAACCTAGGTTTATTTTCAAAAAAATTAAGTTATGCTCAACCTGGGTACTAGATTTTCAGACACAACCTTGGTACTGAGATTTAGACACAAAAAATAGGACTTCTTTTTGTTTCTTTTGTAAAATTTGATTTACCTAGATTTCGAGTTTAAAAAAACCTAGATTATTCGAAGTAGCAACCGGAGTTATGACCCGGGTTAACTAAGAAATACTCAAGTCTTTGTTCAGTTATTATAAATTTATAAGACAAATGTGTTATAATATATATATATATATATATATATATAGTAAAGAAAGAAACTCCATTTATAAATCTAGAAATAATTATATATTAGCATCCATAAGATCATTCGATCGGTCTAATAAGCTAGAGAAATTTTATTCTTCATTTTCAATGTTAGCATATTTAATCATACTAGTTAATATGTAATTGACCCATGAAACTGTTTGAAATATGTCACATCATTCGGTATGACTAAAAATGAATGGATGGTAAAATCAACACAATGCTATGTCTACAAATTCAACGTGTCTAGCTATCAAGTTGAAGATTATGAGTCACAGACTGCGAAGCTAGTTGCAACATATTTTCTATTAATTTTGATATACAAAAAAAATTAATGAAGAATTCTCTTTGTTAGTCATGCCACGTGATCTAGTTATTTTAGAAACCAAATTGGATAAATGCTAAACCTAAGTATCTCGAATTCGGAAAGTACCAAACCTTTAGAAGAGAGAGGAGAAAGAGAGAGAAGAGATTTATGGGATTTGGTTAGCTACAATCATTTCTATTTTTTATTTGTTAAAAATCATAACTATTACAAGTTTATTGGAGGGCATAAATTCTCACTTAGCAGCGCATTCAGCCACTAACCTCACTCTTTTAAAAAGAACAGATGTTTTTTAATAAGAATATTTTTTAAAATAATTATTATATTGTAGTTTATAAAAATAGATAAATAAGTTGAAAATTTGTTTGAATATAATTTTTTAAAATTATTTTTTATTTTGAAATTTATAACAGTTGTATAGATTTTTGTGTTTGAACATTAATTAGGTAATAATTAAATAAAAATCTAAAAAAAAGATTTTTTTTATTTAAATAATTTTTAGAAATAAAATTAAAAAAAAAATATTGAAATACTTTTAAAAGGTCAAACAAGGCCAACTCACAAATCCTACAAATATGACATTCTGATGTGATGTATAAACTAGAGGTGGAGCCCCTACTGTAGCTAGGAATACGTGTTGTGGGGCCAAAGAGTTACTGCTGAGCCATTAAAGAATGGAGCTCAATTCTAATAACCTTTCGTTAAGGTAACAGCCAACCATCCAATCTCTCCCTCCCAACAACTCCACACCAATACCACCTAACTATCCAATCTCTCTCTCTCTCTCTCTCTCTCTCTCTCTCTACCCTTAGGAGATGCTGATTTACGTGTGTTTGCATGCTTTAATATCATAAATCTAAAATAGCCTATATTGATGAAAACAAGACCCACCATTATCCACAACAATAGCTACCATTTTATACATAGAAAAATGATTTATATAAATTTTTGTAAAAAAATAGATTTTACTTTAAAAAAATGTAAAAAAAAAAAAAAATTTATTAGTAGGACTCATTTTTTTACAAAAAATTTGTGCAGAATTTATCTATTTAGAATTTGTTCATAGCATCAATAAAAGAGAAATAATATTTACAATCGTGGAGTATGTAAGCGTCGCATAATTTTTTTTCAAAAAAGTGAATAAATACTGAACCTACATGATTTTTTTAATAGTAAACTTTAATTTTTTTTAAAAAAAATTATATGACTACATTACAAGACTATATCTAACATTACTCTTAATAAAATTGGGTGACTATATAATACGGACCAGCTAATTGATGATACGTACCACTTGGTTGGTAGAGTGGGTACCTTTGAAGGGAAGATAAAAGGCTTGGGACCTTCACATCATCTTGGGTTGGTGCTGTAACAAAATACAAGGCTTTAATTGAAAATAACTTATGAACAAATTCCCTATTTTAATCCTTAAGAACTATAACAATAATTATCGACAACAAGATCATGTTACATGAGTAATTAGTTCACATCACATCTATTATGTATCAGTTGGGAAGTGCATATATTTTGTTACCAAACTTTAATATAATTTTTGCAGTTTTTATTGATAACTAATTATAGTAACGAGTAATGCTAGATATAATCGTAGAGTGCGCAAGTGCCGTACAATTCTTTTAAAAAAAAGTGAGTAAATACGAGATCTACATAAAAAAAATTAATTTTTTTATAGTTAACCCCATTCTTTTTCAAAAAAGATTATGCAGCATGTATGCACTTCATAATTGTATAACATTAATCATAAAGAAACATTATAATAGGTGTTTCGAGGGTATTAAGTTAACATCATACCTAATACGTGTTACCCGTGTATACTGCTTAGACATTTCTTAATAAAATCTCATAATTTATATTAAGATTAATTCTACATACAACTGTGAAGTACGTAAATGCTACGCAATCATTTTGAAAAAGAGTGGAATCCACTATTAAATTTCTTTTCATGTGGATATCATATTTTATTCATTTTTTTTCAAAACGATTACGCGGCTGTCGCATAATTCATGATTATAAATATATTTTCTCTTATATTAAATATGACATAATTCAAAGTATAGCTATTAAGCAATCTCGAAGCACGAACACATAATAATTTTAATTTTACATATGAATTACGAAATATCATATTATTAAAAATTGGTGGTTAAACAAGTAATAAGCTTAATAATATTCTTGTGCTAGAGTGAGGGGTATTGATTTATCTATATTGAGTACCTAATAATAAATCCTAATTTATACATATTTTGAATTTTCTTAATAATTAAATATGCATACATTGCAATGAATTTTGAAAATGAGTCATGTAATGAAATTTAGGTTAAAATTTTTTAATATAGAACTGAATGGGCATATACCATTTTGAGAAACAATATTTATAATTATAGAATATGAAAGTTCCGCACACTCATTTTGAAAAAAAACAAAGTCTACTATTAAAAAAATGATTTTTTTTTTCATATGGCTCATTGATTTATCCACTTTTTCTAAAAAGAATATGCGAGTTGAGATGCATTGAGTTTTTTATGAATAATAGTGAGTTGAGATGGTAAAGTGGGTTTTGTGAGGTCCACCTAAGATGCGTTTGGATGTTAATATAAGTTTAGATGTATTTATGAAAAATTGAAAAGAGTTGTGAGTCCCGCGTGTAAAGAAGTGTTGAGTTAAAAAAAGTTATGGATCCTACATGTAAAGAGATTTTGAGTTTAGATGAGTTTAGTGATTTGAGAATTTAGTGTTTAAATGTTAAACTCAACTTAAAATTAGACTGAATTAAATTGATCTCAGTTCAATTAGACTTCCAAATAGAGTCTTACCTTAAAATTATTGTATTTAACATTACTCATGCATCACTTGAAAACTGGAAAAAGTTCCCATTTGGACTTCTGTAGGGATCGTACAAAACGTATTTCACAAAGGAAAATTCTCACAAAATATTATTGTTCAATTTGTTTTATATCTAAGCTTATAATAGAAAGGCATCTAAAAAATTGATAAACCAAACATGGCCCATGGTTCTCATGCAAGTCGTCGAGTTTAGATGGTGGGCGAACACAGTCGAAATCTGAAAGAGAGAAAGTTGTAAAGGTATGCATTTTTTTTTTTAGGGTGGTCAGATTGCCACCACAAATTAAACGGAACATATATATATATAGAATAAAGGCATGAAAGGAATCGATAACGTTGTTTATTGTCGAGATAGGAGGAACATTCTTCCTACATTTGGAAAGCGAGGAGGGGGTTGGGGAAGATGTGACTTCCTGGGTTTGTTGTTAAGAAAATTAATAAGCAAATTCCCTTACCATGCAATAAACATGCAGATGCTAATTTGCTGAACAAGTTCTGAAGTATGATGTGGTGAACAAGGGACCAGATTCTATTCTTCACTAGTGCCACTACAACGCAAGTTCATTGGACAGATGGAAAGAAAATGTTTTATAGAGTTTTCTTTATTTTTCCCAAAAAATGAAAAGTATGCACAAAGCCAAGGGTGTCTCGGTTTCCATAATTGATGATAAGAGAGAAGAATGTGAAATATGGATTAACTTTTCACGTCTACAACATGTTCTTTTGCAAAATCTGGATTGCCAGAATCATACTTACTTTCAAACATTGATGGAAAACCCAAAATTGTGAGGTAGCTCTCTTCCTTGGCTGGAGATCTTAGTTCTCTGTCTTCATCATTGGAACCAAATATGCTGTCATCTTCGGAATCTGATTCAGTTATGGATAAGTCATCATATTCAAAATCATCTTCAGTTTCTGATACTTCTGGGGAATCTGCTTCTGATTCTGAAAGATCTGCACGAAAGCAATCACTAGCTGAATTGAGGCTTTCCTTTCCAAGTTTCCCTGATTCCTGGAAGTCTTTTCTTGGACTGTCCAAGATGGAAATGGGATTCCTATCATTTGGGTCACCATAGAGTGCAATATGCCTGTAATAGAGTTCTAATTCCTTCTCAGCAATAGCAATGAAGCGTCGTACCGATTCAAGTGATTGCTCATACTTGGACTTTTCCAGTGCCTGCAAACAGGAGAAAAGAGACTTCATCATCAGCCATAACTTTTACAGTATTCATAAAAGCACTTCACTAAACAAACGGTTAACAAGCAAGAAATACAAGTAGGGCAATTAACCACAATCAAAAGGTGAGGTAGAGCCTGTATCTCTTGATTTATTGTAGCTAATTGTTTCCGTCAATACAATGTAGGAAGAATAACAGCCAGGGAGAATGAAAATCAGTATTCAACCCAAAAGATAAAAGCTTAACTAGCTTCCACCTTCAAGTCATAAGTTCTTGCAGGACATAGAGCACTGGGTCTATTTGGAAAAGCATCTAGATGAGTTTTGGACATCGTCTTGTACCAGGAATAAATTTGAGGACAAGGCCTGACTTACTGACCCTAAAAGTGTCCATTTCTAGGAACCCTTTATAGCTTAGATCAATCACTTACCACGGAAAAATGAACTTGCACAACAGTGTAGAGGACTCATAAGTGGCATTCTCACTTTCTCAGAAGCCTAAAGAATCAGCCTGCCCATTTCGATTTAATTTTGGCAGATTTCTTTCCTTGTAAATCAGATTATTAGATTTTAAAGAGCTCAGCCTGAGGTTCCATTGATCTAAGATTTTAAAGAGCTCATATTGCATGTCAGTGCCCATCAAAACTCAACTAAGCTAAAGAACTGCAAAGATTGAAAAAGGGTCATGAGAATGTCTTCTGGCAGGGTAACACTATCATATAATACTGAAGTTTAAGTAGAGAAAGGGCTGCAATTCCATAATGTGGAAGAAGACCTAAGTATGCCCATCTAGCACGAAAGGGTCAGACAACTTCATGGTTAAGAATATTCAATGTATAATTAGGAAGTTGGAAAATAAAACACAACCAAAAGGGTCAGCACCCTCATTCACACCACACCACTGGGCAGATTTTGGCTTGAGGGGACCAAAACTGTACAACTAATTTTATCAACAGGATTGATTCAGGCTTCAGCACGTGTGAAAACTTAAGTTTTGTCTTCCACTTTTCTTTTCTATGTACTTTTTTTATTTTTTATTTTTTTTTTGGGGGGGGGGGGGGGGGGGGGGGGGAGGCATCAATAACTGTTACAGAACTGGAAAAAGAGAAGATGATTGACTTCTTAAGAGATATTTTGGCAGGCGGCACACCATGCCCTTTTACACAAAAGCATAGGTATCAAAGAGAGTTTTAATCATGAATAACAAGGGGATCTGTGTGAAGTTAACCCCTAAATTTATATCTGCAATAATAACAAAATCAGATGCATCTTGTTGAATACCACATCCATTTGACGAACAGCCTAGTTCAACAAATCTAAGCCCTCGGAACCTCTAACAAGCTGATCCTAGAAAGAAGTATTAACTTAGTTAAAATGCAATAGTGTGATGGTTAATGACTTAATGTGAATATACTGTCCGGTTTGGCTGCTGCATACACAATAATGAGCCGTCTGAGTTGTATGCCATATCACGGAATGTCTATGAACTTTAGAACTTCTTCCACCCATATGAATAAAAACTGTCCTAATGTGAATACAAATTTATCTGGTGCTTTTCCTCGTGTAAGCCATCAAATGCTAATCCATGGTGGAGCTTGAACCTGTGCAAGCACTCCAGGAAAAATAATTCCTAGTCCACAAATTGCCCTCAAGAAGGACAGATCAAGAACCCTTATGGCAACCCCCAAACTAACTTGGACAAAGTCGAATTGCCAAATTTTGACATGGAAATTAAATCATATGGTTAATATGCCAACTGTTGACTGCACAAAAAGTGATACCAAATAAAAGGAGATCCTAGTAGGTCTAGGCAACAACTCGCTTAAACTATACTTGAACTAGGAGTTGTTGCTGTCCATATTTGTTTCCATGTTTCTTTCCTTGATTTACTCTTCTGTATAATTAGCATAATATTTGACAGATTGAATAGGGATAGGATTAGCATACACTTATTTCTTTCCATGTATAGAATTCTTTGTACAGTTCATATAATAAACAGAAATCACAAGGCCAATTATTCGGCCATTCTCACAAAATTGACACCCTCGGCAAGGAATTTCATCCAAATCACCTTAGGAATTGAAGAGAAATTCACGCAGCCCGATGACCCCCATAAATTGTTTGCACCCAAGGGTTCAAGCCTTACGCCCGGTTTGGATACACAAAACTATCTTTTCTCATCTCATCTCATCATTACAACTTTCCCAAACTTCCACACAAAATATAATAAACAATTCAACTTTTTCAAATCTCAAAATAAAAATAACATTAAAAAATTATATTCTAACAATATTTTATTTAACTTTCAACAAAACATCTCATCTCATCTCATCTGAACTGCGTAACCAAACAAGACCTTAGACTTGGAGGGACCATACCACCAAGACCAAGACTCTTACCACTTAAGCCAACCATAGGGGTTTATGTCAGAACATAATTTATACCATTAAACCCAAATTGTTTGTAAGATACTTGTATGACAAGGAAGATCAAACAAAAATTGTCCTCCAGTAGATACTTTAAGAAAAAGATATAAAACAGCTGAAAAGGTTGAAGGTTGGAAAACACACCCTTTTCTTGGATAAAGTATCTATAGGTGACATAACTTGTGGCTGCACGTAGTCCTTTCCTCGATAAAATATTATAGTGTTATCTCCAATAATCTGTATCGGGATCCCACCACTCAATCTAGCAATTTCTTGTGCGTACTCTTGTACTTGCCCAGGTTTACAAGGCTTGCAAATGACCTCAACAGTTTCATGTTTCTTCCAATGCATATGCATATTAAGAATTACTCCACCAAATATTCCTCTTCTGCCAACTGGTGCATAATTAGACCTCTTTTGGGCCATTTTTTTTAAATAAAACCGCTCCTCACCAGTCAGGTCATGGGGTTTTACTTCAGGACCCTGAAGTTTAGGAACTTCATACCGCTTCAATCTTTCAATCAGCAAAGCCTCCTTAATTTTGGCCTGAAGTGAAAAGAATCACCCAAATGTAACATTAAAATCAATGGAAAGAATAAGGCTTTAACAACATACAAGAAAATCGAGAATCAATTCATATACTCAAAAACAATGAACCATCGGAACTTAAAGAACGGCTCCTTTTTCCTTTTTTTTTTTTTGGGAGGGGGGGGGGGGGACTCACTTCCTTGTTTTTATAGTTCATTCCTAGTTATTTCTTGGATTTTAGTTTTTTGCTTTATCAGTGTTTCATGGAACTGAACAACTGTAGTACTCTTTTCAATTTCTTGCATTCACATACATTGCCTAGTTCGTGAATGTATAGTTCACATTGTTTTCTTTTTAATAGGTAATCAAGAAGTTTTTTCACAAGAGTATAGTCCCCATTATTTTATTCAGATATTTTACTAAGTTTTGACTAACAACGTATGCTGCAGAAACTTGCTTATTTTACACTTGCAACTTCGATTGATTGCTACATTCCCCTCTTCCTCGAGGTATTTGGAGTAAGCATCTTCCTTAACGCCATTGTCAATATAAAGAAATTAACCCTAGGAGGAGTCTTATCCCTCCAATAATCCTCCACGGGAAAGGAGTCCTGCCATGAGCACACAAGACATTATAAAATAACTTTACTTCAATCACCCCCTCTCTTGCTGGGGCCCAAACAATTTTATCTTCACCTTTAGTCTCACCCTATTTAAATGAAACCATCAAAGAGCGATGTGAAGTGATCCTAAAGAATGCTGGCAAGGCACGTTTTAAGGATTGATCACCACTCTGTATATCATGCCAAAAACGAATACTGGACGCACCACCCACCACAAATCAAGTAAAGGGAGAAATCCCACCCTTCCGATGTTCGTCCAAAGGCCAATACCAAAAGACCCATTTACCTCCTAAGAACAGTCCTCCTCCCTCATTTCATTTTTTGTGTGCCCCAGCACCCTCCAAAGGCTCTCTCTTTCATAAGCATAGCACCATAACCATTCTCTCAAAAGCACTCTGTTGAAAAGAATTAGGTTCCTTACCCCTAACCCTCCTTTTGCTCATGGCAAAATGCTAAACTTCATTAGATGGATCTTAGGCTTCTCTCCCAAATCCCCCAAAAAAAGTCTCCTTAATGTCATCTCAAGTCAGTTGGTTACCCCCACAGATTGAGGAAAAAGAGATATATAATAGTTGGGTAGGTTAGATAGCATGCTCTTAATCAGTGTGCTTCTACGACTCTTAGACAAGTACAACCATTTCCAACTAGTCAAATGACAATCCATCTTCTTGATAATACCATTTGGCTTTGAAGTATCTCCCAAAGGAGAACTATGCTAAGCCATCAGCAGGGTAAAAATCCTACATCCATGGATATCAACCAAACTCACTACGTCTTCAACTCGACCAACCATAAGCAATTTCAACTTACCCAAGTTAACCTTTGGGCCAGACATTGCTTGAAAACATAAGATTAAGAAACACAAGTAGCAGAGTTGATCATGCTTTGCTTCGCAAAATACAAAGCTGTTATTTGTGAATAGAAAATGAGAGATATTGAGCTCTCTACCATATTTTTTTTTTATCGATAAACAAATTTATATTGATCAAAAGAGTATGCAAGAGCCCAAGTATTGGGACATATACAAGAGCAACGCCTAAGTGTGCTAGTTTAGTGATACAAGGAATTCATGGAAGGTCATGCCATGAAAATCAATTACAATCGACCAATGTGGTAAAGTAGTGAAAAATAAGTTTTTGAGCTTGACCGCTCTTGATCTTCAAAACTTTTTGCTCGAATTTGATCATGGCTGACCCCACAAAGATTAAGGTATCATCGGCGAATAATATATGGGATATGTTGAGCGAGCCAGTAGTTGCCTCCCCCACTAAGAATCCAGATATGCACCCACCCTCCACAACACCTGAAATCATCTTACTAAAGGCTTTCATCACAAAAACAAAGAGTAGCGGAGATAGAAGGTTACCTTGTCTCAATCCTCGTGAGCTTTTAAAGAAGCCTTTTGGCTTGCCATTCACCAATATAGAGATACAATGATTTATCCAAGTACACCATTTCTTACCAAAGCCACATCTCTCGAGCATGTAAAGTAAGAAACTCCAATTGACATGATCATAGGTTTTGTCCATATCCAGCTTGCACAAAAGCCCCAGCTCTCTTGACTTGAGTCTACTATCCAAATATTCGTTGGCGATAAGCACCAAGTCAAGGATTTGCCTAGCTTTGACAAAGGCATTCTGAAGCTTCGATATTAACTTCTCCAACACCTTGCTCAACCTATTCGCCGATACTTTGGAGAGAATTTTGTACAACCCGCCCACCAAGCTAATGGGATGATAATCTTTTACCTCTACCATGCCAAGCTTTTTTGGTATAAGCGCTATAAAAGTTGCATTTAGGCTTTTTTCAAACCTTCCATTTTCAAGAAATTCATGGAAGACCCCCATGATGTCTTCTTTAAGCACTTCCCAACATGTTTGAAAAAAAATACATAGAGAAGCCGTCTGGACCTGGAGCCTTGTCACCGGCCATATGCTTTAATACTTGCCTAGCCTCTAACTCATCAAATGGCCTTTTGAGTTGTTCCATTTCCTGTGAATCAAGGACGTCAAAAGCAAGCCCATCTAATCTCAGTCTCCAAGAAACTTGTTCCGCGAGCACATTCTCATAGTAATTGACAAAGTGATTTGTGATCTCAGTTTGGTTGGAGGAAGCCACCCCATCAATCATCAACACCTCTATAGCATTGTTTCTCCTATGTGAGTTAGCCACCCAATGGAAGAACTTGATGCATCTATCCCCTTCATTCAACCATAATACTAGCGATTTTTGTCTCCAAGAAACTCTTTCAACGTCCGCAGTCACACGGGTTTTACGAGCCCTCTCTGCTTCAAATAGTTCCCTTTCCTCTTCCACTCCCTCCAATCCCACGAGTTCCTCCAATAGAGTATTTTTTTGGCCTTCCACATCACCAAATACTTGCTCATTCCACACCTTCAAATTTTTCTTCAGGAACTTCAAATTGCATGCCAAGATATAGCTTGGGTTGGGGGTGCTACCCGACCCCTACGGGGTGGGGGCACCCCGCCCCATGCGGGGTGGGGGGTGGGGTGGGGTTTTCAGCCCCATCCCGCATGGGGTGTGGGGCGGATTCCCAATCCGCCCCGCCTCATTCTACTTAAAAAAAAACACTATATTTTATTTGATTTAAAAATTATTTCTAAGTGCAAAAGTAATTAAAAATACATTTTTAGACCCAAATTATAAATTTAAATTTTGTAAATATGACTATAATTTAAAAACTAAGTAATTTTTAAATTTGCTAATGCATATTTTGTGTAAATTATAGTGTATTAGTTTTTAAACTATTGTAATTTTTAAATTTTCCAATTCATATTTTGTGAATAAGTCTAATAAATTGTAATATATATTCATATAAACACAATTTGTAAATATAAATATATATTTATGTTTATGTTTATATATGTATATAATATATATATAAATGTAAGTGGGGGCAGGGCCCCCGGGTGGAGCGGGGTTGCCCGCCCCGCCATGCTGGGGCGGAGCGGAAGTGGGGCGGGGCCCCGCTGCCCACCCCTAGCTTGGGTTTCCATGAAATTGGTAAGAAGACCATCATTGTCGGACTTTGTTGAGAAATCCCTCTGACTTCAACCACAAGTTCTCAAACTTGGAATACCTTGGGCCTCTATGAAGACCTCCACAATCAAGGAGGATAGGAAAGTGATCAAAACACAACCTGGGGAGCCTCTTTTGAATAAGGTCTAGATAGTGTGCTTCCCACTCCGGTGATATAAGGAATCTATTGATCCTTGACCAAGAGGGGTGTTCTCGGTTTCTTGACCAAGTGAAGGAACCACCTACAAGAGGAATATCCAGTAAATCTTGTTCAAAGATGAAGTTAGAAAAGTCTACCATAGCTGGGTTGAAGCTAGAATCACCAAATCTTTCACTCAGGAATCAAGTGATGTTGAAATTACCACCAATACCCCGAGGTAGGTCTCATATGTTGCATATTCCAACCAGCTCATCCCATAGCAAATTTTGTGTGCGATCTAGGTTAGGACCATAAACTCCTGCAAAAGCTCATTGGTATCCATCCAAGACATCCATAAACGAGCAAGCCACCATAAAGTCCCACAAACAATCCTCTATCTTTTCCACCACTCTTTTGTCCCACATCACGAAGATACCTCTTGAAGCTCCATTGGAAGGTAAGTAATGCCACCCCACTTGGTTACAACCCCACAGACTCCTAATAATGTGAAGAAGGATAAATGCCAATTTTGTTTCTTGCAAACATACAATGTCTACTTTCCATTTATGAAGATGATTTCTAACTTTAAGGCATTTTCCTTCTTATTTAGCCCCCTTACATTCCATGAAATCATTTTTAGTTTCATAAAACAGCCTTCATTGCCCTTCCCTTCGATCTTCCACGATTGGAGCTCCTCTCTCTTGCTCCGTCATTTACTGTCCAGTCAAGCCTCTTTAATTCTCTAGCTCTCTTCTTAGATGAAGTGAGCTCCCCAAGTGAGCTAGGGTCTGTCCAACCACTATAACTGCAAGGAGAGCTATGAATTTGTCCTCGAAGCCATCACACAACATCCCCGCACAAGTTTGAATCTCCTTTGCCTTGTGTATAACCCAATCTGAGTCCTAGATGTTGTTGTTGTGGCTTTAGTGTAATGAACACAGTGGAATTGGTTCATCCAAATGAACCTCTTCACTGACCATAGGGTTTGTTTCGTACTGCATCCAACTTTTCTGAGAGAGCATCCAGCCCCTGCCAACGCTCTCCCTCACCCCCAACTGAGTTGTACACAACCAGCGTATTATCTATAAATTTCATTTCCCGCGTGATACGACCTTCACAAACCCTTGCCTCTATTTGAGCATTTCCCAGGCACAAAAGGCCTTCTATTTCCCCAGACGACGCATTCTAGGTTGATATGTACGTGTTCCTATTGATTTGGACAGTCCAATTGATGATTTTTGCATTAGAAACCAATACGGTTTCCATTTTTCTTACCACCGACACTGGCACCGCCCTCTCATCAGCCGGGATGCTGGCCACTAACTCAACTTCCTCTGTCGGTTGGTTTTGTGGTGTCGCCGTCTAGTGTATTAACGGTATTTTTGCAACTCCAAAGGATGAACCAGTTTTGAAAGTGGAGAGGCCTGATTGTTTGACCCACCATCGCCTAATTGGGAGCCCTGTTAGGTCATGGGCTTTCTACTTGCCTTTCTCGGCCCGTGTTTTTTTGGTTCCCTACTTGCTCTGGAGCCCACCTGTGAATCCATGGACTTATGCACATATCGACCCTCTGAGCCCAAGCCCATGTCCTAATTTATCCTTAGGATTAAACCCGTGACCCTGTCCCTTAAGTCTATTAGCTCCACTTTTATGCTCTGTATAGATGTCTACGCTGCACCACACCCCTTGAACAAAGAGCCACCATCCCTTCTTACGTAAAACCTTCTGGCTGGCAGCGCATCAGACCTCTTCTCTTTGCATTGCTCCACAACGGTAACTTCTCTCTCCTTCGAAAAACCAATACTGCCCTCCACATCTTGGTACAACAACCGTACTCTTCTCGAATACTCCTCTGTTCTTCCAACACCACCTTCGATGGCTGGAGCAAAGCATGAGACTACCTTAGCATAAGTCTTAGACGTAGTACCACTGCATGTGACTGTTTTACAAGGTTGTTGTATGATCACAACCCTCATATTTCTTCCCTCCAACTTTACCCACATTGCCCACACATCTCATTAATTTCCATAGCCATCTTTCTCCAACCTTTGCCTTCCACTTCTTCAGGGAAGATGAGTAAACTTCTCCTTCCCCCATCTTTGTACTCTAATATGGTCAGATAACGACCATAGGCATTTGAAAACCGTTGTGCAATATAAGCACTGCCGCCAAAGCTGGATGTTCTAATAAATTCCTTATTTCCATCCAATCAAAAGCAGTCTTCCAGAGACTGCACAACCCAGAGCATTGTTGAACTACTTAGTACTAACTAGTCACCTTCCTTCCTCTCTTTATTATACTGAATGACTTCCTGCATATAAAAGCTCAAATATCTTTGTCTCAATGAGGACTACCTTCGAGCAACCAATCCTTAAAATTAACACCTCCTGATATCAACCAAGACGTGATAAATGTGTTGAAGATCACCGGACATAAGCATTAATCACGAATAGCATGGGAGATGAAAGAAGATGTGCAGAGAGAAGATTTTCAGAAAGTTCCCCCCGTGTTCGTTAGATATTTCTCTCTACCATTCATGTTGCCCAAGTGCAACGTAAAAGAGATCACCCTACTTGAAGCCTCCATAATAATAACAAAGAGCAAAGAGGAAGTAACCCACGTAAGTACCATTCACCAAAATTGAAAAACAGATTGTGGAGATGCATCAAGTGATTCAAACACACTTCTCCCCGAAATGGCATCTTCTCAATAAATAGATCAAGAATCCACAATTCATCATGTGATCAAGCTTTTTCAATGTCCAATTTACAAGTACCCTTGGCTCTTCCAATCTTAATCTACCATAGAGACATTCGTTGGCAATGAGGATTGAGTTAAGAATTTATCTTCCTTCAACAAAAGCATTTTGGGAACTACAAATGATCTTTGAGAGCAGGAACGTCAGTCTGTTTGCAAGAAATTTGGCCAAAATATTGTAAACACCACACTCTAGACCATTAGGTCGGAAGCCATTTGCATCAAATTGCCCCTAGCTTCTTTAGAATAAGGCCATGAATGCAACATTAAGGCTCTTCTCAAAGTTGACTTTTGAGTGAAACTCATCAAACACCTTCATAACATCTCCCCTCACTACATCCTATCAAACTTAGAAAGAAGCCAACGACTAACCATCTTGGCCTTGTGCCTTATCATCCACCATTCTAGTGTTCTCACTACTTCCCAAACTCTGTTCTCCTTAAAAGATCTTTCAAATCCCAAGGTCTCAACCTTCTCAAGGGATGAGAAGGGAAAATCATCTAACTTAGACCTCCAAGTAAATTGTTTAGTGTATAAGTTATGGGAGAACTAATCACGATAGGGTAAAAAGAGACTATACCATCAACCGAAAAGGAATCGATGGAGACAATCCTTCCATTCAAATAGGCCACTCGATGAAAGAACTTACATTTATCACCCTCTTGAAGCCACAAAACCCTTGATATTTGTCTCCAACATATCTCCTCCATGAGGATCATCCTTTCCAGCTTACTGATAAACATTGCCTTCCCTAACCTCTCTCCATCATACAAAGGTCTGTTTTCCTCATCCCATCCAAACCCTATAACTCTTCAAACAAAAGACTCTTGTTTTGTCCAACATCATCACCTCCTCATCCCACCCTCGCAAAATAAGATTTCAAAGCTCTGAGTTTATGCGCTAAAATAAAACTTGGAGAACCAGGAAAAAGTAGAAATCCCACCACTGCCTTACTTTTTCCAAAAAGCCCTTGGATTATAACCACATATTCTGAAACTTGAAATCTCTTTTACCACCTTGAATATCCCCACAATCCAGAAGCATAGGAAAATGATCTAAGCAAAATCCAGCAAGTCACTTCTGAGACACCCCAAAAAAGTGTCACCAAAAAAGTTCTTTGATTTTATTTCTTCCATGGTAGAGCATGAAGTAAACAACATTATCACTTTCTCCCCAAAGCCATGATAAAGATACAAGCTAAACGCACGAACTCGTATGAAAAAAAAATTCAGCAAAAGAAAGGATCATTCCTGCCAAAAGAATCATACTTATCTTTTTCTATAAGTTGAAATTCAACCTTATTGAAATTACAATGTTATACAAGTATACATTCAGGCCCCAATATCAACAAACAGAATATGCAAATAAAGCAAAAGTAATCAAAGAAGGTTTTTGCACCAAAGAGTGTCATAATCATGATATCACCTTTTCAAGCTTGTACTTAATTCTCTCTTCGGCATTCTCAAACTTCCGCTTCCTCTTCCCCTTGATGCCAAGACTACGTGGGTCTCTCTTATTAGCCATTTTTCTCTTATGCTTCTCTTTCTTCCTCTTCATCTTTAGCCTCTTCTTCGTCGTCCATTTGTGCTTCTTTGGAGGATCCACCTTATGTGTTTCGAACTTAGGCTTTCCTTCTGATATAATGAGGCTCACCGAACCATGGCTTAAGTTTCTGCAAGTCCACAAAGGGCTTGGCTGGTTGAGTGGAAAAAAGTGCTTAGTTATATTAAAAATTGATTCCTGGGCATGGAAGTTTGACCTGGAATATATACAAATGAGCAGAAAAGGGTCAGAATATAATGTATAAAGGAAAGAGGATTTTCTGTAAGTCTTCCATTCCCTTTTAGTTCCCTTATTAGTTAGTGTTTTGATATGTCCTCACCAATTTACTAATAAAAAAAAATGTTACACATACAAAATTGTAGATAATCCATTAATGTGTTTGATTAGATGAGTGGGATTAAGAGATTAGATGGAGATAAAATTGATTCTTCGGTCTGAAAAATCGACCCAGCAGTGATTCAGTTAGAAAATAGGGAAAATAGTGAATAACATAATGTCCGTATGGAAGGAACGGGACTGAGGCTTGTCTTCCACTATCTCCATCATTTCCCTTCTTCTTTTTCTTGCTTCAATATATGCCCACCATTTCTCCATCTTAAAGGTCAAATCTCCCAAAATCTCCGAATAAATCTTCCAAAACAGAAAGCCCATCAAAGGGTTCAATGGGGTACAGGGATAAAAAAAAATTCGAGACTTCATTCCAGGGGGTTAAGTTAGAAAGTAGCCAAAACGATGCGAGCAAAGGAGATAAATGGAAGAGTACCTGAAAGAAAGCGAGTTAGAAGGAGTTGAGAGTACGAGGAACGAAGAAGCTCTGCGTAGACTGCGAAACAACGCCTTTGCCATACCACAGGCAGAGAGGGATAGACCATTTTACTAGTTAGAAAAAAGGGGTTCAACCCGTCGGGGAGCGGGCGGGTGGGTTATTTCGTCCGAGAGAAATAATCCTACGAGTGTAGAACCACTGAACTAGACACGCGTCGGCATATCATGCATTTTACTTAGAGTGATTGACTTTTATTTTATAAACGCACCAATGCTTATTTGGCACGTCACCAACTCTTTAGGCATCCATATTTACAACCTCAACCCCTCCCTCCCTCCCTCTCTCTCTCCGATTCCAAGCCTAAACTCTCAGCTCCCTCTCTCTCGTCGAACGAGGATCGTCGAGAATTTGCAGTAAGTTTCATTAAACTCATTCTCATTTGTTAATAACATTGTTTCTGTGTTTACTATTATTCACTTGTGATGTTTAGGGTTTTTTTTTTTTTCCAAGTTTTTGTATTGTTTGCGGTTGATTATTGCTTGCTTACGCAGAGAAACTTGGGCCATTTCGTCAATCTTTTAATCGCCTCTTTCTTTTTTCTTTTCTTTTTTTTTTTTTTTTGCATCGCTATCTGAGAATATAGATTATTTCTTTCTTTTCTTTTTTTCTCTTCTATCTCTTCTTTGCCGAGTTAAAAATTTTATATTTGAAATATCTCTCTTATTTTTAGGTAAACATAGGTGTAGCATATCATGTTTTGGTCTTTTGGTTTTTATAATAGGCGGGGGGGTCTTGGGAAAGTTGAATTTAGACTCTTGGAAGAGAAAAGGTGAAACAAATCTTGAATTCTAAGGAATCCAAAATATTATACTATATTATACTGCTGTTATGAATCTTCCATTTTTTTACTTTATGACTTTATGCATCTTCCATTTTTTAATTGCTGTATCTGAAAGGGAAAAAATAAAAGAGAATTTTACACGACTCAATTGTGACAATCATTCCATATTTTGGTTATTAACTCCCGAAGCTCTTTATTTTTGTAATAAAAGTTTTTAGAAGCTCTATGCTAAAGTAAATCTTGTAGCGTGAAAACCAAAAGAAATATGAAATTTAGAAAAGTAGAGGAAAGTAAAGCGAGAGTAAAACTTGAAAGCCCTGTTATTTGAGGTTTTGGCACAAGATAGAGATCAGACTAAGAGAATCTGCTTAGTCCTGTACATTTACTGGCCCTGTTTAGATGTGTAGGGTAAGGTGTCCCCCCCCCCCCCCCCCCCCCCTTCTCCCCTCTAAATGGGACAAAGAGCATGAATTCATGCTTCTTTACATGTTCGTTCCTTGTTCTTCCTGGCGGGAGAGGGAGCCAGTTGTCTTGGCTAGTGAAATCTCAATTGGGTGTCAAAAAGTCATAAAAAATTTTCTTGCTGCAGTGGAGTTTGGTGTTGATGGCGATGTTGATGGCGAGGTGGTTGGGAACTCTGTTGAGTTTGAGGATCACAGGGTCGGTGATGAAATTGAAACTGGTGGAAGCTCTGTAGAAGGGGCATTCCAACAGGATCAGGATGATAAAATGAATGGAATGGATATAGTTCCTGCTGCAGTTCCTTCAGTATCAATGGTCCTGGAGGATGAACCCTATGTGGGTCAGGAGTTTGAATCTGAAGCAGCTGCACATGCATTCTATAATGCATATGCCACGCGTGTGGGATTTGTCATCCGTGTAAGCAAACTTTCCCGATCGAGGCGTGACGGATCTGCTATTGGTCGGGCACTTGTTTGTAACAAGGAGGGTTATAGAATGCCTGACAAGCGTGAAAAAATTGTGAGGCAAAGGGCGGAGACAAGGGTCGGTTGCAGGGCAATGATTTTGGTGAGGAAAGTAAGTTCTGGCAAATGGGTTGTTACAAAGTTCGTAAAGGAGCACACTCATCCATTCACACCTGGAAAAAGTCGAAGGGATTGCATTTATGATCAATATCCGGTTAGTCCTTTTTACTTCATTTAATTAGAATTTGTTTTTTATGTTCTGATTTCTAGTCTGATCACATGTGCTGTAGGCAGACCAACTTTTTTCGTTGGTATCATGAACTATTTTCAAGTGAAATATATCATTCTAATAATGATTTTGATAACATGTATGAAAAATGTGGGAAACTAAAACAAGATTATTCTTACTACATTTACTTCTTTGACTGCTGTTGTTGATGTCTATTCTAGGAAGGAAGTTGTTTAGGATGACATGAAGAAATACAAAATAATTGGACAAAGAGAAGGGAAGAAAACATCTGATCGAGACGTTCTTTTCAGAGGTAGTAAATGAAGTTTTTAATAAATCTGAAATGTGTACATATTCAAGGGAGCCACTGCTGGAGGGGGCAAGCAATTTCCATTGCATCCTCTAAGTTGGAATTTCCTCTCTTGGTTAAGAACTTCATCTTTGCTTTACCTAATAGAAATGTGTAGATAGAAGTAGCCATTCCAGAAGAGAGAACTTTTTTTTTTTTTTATTGGCACCGGGTGTCCAGAGCAACGTCCTGACTAATCCCGGGGGTGCACAGGCCCTCGATAAGGAGTTTCCCGCAATTGCACTTAGGGTAATTTAAGGGAAAAATTCTCTAGTCTGATGGCCCCTAGAGATTGTTTGCACCCAAGTGGATTGAACCTTAGACCTAGGGGGAGCATACCCCCAAGTCCAAGGCCTTTACCACTTGAGCCAACCTTAGGGTGTATTTGCGGAGACAAATTGCAGCAGTATGGAAGACGGTCGCGATAGACCTCATTTGGTGTATTTGGAATGAAAGAAATTATAGAACCTTTAAGGACCATGAATGGATGGCGCAGGAGCTCAAGAATTTTTTTATCAACATTCTTCTCCCATGGACTGCATCTATAGACTTTAATGGACTCAACTTATTTGATTTTTTAGTATTTTTTCTTCTTTTAGGTAGGTGTCTATCTCATATATTCCTTGTGTACTTGGCTTGCACCTATCATGCTAATTAATAAAGACTTCTTATTTATCCAAAATTAAAAACAATGTGAAGATTTAATAAGATTAACTAGATGAGAGAAGTGGGAAAGATGTCAGGTTTTTCCAAAGATACATGATTATGGCAGTCACATGTTATGCTGGTGTTATTCTTCTAATGAACGTAATGATCACACTTTGATAGGATCTGGAAAGTTTCTGGAGAAGAATAAAACACTTTCTATAAGGATGGAATACTGGTGTCCAGTGACAAATGATTGGTTCAAGTCAATTCTTACTTGCATAGGGGTGTAAACGAGCCAAGTCCAAGTGAGTAGCATTTTTTGTTCACGAAACAGCTCATTTAATATTCAAGCTAGTTCGAGCTTGTTCATGAGCTGTTTTATTTTGAAAAAGTAGATATTTTATATTGTATTTTATAATTTTTGCTACAAATTTTGACAAACAAGCTTTGACTTTTTGCTAATATCTTTAATAAAGTTTATATATACATATATCAATGGTTATGTTCATAAGGATTCAAATAATATGTATAGTATTAGGAACATGATTTCCTCAAATCACTTTAATTATTTAAAATATTCTCACCTATAAAAAAGATTAGAATATTCTCATTATAAATATATAATAATACTATAAAAATAATAAATGCGAAGTCATTAGAGCTATAGCTTTTGGTGTCTATAAGAAAAGAAAAGAAAATAATAAATGCGAAGTCATTTTTATTTTTATAAAATAAAAAAGAAAAGTAAAGAAATGATCATCAAATATCTTATGGTGTCTGCCATATGAGCTATAGCTCAAATGGCACACTTCCTCTCCTCATAAGAATGAAAAAGATAGTACTAAGGCCATGCAGTTCAATATACTTTTTTACCAAAAATTATAAATCCTATGGTGTTTGCCATTTGAGAAGTTGGAAGAGATGCATGTCGGTATGCTTTTTTTAATTGGTATAGGGATGTGCTTAATGGCAAAGGGTGTAAGCCTATTGTTTTCTTTTTCATGCTGGTGTTACCATTGTGCCTCTTATTTGCATTAGATTATCTTCATGAATCATCGCTGCTGATTGGCTTAGCCTAGGGTTTGGTAAAGAACCTCTTTTGGTTGCCAATCTGATGCCTTGTTCATTCTCTGTGGTCTTAGATTGAAGCAAGGCCCCTGAGCTCAGCGTTAGTGAGTTTAAATGGGGTAAGCAATGTCATGTATATGTGAGTGTAGATTAGTACAAGGCATATAGGTGTGTGTATGCATGTTTTCATGAGTATGGATTTTTGTATGGGTATATGTAACAAGCCCATATACATGTTTCTTTTTATAATTAATAAGAGAAATTTTACTCCGAGTAAATAGGCATAGCCCACGTATATAGGATGTATACACATGAGAACACCTACTTACAAGCTAAAACAGAATATAACTAAAGCAAAACATTACAATCATTCCCATTCCTTACAAGATTCTTCACCCAAAAGCTTAATGTACTAAGGAAATACTCCCTAAGTTCCCCTATAGAATGTTCACAATTGTCAAAGCACCTCCCATTCCTCTCTAACCATAAACACCAAAGTAAACACAGCGGGATCATCTTCAACACTGCAGTGCTGTAACTTATCCCCTCGATACCTTGCCAACATGCAAAGAAATCAGCCACATGCATAGGCATCACCCATAAAATGCCAACCTTTGCAAAAATCTCATTCCACAACGATGTCGCTACCTCACAATGAAGAAAAAGATGATCAATAGATTCACCTTCCTTCTTACACATAAAACACCATTCAGCCACCTGAAAACCTCTCTTCCTCAAGTTGTCTGTGGTTAATATTTTCCCAAGGGACACCTGCCAGCAGAAAAAGGCAACCTTACTAGGCACTTTTGCTCTCCAAATACATTTACAGGGATAGTCTTTGACCCCATGACTGGTTAACACCTTATAAAAAGAACTCACTGAAAATCTGGAATTAACAAGCCCATATATGTGTATCTCTCAATTCTCCGATTGAGAGGGGAGGGAGACCGGCTGATGCAATCATCGTCAAATTTTCGTTAAAAGTTTGAATCACTTAACAAAAAAGAGTCACTCCTTAAATCATGAATGCAAAGCACTCATTTTGATTGACATTAGCAGCATGTCTTGTATTGAATTCTGTATACTTGATGGAATTATTCTATTTACTTATCATGTCCAAGAAAGTTTTCTTCGACTTTCCCATAGGAGGCACTTAAGTTTAGTTGATTGTAAACTCACCTTTGCCTACTTTTACTTTTACAGAATGAACACGACAAGATTCGGGAACTATCCCAGCAGCTAGCTATAGAGAAAAAGAGAGCAGCAACCTATAAAAGGCACCTGGAAACAATATTTGAGCACATCGAGGAGCACAATGAGAGCTTATCAAAGAAGATTCAACACATAGTAGACAGTGTCAAGGAGATGGAGACCCAAGGGCAGCAAAACCAAAGATAGTTCAAGCAATTAAGCTTTTTATCTTTGCTTTGACGAAACATAAATCTAACTGCCCGAATGGAAGTTGCAACTGGATGGCGCTTGTTGTTTAACAGAATTATGTGCTTCCTTCCTTCCTTCCAGGTTTTAGTTATCCTATTTAGTTTCGTAGCCTAGCATGTTTGGCTTAATGGCACTCATTGGATAAATCGTGTAAGTATTTTCCTTTTTCTGGAGCAAAATGTTGGTAGGAGAAATTAGGTGAGTCGATGTACAGTCCTGAAGTTGTGCGCTAACAATACAATGATTCATTGGGGGCATCGAGGCGTATTTAGGAAGTTGATTCATTCTATTGTGTTTCATGTGGGATTTTATGTCTTGTATAGCAATTCAAATATTCATATATCTTGATTTTAATTTCACTGCTTCTTGGTTTTGCTCTTATTTACTAAGTTATTTATTTATTGTATCTTCTGTTAGAACAGAATGATCTCTGCCAAATTAAATCAAGAACATCGTAGTAATTTGTGGGAACAACTTTAGAGTTTAGACTATATATCATTGGTATTGTTAATATTCTATAAGCAATATAACAATTTGGAAAAGAATCTAATTATTTCTAAGTAATTCAATATTCCAATTGGAGTATTATCTCATGTTGGTAAAACTTCTTTTTAACGCTTTTAATTCTTAAAATAAATCAAGACCATTTATATTAGAATCTGCATCATATTTTAGAAAATCTTCAAGGGGAATACATCTTTTCTCCAAATCATCATCATTTAAAGCTCGTAATTTCTAAATCAATCCAAGCAGTCATGTTAATAATATATTTATTGATTAGATATTTCAAGAGTCTTAGGATATGTTTGGGTGTTAATTCCATCTCAACCTATTTGAAATCTCATTGATGGGACCCACTATTTAGGCTTATAAAAAAAAAAAAAAAAAAAAGAAACGACCTAACAGTAATGGTGTCACAAATGGGGACCATGTACTAAGTTTGGGGTGTAGTGAGGTAGTCTCTTTTCAACTATAAGGTCAATCTTTTCTTGCATACCTATACTCACTGCACTTGGCAGGGTTAGACCTTGTCTTAGGTGTGGATTGACTATATTTGCTATGATCAATTCTTTGGGATTTTACTAAATTTACTATGAAGTTTATGTGGTACAAAAAAACAGTTCAGTTGCAGTGACTTAGTCCATCAGATCTCATAAGGGCATATTCTATTTGGAAAGACTTGGATGAGCATCGGAGGAAGTCTCCACTCTCCAGATCTTGAGGGCAAGGTCTTCAAAACGAGAGGGGTTGTGTTATGGGCAGAACGCGTAGGGTTATGTGGGATACAGAGGAAAACTTGGAATGTTTGAGTCTAGTCAAGTGTGGGGTTATCTTTTTACCATTTATTTCCATTGTGGTGTTGTTTTATTTATCAAGTTGACTGGATCAGTAGAGTGTGATTAAAGCAGGGAATGGTACTAAAGCTAGTTGGGAATGGCATGGTCAACTGGTTGAAGACATTAAAGGGGTTTTGAAGAATAGATCTAACTGGACAGTCATACATACATATAGGGAATGCAATTGTGTAGCTCACTTTCTAGCAAAAGTTTCTTGTACATGAGGAAAGAATCTGGATAGAAGAAGGCCCTCTAGGTATACAATATATGTTCAAAAGGATAAAGATGTAATAGTTAAAGAAGAATGAATACAAGTTTCGATGTTTTGATTCAAAAAAAAAGTTGACTGGATCAGTACATGGTGAAATGGGTCTTAGTGGTCTATTGTATGTGGGTTTAAGGGGCAGTTATTAGTCCATTTCTTTTTAACTTTCCGTCTATTTAGTTTAGTATTTATTTTTCCTGTCTATTTAATGTACGAACATATGGAATGAAATTATTTCATTGAAATATCAAGTATTTGCCCAAAACTTTTTGAGTGGTATTGGAGGGATTCTAGCTCCTCTAATGGCCAGTCTATTTTTTACATTTCAATATTATTAAGTCCATAACATAAGGTCGTCGAACGCCACCAATGTCTTGGTTCCACTCTCGTTCTTCTTTCCAACCTCTCTCTTCTCTCTCACTCTCAGTCTCTCCCTCCCTCAAACGTTCTCTCTTAGTCTCTTTGTCTCTATCTCTCTCCACCATGAGTACCGCCGCCCTTGCACCCTAATCACGTTGTCAGTCCCTCTACTACCCTAAGACTCTACTTCTTTTACTTTTCTGTATACGAAATCGCAAACCGCGACGATTCATCACAACAACACCGTCCTTCGTGCCGTAACACATCCGTCAGTAACTCTCTCTCTCTCTCTCTCTCTCTCCTGTACGTCTATTATTCTCTCAATTTGGGTGTTCTATTACATGGTCCAAAACGTTGCCCAACTGTCGCCAGTAATCCCACTCGTCGTACACTATACAAGTGGGTAAGTGCCAACTAGAACTTAGGAATATCTCTGCTCATAGTTTTTGGAATTTGTTGGTTGTATGATCTCATGGTTGATGTTTGGAGGATCTCCGTTTGTAATGTCGTGGACGAAGAAGGGGATGGTTTGTAAAAATGTGGATTGGTGTTTCGATATGCTGGGGGTATGAATGTAAATATGATATATGTTGGCATGAAATTTAAGCGAATTCAAAGAGGTTAGATTAATCTATTGGTAAAGTAGTACATGGATGTTGTACTTGGGCCATTATAAACTCAACGCGGATGGATTATTTTTTTGTGGGATGTTTATTGGGCTTGTATTGAGCTATAGTTCGGGTTTTAGAATGTTGTTAGTTAGGTTGGTTTTATTGGTACAAGTTATTAATATGTTAGTGGTAATTTTCTTTCTAGATTAGGTCGTGATACTAGTTCTGTTCGAGTTCAAAGTTTAGATGGTATATTGCAAAAATAAGGTAAGTGGTGCTTCTATACTAGACTGAGATTAATTTTATAAAAAACCTGCATATTTTGTTATGAAAAAAGTCTTGGTAATTTTCTGCATTAGTCTATGCATCTGAACTCTTAGATTTGATATTTTATTATGAGTGGTGTAAACATAAGCAGTTTATGCACTATGTCTCTCTACTACATGAAATATAAATATGAAGTCGGAAATATTTTTGTTTGATTATATGATATTTATATGTTTAGTACTTTGCTATGATATGATATTGCATATGAAAACCCTGAGTCATAAGATTTTGTTCTGCTCTGATCGGCCTTGCCATGGGATATAATAGTGGCCTCCAACTTGGCTACAGGGCATAATAGTGACCTCCAGCCCTGCCACAGGACATAATAGTGGCCTCCAACCCTGCCACGAGATACAATAATGGCATCTATTTTGAGTGAAATCACTTTGATGACAAAGTGATTAATGTTGCTTGGCTATTCGTATGATGCACAACCCTACCAAGGGGTAAACATGACCTTTGTTTTGAGTGTATCACTTCGGTGACAAAATAGTGACTTATGTTCTGCTTGTCTAACCGCAGACAGTCACAACGACATGCACAACCCTACCATAGAGGTAAACATGACATCTGCTTCAGTTTCTGATGTTGTTCAGTCATGCTTGTGCTTAAGATCTTTTGTATATTATTATTATTCTAATGAAATGCTTCTGAAAATACCACTGTCATTTTTCTTGAGAATTGTTTGTTTCTATATTTTGTAATAGGCGCATGTTTACACATTAGTATAAGTTCGCTGCTTACTAAGGTGTTGATAACTCACATAATTATCTTCATTATTTTTCAGATGATGTTGAGATTCCAGTTGGGAATCGGGAATAGGAAGCACAAGCGGAATTAATTGAGTAGAGTAATAAGTGCTTGAGAGGCACAAGTGGGCTAATAGATTGAAATAAGTGTCAAGGGGTACAAGAGGCTTTTAAATGATCTTATTCATGAAACTAGTCATTTTCTTTTGAGTGTTATTTTGGAATATTGATATTGTTATTGAGAAATTGTGGTGTTCTTGATTAATTATGTTAAAGTAGTTCATTAATGTTCTTGTATAGGAATGTATACGTTTGATTTGAACAAATGAGCTTTATGTGTTATAGAGCCTTCAAAGTTTATACTTGTATTGTTAATTTGTGATTTTGAGTGAAAAGAACTAACTCCTTGACCTTCTAAGTACGGGGCATTATAATTGATATCAGAGCCAGGTTTTAGATTCTACAAACTTAATGGAACGAGGATTTCGAAATTTGAGGTTTTAGGCTTTGCTAGCTAGCTATAGGAAATTATATGTGTGACATTTGATGTTTTATGTGTTGTGGACTTTAAGAATGATGTTGATGGTATCTACGATTTTAGATTTTGCAAACTACAAGAAAGGATTTTGGATAAGTTTCAAGGTCTTACATTCTGTGGATTTTAGCATATAAGTTTGATCAAATGCTAAGAATTAGATTTTGTAGACTTTAGGTAATGATTTTTATGAGAGTCAAGGTTTTGAAGTTTGCATATTTTAGATTACAGTAAGATATGGGTAGGAATGGGTAAAAACAAGGTTTTGAAATCAGCATTTTTTTATGAGTGTTTACTTGCCCGACTGCCTCATTATCGCCAGCATTTTGACTGTTGTGAGGGGATTCCTTCTCTCGATTCGGTGTAGCCCTCACAAGAGTCATTACCAATGCATCATCATGTGGGTACAACACGCATTCACAGTCTTAGTTGCCAAAAGTTATGGGAGTAGGCTTTCGGATTTTAGTTTACTTAGATTGCCTGTTGACATCAAACCCTTTTTTCATACCTTGTCCTCTTGGCATGTGCTTTTCTTGCCGAAAATGACATTCTTGTTCCAACGAAAACCCCCTGATATGGTTTTGATCTCACTAAGAGGCTGATTTGGTCTAGCAGGGCTACGATGGGGGAATGCTCCCTTTTTGTGTTCTTGTCCCTCTTCGAGCTCTCACTCCTATGCCGCCCTACTGATCCCTCTCATTGTTTTTCGATTGGCTACCTTAGTGGCAGCTCGTGTTCAATAATGAGTTGCTCCAACTCTCCATTCTCCTGCATGAATTCTATATGATGTTTGAGGTTGCAACAGTCATCAGTCTTGTGCCCCTTTATTCTGAGGTAAGCGCAATAGCAGTTGATGCCCTAATTGTTCAAATTTTTATTGTCATTCTATTGTGTTTGCGCCTCCTAGTTCCTTTGCACATTCATACTCGAACAAGCCATCCTAGAACCTTGATTGCGGGAGTGGGAGCCTCTATCCTTCCTTTGCTCATAATGGATGTTCCTCTGTAATACCCCATTCATTCCTTCTTACTTACACTTCTTCATTCTAACGTATGTTCCTTCTTTCTGACGTAAGCAAGTTTCGAGGATGGAAATTATGTAACTGTCCGCCCCTTCTCTCTAATGACTGCAGGCCACGTCATGCGTGCCGAACCTCGATGGCGTGTTTTAAAAGATATTATGTGACTTCTAAGACACGTCTAGTGTTTTAAATATACTGAAAATATTTATAAGGAGTATTTCCAGTATTATTAAACTAAGTTTGATTTTAAATATGACAATTATAATATTCTTGAAGAGCTCCAAAAATATTATAATTGTCAGAAATCATTTTAATATTATTATTAAAATGATTCCAGTTTTTTAAAATATTATGGGATTTAAATTATGTTGAAAGCTTTAATTAATTAAATGGTTTTATCCTTTTAAATATATTAAATAAGACTTCATCATTTATTAATGATGAATAATATTATTTTATAAACTAAAGTTAGTTTAAATAATATTCTACCTTAATTCCTCTAAGTGCTTTTAATTAAGTTAATGTTTACGTATTTTCAAATCAATGTTTTATCTCTCATCGTTAGATCATTTTGAAGATCCCAAGACGAATGGACTGGGTTAAATACCCAAACCCCTCTTCCTTCTCTCTCCCTTTTCCTCAGCTCTCTCTCTCTCCTCCCTCCCCCTCAAGCGTACGTTGTACGCAGTCCCCTCTCTCGCCGAACTGCTCCACCCCTCAGCCTGGCGCCGCCGTGCATCGCAAGGCCTCACCGCCCCTTCCATCAGCACCTCCTCCCTTCGGCGAGCCTCCCCACACCAGCCTCTCTCTCCCACGCTCTTTCTTCCTCTCTCTCGGCAGTGCACAGCCCAAATAGGCTTGGTGCTCACTGCACCGCCGTGCGCAGCCCAACGATGCCACCACCTCCACGGCAGCTTCTCCTCCCGCCGGCCATCATCCTCTAGCAAGCTCAACCTCCCTCTCCCCCTCCGTCGTGCATAGGCACCATACCCATGAAAATGGGTTCACACGGCTTCAAGGCCACCGACGGCCCTAACGTCGCCGTGCGCCGGTTCCAGCCCCACCGAGCACCACCACGAGCTCCTCCTGGTCTCCCCCTTCCTCCTCCACGTGACCCAAGACCCATAGCCTCCCTTCACCGCATGGGCTTCTCCCCTCTCCAACGCAGGGGTTTCTCACCTTCCACCACCGTACGCCGCCACCCACGGTAGATGACCACCATCTCCAACCTCCTCCAGCCACCACCAACCTATCCCAACTGCCCATAGCCCCGATCTGCCACCCATGCATGCACACTCTCTCTCACTCTCTCACGAGCTTCTCCCCCCTCACACAGGGCCATTCCTCCCTCCACCACCGTGGACCATCGTGCCACCACCTCCGAGCCTCCACGACTCCACCAACAATTCCCTTAGCCGAACCCTAGGTCCAAACCACCACTTTATGTGATGGGTAGCCACCGCACGTGATGGACAACCATTACGCGTGGCTGACTGCCATTGTACACGGCTAGATCCGCCGTGTTACGCTTTTTGCCACCATCACAAGGCCACTACAAGCCCTTACAAGACCACACTTAGCTATCCAAACGCCCAAACAGTCACCGTACGTGGGTTAGCCACCACGTATGACCCTTCTGGCATCATCGACTGTGACGATCGGCGAGCAACGCACGGGCTATCTCGTCGATGGTATAACCCTCTATCTTTTGTTAATTATGTTAGTTGTTGATTAGTTGATTAGGTTGTGGACTGTGCTATTAGTATTATGGGATTCGCTATATTGTGATGTTCTGTGTAGTGAAGTGTTGGGCATTCTATGTAGTGAATTGTTGGGCTTCTCTGTGTAGTGCGCTGTGAAGTATGGAGCGTAGTTGGAAATTGTATTGTGCAGTGTTGTGGACTGTGGTGTGCAGTGCGGTTGTGGAGTACGTGTTGAATTGGTAATGTGACATGTGGAATGGGAATAGTACACGTTGAGTATACTATGTGTGTGGCGTAGTATAGAATAAGGAGAGTATATGTAAAAATATACCCTCCTGGCATATTGTGGAATGGGAACAGTACACGATGAGTGTACTCTGTGTGTGGCGTAGTGTGGAATAAGGAGGGTATATGTAGAATGAGCGGTGCTACTATGCCGCTTGCACAATATCGATGTAGATGACCGTTTGACGTCAAATAATATTAAACTAAAAAAAAAGTGACTGAATGAAATTAAACTTGGCAGAGAAGACGAGCGAGAGAGGTAGAATTCCTCATGAGTGCATCGCCCTCCAATCGCCCCCGTCGCTGAACACCATCACACCTCACGAGTGCCTTCGGTCGCCAAACTTAGTAATAGCAAATGGATAAGCTCAACCAATTCGCACAAAACCAATTCTATCTTTAATTTGTATGACTAATTCGCACAAAACTAATTCACTCAAGGTCATGACCTCAGCTGCCATGCACGCGAAATTAAGCAAGCAAATCATGCGAAATTAATGATCCACATAAAGACATGGTAGGTGCAGGAGTCCACTTAAAGAATATCATCATCACGCAAAATTAATGATCATCATCATGTCTTTAATTTTATCTGTATCTGAATATTTTCACTATCCTGTCAGTGAGTTGCAGTTCTTTCTTTCGGCGAGAACCCAGCAAATTGATCGGTGAAATCAAGTGCAAGTTTTGTAGATGGATTTCGGTGAGATGAGGTAAGTGCTACTGCTAAAATCATCGATAAGTGCTGCAGTTTTGTCGGTGGTCGGCACCATGAGGTAGTGTGGAAGGTGGATGTGAGGCTAGGGTTCAGTGGTCGGTGCCGTGAGGGAGGGAGGGTCTTCGCTCTTCACACAGACATACAACAATCAGGTCCCGTGACTGAAGAACCTTCTGTTTTTATCTTGACCATGTTACATGGAGTCCTACGTCAGCCTCCACTTCAAGCAGTCATCTGTAGCGGGCATATTGAAGTGGCAAGCTAGCATTTCTCATGTAGAATATACCCTCCTGGCATATTGTGGAATGGAAAGAGTACACATAAAGTGTACTCCATGTGGTGGAGTGATGCATCATATGGCGGATATGCCATAGTGGTGATGTGGCGTAATGTGTATGAAAGGATTACACGAGGAGTGTACTCCATGTGGTAGAGTGATGTATCGTATGGCGAGTATGCCATAGTGGTGATGTGGCATAGTGTGTATGAAGGGAGTACACGTGGAGTATACTCCATGTAGTGGAGTAATGCACCATGTGGCACGTATACCATAATGGTGATATAGGTCGTAGCGTGTGAAAAGGGAGTATATGTAGAGTGTGTACTCCACGAGGCAGCAACACTCCATGTGGCATGTCGTAGAGAAAATGATGGTTGTGTGGTTGATGGGCGTGAAACGTGGTGAATAGTGTTGGGAACTGTGGAACAGTGTCCCGAAATAGTTATGGCGCAGCCTGTAGTCTGAAGTGACAAGTGTCACCGTGATGGACTTATGGCTAGGAGTATGCGTGAAGTAGCAGAACAAGTGTAAGAGTATGCAGCAGAAGCATGACTGGGCAATGTTATGGAGTGACGTGGTTACTAACAATTGTGCTTATGATGGGTGAGGAGTTATTGTAGAAATGATGTAGCAGAAACATGACGAGATGTCACGATGTGATAGGAGTACGTGAGGAATCGTACTTGTGATGAGTTAAGGGTTGATGTAAGAATGACGTAGCGGGATGTTAGGTGACGTGACAAGGTTATAGTGTAGCTTGGGTATAGTCTTAAGCTATATGACATGACATAAGGCGTAGTTGTGAATGGAGCATCATCGTGTTAAGTGTTGGGATGAACAGTTAAAAGAGATGGATAGCATGAAGAGTCATGTTAGCCGAGTTAGGAGAAGGTTGGTATCGGAGTATGACCCTTGTCCCTGCGAGCAGGTGATCAACATGTCATATGTTGATCTTAGGTGATAAGAGGTACATGTGTAATCTGGTTAGACACATGTACCAGATGGATTCACAATATGTAATGGGTAATCTGCCCTGAGCACAGTTACATAGTGCTTAAGCCTCAGAGTTGGCTTAGAGCCATGTGGCTTGTATGGATGAGAATGAGGATTTAGTGTGGGCTAAGGTGCATGAAGGTAGTGATGGATGTATTGTTAGGATTATGATGCGTGATTCCATCAGTCGGAATCATGCGTCGAATGTGGTTAGTAAGAAGAGTAAGATGAATATCTTAGTGTCTTAATCTTAAAGTGAATCATGGGTTCACTTTAGGGGATGAGCACTTGAGGCAAGACTTTGAGTTGGAAGATATGGTGACCGTAAGTGGTCCCCAAAGGGTTTAACATAGTAAAGGGCACGTAAGAGCTCGAGATAGAAGGAGAATGTTCCAAGTGATGTGTAGTTCTATTTCTAGTTTAAGTTGCTTATGCATTAGATAGAAAATGACGTTAAGGTTATGTGTATGCATATAAGTTGCCATCTGACACGCACAAATGGACTGCATGATATGCAAGTAGCATGGAGTCTAGATAAGTGTTACGTTCATACTCTTCTAGAGTCTTTCTAAAATATAAAGAAACGAAATGAAACGCTTTTTCTCATGATGCTTATGAAAAGACACGAAAAACGTTTTACGAAAGAAAATGCTAAGTGTTCAAAGGTATACATATGTGCGGACCTCCTTGGCAGCCCCTTTTTCTACAACGAAAGTATTAATTGTACGCATGTGAATGGATAACTATACATTGTATCTATTATATGTATTTTCTAAGAAAATTTACGAACTGCACGAAAGACATAAAAACAGACGCTTTTACAGATCCTACGAACCGAGGCTTTCATGTGTGCCATGAGGTGATACTCATGGATGCCGTGAAAGACGACATTTAAGGTGATGCTTATGGATGCCATAAAAGCTGACGTTTAAGCTCATGTATGTTTTAAAATTATGTTTTCCATGAACGAACTGTTAAATGAAGGATAGAACTGAAATGAACTGAAAAAAGAAAGACGATTTTCGGGCTTACGCCCCAAACGATATTTTTCTCATGAAATTATGTTTTCTCATGAAAATGAATGTTTTCTCATGAAATGACTCTTAAATGGAAGAAAAGAAAAGAATGAAAGCTTCAGCTCTTTAGAGCTGACATGAACGAATGAAAAGCAAGGAAAGACATGAAAGTATGAAATGTATGAAGACACGTAACGGCCACATGAATGAATGAAAGGGTACCAATGAATGGGTAGATTGCAATGTCGGGTAAATAGTACTGGTAGTGCACCCAGTGCTACCCCCTATGAAAGGGATTCCCAACCCGTGGTCACGGGCGGAGTTCGGGTCCAAAGGAAGACCGCTAACCCCAACACACGGGGTGTAACAGTGTGTACTTGGCTATAAAAGTGATAAGAAAAAAATGCATGAACGCATGTATCCATGAACGCACAAATGCATGAACTTTTAAGAAATGAAAGCACTGACGGGGGAAACGTTTTATGAAAAGAAAGCCCATTTTCAAAAGAAAATCCCGTCCAGTGATATTTTCGAATGAACGCACGTATGCACGCACGCATGTACGTATAGTATGTATGAATGATGAATGCATGAATGAAAACCTATGTTGTTATATTTTAACTGTATGAAGTAATGCTTACGAGTCATCGACTCATTTTAGTTTTTATGCATGTCCCTCCCCCTCACAGGAATTGAATGATCAGGACGGACAAGGCCCATGGGGAAGAGCACGAAAGTCTAGGCACGAGTTTTAATCGTATGAGAGACCCTTTTATTGTAAGATTAATATTTTTCGATGTAAACCTTTTTTATTCTAAAAGCACATTTTATGTCATAAACTTAGAGTCTTGCACCCTGGGTATACAAGTAAAAAAGTTTTAAATCGAACGATAATTCCCGTCGTCCTTTCTAAAATTATTTTATAAAAAGTCCCATCACAGGGACGGGTGTTACATACTCACCTTGTCTTCTTTCTCATTTCCTTCGCTACCCTTACTTGCCTCTTTCGCCTTCTTGTCTGCCTCTTCTACCTCAACTCTTCGCAGATCAATCAACGCTCTAAGCATGTTTTTTGCATTGCCAAAATTCGTCCGTCATATCCTTAAATTCTCACAATGTCGCTAGCTTTTTCCTCGCCAATTCTACCATAAAGAGGCTTATGGGCCAAACTTTACCTAGGAGCTCTTTCAACATTATTTTCTCATCTTGGTCGTCTGTCGTCAGGTGCTCCTTATTAAATTGAATAAGGTACACCTTTAGGCTTTCGTCCTCCCACTGTTTCACAGTGGGGAAGTATGCAGTCGGTCGTCTCTTGCAGGGTTAATGAGAAGGCCCATCATAAGACTTTTCCTGAAAACTTGTGCAAGGTCATGTGGGTCTTATAAGGGTCGAGGTAGTGTGTAACACCCCGCTCTCTATGGTTAATAATAATGTTATTCTTTCAAAGATCTGGGGAGTCAGAATGCTACTACTAACCTTGACTTAAAAACTTAATTTTCTTACAAAAAGGCCAAGTACAAATGTTCTTTATAATAAATAAAGTCGTTTTGTATTAAAATACTTAAATCATAAATGAGAGTGCATGAAAACATTAATTAAAACTTCTAAAAATTTGTGTCATAAAAATCATAACTTAAAATCTCTGTACATGATCCAGGCCATTGTTACGCCTCTCTGGGCTAAGTCTCGTCTTACTGTTCTACCTTTATAAATATTCGGACCTGGGGTGATTTAAAAACGTAAAAATAAACTAAAATGAGTCAATGACTCAGTAAGAAATACATTATAATGTAAACATACTTAACATAAAGTTTTCATAAAATATTTCATGTTGAGAATTAAAATCATGATTGTTCATAAATATGCTGATGACATACATGACTTATCTATCTGAATTAACTGACCGATCTGATTTATTTGACTGATATGACTGGCCAACACACTTAACCATGTGTGCGAGGTTGTACACCAGCCTCACGTCCCACCGCCACAAAGGGAGCTGCTAATAGTATTTTGGCATACTATGGTGAACCATGCTTGAGTCTGTGTCTTGCACATTCACCCTAAAACTGCATTAGTACCATGCATCTGATTAACTGTTTTGAGCTTATCTTACACTTGGTCTTATGAAATGTTACGTGTTTTATGCAACGTGAGATGCATAATACATATATAACTATAATATACGGAATGAAACATGATGAATGACGTACTTGCAAATATCATGACATGCGTGGTACATAAACACTAGCTTCTAAAGAATTGGCTTCAATAATAATATATATCTAGCTAACGTGTACTAATCATAATTTATAATTAAGCTACTTACATTGTAATGTTGCTTCCTAAATTTTTTAACACAAAATCGATCACGGTACGATGGAGGGACAATGATGGTTGTGATTAGGAGGAAGGAAGAGATGATAGTGATCTTGTCATGTTCATGGTAGGGGAGATAAGCCTACGACATGCTAAAGGTAAGTAAAAAAAAAAAAAAACCCTAGGCTTGAAGAGGTAAGTACACATACAATGCATAAGACTCTATTTATAGGATATTATGAGTTGGGTTTAAGAATTTTAAGATGAAGAGGATTCTATAATTATAATCCTAGTATGTTTGAAATTAAAGACATACTCTAGTAGTTCATTTAATGTAGGATTGAGAGTAACTGAGACTGTGTAGAGAACTTCAATCGGTGATAATTTAAAATTGAAATAAATTTCTAATGACTGATTTTTAAATTCTAAAAGGAGTCTAACTCTTTCAATAAATAATAAATGGGGTTTAACCTAGTTATTGCTAATTAAAACTCATAATCAATCTCAATAATTTATCGTTTGTGGGCTTATTCAATATGGTCCATTAAATATAATTTAGGTCTAATAAAAGTTCTCAATATTCCAACTTTAAAATTATTGGGGCGGGTCATTTCATAGTCCATTATGATGAAACCTCTACTTGAGCACAACTCTCAGTGCCCAGTTTGCTATGTAACACTTGGCATGAATATTTCATTTGGACTTATTTTTATAGATATGTATCTTGTCGGGATATGGTTGGTTAGGTTTCCATATTGATTACGCTTTTCTAGGGTTTTTCTTTTTGGACTGATCCCGATATTAGATGGATACGGGTGGTTGACTTTATCACTAAACCCATATGGTAGGATTGGGGGAGGGGGGGTGCCACATCCCGCATCCCACCCCCGCCCTAGTAGGGGTTGGAGTTTACCCCCAGGGATCCGGCCCTGGAGCCCTGGGACGTGGCCCTTTATAGGGATAAATGACCCATAACCTCTTTCTGGGCCCAAAAATGGCCCATAACCTCTTTCAAAAAATAAGTCTTAAAATAAAGGATAAATTATATTTTAAAATTTACATATAACATAAAATTAAACAAATGTTGTTTAAAGCATAAAACATAAAAACGTAAGTATTCTAAGTTGTTCCAATAATACAAATTCATTAAAATTATTACAAATTATTCTAAAAATATTACAAATTGTCAAATAATGGAAATCAATAATATTACAATATTAGAAATTATACTAGCAATTTGACAAACAAGATGACTTTTGAGTTTGAGTCCTAAGATTGGAATTTGGGGGTGGTGGCAAGTGAGATTATAAAACCTAAAATATTAATAGGAAAACAAATTAGAATTAGAAACAATATAATGGCATATACATATGTAAAAAAGTTAAAAATATAAAATTATAAGTACAAACCAAGTTAGACTATCAAGGATTGCAAATTAAATCATTGAAAATTTGGGGCTTGGGTTGGAACTTGGGAAAGTGAGGCTGTGAGACTATAAAACTTGAAAAACAAAATAAGAAAATAAAATCATAATATAAATATTATATAGATATGTGATAAAGTTACAAAATTAAAATTACAAACCAATATGAGATTGAGATTGAAGATGAGATCATTGGAATTGGGCATATGACAATGAGACTATAAAAATTGAAAAAAAAATACAAAAAAACCAATTAGAATTTCAAACAATAAACATTATATACATAGTAAGAATAAATAAGAGAATCATTATACAAACAAATGGTAATAGTGGATCAAACGGAGAAGTCATATTGTGGCCAATGTAGACGTAGGGACATTTGGCAAAGTTGTCCATACAACAATTATAATGATTCTTAAATCATCTAGGAGTTCAATCCAACCCCCTAAACTAATTTAGGATTTTGGATTTGAAATCCTAGATTTACAATAAAACATCAAAAATTCACCAAACAATAAACATCATCATAATTACACAAATATCTCTACAACACACAAATCACAACTCCATCCTCCAAATCTATTCATGAATCTCATCCTCCAAAGTCCAATCCGAGAACTAAAAATTAATGGGTTGTCGGAATACTTACAAGTTGAAGATGTAGGAGAGAGACATGGACTCGGTGAGGGAGAGGACAAGGGCTTCAGGCGACGGTGACGAGTAAGAGAAATTGCGAGAGAGGTCTGTGTGCCGTGTGGGTTATGAGAGAGAGAGAGAGAGAGAGAGAGTCTACAAGAAGGGAGTCGAGAAGTGGGGTGAATTTACACATTAATAAAAACGACATTGTTTTGGGAATATCCAAAACCGCATCGTTTTGTTTAATATGTGTGTGTGTGTGTGTGTGTGTATGCGGGTGGATTGCCCTGCCACCTACATTTGGCAGACGAGGCCACCGCCCTGCCGTGGTAGAGGCAAGGCGGGGTGGGGTAGCAGCGGAGGGGGGCGAGGCCCCACTGCCCTCCCCTACCAAACGGTGCGTTTAATATATCTTAACCCTTTAATTGCCTTCTGTCACTTAAGTCTTATGCGACCACGACCTTTAGTCGCCTGCAGCTTTTTCCTCGCAAATATATTTATTCCTAACACAGGGGTGTAAAAAAAATCAAAAAGCTAATTGAACCAGATTGAACTGAACTGAACCCATCGGTTCAATCCAGTTTGTAAACGGTTCGGTCCGGTACCGGTTCTTAAGAATCGAAATCAGTCCCGGTTTTCATATTTTGAAAACCAGTTTAAACCGAACCAGACCATTATATATATTTATAATATTTTATATTATATATAATTTTTTTTATTATATTATATGCTAAATTGCTAATTAATATAACATAAAATTCTAATATTATTATTCAAGTCTATTATTTTTATAACATAAAATTAATATAACATGTCATATAACATAAAATTAATTTTAGAATTTTTAATATAACATATAATTTTAATCTTATAGTATAAAATTAATATAATATAAAATTTTAATCTTAAACATAAATATTAATATTAAGTTGTTAATATTAACTTAATTTTGATATATATAATGTATTTATATTGTAATACTATAAACTTAGTATATGTAAACATTATTGAAATTATCCAAATACCCCTGTAATGCAACGAAAATATCTACCAATTCACTCAACAAATTGGTTAGTATTCAAGCATGCAATTAGTTTAATAATTAATCAATATCATAAAATAAATAAATTACATAACACTAAAATTGGTATCAAATGGAAACTCTTTAAAGAGCTCTTTAAAGGTAAAACCCTATAGGGCAGCCAAACTCAAGAAAATCAATCTTATTATTTAAAAATCAATTATAAGTACTTATTAATTACAAAACCTTTACAACTTGACTCTCTTACTTACCCAGACAAACGATCCATTTGTCTTCTACCGCGGTAGCAGCCATAACCTCTAGCAATCTTCAAATATTGTCTTTCCTTCTAGAACTCTAGGGGCTAAAGTCCAATCACACGATCCTTCACGCTCGAAGCATGATCACAATCAAAGAGAGATCACAAATATGAAAATTCACTAAGGAATTTTCTCACCAAACAATGTACTAAAAAGTGCTCTAGAAAATATGTAGATCTAAATTTCTAGCAATTTTAACCAGTATAATCCCTTAAATAAACTGTCTGGAAGAGTTCCAGTTTCAGTAAGATTCTGCTGATGAATAGAATCTGTCACGAATACGTCTTCTGACTGATTGCTGACATGTTGCGACAACTCTTCTCTGCAATAATTGATTTCTGTTCAAGTTCTGTTCTGGATAACTTCTTGACGGTTCGAAATTATTTCTTCTTGACAGTTCAAAATTCTTTCTTCTATCTAGATTACTTAATATCTTCTATCTTTTCGAATATTTAATCTTGATCAAAAGTTTTTTGAACATTTATCTATTCAACCAGTTATCTTAGAATTCAAATATTCATAGATAAAGACAAAGACAAACTTTTATCTATTAATTTATTTATCTTTGAATTTAAATATTCATAGATAAAGATAAAGACAAATTACATTCATCCAATAATTCAAATAGGTCATAGTCATCTAATCCTAGTCAACAAACTTTTACATCAACAATTATATTATTACTAACATAGATAATCCATAAAATTGAAAAAATCAGACTGGACCGGACATTTCCAATTTCGATAGTGAATCGATTTGGTATTGATTTTTAAATTTTCAAAACTGGTGAATATCGATTCGGTTCTAAAAAATGTATAAAACCGAATCGAACCTGACCACTACAACCCTACCAACACATGATCTAAGCATGTGTGACCATTTGAGCATGAATTTTGGGGGATGCCTGATGCCATCTTTTTTGTCTTTCATCATTTATGATTTCTTTCTTTTTTTAAAAATTTTCCATATCACGCACTACACATGATTTTTTACTTTTTATTTTTTTCTCTATCAAATATGTGGTGTATGAATTATAAGAGCACTTTCATTAGATTAGTCAAAGTTAAAGGACATTTTTTATGAATGTAAGAGAAATTTAACTTTTGGCTATTCCATTAACATAAATCTCCACATTAGAATAGCTATTTTTTCATTATATAATAATAAAATAATAAAAGATGAATTTGATTTTGGTTATTTACATCAAATCTCCACATTAGATTATACATTTATTCATTATATAGTAATAAATAACTAATAATTTCAAAAATATTTAATTTTTTTAATTATTAATTTATTTTATTTTATCATATTTTACTATTCTACCTATTATATATTAATTAATAATCAAATTATTATTAAATTAATATATCAATAACTCAAATTAATATATCAATTGTAATAAAATATGTGATAGAAAGAAAGAGAGAGAGAAATAATTAATAAAATATGTATTTGATGTATGTACAATAATCTTCAAATTTAAAATTTTTTTTAAAAGTCACTGTAGCTAAATTCCAGCTAATTCATTATGAGCATATTTTGCTCTTTAATAGCTAAATACTCAATGAATTTAGATTTTAACTAATCCAATGAGAGTACTCTAAGTAAAAGAACTCAATTAGTTTAGGAGGTTTAAAACAATTTTAAAAATAAAAAAATAAAAAAATAAAGATAAGTGTAGTGTGTAATATGATGAATAACAAAAATCTTTTTTTTAAAGCATTTTTCGACTTATTTTTTATTTTAGTTTGTGAAATTAATCTGACACTGTTCATCATGCCACGTCAGACGGTTTCAAACCGTTGTTGAACGAATTCTGTCCGTACCAGGAGTCTGCCCCTTCAAGCAGTGGAAAGAAAATACATAAACCCTAAACGTCCGGTAACCGTTACTCTTAAGCCAACCCTCTACTCCTCTCGCTGCCACCACAGGTCTCTCTCTCCCTCTCTCTCTCTCTCTCTCTCTCCCTCTCTCGCTATTTAGGTGTGTTTGCGCGTTTGTGTGAGAATCGGAAAACTTTCTATGAGAACTGTTGCAGAAAACTTTGTGGTGTATGCATGAGCTTTGATGTTTTTTGGAGCAAGAAAGGCAAACTAATGAGTTCAATTCTTTTTTTTTTTGTTGTTGTTTAACTTGATCCTTTCTGTTCATTCTGTGCCATTTTCCCCTTTTACGTAGGACGTGTTATTTTATTTATTTTTGTATTTGAGTAGGTAAATCTGATTGAAGCCAAATTTGGTTCTTCGTGTCTCTCTGGATTTTTTTTGGTGAAGGATACGAGTTAAAGATGGGTGATTTTGTAAGTTATTTACAAAATGGTTCCTGGAATGGAAATTGTCTGTTGGAAATGCTATCAAATTCAGCTTTAATTATTTGAAAAAAAAAAAAAAAAAAAACTTAACAAGCAGATGCTTTGAAATAGCTTTGTTGCTTTATGATGAACAGTGTCTTGGCAATTGGCTGTTGGCAGTTCGATTTGACTTTCCAGTTAAGTATTGGCTATGGCAACTAGTTCCTCACTAAATTTTGTATTGAAATGCAGATAGGAAATTTTTTTACATATGAAGTGGCTTTTTATTGCTGATCTTTGGTCTATAGCATTTGAGTTAGGCATGATAGTTGGGATCTGTTAATCTTAGGCCTGCTATTAATTTTCCCAAACTCAAAAGATATTGGTAGTTGGAGATAATTGACTTCTTGGTTATGGATGTAATTACAGGTCATCTTCATATTATTTTACAAATGAAGAAAATGATAGCCTTGGGGTTTGAGGGTTCAGCCAACAAGATAGGCGTTGGGTTAGTAACTTTAGATGGCACCATTCTATCAAACCCACGTCACACCTACATTACTCCCCCAGGGCAAGGATTCCTTCCGCGGGAAACTGCCCAACACCATCTCCAACACATTCTTCCACTTATAAAATCTGCTTTGAAGACTGCCCAAATAACCCCAAATGAAATTGATTGCCTTTGCTATACGAAAGGTCCTGGCATGGGAGCCCCACTACAAGTCGCTGCCATTGTTGTGCGGATTCTCTCACAATTGTGGAAGAAACCCATTGTTGCTGTTAATCACTGTGTGGCACATATTGAGATGGGGAGGATTGTGACTGGGGCAGTTGATCCTGTTGTGTTGTATGTTAGTGGTGGGAATACTCAGGTAATTGCATATAGTGAAGGGCGGTACCGGATCTTTGGGGAAACTATTGATATTGCTGTTGGAAATTGCTTGGATCGATTTGCTAGGGTTTTAACGCTCTCCAATGATCCAAGCCCTGGATATAACATTGAGCAGGTATGTTTGTGTGGATTTTGTTACTTATTGTTGACATCATGTATAAATATACCCATCCATGCCTTATATACATCAGATCTGTATAGATATAATAAATACATGTATATATGATTTGCTTCCCTTGATTTATTTTTTGAATATGGCTGAGATAAAATTTTCTTCTCCACAAAATCCAAGCAAATATGTGTTTTTTTACAAGATATCTATTTATATCATTTTCTGACGTAGATGATCATACAACATAGATGGGAAATGTGCTTATCATCTTGTAAATTGCTTTGACTACTCTTAATATATAATGTAAACAACCCAATTGAACTCAACTTGCCTTACCTAGGCTTTGAAAAGATATTGTATTTCAAGAGGATGTGTGCATGAGCAATGAGTGGTTTCTTGATCTTTTTTGGAATTTAAAAGGTCAAATTGGTTTACATAGAGAAATAACATGATTTATTTTGAGTAAGCCTTAGCTTCTAAATTTGTGTAGCCAAAGGAGAAGAGTCAATTTTGATGATCCACAATTTCCAAAGTTTCTTTTGGCAATCTAGCAATCTATTTATGAATTTTCTCTTATAATGTCCCACAAAATCTCACAATGGGTGGGTGATACATGGTAGAAGTGTTACTGGGGAGTTTGTTAATGGAAAAACAGTGGGAAGGCCATCCTCAATCAAAGGTGCTTCGTACGTTGCGGTGTTGAGGTCATTGGCGGGTAGTCCAGCCGAGATCAGCTCAAAGGCAGAAGGAAATAGTAAGGCACTTATAGGAGACAAAGGCCTCAGGTGACATTGTGAGAGGTGGAGGAGGTCTTGTGGGATGTCAAAGCTCAATTGAAGGGAGTTATGAAGTATGTGAGAGATCTAATGATTAAAGAGGATAAGGGGCCGGACTTAGTCGTGGGTTTTGGCTGTGGGCCGAGCATGGATGAGGGAGGGCATGGGGTAGATCCTTCGGGTTTGAAGGCCACAAGTGTGTAGGCAAAGAGCGTTTCAATGCTGTCACAGTTAAGATCGTTGGACGCTGGCATCTTTGTCCATGCCAGTGTCACTATGCCTCTTGAGGGAGTTGTAGGGCCTCAGGCACCATATGCAAATGGGCTTGGTACTTCTGTTCAGGGTTCATCCTTAGTTGAAGACGGGGGAGACCCTCCAGGTCTCAAGTACTTTGGAAGAAACAGTCAAGCTTCTTTTGGAAGATGCAAACGAGGTTACAGAAGGTAGTGCTTTCCCTACCTGTGCTACAGAGGGAACAATAGGGTTAGACAAAGTGACACGGCAAGGATCATCAGGGGTTGGTGCAAAGTCAAGCAATGTTGATAGAGGGGAGGAACCTGTAATGGTGACAGAAACAATGGACACTAGCGGTTTGTTGTTGGTGCCTTATGTGGGGGAAGGTTTAGAATTGGGAGTGCAGTTGAGTAATGTGGCTGGGGATAATGTCATTCCCTTGGTTTCTATTCCTCCATTAAACGATACAGCGGGTTCACCATCGGATTGGGTTCTGAATAAATTTAGTTAACGGACTTCGCAAATCCTGGGGCTTTCATATGGAGAACAAGGAGAATATGAAGACCAATTTAAAGCTCTATTCACTGCAATTGAGGCAAGTCATGCGCTTGAAACCAAATCACATTTCAAGAAAAACAAGGAGTTAAAGTGTCTTTCATGTGCAATCAACTACGATGCTAAGGAATGTAGCTCAAGTCGAGGGAAAAATAAAGGGAGGGCATTGTGAAGATGATCTCGTAGTGGGATGTTCGGGTAGAGGATTAGTTTTTATGGAAACAAGGGGTTGGGGAGGTGTGTTACATTCTAATTCGGGCTTGTTGTATTGTAGGTAGGTTTCATGGGATTTTTGGTCATTAGGGGCTCTCTTGTATGTGTTAGGTGTTTTCTTGTATACATCCAGTGTACTTGGTTACTCCTATTGATATATATATATATAATATTATTACTTATAAAAAAAAAAAAAAAAAGAAGTGAATGAGTATGATAAAGGCGCATTGAGTGCCAAATCCCACACTTGTTCTTTGCTTGAGTGAATTGGGATTTGTAACAATCTAAACAACTCCAATTGTAAACTTGAGTAGTTCTTTCAAAGCATATGCTTAAATGTGGCTTGGATTATCTTTATGTCATTACAAATTGTTTCAAAGCTATCTAGTAGCACCATGTGGGGCTGAGACATTTATTGTGACATTGGCCGTGACGAGGACATCAAGGGTTTGAGTGAATGAGCTTGAAATGCCCTGTTAAGTCTCAAATTGTATGGAAATATTGATAGAAGTTAATGGGCATGATAAAAATATATTGAGCTTGAAGTCCGGACTCCGGAGTTTCGCATTGGTTTCTTATTAGTTGGAATTTTGCTTTATAATAGTCCCAAGGAGCTCTAATTCTAATATTGACTAGTCTTTTTGGATCAATTTTATTGGCCAATCATTCTTTGTAGCATGAAATTATTATTATTTATTTGCTAGTTTCTCCCTTATCCTTTTCATGAAGTAGGTCAGTTTAATATGATGACTTCGGTTACCATTGTCTCCTTTCTTGGTTTCTTTCATCAAGGCGTGTACGGTTTTTTTTTTTACTTGAAAGAAGGTTTTTTTTTTTCCTTACTTGAAAGGAGGTTGATTCTGTAATCGAAGTAGTACTTTTCACAAGATCACAAGATCAAAGTCTACTCTCTTCAGTTTGCCTACTTAATGTCTTTATTATACAAATCTTAGTGGTGTATTTCTGTTAGGAAATATTTAAATGAATGTTTTTGGGGAATTTAAGGGGAGAGTTCAAATAGCACTTGGTGGGTTGGGATGATACTCTCCTTCAAGTGATAGTGTCTGGAGGTCAGGCACTTAGTGTCTCTAACCAATAATTTGTTTGGCCATTGGTGATCCACAGCTAAGAGGGAAATCTTTTGACTTAGAAGATGTGGTGGGGTTGAGGTATGAGGTATGATTTTTTTTTTATAAGTAAAAATGTATTAATATTAATAGGCGTAACCAAGTAGTATATTGGGTGTATACAAGAGAAAACAGCTGGCCTATAATAAATAGCCCCTCATGAACATCGCCCAAGAGAGAGAAATTAGAGACCTATCCAATATAACACCAAGCCCGATGGGAACAAAACACGCCCTCCCAAAGCAAAGCAAGTCACTATAACTACCCAAACCCCTTGTTTCCCACAAGACTACTACTCCACCTGAATGATCCTACAAGGACTGAGAAAGGCTTCATGCCCTCCCTCTAGTCCTCCCTTGACTTGTACTACCTCCCTTTGCATTATAGTTGATTGCCCAAGTAAGACGCTTGAACTCCTTGCTTTTCTTAAATCTTGATTTTGTTTCAAGTGAGTGGCCCGCCTCAATTGCAGTGAGTAGTGCTGTAAATTGGTTGTCAAATCCTCCACATGTAATCCCCATGCACTGTTGTATCTTGTTGACCTTTTGCAAAACCCAATCCGATGATGAACTAGCTATATTGTTTATCGGAGGAAGAGATACTAGGGGGACAACATCTTCCCAGACACAGCCCCCAACTGTACACTAGGCCCTAAACATTCCTCTTCGCAAGGCACTAAAGACAAACCAATAATTCTCCACACCCCCCCCCCCCCCCCCCAATCTCTTGCATTCAAATCCCTTACCTCAACAGCTCCATTGTTGTGTCACAAGTAGGGGTGTAAATCGGTCTGGTCTAGTCCGGTCCGGTCCGGTGATGGATCGAAATTTTTGGTCCATCATTTTTCCCGGACCGAACATCTATAGGGACCAGACCGGACCAGTAGCTATCGGTCCGGCTTAATTATTTTGTTATTTTTTTCATCTTTTTTTTTTCAAATAAATTAATAAAAAAATTATTTAAATAACTAAATTACAATTAAGTGAATTATTAATGTGGATTATGTAACTAACTCACTAAAAAGAATATTTTACTATAATTATATTTATGATGTTGATAGTTACTCCTTATTAACTTAGACTTTACTCTTTAGTATGCATAATTATTAATAATGTCATACATTTTATATATGGTTAATGAATATAAAAAAATTTCATTGTACATAGAGTATTCATGCTTGCTAGCAACTTAGATATTTAAAAAAAAAAATTACCTAATTATTTTAATTAAGTGTAAATAGTAGAATATGTATGAATGTATGATGTATTAACTATTTACATATAATGACATAAATTATCACATGATTTAGGATTTATTATTAATTGATAGCATATATTATTTTATATGGTCAATGATAATAAATTAGATGAAAATTACATTATTAACTTATATAATTACTATATAAAAATAATATATTAAATTATTAAAAATATTTTTTAAAAATATATATGGGGGTTTGGTCTGATTCGGTCCGGTCTGGTCCAAAATTTGTGAACCCTGGGACCGGACTGAAATTCATCGGTCCACATATTTTGGGACCGAGACTGACCAGTCCAGAATTCGGTTTGGTCAGTTTTGCCAGTCCGGACCAAATTATTACAGCCCTAGTCACAAGATGTCTGGATAGATACTGAAAATATGGTTCTCTCCATCATGAGTGGTGAGGCCAAGGTCACTATTGGAGGTTTTGGGTTGGCAGCAAGTCTCAGCAGTACATCAAGTTCAAGAGGTTGATAGTATTGGCAGTTTTGAGGTATGATGTTCAGGACGTTGATTAGTATAGAAATGGTTCCCAATTAAGTAGTGTTGCTCATTGTTTGACAGCCTGTGTATGAGGCAGTTAGAGAGGAAGTACTAAGTAACTCGGTGCTAACTTTGGCACAAAGGTTGGTGCTTTCGGCGACTATGCAACACGGTGAAGTGTGAATACTTGCTTCCTATATAAGGCATGGAACTGGAGTAGGACAATCGCAATTTGAACTTTCCTAGAAATTGTCGCAAAGATAGGGGAGAAGGTATAGTTTTGAGAAGGATATGATAGGATAGAGAGGGTTTATGGTTGAAATTAGGCTGCAAAAAGATTGGTTTAAAATTTGCAGGAAAGTGGGTTTGAAGTTGCAGGAAATTCTGGCAACAAGTTCTTTAAGGCTTTGGTGTGCGTTTGGTTTAAGTCCAAAGTTGAAAAATGGTTGGACTGTGGTTATACTTGCTGTACTGACATTTTTTCCCCTCCCCCGGAGCTTGGGTTCCTGATTTATGTTCAGTAGAATAATGTGATAGAAATGCTTGTCTTGACATGTATGATATTATGCGTCTCTTCACCAGCTTAATTATAAAAAAAAAATGTTTCTCTTCACCAGCTTGCGAAGAAAGGAGAATTGTTTATAGACCTTCCTTACGTTGTCAAGGGGATGGATGTATCTTTCAGTGGAATATTAAGCTATATTGAAGCCACTGCTGTGGAGAAGCTAAAAAATAATGAGTGCACCCCTGCAGACTTGTGCTACTCCTTGCAGGTATGTTAAATTAGGATCATTTACATCTTTGCCAGCAACAAAACTATTGAGATATATTTTTTTTTTTGTATTTGAATCTGGTTATTCTTCATATACCAGTCATTTCGAGTTTTGTCATCGTGTATGCCAATCATGTGTCTTACTGCTTATCCTCTCAAGAGTTTAGCTCACCCTCTAGGAGGAATCTTCGCATGATTCTTTTGTACTAGAGCCTTGTTCTTTTCTTTTTCTCCTTTTTTTACTCATATATCTGAAAAAATTGCTACTTAAATTAATTCAGGCGCAAGTGTTGTGTTGCAGGAAACTGTGTTTGCAATGCTTGTAGAGATTACAGAACGGGCAATGGCACACTGTGACACGAAAGATATTCTCATTGTTGGTGGTGTTGGTTGCAATGAGCGCCTGCAGGATATGATGAGAACCATGTGCTCTGAGCGTGGTGGAAGGTTGTTTGCTACTGATGACAGGTATTGTATCGATAATGGGGCAATGATTGCATATACTGGTCTCCTTGCTTATGCTCATGGTACATCAACTGCACTGGAGGAATCAACATTCACCCAGCGGTTTCGGACTGATGAAGTACATGCAATCTGGAGAGAGAGAGAGAGTGCCAACTAACGTGAATGGTTTCAAGCAGGAAAGCAGCTAAATCTAGAGGATCTGAAGGTATGGACTTTCTGATATTGCCGGATTTTGTATTATTTTTTTTCTTTGACTATTACTCAAGCAACAAGATTATAGAAAAATCTAAAACGGCATAACTAAAACCTCTTGTCGCTCTCATCCATTTGGAAAGGTAATCTGTAAAATGATGATTTCTATTTAAAGCAGTGAGACTTCAGTTTTGTCAATATTCTTAGCATTTCTCTTCCTCTGAATTACTCCACTTAAAGCATAAAGGTACAACGTTCTATTCAGCTATTTGAATTTCCTTTGAAAATGTGATAATATTTTTATTTTGATAAGACAATTTTATTAAAAGCGCAAAGCCCATGACCTAGGTACACAAGATTCATACAAGAGAAAGTAACTAGGAGAAGGAAAACAAAAAGACAAAAAATTAATTGATTGAAAAAAAAAAACTATTTTGAGCCGATGCTCAGACATAAATGGTTTTTAGCACAATTTCTTAGCTCAACCATCATCTTCTCACAGATTCAAAGTTCCGAGCATTGTTCCAAATACACCACTCCTAGGCTGCATACTGGTTTCCCAATAAGCCAAAAGCTATAGCATCCTTTTAAGGCATCATCCATTCTACACCAAAGTGTTCGAGGCCCACACTGCTAGCCAATTCATAATGTAGCAAAAACATGATCAATTGTTTTCAGCAATAATCAATTGACTTTCTCAAATCATCCATTATTGAAGTCTTCCCCAATGTAACTGTCTACACAAAGAAACCTACCCATGATGAAGCCTTGTTTCACCAAATGCCTTTCCAAAGTAAAGGAGGACTTGTGGGATGCAATGCATGATAAAAACTTCTTACCTTAAACTTTCAATTTTTGTCTGGAGGGGACGCTAGATCTTGTCCTCCCCAGGATGCCCAATCTAATAGACTACAAAAGGTTAAGGAATGAAGAAAACAACTCTGTGTTGTTCTGATAAAAGCGGCAGCACACGTATGTGGTATGCATAGTTTGCTATTTAAATGGGCAGCGTAGGTATGGGGCTGGGAGTTTCCTAGCGGCATCTTAATGTTGAATAATCAAGAATTCCCTTTTTCAGTCCTATGGGTCGTCACATTAGCTAGGAATTTCCCTAGAAACTTACTGCTACTTGCTGGAAATTAAAGTGGTAGCTTGGGCACCCAGTTTGGCGCCACTGGAGGTCTCTGGGCTGGGCAGTGTTTTTTGTTGAGGCTGTCTAGGTGGCCTTCTCTTGAAGGTTGCTTCACAACCTCGGTAAATTTCTAATTGCTAGAATTCCCATCAGTTACACTAAACAAGTAATCAGGGCCACTTTAATTATCTGTGCACTTTTCCGGATTAGTCAAGACACTATTCTTGGACACCCGGTGCCAATCAGAAATTATCCGTGCTCTCTCTCTCTCTCTCTCTCTCTATATATATATATATATATATATATCTATTCCGATGTCTTTTGCCTGTGTTTCTAGCTGGCATAAGCTCCTTTTCTGCCTTTTCTTTCCCGTAAAATGACATTGATAATTGTTAAGATACTTTTCCTACCTAGGAAACACCTTTGGCTCCTATTGAGTGCCTCATAAAAGTCTAAGGCTCTTTGGGACGGTGCGATAGAAAAGATGGAGTGTAGATTGGCTAGTTGGAAGATGATGTACTTGTCCAAAAGTGGGGTAGTACACAAAGCACTAGAGTGATTAAGTAAATAAAATGAGTGATGTGATGGCAGGGGAACCGGCCATAGTCTCCTGCTCCCTTGTTGTTAGGTCACCAACTTCCTTGACTTTTTGGCACTGGTAGCGTTAGCCTCCATACATGGTCTTACAACTTTGTGGAGACCTTTGTTTATGGTAAACAATTGCCCGGGCAACCCCCTTGGTGAGGAGGCACCTAGTTGGGGAGGAACTAAGAGGCTTTATTATTCTAGTTACACTATAGGTGATGGTGGTGAATTCTTCAAAATGGTTTGACATGTACTAGGTCCTATGTTCAAATCCAAATATAGGTTCACCTTAAACTATTGGTATTAGTCGCCTAAAGATTCATTGAATTTCTCTAGTGGGGCTGCAGTCTAAGCTGTGGCTCAAACCTGACTTGAGGGAGTGCTCTACTGCATCTTGTCTTCTAAGTTCTAGGCACCTCCTATCCAGCCTAGTGGGTAGGATGCTACTATGGTCGCGCCCAGTGGGGAAGTTACTTCCGGTTGCCCCCTCCTACCCTTTTCATTTAAGAAAAAAATGTACTACGGGCAAATTCACTTTAAGAGTGGGAAATGAAACAATAAAACACAGCCACTTTAAATTAGTGAATTAATAATAGAGAGGAAGACGTTTCTCCATTCTTCCTCTGTATGTCCCTTCTAAGTAGTAGATTCTATCGAATCAATTTTTATTTGTCAATGCATACTTTACAACATTATGTCCATTCAGAACGGCACAAGTCCAAGTCACAACATTCTCCACCATCAGTGGTGGTTTCAACTCCAACCATCAACATTATCTCTGTATGTTTATGACATTGTCTTTCCATTTGGGAAAGAAAGTATGTTAGGTTGTTATACCAATAGGAAAATATCATTTCTATTTCAATGCTTGTTTCATTTGAGCTTTAACATTTATTTTATGTTTTGGATTACAGGTTTTGAGTACTTGGGATGATTACTTGGAGATATCAGTACGTCATTCTGTAACTAAACATGAAGGATCTACAAAAGACAATATATTTGTAGTATCAAATTCATCAGTTGAAACTGAAATCTAATTTCTCAAACATACTTGTCCCCTTAAGGCTACTGGAGGTTTACTTCAAGGTCCCATTAGATTAGTTGAAGTACGCACAAGCTTGCCCAGACACCCACGGTTAAAAAAAAAAAAAAATCTCAAACATACTTCATTGTGAGAATGCATAAATATTTATTATGAGGATAATCTGTGGGGCAAAATCTACCCATGACACAATCTCTACTTCAGTGTGAGTAATGTTATATACAGTCGTGAAATACGCGAGCGCTATGCAATCGTTTTGAAAAAGAATGGGATCTCCTATTAAAAAATTAATTTTATTTTCATGTGAGTTTCGTATTTATTTATTTTTTTTAAAGTGATTGTGGCGTTTGTACACTCACAATTGTAACTATCATTTCTCTTTTAACAATAAGCTAAAAACTTAAAGTAACTTTTTTTTTTTTTATGTTTCTACCTTTTCTTTTATATATGGCACGCCGAGTTAATTGCTACTTTGGTGTTGTAAAATCACCAATTGTCTTGGTAGGTTCATTTTATTTATTGAGTAATGCTACACAATCACTACGTTACATATTTTTTAAAATTTAAAATATTTTTAAATTTTTTTTAAATTTTGGAAAAGATAATAAAAATTAAAAAAGTATGGTGTATGAAAATTGTGTGAATAGTAAGAGGTTGTATAGATTTTTTCTTATCAATTGCTACTTTGGTTCATTTTTGTCTGGTTCAATGCACTTCCAGCGTGTATCTGGAATTCTCAAATCGTTTTTCAGCATATATGGTTCTGGTATTTTTCGGGCCTTCTCCAATGTTTGTTCGTAACACCTGGTGTTCTCTATTGTGATCCCAACACCAATTTAGGCCATAAACGGTTTTACTTCATCTCATTATTGTAATTTTTTTAAATTTTTACATGAAATATAATAAATAATTTTAATTTTTTCCAATTTCAAAGAGTCAAAACAATAATAATAATATTAAAAAATAATATTCTAATAATATTTTATTTAACTTTCTATTTTAATTTAAAATAATCACATTTCATCTCAGTATCTAAACAAGGACTTAATGTTTTATTAATTTTTCTTTTCATAATCAATATATTTCTGGGTTATTTCTTCTTTCTTTCCTATGATTGGAGATTGCTTCGATGGTCGCTTCGGCTTTTACTTTTCCGGTGCAAGGAAGATACATGTCATTGCCCTTCTATTTTAGACCATATTTGAATACAAAAACAGTTTCATTTCATTTCATTATTATAATTTTTTTAAATTTTTACACAAAATATAATAAACAATTTAACTTTTTTAAATCTTAAAATAATAATAATATTAAAAAAATAATATTCTAATAATATTTTATTTAACTTATGACTAAAATCATCTCATCTTATCTCACTATCAAACGGTGTGCTAGTATTACAACTATTGTTCTCACGTGGGAAGTCAAATTACTCCTACTTAGGGGTGTAAACCGGTCGGTCCGGTCCGGTCCGGTGATGGACCGAAAATATTCGGTCCATCACCGGACCGGACCGAACACCCCATAGGGACCAGTAGTTATCGGTCCGGTCGGTCCATTCGGTCCGGCCTATTTTTTTTAATCAATTAATAAAAAAATTATTTAAAATGCTAAATTAAATTAAGTGACTTATTAATGTGGATTATGTAACAAACTCAATAAAAAAATATTTTATATGGTCAATGATAATAAATTAAATGCAAATTACATTATTAATTTATATAATTATTATATAATTAACTAATTGATATTATATATTAGTTAATTCATAGAATATTAACAAGTGTTAATAACATATTTAAAATTTTATATTGTTAATAGTGATAGGTTAGATGAAAATATATATAAAATATTGTTAATTTATAGAATATTAACAAGTATTAATAACATATTTAAAATTTTATATTGTTAATTGTACAATTATTATATAAATAATATATATAATTTTTTTTTATTCAGTCGGTCCGGTCCGGTCCGGTCCGAGAAATCTCCACCCCGGGACCGAACCGAAGACCGAAATTTATGTACTGTTTGGATCGAAACCGACCATGCATTTGGTCGGTCCGGTCCGGTCTGGACCGACCGGTTTACACCCCTACTCCTACTTCATAAAGTACATTTATGTGGGTTTCAAGTTGCTTTGGTTACCAAGATAAGACGAGACTCATCTCATATAATTATTACAATTTTTTCAAACTTCTATATAAAATATAATAAATAACTCAATTTTTTCAAATCTTAAAATAAAAAATAATATTCTAATAATATTTTATTCCAATTTTCAACTTTTATCTCATCTTATCTGTATAACCAAACGAGACCTCTCAGCATTTGCTCTCAACATGTTTCTCTATTCAGGATTTTGTACTTGATTTCAAGATGTTCCAACTTGAGAGGTGTGACGCCCCCAACCTCTACTTAGGATGGAATAAAGACTTAGAGCATCGGAACATGCAACACAATGTTACATACTCCCGGACATGACAGTTAATATTCAATGCATACTACTATGCAATTAGTAATATGCAATAATCGCAGTAGAAATAAAGGTGAAAGTATAATTTATGCCAAAATAACTAAAAACATCCCAATTTCATTAGTAATCATCAAGTTCAACATACCAATGTAGCATAATCTAAAGTCAAATCATTTGCTTCATGCATTCTAAAGCATGAAGGACTTGGCCTATAACATCATGATTAAATCCAATCTCTTCTCAAGATCTGATTCCTCCTCAGTCAGTCGGATCTAATGCTCTGTCTAACTCGTCCTCCTCGAGTTCTGACACAACTTCTACCATTCCGAGTGAAATGATAGTGGTCTCATAAATGGTGAGATTTACACGAAATTTCAGTAAGTTAAACAACCAACTTGTACAAAGATAAATTAAACATGAAGCATAATAACAATGTAATGCATGAGATGCAGAAAAATCAGTATATATGTCTCCCACCCAACTTCACATTTTAGAAAAATAGAGACACAAGTTTTCATTCAGTAAACATTTTTGCTATCATTTTTGAAAACATAACTTTATCATAAACTTTTATCATTATTAGCAATTCATAATTAACATCATAACGTGTGGTAATGTCACAGTTCTCCCTATATGCATTGTGAGTACCTGCTGGTGACCGTAATACAACTCACGTTAAAATTATGTTGTCTATAGACTCATTTTCAATGCATTGGTAATATAACATAACATCATCAAAATCATAATATGTACACCCACCAACGTTAGGTATCATAACATGTAGACTTCGCTTCGGTATTTTTTAAAAAGAACTCATTCGAAACCCATTGATTGTTCTTCATCAACCCAAGCGTTATCACTCCATTATTAAACACTTCAGAGTGGATAGGGAAATTCTACTAGGATAATTCCCCATCCTAACATTTGGAGTCGGACAAAAATTATTTTCATACTATGCTTGAAAAATATTTTTTATGACATGTGCATATGTGGCAAGCTTTCATGCAAAAATGATATTTATAGATGCAATATGCAAAAATAGTGAGAAATATCACATGTCAGATAAGTATGCACTCAATGTATCATTTAATATGATAATTTTATGCTAGAAAAGATAATTGAAATATGAATTAAATATTTAACAATAATTTATAAATAATCTATCAAGGTATAAGTTAGAGGCCAACTTACAAACTTCCTGAGTAATCGAAAAAATATCGTAGCAGTTGAAATCAAGTGCGTACTAAGTTAGGATTAATACTTATATGGTTGAGGTTCAAAATCAAAGGCTTCAAAAATGGGTATTTATAAAAATACCCCCTAGACTCTCAAAAATTACTGTTAAGGCCCTAAATTTTTACTAATTGTAAACGAACTTCAAATATAACCAAAATTTTATGGACTTTATATTTTTGGCATTCTAAAACCATCTAGCCCTTGGATTTTCAAAAAGAAAGCAGAACTTGCCCAAATAGTCCCAACCCGTGACATGCACTCTAGTTCATGCCTAAGTATATTTTCAACTATTGATTTCTATGAATGCATGCATAAGAGATTTTATTTAATTACAAATGATCACTAACATCTTTAATGACATAATGAATGCTAATTCTTGGATAATAAATTTCATCTCAATACTTAATCATGGTTAAGATATCCTAAATCTCCAATTTATTCAAAATCGATTCATACTTGATGATCAAAATAAGATAGATTTAAGACCTATCATGGCATGCTTTTAATCACAAATCAAACATTCTATAATCATTTTAAGACAATAATAAATCATATCAAATCATGCTTAAGACATGTCATAGCAAAATTTTTACTTAAAATTATTTAATCATTCAGACCACCCTTTAATGACCCGGTTTTGAACTAAGCATCATAATCTTCTCAAAACTTAACCAAATTTCATACCAACTGTAACGCCCCGACCCCGAGGGTCCGGAGTGTTAACTCATATAACCTGATAAACAACTCTAACAATACTAATGAACCTCCAAATCCAAGAATAAATACTTCCAAAACTTCAAATCAAAAGTACATACTTCAAATTAATAAATCATTCACTCTATCAAATCATCAATTCAACAACCCAAATAAATATCAACTTTTCCCCATGTCTCAAATAGCAAACTAGAATCAAATAAAATTGACATAAGTCTCCATAAACCGTCTAAATCCATTGAAAACAACTTAATAAGTAAATAACATCCAACAACAGCACTAATATCATGAGATACCCAAAGCAATCCACAACTAATCTTGTCCACAAACTCTAATACTGATCCTCAGCTGAACCATCAATGTCATCTGACAATATTATGAAGATTAAGAGGTGAGTTATCAACAACTCAGCAAGCAGAGAGCATATACTCGCATGTAAACATGAGCATTTATAACGTTCAACATACAGAACAAAACATTTTCTTCCAGAATACAGAAACAACATGTTTACTTTCAGAATGTATAAACAAAACTTGTTACAAAACATCAGAGCGAAAATTTTCAGAAAATAAACTTGTTCCCAAAAAGAAAATCCTTTGGCATATCCAATCTAAAACATTATATTCATATCATCTCATAGCATCACATCAGGACAAATACCATGTTTAACCCCCGTGGTAGGGTTATAAACCACCATTATACCCGTGGCTGGGCCGTATACCATGTTTTACCCCCATGGTAGGGTTATAAACCACCATTATACCCGTGGCTGGGCCGTATACCATGTTTCACCCCCGTGGTAGGGTTATAAACCACCATTATACCCGTGGCTGGGCCTCAACAGAAACAGAACGAAACATCATCGGAATCAGATCACATTCATATACAGAATCAGAACTTCATGCCAAGGTTTTCAGATAACACATCATATCAAAACAAAAATACTGAATAGCTTCAGATCATTTCACATATTTGAAATATACAGAACCCAAAACATCTTCATTTATTCATGGCAAAACTTTTAGATTTCATATTCGCTCTTTTTACATAGTTCAGAATCAGAATGCATAAAATTAGCTCATGTCTACACCAGTCATGACAGAAAAATACTTTCTCTTATATATAATTTATACACATGCAAAACAAATATTTGAGGTCGTTTTCAGATTTCTTTTCAAAACAAATATGCATATTTTCAAAGTCAACCTCATTTCATTTCTTTTTATGCAAATCTAGTATATGAACCCCGCTTACCTGACTTCCGTGTACAAAATATGCCTTGGATCTGTCCCCTAACAGTATCACAAACTAAAACAATAAACGTATACCACATAATTAATAATCCAAACAGGTATACCACTAAACTCAATTAATAAAACTTAAATCAGCCCCTTTTTAATCTAAAATTCTCCATAAGATAAAATCTGGACAGCCCATTTCAAACCGTCAATCTTTTCACTCTAGCACCACCAAGTAATTTCCACCCAACATCCACTTAACCAAACTCGAACAGCTTAATAATAACCCAAGAATTAACACTAAACAGTCCCAATTACAAGCCCAAAACAGTCTCACAAACCATCCAAATAATCATACTTCTCAACTTCAAGACTTCAAACATAGGCAACCAACCCAACAGATAAAGCACCTATACACCATAAATTACATATGTAATAAATTGCCAAAAGCTTACTGCAGTAATGCAAATCTGACCAACGCTACAACCATATCAATAACACTTTACCACATTCCACAATCCAACCAAATAATATCCATATACTATCAAAAACTTCGGGAGAGACTTACCTAGAAGAGTCACAAAACTTCGAACCAAATCGAATGGGTGTAACCCACAGTGAATTAAGCCAAAAAAAAAAAAAAAATTCACTAAAATCTCTAGTGAAAATAGATGGTGATCTACGCAAGGAAGGACGATGGGTTTGAGTGTGTGCACGGCAACTAAAACAGAGTGGGTGTGTGTGTGAAACAAAATCAAAGCAACACAAAGTAAAAGAGAGGGTCTGCGTGTGTGCAAAAGCATGGGGGGTCGAAGTGAAAATTAAATGTGAAACCAGTGAATGGAAGGGATGGTTACCGAAAGGAGAACTCCAAGGAGAAAGAGTTCCAACGACGGCACCAATGTTATCGAGACCCACGAATAAGCTGCACAATGTCAAAACTCAAAGAAAAATTCATGAAGCTGTCGGTGAGGCCAGGAAAGACAGAGAACGTGAGAGAGAGAACGATGGCTCACCTTCGAGGAACCAAGATTTCGAGGCTCACGGAACAAGCAGCGCCAGCCAAGGGTGAACCAAATCTGCGTAAGAGAGAGTCTGAGTAGTCAAAATGAAATGAGGGAAGTTTTCAAGTGAGAAGCCGAGAGGATAAACTGTAGGAACGTGGGAGGAGGCACACGGAAGTGGAGAGATTTTCGGGAAGAACAGAACAGCTCTGGAAAGGAAAGAAAACATAAAATAAAAGGAAAGAAACCGACGGAAAGAAGAAAGAAGGTCAAAACAAAGAGGAAAAAAAAATACTCACCAACAACGCTGTTTACTAGAGTCCTCCAAGCTGGGCTTCATCTGTACCTGGGCCTTGGGCCCGGGTGTTAAACCAACACTTGGAAACAAAACTTGACATGCTAACTAAGTTCAAGAGCAAGAAAACTTATAAATTTCATAGCCTTCCAAGCACTCAAGATAGCCTTGCTCAAGAACATTCAAGAACTTATCAAAACTCACTTGATTTCACTCTTTTGATCTTTAAGGGAGAGAAGTGCTCTCAAGACTCAAGAGAAAGCTTGGAGCTAAGTTGTAGAGGAAATGAGGAAGTGAGAGAGGTATTTCTAGGGTTAAACAGGGGAGAAGACGTTGACCTTGGTGCAAGGTGATTGGGTGAAGTGGAAGGTGCAGAAGTATGAAATTTTTCTAGCTTGCTTCCATTAACTTGTGTCATCTTGTGCATACCAAAACAGTGCCCTAAACCACTATAATCTCACTTATACAGTTGTACATTGAGCCTAAAGAAATCTGGTCTGGTCGGGGTGCAGAAGAAAAGAAAGAAAAATACAAAATCATCATACACAAGCAAACGGGTTCAATGGTGGTTTCCTTGGGTAGATTTCGGTTTTGTGCTTTCTTTGGGTGGGAAAACTGAGTCAAATGGTCATGATGACTATGGGGAATTCTTGGAGATTGGGTAGTGTTGGAGGTGGCGTGGGGTGGTGGCTTAACCATGGTAGATGGGTTGTTGAAACTCAACAAAATCAGTTTGAAACCAACTAGCTTCCTAGGTGCAATCGATTTGACGTTTTGGTTTGGTTTTTGAAACCAAACTCGTCCAAGGTTTGGTCTGGGTTCAAAGGGGTCTCATGATGTGTTTAAGGACCTTATTGCCCTTAAGAAAAAGGTACAAAAAAATTGGACTTAAGGGCAAAACTATCCATGCACTCAAAGGGCACACATGTGTGCCAATTGGTGTAGTTTTGGGTTTGATACGTCATTTTCTCAAATGAAATGTGTGGAGGTTTATCTAGGATTTTAGTATGATCTTAGAGTGATGAAATGAAATAATCAATCAAGAAAAATTCGAATTAGAAGGTTAGAAAAGATTAAACAAAATTAAGTTTCAAAGTATGGCTTAAAGTTCACTAACCTGAAGTATGATGGTTAATGGTCTTAGCCAACTTTCAAAACTTAATTTGGGTACTTAGGGTATAATTTAGGCTTAAAAAAACCAATGGTATGGTATAATGGGCTTTCAAGTTGAATAGTGGAATAAACCCAAATATGGCTTTGGGCCTTGTGGGCTTAAACGGCCAAGTGTGTGGGTTCATGGATTATGCTCTCTTGGGCTTGCATGAGAGGAGTCTCATTTCCAGATTTTTAGGGTTGAAAAGAAACCTCAAGATCGGCTAAGATGAGCTTGAAAAAGTTTGACTTTGCCTAATTGGGCCATTGGTCCATTCTACAGGCCTTAAGCCTTCTATACCTTGGGCTTAACTTCTAAAGTTCTACAAGAAATGTCTATATCCTTATAATTCTCAAATTGGTCTAGGGCTTATGGTACTTATTATTAGCCCACCACATCCTTATTGAATTAGAGGGCTAAATTCTAGTGTCCATCAAGTAGGGCCTAGTGTCCATCAAGTTGGGCCTAATGCCTTTACTATTATTAAGTTAAGCCCAATGGTCGTACGTCCTTTTCATTGGGCCTATTTTCTAGTATCCTCCAAGAAAGGTTTAAAACTTTATATCTCCCAAGTTGGGCCTGAGGGTTTTTAACATCTTAACCTTAACCCATCACATCCTTAATGCATTAGGACCCTAAAGTCTTATGTCCATCAAGGAGGGTCTAAAGTCTTATTGCCTCTCCTAAAGCTATATATCCAAAAAGCTTGGGCCCTTAATAAACCAATCTCTTGGGCCTTTTGAAGTCCATCAAAATTTTTTATACAAATTACTTAGCCTAATAAGGTGGAAAAATCTCCAATATGCCATTTGTCATTCTGATATTGGCCTGTTGGCACCCTTCCTCAAAATTAATAATGTACTAAAAATTCTCCAAACTAATACTACCAAACCAATCAAGATCCAAAAATCTTCATTTTTCTCAAAAATAAATATTGCACTAGAATCTTCTAATAATTCTACTAAACCCAAAGTATGCGGTCCTCTTGCCAACTCAAATATCCAAATTATTCTTATTTTAGAATAGCTCAACTCCTAATTAACTAGGACTAAGGCTACTAAGGTCAAGGCTTAAGGAGCTTTTTAGGCTGAGTGTTACATCCTCCGCCCTTAAAAGAAGATTTTGTCCTCGAAATCGGGGTATGGATATGGATGAATAAAGCATGCAACACACATATACTATACATACATACCTACTAGAGATTCTATGGTCCTAAACTAGATAAGAGATCTTCACTGACATCATCCGATAGTTCCTCCTGAGTGTGGTAGAAGAATTGATCCTCTTCCGAGTCATAGTATGCGTTTAACTCGTTCTTCCATTTCCCTCCATTGTTCAGTTGATGCGTCTTCGATCTCTGGAGATCCCTCTTCATGGTATTGTATGCAACGAAAAGAAAAGTCAGTGACTCTGAGGTATCCATGGAAGAGATAATTGGATACAACGGTTCTTGGTTTTTGTTTCATCCTCTTTCTCCAAGTGGCTTCTTCAACATTGTGATTTTGCCAAAGCACCTTCACTAAATGAATTTTTCGACTCCTGAGTTCCTTTGCTTTCCAATCTATAATCTGAACAGAAACTTCCGTGTGTATTAGATTGAGTTGTAATGAAATGTACTATGGATCTTCAGGGCGAAGATTACAGCGGCTAACTCTAAGTTATGGGTGGGGTAATTTTGCTCGTGGCTCCTAAGTTGTCGAGAAGCATATATGCATAAGTATTCATCTAAGTCTTGATAATCTAGAGGAACTCTCTACGAACCTTTGGTAATAACCGACTAATTCTAAGAAACTTTGGACCTCGCGTACATTGGTAGGATGCTGCCAATTCACTATTGCTTAGATCTTACTAGGATCAACAGCTGCTCCTTTACTCGAAATCTCATGCCTAAGAATTTTACTTTCTTGAGCCAAAATTCATACTTGCATACAAACTATGTTCCTTTAATCTCGCAAGCACTTAAGCTGAGATGTTGCCTATGTTCTTCTATTTGAACCTTCAATGCCTTTAATTCTAATGGGACTATATGGTATGGTGTTCTATTTGTGAAAGGTTCTAGATCTATAATGGACTCTATTTCCCTATTGGGGTAATCCTGGTAAGCCGTCTGTGAACCTCAAGAAAATCCTCAACTACAGGTATCCCATGCATCTCTTTATACCTACTGGAGTCTTCAATTATCAAACCTAGATAGGTTACATCACCGTTAGTAGTGCAGTTTCTAACTAAGGAGGGAATAGCCTTTATAGTTCCTCTTATCCTACTAGCTTCAGGTGAGTCAAACAAAATCTCTTTCATCTTGCAGTCTAACTTGGCATAGCATTTGGATAACCTGTCCATTCCCAATATCAAATTAAACCACCAATAGACTGAAGATAATCATATCTGCCTCCATAATCCTTCCATCTAACTTAGAGGGAAAATGCTAAGGACTCGGGTACACTTGACTATACTTCCATCGAGAATCATAACTACTACTGAGTACTAAGCAGCTATTTTAAAAACTAATTTCTAAAGAGGGGTATTTAAAGAAAAAGACCAGGGATAACTTCCGTCTCTTCATCTATGGGAATCTCCTCGTTCATCTGTCCAAGGGTGATGACGTACACACGAGCTTAAACAGGTGGCCTTTGATTGGACTGATTGTTAGGAGGGTTCCTTCCTCCTTGTGCATTCTGAGGGCACTCCCAAATCATGTGTCCTAACTGATTGCATCAGAAATAAACTCTTAAACCCACTCGACATTCTCCACCATGATTCTTTCCACACTTCTTACAGGTAACAGGTGGAGCTATCATAATGCCTTTGCCCTTACTGGCTCCCTGTATAATCTTTCTTTTGGCATTATTCTCTTCTGCAGAGAAGGAAGAAGTCCTTTTTTGCTCAAGGTTAATTTGGGCTGTCACACTTTGTTGTTTCGCCTCAATTATTGCAATCATGTTAACCAACTCTTGAAAATTATGGATGCAGAACCCAGCTACGTAATTGCGAATCCTGGGATGCAGTCCTCCTTAGAACTTTTGAGACTGCATCTTCTCAGTGGCAATCAAGTGTGGAGCAAACATTTCTAGCTCCATGAACTTCGCAGCATACTGCTCAACTGAGAGATTGCATTGCACCAACATGGCAAACTCCTGGGCCTTCTGGGTTTTCATTGACTCTGGGAAGAATCGATTGTCAACCTCCTCCTTGAACCTATCCCAGGTCAAAACAGTGATATTGCCCAATTCTCTAATCAAGAGCTGCCTCTTGGTATCCCACCAGATACTGGTTTCACCTTGAAGCAGATGCCCTGTGTACTGTACCTTTTGCTCCTCAGTACAACTGCTGATCTCGAAGGTCTTAACGAGATCTAGTAGCCACTTATTGGCCTACATGGTTTCCTCAGTTCCCATGAAATTAGGATATCTGTATATCAGAAACTTCTCATATGAACACCCTCGGTTCTCCTAACTTTCAACTTGCGGGCGTTGTTGGTTTTGCCTCAGGATTATCTCTTGTTGCTATTTCATGGTTTCCGTCATCTGAAGAATTGCATTCACCAAGTCACGTCCTCCTTCAAAACATCGGTTCTGATCCTATTGGGCATTGGATCCTTCAGGGTTTCTTTCTTGCCTTTCACATGCCATTTGCCCTTAATCTTCCACTCCTGAGATGTATGCATATCAGACCAAGCTTCAACTGTAGGATTCAAGCCTATGCAAAACTAAGATTCAAACCTATATTTTGGCATAACATTCCTAAGGACATGTGGGTTTATCTAGAGGCGTAATTACTTTGATACAACCTTGTGACGCCCAACCTCCGCTTGGGATGGAACAAAGACTTAGAGGGTTGGCACATGCAACACAAGCTTACAAACTCCCGTACATGACAGTTAATATGCAATGCATCCTAGTATGCAGCTAGCAGTCACAGCGGAAATAAATATGAAAGTATAACTTATGCTAGAATAACTAAAAAATCCAAATTTCATTAGTAATCCTCAAGTTCAAAATATCAATGCAGTATAATTTAAAGTCAAATCATCTGCTTCATGCGTTCTACAGCATGAAGGACTTGACCTATAACATCAGGATTAAATCCAATCTCCTCTCAAGGTCCGGCTCCTCTTTAGTTAGTCGAATCCAGTGCTCCATCTAGCTCGTCCTCCTCGAGTTCTGACACAACTTTTACAATTCCAAATGGAATGATAGTGGTCCCATAATGGGTGAGATGTACTCAAAATCTCAGCAAGTTAAACAACCAGCTTGCATAAAGATAAATTAAACATGAAGTATGCATGAGATGCAGAAAAATCAGTATACATGTCTCTCATCTAGATTCCTTAACATTTTAGAAAAATGGAGACATAGGTTTTCATTTAGTAAACATTTGTGCCATCATTTTTGAAAACATAACTTCATCATAAACTTTCATCATTATTAACAATTCATAATTAATGTCATAACGGATGGTAACGTCATAGTTCCCCCTATATGCACTATGAGTACCAACCGGTAATTATAGTACAACTCATATTGAAACTACGTTGTCTATAGACTCATTCTCAATGCATTGGTAATACAACATAATATTATAAAAATCATAACATGTACACCCATCAGCGTTAGGTGTCATAACATGTTGACTTTGCTTCGTCGTTCTTTAAAAAGAACCTATTCGAAACCTGTTGACTGTTCTTCGTCAACGCAGAGGTTACCACTTCATTATTAAACACTCCAGAGTGGACAGAGGAGTTCCACTAGGATAATTTCTCATCCTAACCTTTGGGATTGTGAAAAGATTTATTTTCATAATTCTATTAAATCAATATTGTACTAGAATCTTCTAATAATTCTACTAAATCCAAAGTATACGGTCCTCTTGCCAACTCAATCATCTAAAATTATTATTGTTCTAGAATAACTCAACTCCTAATTAACTACAATTAAGGCTACTAAGGTCAAAGCCTAAGGGGCTTTTTAGGTGGGGTGTTAAAAGGGGGTAAAATATTGGAGTGTTAGTTCTATTAGCTAGTTTTTGATTTGTTACAAGTTTCTTTGGTCACTTGTAGTTAGTTGAAGAATTTGTTAGTTTGTTAAAGAGCATTTAGCTTCTTTGTTTTTCTTTGAAAATTTTTTCTCATCAGCCACTATTAACTATCTCACACCTTATGAAAAAAAGAAGTTATAAGTGTGTTGTGTGTAGAAGTAAATAGTGGCTGATGCATAGAATTCATCTTTTTCTTTTAGGAACACTTAACTTTTGTTAACGAAGGAAGTCCTACCTGCTTTAGCTTCTTAGCCTTTCCTTCCATGTAATTTCCTCCACACCTTTATTTGATTCTGAGAAAGCCTCTCTCTTTTCTTCTCTCTCTCTCTCTCTCTTTAATCTCTCCATCAAGAAAGTGGCATAAGATAAGAGTAGAACATACTTAAAGCAAGATATATCAAGCTTGCAACCAACTCGGGGGCTAAGTGAAGTTGATACTCAGCGGTCTACTGGGATAGAGAATATGCTTGGTAAAAACTAAGAAGCTTAAAACCTAAAGTCAAGTGAAGCTTATAAAATTAGAGAGATTAATATCTTTACAAAATAGAGCTAATATAACCTACATTAGGTAGTCATTTATTCAGTTATGGAGTTACATTTTCCACCTATAAAATTTCGATTACTTTGTAGATGAGATATGCGTAACTGCCAAAAAAAAGGAAAAAGATATCGCAATCTTTTAGACTATTATCCCTAACTCCGACAATTGGCCTTAGTTTATTTTAGAGTAATACTATATGTACTTTCAATTTTATATACTTGAATAATTTTATCAGTCTTTTTTTTTTTTTTTTAATAAAGTGCAAATTTTGAATTTCATATTTCATAATTTTCATCGTATCAATAGTTGACACGTTAGCATGTATTGACATTTTTCATAACTACAAATAGCATTTTTCTTTATTTTAATAGATTGACATTGAAGCGAGTCACTTTTAGTGATATGCCATAAGGGTCATTTTGTAATGAACCGGTTTTGTAGAAATATTGTGTTTGATAACAATTCTACTGTTATGTTTTTCAAAATTATTTATGTTTAGAATTTTCGTTGCAATCCCTTTTTTTTTTTTGTAAAAGGCTTGTAGTAACGACCAATCAATACGTGAAAACCATACAGTAATCTGGCAGTATACCATGAACGAGGATAAAAATTCTTCACAAAAAGCCATGCAAAAACCTCAAAGTAGAGGGGTTGAAACTCTTAAGAAAAATTTTATTCATCATCTCTACATCAAACACTATATATAATTTTTTATTTTTTATTTTTTCTTTATTTTTCTTCCCTTAGTAAGTACATGGGGTAGGGATAATGAGTAGGAAAACTCAATTAGTTTAACAAGAACAAAAAATAAAAATAAAAATAAATATGATGTGTAGTGTGTGGAATGATGAATATCAAAACTTAATTCTGGAATGATGAATATCAAAACTCAATTCTGGCTGGTTTGGTTAGACAAAATCAAACCATCTCATCTTATCTTATCTCATTTCATCATTATAACTTTCCCAAATTTCTACACAAAATATAATAAACGATTCAACTTTCTCAAATCCCGAAACAAAAATAATATTAAAATTTTATATTATAAAAATATTTTATTCAACTTTCAACAAAATATCTCATCTTATTTCATCTCATCGGAACTGCTTAACGAAACGAACTTTCACAATCTCTAGTATGGAATTTAAAATAATGAATAATTTTCCTCATCAACCACTATTCACTACTCTACACCCCACACCCTATAAAAAAAACTGTCAGGTGTGGAGTGTGGGAGTGAATAGTAGCTGATATATAGCAAAACTTTTAAAACAATAGTTGAGACTAAAGAGATCATTACCCAGTAAAGAAAACTGCCCAATAGAGAGTTAAAAAAAAAAGAATTTTCATAAGCCTTTTCTTTTTATTTTCTTATTAGAGTTTTTATTTGATATGTCCATTAATTTTTTTTTTTTTTTGAAACAGATTCATTCTTCATTAAAACTGAAGTTAATACATAGTTTGAAGACAGTGGGGAGTTTCCTCCAAGTCCACTATACACTCTGATCTAATCAGAGCATCCTTACCAAGTAAGTGAGCTATTACATTACCTTCTCTATTGATATGTCTAGTAATACATACATCCAAAAAATTGATTCTTGTTTTTATATCTGAAATGATCATTCCAAAGTAGCTATCATCTGGTACATGTTTTTGAATCCCCATTACCACTCTTTTGGAATCACCTTTTAGGATAATCTTTCTCATTCTTAGATCAAGAGCAAAATTTACAATTGTTAATGCTCCTACTGCTTTTGCTGATGATGGATCAGGACAAAGGATCTGGTTCCTTCTCATGGTAGCCAAGTAGTTGCCCTCCTCGTCTCTAACTGCAATGCCAATGCCAATCTTGTATTGTAATCTGTCAACTACCACATCCCAATTAAACTTGCAAAACCCTAATGGAGGAAATTCCCATGTACCATTTCTCATTGCATTACTCTGAATCTGAATATTTGTGCTGGCTTTAATTGCTGCTAGCTCATGTTGCATTTGTAGCACTCGATGTAACACTGTCTTAGGATCAATCAGTACATTATTGAACACTTTTTCATTTCTTCTCCTCCATATGTTCCATAATGTTAGAGCTACTTCTTCCATTTCATCTTGCTGTAGCTTCTTGATCATCTCTGCAATAAGCTCCTTCATATTCTGACATGTGGTCTTGCTTTTTTGAATCTTTTTTGAACACTATCCCAGAATGTTAGTTGCTGAAATGCATTCCCAAAGAATATGTTTGGTTATTTTTGGAACTAATAAACACATAGGGCAGCTATCATCTGTCATCACCCTCATTTTGCAGAGATTTTCTTTAGTTGGTAGAATGTTAAGGCATGATCTCCACATGAAGTTTTTTGTAGTAGGAGGAATTCCAAGATTCCATATTTTGGTCCAATCCTCTTTGTTTTGATTGCTTTGTGAACCTTGACCCTTGTCTTGTATCTCTCCTTGCAAATAGTAAGCACTCGTAACATTAAAAATACTATTAGCTGAGCACCTCCATATCTGTTGATTTGGTCTGTAGCTAATTGGTATTTGACTAATCATATCTGCTTCCAGCCTTGAAAGATGGTATGGATCTGATTAATATTCCATTTCCTTGTTTGTTGATCAATAACCAATGCTACTGTAGCCTCTGTGTCCATCATCTGAAAACTACTTTGAGGTTTAAAAGTGGTGGGTGCTGGTAGCCATTTGTCAGTCCAGATTCTAACTGAGTGGCTATTCTCTATCCTTCATATGATACCTTCTTCAAGTAAAGGTCTGGCAGCTAGAAGGCTTCTCAAAATATAAGATGAACTATTTGCCTAGTTTTGCTTTGAAAAAGTCAGTGTGAGGGAAGTATTTAAGTTGTAATACCTGGGCAGCTAAGGAATTTGGGTTTTGCAACACTCTCCACCCTTGTTTTGCTAGTAGAGCAATGTTAAAATTTTCAAAATCTCTAAACCCTAGTCCCCCTTCAACTTTAGATTTTCCCATTTGACTCCAACTAGTCCAACTTATTTTCCTTTCGTGATTGATCTATCCCCACCAATAAGCTTTCATCAGTTTGTTAAACTCATGTAACAGGCCTATAGAACAAATTGGGATCGCTTATATAACAGATTTTAGAAGGATCTCTTTGCCAACTCTTGATAGAAACCTCTACTTCCAACTGTTCAATTTATTTTTCACCTTGTCTAGAATATTAGAAAAAACCCTCACTCTTGATCTTCCTAACAAAGCAGGTAATCATAAATAACTTTCATAGGAAGATGTAGTTCTCATACTTGCTATGCCAAGGATGGAGTCTATAGTAGCTGCTCTTGCATTCTTTCTAAAAAAATAGAGAAGACTTCTCTTTGTTTAATCCCTGCTCTGATGCCATTTCATACTATCCAATCAACACTTGCAACCTACTCCATTCATATTGAAGAGGCTTGACATAATAAGGTACTGCCATCTGCAAAAAACTGATGATTGATGGTGAGTTTCCCTCTTGCTAATGGAAACCCAGAAATGAGGTTCTGCCTTTCTACTCTATTGAGTTGCTGAGTAAGAGCTTCTGAGCAAAATATGAAGAGATAGGGGGATAAGGGATCCCTCTGTCTAATGCCCCTCCAAGGTTTAAAAGATTCTTATGGATTTCTATTAATTCAAAGGGAGTGAGACATTGACTTCACACAGTTGAGTATAAGAGCTATCCATTTGTTTTGAAAGCCCATTTTTTCCATCACTGCTGCTATAAAATCCCATTCTAATCTGTCATATGTTTTACTCATATCTAACTTGAGTGCCATATAACATTTTGTCCCTTTTATTATACTGTTCATTGAGTGTAACACTTCAAAAGCAACAATGACATTGTCTAGAATCTGTCTACCAGCTACAAAGGCACTATGAGTTGTGGAAGTGATATCTGGCAGAATTTGTTTCAATCTATTTGCTAGAACCTTGGCCATGACCTTGTAGTTTACATTGCATAAACTGATTGGGCTAAATTCAGTGACCTATGTTGGACACTTCTTTTTTGGTATTAAGACAATAAATGTTTCATTGATGGAGCTGTCCCAATTATTATAGTATTTAGTGCCACTGTCACTGCCTCACAAAGTTCTTTACCCACTATATTCCAGTGTTGTTGATAGAATCCAGCTGAGAAACCATCTGGACCTGGTGAGCTCATTGAATTATCCAGCTGAGAAGCCATCTGGACCTGGTAAGCTCATTGAATTCATGGCAAAAACAGCCTCTTGAACCTCTGTTTAGGTAAAATCAGCCATTAGTTTGTTGTTCATTTCCTCAGTAACATTTGTTTGTATGGGTTCTAAGCATTTTTGTATGTCAGTTGGGTTAGAAGTGGAGAACAAGGATTTATAGTAATTCTGAAAACCCTGTTGTATTCCTTGAGAAGAATTATGTATCTGTCCATATCCATCTTGAATGCTGCTGATATGATTAATCTTTCTTCTCTGTGATGCACAGGTGTGAAAAAATCTGGTGTTTCTGTCTCCATGTCTAAGCCAATTTTCTTTTGCTCTTTGTTTCCACTTAAGTTTTCTTCTTCTGAGAGCAATGTCACTTCTTTCTTGATCTGCTTTATTTCTTGCATATCATTCCCATTTTTCCTTTGTTGTAGAATATGCAATTTAAGCTTTTTAGACTCCATGCTTCTCATTGTTTCTTGTTGTTGGAGTCTACTCCAGTTGAGAAGATGTTTCCTACAACTAGTAAGCTTGTTTGATAGAGATGCTATTGTTTGTGCCATGTTGCCTCCTTCATTCCATGTATTTGAAACGATGCTCTTACAATCATTGTTACTCCCCCAACTAAACTCATATCTAAAAATCCTTCTCTTCCTATTTCCCTCTTGTGAAAATGTATTAAGGGTTAAAATAAGAGGGTTGTGATCTGATGTGCAAATAGGAATGGTGTTAACACTGAAATTTGGAAACATTCTGATACAGTTTGCATTGGCTACCACTTTATTTAACCTTTCTTTTGTGAACTCCCTGCCTTCTCTATTGTTGAACCAAGTATATTTTGGTCCTACCCATCCCAAATCATTCAACTCACAATCCTGTAAGGCTTGGTGAAAGGATTTCATCCGGGCATAAGGTCTCACAGCTCCCCCAAACTTTTCATTAAGATGCAAAATTTCATTGAAGTCACCTAGACAAAGCCAAGGGCTATTATCTACAGGTTTCAAAAGCCTTAGCAACTGCCAACTTCCCTCTCTAAGTGCCGTATAAGGGTTGCCATAAAATCCTGTGAGAAGTCGAACCTTACCATTTTCTGGTTTTGTAATTTTGATAGAAATGTGGTATCTTGTGTATGAGTCCAGTTCTACCTGATCATTTGAATGCCACAACATTGCTATCCCTCCACTAAATCCTCTACTGTCAACTGCAAAGCTTCTGTCATATCCTATTTTATTTCTTATTCTTTCCACCTTTTCTCTGTTGCTTTTAGTCCCAATAAGGAATGAGATATTTAAAATCTTTTGCTTCTTCAAAAGATGAAGCTCCTGAATTGTTCGAAGGTTTCCAAGCCTTCGACATTTCCAATTGATGTATCTCATTTTTCCTGGTGGGGCTGCTCAACAGTCACCACCTTCTGTTCCTGATTTAAGCTCCTTGCATGATTGAGCATAACTTTTGATTTTTTAGAGACACTTTGTTGAGCATAGCTACCTGGTCCCGATGTTTCTCTTTTCCTACTTCTTGTTTTGACCATAGGTGCCTCTTCATTAGCCCTTTGCATGTATACCTGTCTTGCCCTTTTTTCCAACTAGGTTTATTATTTTCATTTCCCTCTGCAGCTACTGATTTTTTCAAAGACTCCTTAAACATAGTAGCTAACTCTAAAGTAGGAGTCCATACCTCATTTCCACTTCTATTTGACTTGCTAGCTTCCCCTATCATCTTGTCCTCTTTATTCAATTATGTTTGAAATTGCTCACATGAGAAATTCTGAGGTGCTTCAAGTTTATCAGAGGTTTTCTGAGCTTCCATTTGTATGGTTGCTTTCCCTTTGTTTATCTGGCCACCTGAGACTAAATTTTCTTCATTGTTACTAGCCTCTTTCATATTGTCTTCCCCATTGTCTTGTTGAGGTATTAGTTTAATCTGTTGTGTTCCGCGATTCCCAAATCTTTGTTCACCCAAGCCATTAGATATAATTGGAGAAGCTCTCAACCATTGACCATACTGTATAGATCCCCAACCTTTTGTACTTTTCCTAGCTTTTTTCCATTTCACAGACTCTATTTCAATGTTTTATTGCCCCACACTTGAAACAGAACACTGGTAATCTTTCATATTTAAATTCAATTCATCTTTTTGTTCCTTCAATTTTGACCATCTTGCCTCTAGGAAGGGGTTTGGAGATATCCATATTTATTCGAACCCTTAGGTATTTACCCCAACCAACACTCTTTTCATATACATCAACTGTCAATACCTCACCAATTGAGTTACCAATCCTTTCTCCCCCTTCATATGTCATCGCTTGAAGGGTTAATCCATGGAACTGAACCCAAAAAGGCTCATAGTTAAAAGCCATCTCAGTAGGAGACATGCTGCTCGAGAATTGTTGGACACAAATCAGATTCTTATCAAAAGACCAAGGTCTACCATTTAATACCCTTTCTATATCCATTCCTTTATGAAATTCTACTAAAAATTTATTAGCCCCTACCTCTTTAAAGATAATCCATCCTTCAGGGTTCCAAAGTTTAGTCAAGGTAGCCTTAAAGGCTTCCTTATTGATTTTTTTCAACCACAACTAACATAAGTAGACAGTTTTGACCTCGCAGGATTGATCTTCTGGTTTCTTCCTCCATGATGGTTACTTCCTCCTGCTCTTCTTCTGTCAACTTAAAACCTTCCCATAATTGTTCAAGTTCTTCAGCCATGATAACCAAGCTTAGAATTCTCTTCGGAAATGAGAAATTCTGTTGCAAGCTTATCTCCCTTTAGGAAAGAAAGGACAATTACCTAAACCTTCTACAGAAGGAAAGGACTCCACAATCTCCACTGGATTAGTTTCTTTTGTTAAGCGTGTGCAGACTAGTACTAATATCGTCCATTAAAAAAATATAAATGTAAATATGACAAACTTGAGAAAAAAAGGAATAGAAAAATTATTTCAATCACAAAAGGAGGCTACTATAAATTTGTTATTAATGATTGACAACCTAAATGTCGAAACCTCCTCAAACCTGTAAAAAGTGAAGATGAAATTAAATGAAATTAAGAGTGCGCGCGATCACCCTAAATTATATCTAAATTTACTCTTAAACTGTATAAAATTATTGTATTTTCAATGACTTTTTTTTATTAAAAACAATTGGAGAGTGGTTGATTTAAATAAAATTAGTAAGCTGATTAGATATACTGCTTTACCCGTGGCCGGGCTTAATTAAAAGACTTTGGGCTTGGTCTCGGCTGAGGTTTGTACACCGGGTTATAATATATCTTTAATTATATTGGGTGAGGCAACATATTTTAAATAAATTATATCAAAGATGTATGATTAAAAATAATACAATCTAATATTAAATAATAAATAAATAATTGTACACGTAGCTATGTTTAGGTAGTGAGATCACTCTACTATTATTTAATATTTTATTATTATTTATAAATCATATGAGTTCACCTTAATATCTAAATGTACGGTAAAACTACTATTGCAAAGACAGATGTTTCAAACTGGCTCATTCTCCTGCCAATTGGTTTGAAAGGGATTATACAAAAGTAATTTTACAAATTGATGTGACTCCATATGAGCCGTCATATTTGCATCACAATAAAAATAACTTTACAATCTGGCAGACTATATCAAGATACATTAATTTGTGATATTAATTTTATATAATTACTTTGTAGCTAGAATATTTCTCGTTATATAAACTCTAGAATATTACTATAACATCAATCATTTTCAAAAGACTAGAAGACAATGTTAAAATAAAATAAATAAAATAATACTAAGATCCATATTCGTGATAAAAATGTGAGGAAAAAAAGAGAAAAAAGTATAGACCCTAATAACAAATCATTTTTTTTAAATTAAAATATAATCCAGGTGATTGGAAAATACCGGTACAAGATTTCGAGATCTCTAGAAAATAAAATACATAGTATTACTTGTATTACTCTAGAAAAGGAGTAAAATTTATGTCTATGGCCTAAGATTTTGTAAAAGAGAGATGATATTCGTAGTATTCTATTTGAAAAAAGTGAATAACTCTAAGCCTCACATTAAAAAATTATTTTTTTAATAATAATCTTTACTTTTTTCAAAAGAAGTATACGAGAATTCTATATTATAGGACTGTATATAATATTTTTTATTAAAAAAAGATTATACAAAAATAAATTCATAAATTGATATGTCTTGATATAAAACGTCAATTTATAAAATTATTTTTAATATAAAATAAATTTAACGTTAAAATTATATCAATTTATAAATTTATTTTTATATAATTTTTCTATTTATAACAGTTATCTGTCCCAAAAGACTGCACGGGAGTGAATGGATAATTCACAGTTTTGTTTTTGTTTTTTTTTTTGGAAATAAATCGCCGTAGACTCGATCCATATTTTCACCATCGCAAAAGCCCAAGGCCCCAGACCCCAAACTCAAAAGACTAGAAATCCTGTCTACAAAGTTGGCCTTTAGGAGTGAGTGAGCTACTCTCTCTCAGCCTTCAGGCTTCCTTTCACTGGCACGAGCACCCTCGTCGATTACACAAATCAAGTAAGTAACTCTTCTTTCTTGAAATTCTAAGAATACCCATGACCTCTTCTCCATCCCATTCAATCCCTTAGTTTCTTTCTCCATTTTTCGTGGTCTACCTGTCTCTGAATCCGCCACCCAAGTTCATAGGTAAATTGTGAATTTATGGCATTAAAGACATGAATTTCAATGGGTTTCGCTTATTCGGGCTGCTGGAAGGTGTTGTATGATTAGGTGATTTATTTTCATTTGTACTGATATTGCATAATGTTAGTTGGCAACTGATTACACTGTGTCAAATGTGCTATAATTTCAATTTATTTTATTTCTTTGACTTCTAGTTTCATGTGGTATTTGATGTCTTAGTTTACGAAGATTGAATAATTAACTGTAATACGTGTTTGACCTTTGAAGTTCACTTGTATAATGTTGGGTGTGCTCAATAGATGCTTGATAATTTGCCTAAGAAATTAGCACTGATCTGCACGGTGGAAAAGAAAAGAATACAAAGAAAGTCATTTATTGCTCTGGTTGGTTTCTCTGAAGAAAAGAAAATACCAATCATTCCTTGTACGCTTTACTTTGTTTACTATGAAAGTTTACACATACAGGCGTATTTTTTTTTCTTGTTTAGTTCTTTTCTTTGTTTTTTTTTTCCAATCAAGAATCAAAGGCAACAAAATTGAAATGTCAGAAATTGGAATATTTAATCTCGCATGTTCTGTTGGCAATGACTGGAATGCTTCTTCTTCAGTTTTTATTTTGCATGACCTGGCTTGTATTTCAAGATTATATGAGATTGCTGCATGGGTTTGAAAGATAGGCAAATCATGTTGTGTGGCAGTGGATCCTGATGAGCAGGCCAGCACTGTGGAGAGTTCTGTTGGAGCAGAGTTGTTCTATGAAAGAGATATGATTCTAGAGCCATTTGAGGGTATGGAATTTGAATCCGAAGATGCTGCCAAAATATTCTATGATGAATATGCTCGTCGGGTAGGATTTGTCATGCGCGTGATGTCTTGTCGTCGCTCTGAAAGAGATGGGAAAATTCTTGCCCGCCGGCTTGGATGTAATAAGGAGGGCCATTGTGTTAGCATCCGTGGTAAGTTTGGGCCAGTTAGAAAGCCAAGGCCAAGCACAAGGGAAGGTTGCAAGGCAATGATTCATGTAAAGTATGATAAGTCTGGAAAATGGGTGATAACTAAATTTGTAAAGGACCATAATCACCCACTTGTTGTGTCCCCACGTGAAGCTCGTCAAACGATGGTGAGTTTTCTTATCTCTTATGTAATTAAGTGCTGCAGTATTTTTCTCATTATTTCACTCCATTACCTGCTCAGGAGTTTGTATCTTGTCCTGTTGGGTTTGCTTAGTTATCCACATGCATAATAGTTAGAATTTGTATTTTATTCCTCTAATGATTTAGATCATATTCTTTATCTGGCTTATACAATCGATAGTCACATGATATGCATATATTCTTTACTGATTTTTTGGAAGAATTGCAAGCATTAATACTGCGATATTAAATTAGGGATTGGAGAGAAAAAGAGGTCTTTACATGCAAGAGTCTATTTGGATATTAATTGAAAAATATACTATATTAATTTACCATGATGTGAATTGTTTTTTTTCTTTTTATCGGTAAATAAGATTTTATTGATCATAAGAATAGGCAAAAGCCCAAGTACATGGGTCATAGTACGGATACCCAATTTACACACAATTTTCTCAATCATGCCTTCCCAAATAGACATAGTGTTTGTTTGGGAAGTGAGATAATCTCATCTCATATCAATACTTCTCATAATTTCCTTCCCAAACATCACTCAAATACAAAAACTTTTCAATTTCAAATCTTCAACTTTTTCATCTAGTCATTACCTAATCATTACAATTTTATCAAATTTTCAAACAAAACACAAAAAACAATACTACTTTTTTAAATTTCAAAACAAAAATAATATTAAAAAATTATATACTTTTACTTTTGATAGGTAAAAGTAAAATTTTATTGATATAAGAGGCATTGCCCAAGTACACTAGTAGTATATAGTGAACATGCCTAATTACATCCAAGCACTAGTGAGAGTTACAAGCAAATCATGAAGGTTGTTTGTATTACAAATAAAGATAATGATAGGCTTATTACCTCCTACCATCCATTTACTACTCCTATTTATTTTCTTAATTTATTTTTTTACTTAATGGTTAAGGAAGTGACTATCAGTGAAGTTGTATATTTTTTTAATTTTTTCTTAATGATTAAGGATGTTAAAAAAATACTTAAAAAGTAATAATAACAAAAAAAATAAAAGTTTCTAATACATTATGGAGTAGTAAATGGGTGGTAGAAGGTAGTAAGCCTATCATTATCCTACAAATAATGGCCCAAGAAAGTTAATGTATCGTAAAAAAATCGTTTCAGCCCATCCACAGATTGCTCTATGTCTTCAAAGCACCTCTTGTTTCTCTCTAGCCACAAGCACCACATAATGCAGTGCAGGATCATTCTCCACATAGCAGCGATGTGGGCATTTCCCCCATACCTCTCTAGCAGCACATGATGTCCCTAACTCTTCCAGGCATGACCCATGCCACCCCTATCCTATTAAAGATCTCATTCCATAAACACCGGGCCACTTCACAATGTAATAAGAGATAATCAATTGATTCCCCATCACTCTTGCACATAAAACACCAATTTGATATAAAAAAAATTATATTTTAATAATATTTTTATTCAACTTTTTCCTCTTTCCTTTCTCAAAACCCAATAAAACATCTTAACTCAAATTATTTTATTACTATTCACAAACCATTTCACTACTATTCACAAAATTATCATCTTATCTAACTTTCCAAACGAGCCATTAAACCATGTTTGGACACTTAGATGAGATGAGATGAGATGAACATTTCAAAACTTTTCATAATTTCCTTCCCAATCATCATTCAAACACAAAACATTTTTCAATTCCAGATCTTCAACTTTTTCATCTAATCATTACCTAATCATTACAATTTTTCTAAACTTCCAAACAAAACACAAAAAACAAATACAACTTTTTTAAATTTCAAAACAAAAATAATATTAAAAAATAACATTCAAATAATATTTTAACTTTAGAATATTTTTATTTAAAATTTTCCCTCTCATTTCCGAAAATTCAATAAAACATATTGACTCAAACCATTTCACTACTATTCACAAAATTCTTATCTCATCTCATTACCCAAGCATGCCCTTAGCCTTTAAAGAGGCTCCCAAAGGGAGACCTAGGTATTTCATTGGCAACTATGATACCTTGCACCCCAATAAGCTAGCCTTGCTATCCACCTTAGGGATATTTCTCACAAGGACCAACTCTGACCTGGGCAAATTCGGTTTCAACCTAGAAACAACTTCAAAGCAAAAACATGTGCCCTTAATGAGCGGATGTGGCCTGAATTCACACCACAAAAATATTATGGTGTCATTTGCAAGAAAAGTCAGCTAGAGAACCTCTATCAACAGTAACTGGTAAAATTTCGTTGACAGCCTCCATGACAATAACTAAAAATAATGATGACAATGATCATTTTGTCACAATCCATGAGAGCTACTGAAAAAACTAGCTGGAGTGCCATTCACCACTATGGAATCATGCACCAAAGTGATGGAATGTGCATCCACGATTGCGATCTCTCCCTAAAACCATCTCTCCCAAGTAGATGGTATAGAAACTCCCAATTAACATGCTCACAAGCATTTTTAATATCTAACTTCTCCCAAGTAGATGATATGGAAACTTTCAATTAGCGTGCTCACAAGCTTTTTGAAATTATCTTGTCGACAAGCCTATTTAACCAAGTAGCAAGGAATTCTGGGCCCATTGCTTTGTCGCTAATCTACTCTTGTAATGTCTAAATCTCTAAAATCCTGGAAGATTCTTGTATTGTCTTCTTAAATCACATTCCAGCAAGTTTGGAAGAAAGTCATAGAAAAACCATCTAGGCCCCATGCTTTTTCACTAATCATACTCTTTCCCACATTGGGGACCTCAGTCTCTTCAAATGGCCTCTCAAACTGTATGACCAAATCTTCTTGTATTGACTCCGGTCCCAATCCATTAAGCTTGGGCCTCCAATCAAACCGCTCCAAAAGAAGCTGTTCATAGTACTAAACAATATGATTCTTAAATCTCAATTTGATTAGAAGAGACCAAACATCAACCAAGAGCATCCCAATGACATTCTAATTAGCTACTCGATGGAAAAGTTTTGTACACATGTCGCCTTCTTTTAACCATATTGCCCTTCATTTCTGCCTCTCATATACCTCTTTCTTTAAAGCAACTCCTTCTAGATGCTTTGCCACCTATTTTTTTTTCCCTTAATTTCTCTCCTTCAAATAATGATCCATTTTCTTTCATACCATCATTGTCTAAGCTTGTTGTGGCGCTCCCAAACTTCGCTTGGAATTTGACAGAGCTTGAAGTGTTGGGACATGCAACACAAGTTTACATACCTCTGTTCATGACAGTTAAGGATGTTGTGCACCTAGAATGCATCTCATAATATGCAACAGATAATTTTTTTTAGCAATACTTAATGTACCAGAATGCTAAATCCCAAAACATAACATACTTTCATAAATATTCACATATCAAAAGATACAACATCTGTCCAACAACTCTATAATCAATAAGTATAGACGTAATATACAGACTGCTAAACTAAACACTAAGGTGTCGTTTGGATTCGAAGATGAGTTGAGATGAGTTGAGATGGATTGTGAATAATAGTGAGATGGGTTGTGAATAGTAGTGAGATTTGTGAGTTAAAGTTGATGAATAGTAGTGAGATGAGTTGAGATGGGTTGCGAATACAAACCGGGCCTAAGCCGCTCACACAACTCAGCAATGATCTCCAAAAAATAATCCAAGAGTTGGAGGATCGACTCCATAAGCTCCTCGAGTGTCCTTTGTGGCCTGCTCAACCTCATCCAACGGATCATGTTCTGATCCCCAGTCCCCTAAGACATCGTCTACCATTCTGGGGCGAATGGTAGTTGGGGCTACCAAGTGAGATTTACAAAATCTCAGCAAGTAAAGCTCCTAAACTACTAATAGTATGAATAGGCAGGCATGCATGATAGTAATATGACATGTATGCTTCGTGACATGGCTTGAAAATAACATTGCTTAACTTGAACGTAACATGACTTAACTTGAACATGATATGTTTGCGTGAACATGAGACTTTGTTACATATACATGTTTGTTTACTTGAAATGGATGCTCTACGACTCCCCAAGGGTCGTGTGCTCTTGTCGGATATCACATCACATCACAGGCTCCTACATTAGCTGTGAGTACGTTATGATAACTTGTACTTGTAAACGTGTAATTTTGGCACCATCGGCATTGGATGCCTAACTCCGCTCCGGAAACTAGTTACTTAGATCTCATTCGAAGCCTGTTTACTTTCATCAATTCAGGGCATTTCACATCCAATTTAAACACTTTAGAGTGGATAGAGGAGTTCCACTAGGATAACACCCCATCCTAGCACTTGGGGTTGTGATAAAATAAAAGACTCATTTATGACTTTGAAATATTTCATGACATACTTAATGCTTATTACATGGCATTTATGTCATGTAACAGATAATCATGTAATAGATATGATGGACATGGCATTCGTGGCATGTAACAGAATAACATGTCAGTAATGGATGACATGACATAGCATATTATAAACAATATAATAAGCCTAAATGAACATGAATATGAACAGTGCAATCTTACCACCGTACATACGTAAAAATACCGAGAATAAGTTAGAAGCTAACTTACAAAATGTAGCGTAATATGTAAGTGTAGCATAAAAAGAGTGCAAGCTGAAATGAGGTACGTTCTAGGGTTAGAATATCTTACTTAATCCTCATAAAAATAAAGCTTACTAATTTAGGGCCAAATTTGCAAAGTTACCCACTCATTGGAAATTACAAATTTGACCTTAAAAATAAGGAATTTGCAAATGGACTCCAAAATTTACCAAAATTAACATTCCTTATGTAAATTTCATCCTAAATCCAATTATGAACTCAGAGTTTTTTAAAACTAAACCCAACTATGACATCTCTCTCTTGGCCAATTCAGTCATAGGCTAAAAATCATTTTTTGGTTGCTATTTGGCCATTTAACATACTAACATGCTTAAACCGAATTTAGCAATAAAAAAATTCACATCCTTAGTTTTAAAATCATGTTAAAACACTAAATCACACATTTCATAAAAATTTGGATTCACTACATCAAAGAAAAAGCCAAAACATCAAGATTAAGTCAAATAAAACCAACTCTTGTTGTTCTTGGTATAACACTTACATATCAACTCCAATGAATTTAAAAGTTCATAAATAACATTCTTAACATGTTCATCATTCAAACCTAAGTGATACCATGCTTGACTAATCAACCAAAAATCATAAACTTAGAAACCGAACATGCATGCTTTTGGACTTGAAACAAAGTGACTAGATCCTTGATTTTCATGCAATAACTCTTGAAAGAATACAATCATATACCTGACATGCAAGTTCTAACTGGATCTAAGCATCAAATCTAGCATGTCATGGCAAATATTTCATTTAAAACAACATTGAACTTGAGAGCCTCAATAACATGCTTAAAATCAAACTCTTGCATTTTCATCATCATTCCAACAAAGATCTAAATCATAAAATTTCAAAAACTCAATCTTAATCCATAGATCTAAGCTTTAAAAACAAGATTCATAAAAATCATGGCCATGAATCAAAGTCCTAAAGCTAAAATCACAACCTACACCAAACCAAAAACTGTTTTGAAGTAATCGGTTCCTACCACTTCAAAGATCATGTAAAACCATTTTATAAAATCCTAACATGCTTTGAATCATACCATAAACTTGCATATAATCATGTATAAACTTCATCAAATAGGGTTTGGTTGGATGGAATAGTGGTTGGTGTAAGAGAGCATGATGACAAGCTTGATTCACACTCCATCACTTACACACTTTGTCCTCCTCTTGACAAGTGTCCTAGGGTTTCCAAGTGGATGGCTAGGATTGTGCTATGTGTCCAATTAAAAAGTATCTAGTGATCCTAAGTGTATTTGGACATTCTACATGGCGATTTGACAACTTGAATTTTTTATTGCACCATAAAATCCTAAATATTCATATGAATCTAATGGTGCAATTCGTTTCGTAAAATTATACTCCTAAGTGTCTTAATTAAATGAAAAAGAAAATTATGGAATGTGAGATTTATTAGAGATGTTTATGATTGGAAAATGCCCGTTGTTTCTTTTTCAGTAGGCTGTATGATATGAAAATTGTGCAGGGAAGGGAGGACAGATTGCTGTCGAAATATGCTGGAAATTCCATTTTTACTCAGCACTTGTTATAAAATGCTGACTTGTCATTGTGTCAACCAATTCCCTTGGAAGTGTATTTGGAGATCCAAGGTGCGTAGCAAAGTTGCTTTTTTCTGCTGGTTGGTGTCCCTTGGGAAGATATTGACAATGAATAATTTGAGAAAGCGCGGTATAATATATTAGACTGGTGCTATGTGTGTAAGAAAGATGATGAATCAGTTGATCATTTGTTTCTGCACTGTGAGATGGCCAAGATTTTTTGGGACGAGATTTTCAGCTGGTCGGGTATTGCTCAGGTGATGCCTAAGAGGGTGGTGGATCTCTTGGCTTGTTGGAAAGGATTTATGGGTAGTCACCCACATTGTTGCTATTTGGAAGATGATTCATTTATTTTTGATGTGGTGCCTATGGCTGGAAAGGAATGGACGGTGTTTTGATGTTGGGAAAATTTAGTGAGTTTTTCTTTCGAACTCTGTCTTTGGGCGAATGTTCTTGTATTGAATGGGGATAATCTACATGATTTATTTTTAGCTTTTTCTAGCTCCTAGTTTCTAGCTTGTATTTAGGGATTTCCACTTGTATACTCACTGTGTACTTGGACTATGCCTATTTACTTGCCTTAATAAAACTTCTTATTACTTAACAAAAAAAATTAGTGGTTATGAAGAATCTATCCATTCTAGAACAAAGAGTCTCGATTGTTAGACCACGTGATAGAAACTCCAACAAGGGGATATCCTTAAGAATGTGCCCAAAGATGAAATCTAAGGACTCCACCATGGCAAAATAAAGATGTGTTTCACACAATTCCTCACTCAAAAAGCAAGTGACGATGAGATTCCACCGATACACCGTTGTAGTTCCCATCACCTACAAAGGCCAATCAACTCCTTATAAAGATACCTTTTGATACTATCGGAATTGGGTCTATATATTTTGCAAAAGCCCCTGAAAACCCATCATCTACATTTCTAAACAAACAAGCCATCGTATGTTCCCCCCACACACTTTGCCACTTTCTCTACCACCCTATTTTCTCACATTAGAAAAACTCCATTGAACGTCTCTTTGGAAGCCAAATAAATCCAACCATTATGATGGCATCCCCACAAACTTCAAACTGTTCTAGTCACAAATTCTAGGTAGTATCTTGTAGACAAAGAACATCGACATTCTAGTGATTAATTTTATAGTTCAAAGGCTCTAGTAGACATCATTCTGCCCTCTAACATTCCAGGATATTATTTTAGCTCCATAAAGAATCCACTAACACCCTCCCTTTGCCTCGACAATGATTAGAACTCCTACCTCTCGAGTGATAGTTGATAGATAGTGCATGATAGTCCTTTTAGTTCTCTATTCCCTTTTCTGCCCAATTAGAAAGAAGTAGGAGACCCTTGAAGAGAACACCTCACTTCAATGGCAATGAGTAATGCCACAAACTGGTCTGCAAAGCTCCCACATGATAACCCCACACAAGGTTGAATTTACTTCACCTTTAAAATTACCCAATTTGATGACTTCATGCCAGGGCAAGAATTCAAGGGTTCCACACCTAAATACAGTTCTAGTGCCAAACTAGACAATGTGCATCACACCTATTCATGCCAATACCATCCATAAAAGCCATTGCAAAATTAATCACCTTCCTACCCTTGTCTAGTATGGTTCTATTCTTCATTAGCTCTCGCATGATGGTGGTAGTGGGGATGGGAAGAAATCTGGCAAGGGAACCCATCTTTCGCTGTGATACCCCATATTACGGAGTGTAGGTGGTGAATGATCCTATATTGCTTGGGAATGAAAGGTTCTTACTCCTACAATGATTCCAAGGGGCTCTAATTGTACCATTGACTAGTCCTTTTAGAGTATGGGTCCAGGTGTGGCTTAGGCCTTCTTTTAAGTATTACAAATGGTATCAAAGCCAAGTTGCGATACCCCATATTCCCCATATTGGTGACTATAAGTGGTGAATGAGATCCTACATTGCTTGAAAGGAAAAAAACTCTTGCTCATATAATGATTCCAAGAGGCTCCAATTGTACCATTGACTAGTTCTTTTGGAGTATGGACCCATATGTGGCTTGGGCCTTTCTTGGGGCATTACATCCACCCTTGCCAATGAAGGACTATTCACAGCACCAAGAGCCACCCAAGTGAGCTGCTCTTTACTGATGAAAGGGGATTGCTTGCTTTGTTGCAACCGCCATAGTAATACTTACATGGATAGTGGGCACTAATGAAACAAAATTAAGCCTCAAGGTGCGGTTTGGATACTGAGATGAGATGAGATGGTTTTAGATAAAAATTAAAAGTTGAATAAAATATTGTTAGAATATTATTTTTTAATATTGTTATTGTTTTGGGATTTGAAAAAGTTAAATTATTTATTATATTTTGTGTGGGAATTTGGAAAAGTTGTAATGATGAGATGAAATGAGATGAAACACTTTTACTATCCAAGCGCGGGGGGCCTTAGCTACCATATCAGCGTACTTTGAGCATGAAATGTGCATTTCTGTGGACTGCCCACAGAAATGGCCCTATCTCTATCTGCAACTTGGGCACCCACTGAGCTTTTGGTTGTGTCTTCATAGTAAAGGGAGTCGATGCAGGCTTGATCTGAAAGCTCAAGTTTTATTTAAAAATACCTGTGTTCTTCTCATAACCAGCCCACTCCGTGACCCATGAAATGCGAAGCCCAACATTCTAAGCATCACCTTGAAATTCGACATTCCATCCACTGCACCAAGAATCCCAATAGCTGCTGACTCGAGATGACTTGCAGACGATTTGATTTCCTCTGCCTGTGATTATGAGTCACCGCATATAACTTTGCTCCTACTTATAAAAAAAAAAAAATATATATATATATATATATATATATATATAACTTTGCTCCTGATAGACTTGCAACCCTCCATATAACCCATTCTGCCTCTGCCCAGATTTTCAAGAGTGGGGCTTGGTCCTTTCCCTTTCGATGCCTCATCATACGAGCAAAAATTGACTGTTGCTCTCAGAGCTTCCATTGTCACCTCATGGGGTTCCTTCCTCTCAAATATTGATACATCACTGCATGGCTTCCATGGTGGAACACACATGTAGTCGTGAAATGAGACAGTTTGTAAGTGTTTTACAACCATTCTCAATTCCACTTCGAATGCTAGCCACCCTTTTTTTTTTTTTGATAGGTAAAAAGAAGTTTTATTGATCTACGTAAATAGGCAAAGCCCAAGTACACAGGAAGTATACAAGAAAAAGCCTAATTACAAACTACGTGCTACTAATAGTAGCATACAAAACATTAAGACTCGTTCCATCCCATACAATGGTAGAGGCCCAGAGCAACAAAGTATGAAAGAAGAAATCCCTAAAACTGTCGGGAGAGCATTCCATATCCTCAAAGCAGCGGCCATTTCGTTCGTTCCATGTACACCACATTAAACATAAAGGTACCATCTTCCATACAACAGCGATTTGGCGATTGGCCCTAATCTCTCGCCAACAAGACAGTAGATCTATCACCCTCTTAGGCATGACCCATGCGATACCAAGCCTCAAGAAGATTGCATCCCACAATACCTTAACTACTTCGCAATGAAGAAGGAGTTGATCCGCTGATTCGCCGTTATGTTTGCACATGTAGCACCAATCCATTATGTAGAGCCCACGCTTTCTTAATTTGTCAATTGTTAAGATTTTACCATGGGAGGCCAACCAACCAAAGAAAGCAACCTTGAGTGGGGCATTGCTCTTCCAAATGCTCTTCCACGGGAAAGCGTTAGGGGAATGGTTCGTCAAGGCCTTGTAGTATGAACAAACTGAAAATTTCTTGTTACCTGTGCATGCCCATATTAGTCTATCCTCCCCTCCAGCCCTAGGCTTCATCGCATACAATAATCTGTAGAAATCAGTGATGGCTCCCACTCCCAATCCTGAACAGCTCTGGTGAATCTCACGGACCAATGAATGGAATCAGTGGTTCTACACATATTATCAACCACTGAGGAGTCGTGGTCGGACGCAATCCTATACAGAGAGGAGAAAGCAATTTTCAAAGCAACATCCCCGCACCATATATCATGCCAAAACCTGATTCGCGTGGCCCTTCCCACCATAAACCTGCAGTTACTGAGGAAATCATCCCAACTATTCCGGATCAGTTTCCAAACTCCCACTCCATAGGCCCCTCTAACATCTTTAGAGCACCACCCTCCCCAGACGCTCCCATATTTAACATCTAAGATATTCCTCCAAAGAGTGTCTCCCTCCTAATGATAACGCCATAGCCATTTCCCAAGGAGTGCCTTGTTAAAGATTCTCAAATTTCTTAAACCCAACCCACCGCAAGACAACGGAGTGCAAATTTTATCCCATTTGATCGATGAAATTTCTTTGCATCCTCTAGCCCTCCCCATAAGAAATCACAGAAAATCTTCTCCAGTCTATTCGCCACCCCTGCAGGAATAGGGAATAACGAAAGGAAGTACGTTGGAAGATTGGATAACGTACTCTTAATCAAGGTGATTCTCCCGCCCTTAGACAAGTAAAGTCTCTTCCATCCCGCCAATTTGCCTTCGATTTTCTCAATAATCCCTTCCCACATTACCTTAGATTTGTGAGAGGCCCCCAAGGGGAGTCTGAGATACTTCATAGGTAAGGATGAGACTTTGCATCCCAATATGGCAGCTAATTCATTTAAGTTGTTGACTGAGCCAATAGGAACTACTTTTGACTTAGAAAAATTCACTTTAAGGCCAGATACAGCTTCGAAGCAAAGTAGAAGTGCCCTTAAAGAGCGTATCTGATCCAGATCCTGGTCGCAAAAGATCATTGTGTCATCGGCGAAAAGAAGATGAGAGACTGTCAGTCTTCCATGCGTAGAGCCACCCATCGAGAAACTCGAGATGAAGCCCCCATCCACCGCCCCTTCCAACATTCTGCTCAATACATCCATAACTAGGATAAATAATAGTGGGGATAGTGGATCCCCTTGTCGCAATCCCCGAGAACTGTTGAAGAAGCCTTCAGGAGTGCCATTAACCAATACAGAGAATCTGACAATTGTAATACAATGCTTTATCCACTGACACCATCTTTCCTCGAAGCCATACCTACCAAGGATATACAACAAGAAATCCCAATTCACATGATCAAATGCCTTTTCCATATCCAATTTACACAATATACCTGGAATGCCGGTTCTAACTCTGCTCTCCAGGCATTCATTGGCAATGAGGACCGAATCTAGTATTTGTCTTCCTTTCACAAAAGCATTTTGAGACTTCGAGATGATCTTCTCCATGACTACACTCAGTCGTTTCGCTAGAACTTTAGAGATGATCTTATAAACCCCACTTATCAGGCTTATGGGACGGAAATCATTCACTTCCACCGACCTCACCTTCTTGGGAATGAGAGCAATGAAAGAGGCATTAAGGCTCTTCTCGAATTTCATAAAAGAGTGAAATTCACTAAAAACCCTCATTAGGTCCTCCTTAACAATATCCCAACAAGCGTGGAAAAAAGCCATTGGAAAGCCATCTGGTCCCGGTGCTTTATCTTTGTTCATACCTTTAAGTACACCAAGCACCTCATCTTCTTCGAAGGGCCTTTCCAACGAAGCCGCACTTGTGTGATCGATGGTGTCGAAAACAAGCCCGTCTACCTTGGGCCTCCAAGAGTACTGTTCTGTCAGCAGCTTAACATAGAAGTGGACAATATGATCCTTAATAGCGTCTCTACCCAATAAAACCCTGCCCTCCTCATGCAGAACCTCTATGGCATTGTTTCTTCGATGAGAGTTTGCAATTCTATGAAAAAACTTTGTACACCTATCCCCTTCCTTCAACCAAAGTGACCGAGAATTTTGCCTCCACGAGATTTCCTCCAAAAGGGTGATTTTTTCTAGCTCAACGACTACTGTCATTTTTCTTGCCCTGTCATCAGCCGATAGAGCCCTATCCACCTCTTTCTCATCCAGTTGTTGTAGTTCCTTAAAAAGTTTGTCTCGTTGGTCATTGATGTTCCCAAAAACTTCCCTATTCCATATTCTTAGGTCATTCTTTAATGCTTTAAGCTTCCCGGCTAAAACAAAACTAGGAGTGCCCGTGAGCTGATATGAGGCCCACCATGATCTAACTTTTTCTACAAAACCATCCACCTTCAACCACATGTTCTCGAATTTGAAGTATCTCCGACCCTCATGGATACCCCCACTATCAAGTAGAATGGGGAAATGATCCGAACACAGCCGAGGAAGCTGTTTGTGGCATAAAGTTGGAAAATGGGCCTCCCATGTCGGAGAAACAACGAACCTATCCAATCTCGACTAGGCCCTTCCGTTTGACCAGGTGAAATCCCCCCTGCTAGAGGGAGATCCACCAAGTCTAACTCAAATAGAAGAGCTGAGAAATCAGCCATAGCTGAACCCGTGCTAGAGTCCCCCGATCGCTCGCTCGAAAACCGAGTGATGTTGAAATCACCCCCGATACACCACGGAAGATCCCACCAACTACAGAGGCCAGCTATCTCATCCCAGAGGAGTTTTCTGCTACTTTCTTCATTCGGCCCGTAAATACCTGCAAAACCCCAATCGAAACCATCATCCACATTCGAGAAAGTACATGCTACTGAATAATCCCTGATGCAATCCTCCACAAGATTAACAACTCTCTTATCCCACAACACCAAGATACCCCCTGAGGCACCGCACCCTTAGAAGCAAGGGAAGTCCATCCTGCATAAGAGCAATTCCACAAACTTCTGATGATGTGCCTATCAATCAATTTTAGTTTCGTCTCCTGCAAGCAAATAACGTCCGCCTTCCAATCCCGTAATAAATTCTTCACTTTAAGGCGCTTGTTCGGGTCATTCAAGCCACAAACATTCCATGATAGAATCTTGGGCTTCATGGATCGCCAAGATTCACCCTTTCCTTGTGACGCCCCCTACTCGCACTACCCTCCCGTGCATCATAGTTTATGGAGCAGGCAAGTTTCTTAAGCTCCCTATCCATCTTCACTGCAGATCTGGCCAGTAGAGGCTGGTTTGCCTTTATTGCGATGAAAAGAGCTTGCAACTAGTCCTCATAACCCTCCCAGGTCATACCTAAGAAATGGCGCATATCGTTAACCTTCTGAAGGAGCCAATCATGTTGCAGATCATCCGAAAGAGTTGCTGGTGGCAACGAACACAGAGGACTAGGCACATCGCCGAGTTCACACAGCTGCACATCAGCCCCTAGCTCCTTACACACTAGTTGAAATTTTGACCCATGGGAGGAACCTGTGTCCGAGACCCTCCCATCATAAGAAGAATCATCCTCTGTGCACAAGACCTTAGAGAGGGTCTCTGAGAGGCCTACAATTTTAGTTAGCTGCAAGGAAGCTTCTGGAAACTCCCCCGAGGCTGGTCCAGATGAGGCCACCAGCCCCGCGTCGATAGCCCTGCCAACTGAGGACAGGGGTTGCTCGGAAATGGAAGCCGTAGGGTCGAAGATGACCATCGGCCCACTCTGTGACTGCGGTGAGGTGTCGTTAGCCCGGGAATAACAGGCGACGTTGAAAACGGCATTCGCAGGAGGAGACGAAGCGTTATGGGCCAACTGATGTTCCTTTCCCAGGCCAGAGAAGCCGCTGGTGACCGTCGACGGGTTCTGTGGCGGTGGGCTGGTCGGAGAAACCACCGGCGAGGAGATTCGCAGGCCGCAAGGAAAGGGCTCGGGGACCCTTTCCTACCATTCCACCTGAGGAAGCCTAACGGGTTGAGGGCTAGGGATTGGGCTTGAGACCCGAGTTTGAGCCCGTGAGGCAATTTGTTGTGTCTTGGGTTGAGGCCCGTTGTCTTTCTGTGGATTAAGGAGCAGACTGGGGCTCTCGGGCCTCCTTGAGAGTTAGTAATCCCCTCTGCCATTTTCTCCATCCTTCCAGGGAAGAGAAGCCATAGATTTCAACAGCCAGTCAATAGTTGAACTGCCCAGTGAAACAGCATGCAAACCAGCCCTTGTCTTTCATATATATTCTTACTATAGGGATGCCTTTCTCAACTACAAATTCAAAAGACTTTGAACCAGTAATAATTTTATGTCATACTTCCTTTTTAATGGGTAACATGTTGGTTCAACAAAACCATATCAAGCCTTTAACACTGGAGCACTCTGCCACTTAACACTTAAATACTTGTAAAATACCAAGTAACATTGAGTGGCCTCCATTGAAACTCAAACCAAAACTCTGGGAGTGTCTGATTGCTAAGCTTTAGGGTATGAATCAAAGAGAGGAAATACGAACACTTACTGTTAAGTCACAAATGAATAGGCATTGTCAACATCTGAGTGCAGAGATGGGGGGCCACAACCCTTAACGAAACATTTAAAGCTTTGGCTGATGTTTTAGAAGGTGAGAGATTCCTTTACCCACTTTTATTTTATTCTCCTTTCTTGAACCGTTTACTTTTTAAGCTGCTATAAAACCACCGTATTCCAATCAAACCTTTCTTGATACTGAAAAGTATCCTACATCAGATCAACATGCAGAGCTGTCCTGTATCTGATATAGCTCCTACTGTGCAAAGCTCTTGCTGTCCTGCATTGACAAGATCAAATAAAAATGGACAAGGGATCAGCCATTTCACCCCACTTCCCTCCAAAAATTTGATAATCCACAAATTATTCCCAAATTGTCTTGTGATACTCATCTTCAAGCTGGTAAGCGATGCCCACTAAATTTAGGATGATCCCAACTGATATTATATATTTCATCCATATTTTACGATGCATGGAAGTTGGAACTTCAAAGAAAAAAATAATATTGTATGCTTACACATTTCATAATTTCAAGTTGTTGGACTGGCAAGACACGTTGGCGACCCACGAACTAACATGATATACTTATGCAGTGTGATGATACTTCTGGGTTCGACACTTTTATGCATTGAGATACCCTCATGACACATTTAATGAAAATGGGAGAGAAATTTTGTCTGCAAGCATTTTTATAGCAAGTATCTTTTGATACTTGTAATATAGTATATTCCATATTTTCCATAATTTTTTATCAACTTTTTTTTTATATAATTTCTCTAACTTGAGCTAAATGTTTGAACTGTCTGACTAGATGACGGGCCACTTTAACCTTTGAGGTATCATGTTGTTGAATTCATCTCTTTACCATTCGGTCTTTTGAAATGTTATGAAACATGCACAAATATGTGTATGGGTACATCTATTTCGATATATAATAACTGTCCTGTCTATATGCGTGCACAGAAATCTGTCATTGAGATTATCCTATTGAATTGGTATTTAATCTAAACTAGTAATCCTGTTGATTATCAGTTTTGATAGAAATCAAGTAATTTGTGCATCATTATGTAGGATGAAAAGGACAAAAGAATCCAGGAATTAACTGCTGAGCTGCGGAATAAGAAACGGTTATGTGCAACATACCAAGAACAGTTAAATGCATTCATGAAAATTGTTGAAGAGCACAGTCAACAGTTATCGAAGAAAGTACAAAATGTAGTTGAAAACCTTAAAGAATTTGAGTCGATAGAACAGGAGCTTCTACACCATAGAATATAGATAGCATCGTCTTATAGAGTACGTACCTCTGCACCCATACCTTCAATTGTGTGTGTCATTTATTTTCATATCTGTGTTTGATATGTTTGTCACTTTGGCTATGTTTTATGTGGATGTCATTTCTAGCATAGAATTCTGCTTTTCTTACCCTTCATTAATTCATTTATATATTTTAGTAAGTGAGAGGAAGCCTTTTCTATGGTCTTTTGTGTGGTCAAAACAAATCAATAATTGTTCTGGTGTTTGCAATGTACTTGACTCAAATTATACACTGACGTGTTTAGAATAGCTATTCTACTAGATGCATGCTAGAATAATATTGTTTTCTTTTTTTAGTATATATTATTTTTTTTTCCTTCTATTGTCATCTTTTTGGCCTGTAAATTGAGTTGTTCAAAACTTATAGTTCACGTTTGCATGGAGACAAATGATAATAGAATCCAGCTTTATGTGATTTGTAGCTCCATACATCTAAATTATTAAAAATATAAAGAGTAAGTGGGTGATGTTTTGGGGGTTGTTTTTGCTCCTGCCCCCCAATACAAGAATGAGAAAGCTGGTCCAGTTCATGTATTCACTTGATTACACATAAACTAGCCATAGTTTGACATGTTTTCATTTCTTTAGATCGGTTACGGTTGTTATTAATTTTCATATCCTTCACCAATGTGAAATTTAGTAGGGGAAAAAAGAAGAAGAAATAGGTCAAAGTTGAAAATAATCTAATTTTCATGTTCTTTGCGAGTGCAGTGATAGGAAGAAGAAACAATGACAGATGTATAATGCTAGTGAGGATGGAGCTGCCCTGATTTGGTATTGATCTCCATAACGATGTGCATTGCAATATTATATTCCCTTTTTAAATGGGTGTAGCATGTAGGAAGAAGAATGGCGGGTTTGGTGGCATGTTTAAATGATAGAAGATGAGTTCCTCATCTCTTTAGTGACACATGCCTGTGATTATATAGTGCAAGTTATTCTGAGAATTGAGATGGATTTCCTTTCCTTTTCTTTCTTTTGCCGATTGTCATAATCCAATCTGTTGAGATAGTGAATTTGGTTGTATTTGAAAAATATATATGACCCCACAATTTATGTAATGCCAAACAATTGTAACATGTTTGCCCATGATATGCCATTGGAGCTCTTTTCTGTTTTCTCCTATTAAAAAATATTATGCATAATTAAATTAGAATATAATCAATATGCCTTAATGAACCGTACAAATTAATTAGAAAGTGTCAATATTAGCACAAATTATGATTAGACTTTTTGAATTACACGTTATATACCTATGTTATAATTTAAAATAGCATAGTTTATATTTTACCTCCGCAAAGAGAACAACAGTCCTTGATGTTATATATTACTATTGTATAATAATGCTATAACATAAACAACAGTCCTTGATGTTATATACACACACACACACCGCATACAGAACAACAGTCCTTGATGTTAACGAAAAATATAAAAAAGCATGATCCCTTAAAAGCCAACCATCAAGGCTTATGAAGTATAACCTATGGGCGTATGAATCGGAAGGGGTGACCACTATGGATGCTTCTTTATTACATCTCTCACTTGCATATAGTGGAGAAGACTGTTTGCATCTATTAATATGTTTTCAATCTTGTTCATACTGGCAAATAGGTCATGCAACAATCGAGCACACCTGTAAAAAAAGAGGAGCACTATACCAAATCTCTCCGAAAAAATATCAACATACCAACATCTCAAAAAGTGTCTCGTTATGCCCCTACTCATTTGGTCACATCAGATCTTACATCCCAAATCCTTCGTGTCCAAATGACGCAGAGCAATACTCAATCTGTATAACACATGATGTACCCATAGCTATGCCACAAATTGCCAAAATCCTTTGGATCAATTGGAACACTTTGGTTTCTCACTAAGAGAACTAAGGATCGAATCCCTCTCCCCATGTATTAAAAAAAAAAAAAAAAAAAAGCTATGTTATAACTTTCAAGAAGCAACATAACTTGCCGGCAATGAGTACAAACACAACATTGATGTGTTTTACCAAAGAGTCATCCCTTTGCCCTTGTGTTATTTAGGCTACATTTGGATGCTGAGATGAGTTGAATTATGAATAGTAGTATTTTGTGAGTCCCATTGAGATGTGTTCAACTTTTTTAGGTTGAGATGAATTTAACTTTTTAGGTTGAAATGAGTTTAACTTTTAAGGAATTCTATGCAACAACCACTATTTACTTTCACATCACACACACACACACACACACACATATATATATATATATATATATAGGGTGTGAGAGTGTTTTTCATAGAGTGTGGAGTGTGGAGTGTGGGGTAGTGAATAGTGCTAGATGAAAAGAATTTTTCTTAACTTTTTTGTGGGAAGTTGAAAAAGTAATGAGTTGATCGGTGCAAAACTGCAAGTGCACAGTATCGTAGTTTTATAGTAAAGTGATGAGAAGGGTATCGTCCTCAGAGATTGGTAACTTACTTTTGACAAATACCGAAATTATACTAATCTCAACTTTATTTAGAAAAGTCACTAAGATTTTTGTAATTGCAAATTAAAATAAAATTAATTCAAAGAAAATACTCAAAGCAAAAAAAAACTATTGTTCAAAGATCAACTCAATGAGAAAGAAAACTTCTAGGAAATCGATTTCACCTAATTCTTCACTATGCTTTACTCATCTAATTAATTGAATTTAATTCTCTCTATTTGTTAGCAAATCTCCACAAACATCTAAAAGCTTCTTTCGATAGTCAATTGGAAATTATTATTGTTCATTATTTTACACAAGAGTATGCAAATTAATAAAGCAAGAAAGCAATAAGATTAATGATTTTAATACTATATAGGTTCATATAAGTCTTTCGATCTCTATATTTACCTATGCCGAAATATCCAAGATCTATCCTATAATTCCCTCTTTCGACAGCAAATCACAAGATTAAAATCATCTAGTTAATGGTCAGTTAATTAGAAGCAATAAACTCAGAATAAATCAGACAAACATAGAAGAGAATTACTTCAAATTAGAATAGAAAAGTAAGCATAGTTCGGAACTAGATTATATTGTTTTCCTAGAATAAAGAAATTTAGTTCATGCTAAAAATTAAATTCAACATAAATGAATTCACCATAATTTTTCTGAGAGAAGAATAGAAGAAAATGAACACTGAAAATTCTCCTCGCTGTCCTCAACGTCATCCCTCGCAAGCCGCAGCACTCTCCAAGTTGCAGCTTCTCGTCTTTCAACTTTTTTGCTCTGTATAAGTCGCAACATCTTCTTTTTAACTTTTCTTCTCTCTTCTTTCTTTTTTTTGTTCCTTTGTATGTTCCTCTCTTTTCTTCTTTTTCGTTACTCTTTTGAAAAGTCAAATTTAAATGCCCTCAAGATCCACTCTCTAGCTTCTCGGCAAATCCAATTCAAAAACCAAATTTGAATTCAAATTTCATGCGTTACGTCCGCATGCCAAAAAATGCTTTTTCCTTTTCGTGCATGTGTCAAAGCCAAAGATCAGACTAGCTCACACAAGCCACAAAATAATTGCCCCTATTGCATACATTTTTCTCTTTTATTCAGCAGCTTCTATATTCAAATAATGTCTTCATTTAAATGAGAGAGTTCCTAGACGACAGACTTGTAAAATTGGGTCTTCATTTTCTTCAAATCTGAAATAAAATTTAAATAACAACTATGAAGCCAAAAATCAACAAAAATAAATAAATTTAGACTAAAGTTAAAGTTAAGAGATGATAAAATATACTAAATTATGCAAGTCATCGAACACCCCCAAACTTACAACTTTGTTTGTCCTCAAACAAAAAGAAAATAAAATAAAAGACCACTATAGACTATCAACTAGACCCTATATAGAAGTTTCATCATTCACCAAGCCATGATTTGAATTTAGATTTCATTACTAGTATCTTACTCTTTTAACATCAAGGATAGCAGGAAAATCAATAAAAAATTTAGCAATTTGTCAAACAAGATTTAAACGTTTACTTCAACCTAAAGCTAAGACCTTGAGTGTGTGTGTGATATATAGTCAATTCAACTCTAAACTACCTGCAAACTCAGATAAAAGTAGAACAACTAAAATCAGAAGAATTCTCTCAAAACTTGACCCCATAAGTCCAATTTTCAAAAATCATCTCCACTAATTTAGTCAAATACCAAAATCAGAGATCAAAAAGTCTTTAATCAAGGTTGTAATGGCAGGCCATAGGGTGAGGGCTAAGAAAGAAATGGATATGGAAAATCAAAGCAAACTGGAAAAATACTTGGTGGAAAGAACAATAAAAGAGATATCCACATGCTTCAAATCATAACTCTTTCTCGACTATATGCTCATACTTGTGATAATATTGTTGTTGTAATCAATGAAGTAGCACCAAGTACACATTTAGCAAACTTTGAAGTGATTTGCACTCCACTTATTGAGTTTTCTCTTCTTCTTTTTTTTTCCTGTCATGATGGATCAATCACCTCTGAATAAAAGACAAACTCATTAATAATACTTTTTTTTTTTTTAGCCTCCACCTTTTTTGTTCAGCCACCTCAATTCTTGTAACCTTTTCCAATCTTCAACCACTTCAACCTTTTTTTTTTCTTTTTCTTTTTCAAATGCTTTAATCAAATATAGCATAATTTCCTTTGAACTAACTTTCTCTTTAAATGTAAATTTCCACCAAAGTATTTTCTCAAACTGTAAAAGGTAAATCATGGTTTTTAAGGCTTAGAACGGAAATGGTTTATGTAGTTAAAAGAACAAATAAAGGCTTATATAACATAAGGCTCAAGGGGGTTGACTATGGAAATACACCATGCAAAGATGGCATGATAATCAGGACGGCTGGGAAAGCTTTTTGGTTATAACAAAAAAAAATTTGCCTAGATCATTTCTCTAATATTTGGTATCAACTAGGATTTCGCCTCAAGGATCCATCAATGGATTCTAGAGCAAAGCAAGATTGAACTTCCCGAACCCAGTTAATTCAACTCCTTCTCTTCATAAGCAAAATGGAATAAAGAAAAATGACTATGTGCTCAATTATGTTCAAGGTCAAATATTTAAATCAAAGTACCCACAAAACTCAGCCTGACATAAAATAAATTTTTGAAAATTTTTCTCAATCTCATCACCAATCACAATTTTCAGAGTCATAGAGAATTCAATCATACTCAAATGCATGCTTGGTAAGAGAATCCAACAACTCAAGACTTATAAAATCTTAAAAAATAAATAGCAAAAAAGAACACCAAATGACTATGGGAGTTTACACCCCAAACTTAAACTAAACAATGTCCTCATTGTAATGCAAAAGTGAGACAGATTGAAGAAATGAAAGGAACTTTCCTGGTTTCAGGTGAATCAGCCGTAGTTTGTAATTTTTAGCTCTTTATTCATGCTAAATAAACCTGTATCAAAATCCAAATTATTAGAAAATAAAAAATAAAAATAATGAAAATAAAGGAATAAAAGAAAGTTCTATGGGCTGCCTCCTATAAGCGCTTGTTTTAAAGTCTACAGCCAGACTTTTCAATCTTCATCAATTAGGATCTCCAAGAGGAATGAATGCACAGTTTCTCTCCACTTGTTCTCCATAATAGTGCTTCAATCTCTGACCGTTAACTCTAAATATATTCCCTGTCTTGTCCTTCAAGTCTATTGCTCCAAAAGATGATACTTTGTCAATTGTATAAGGACCTGTCCATCTTGATTTTAATTTGCCCGTGAAGAGTTTGAGTCGTGAATTGAAGAGTAAAACCTGTTGTCCTGGTGCGAACTCATGCTTGAGAATCTGCTTGTCATGCCACTTCTTCGTTTGTTCTTTGTAGATCTTTGCATTTTCATAAGCATCATTCCGGAACTCATCCACCTCATTCAATTGAAGAAGTCACTTTTTCCCTGCTGCCTTCAGATCAAAATTAACTTCTTTACTACCCAATAAGCTCTATGCTCCAACTCAATAGGGAGATGACATGCATTTCCAAACACTAATCGGTAAGGAGACATCCCGATAAGTGTTTTAAAGGCTGTACGATATGCCCACAAAGCATCATCAAGCTTCTTTGCCCAATCCTTTCTATTAGTATTGACCGTCTTCTCAAGAATGTTCTTGATTTCTCTATTTGAAATTTCAGCTTGGCCATTAGTTTGAGGATGGTAGGCAAGTGCTATCTTGTGCTTCACACCATATTTAGAAAGAAGATTATCAAACAACTTGTTGCAAAAGTGGGTCCCGTCATCATTAATAATAGCTCATGGAGTGCCAAATCGTGTGAATATATTCTTATGCAGAAATTTGAGCACTACCTTTGCATCATTTGTTGTTGTAGCAATTGCTTCCACCCATTTTGATATATAATCAACTGCTAACAATATATAAACAAAGCCAAAAGGAGAAAAATGACCCATAAAATCAATCCCCCAAACATCAAATAACTCAACTTCCAAGATGTTTTTCAATGGTAACTCCTGACGCTTTTAAATATTTCTCATACGTTGGCACCGGTCACAAGTTTTCACCCAAGTATAACTATCATGAAAATAGAAGGCCAAAACAAACCACTTTGAAGTACCTTAACTGTTGTTCGTGTTGTTCCAAAGTGTCCTCCATATGATGAGGAATGGCAATGATGGAGAATGGCTTGCATCTCTTCTTCTGGCACACATCTTCGAATGATTTGATCAGAGCATCTTTTGAATAGCAAAGGCTCATCCCAAAGATAATATTTCACATCATGCAGAAACTTCTTACGTTGGTGATAAGTGAGATCTGGTGGCAATACTCTACAAGCTAGGTAGTTTACAATATCAGCATACCAAAGAAGCTTGATCTCACATGCAAACAACTGCTCATCAGGGAATGATTCATGGATCACTGACTTTGGTCTTACTTCCTCTTGCTCCAACCGAGAGAGATGATTAGCAACTGAATTTTCACTTCCTTTCTTATCTCAAACTTTCAAATCAAATTCTTGAAGAAGCAGGATCCAACGAATCAGCCTAGGCTTAGCATCCTTCTTGCCAAACAAATAGTGAAGTGCTGCATGATCAGTGAACACTATCACCTTTGTACCAATGAGGTAAGACCGAAATTTGTCACAAGCAAACACCATAGCAAGCATCTCTTTCTCAGTTGTTATATAATTTAATTGAGCTTCATTCAATGTCCAGCTTGCATAATAGATAGCCCTGAATAGTTTGTCTCGCCTTTGTCCTAATACTGCTCCAATTGCAAAGTCACTTGCATCACACATGACATCAAAAGGTTGACTCCAATCAGGTATACTCATAACTGGTGCTGAAATCAGTTTCTCCTTAATTGAATTAAAGGCCTGCAAACA